>NC_087476.1:83097275-83712382 GCF_036417665.1 Passer domesticus | reverse complement strand
CACGTAGGACCGGAGAGGCCGGCTGCCTGCTGAAATTCCTCACGGATCAGGATACCTCCCATATGGAAAGTGCCCCCACAGGCAACGGTGGCTGGTTTGACAGTGCCAAGTGCCTCCTGCAAACTGACATCAGGAACCTGGCCTGGTGACTTTTGTTTCTCTGGGGAAAGGCCATAGATGATGTCCAGTGCCCCCTGGCCCGGAGTGGCCGACTGCCTGCTGAAATTCCGCACGGATCAGGATACCTCCCAGATGCAAGGTGCCCCCACAGGCAACTGTGGCTGGTTTGACAGTGCCAAGTGCCTCCTGCAAACTGACATCAGGAACCTGGCCTGGTGACTTTTGTTTCTCTGGGGAAAGGCCATCATTCTTCTCCGGTGCCCGGTGGCCCGGAGTGGCCGGCCGCCTGCTGAAATTCCGCACAGGTGAGGATACCTCCCAGATGCAAGGTGCCACCACAGGCAACTGTGGCTGCTTTGACAGTGCCAAGTGCCTCCTGCAAACTGACATCAGGAACCTGGCCTGGTGACTTTTGTTTCTCTGGGGAAAGGTCATGGTTCATATCCTGGACCCGCCGGCCCGGAGTGGCCGGCTGCCTGCTGAAATTCCGAACTGTTTAGGATGCCGCCCAGATGAAAGGTACCACCACAGGCAACTGTGGCAGATTTGATAGTGCCAAGTGCCTCCTGCAAACTGACATCAGGATCCTGGCCTGGTGACTTTTGTTTCTCTGGGGAAAGGCCATCGTTCCTGTCCGGGGCCCGCCGGGCCGGAGTGGCCGGCTGCCTGCTGAAATTCCGCACGGTTGAGGATACCTCCCAGATGCAAGATGGCCCCACAGGCAACTGTGGCTGGTTTGACAGTGCCAAGTGCCTCCTGCAAACAGACATCAGGAACCTGGCCTGGTGACTTTTGTTTCTCGGGGGGAAAGGCCATCTTTCTTTTCCGGGCCCTCTGTCCCGGAATGGACGGCAGCCTGCTGAAATTCCGCACGGGTCAGGATACCTCCCAGACCGAAACTAAAACCATAGGCAACTGTGGCTGGTTTGACATTGCCAAGTGCCTCCTGCAAACAGACATCAGGAACCTGGCCTGGTGACTTTTGTTTCTCTGGGGAAAGGCCATCGTTCTTGTCCGGGGCCCGCCGGCCCGGAGTGGCCGGCTGTCTGCTGAAATTCCGCACGGTTGAGGCTACCTCCCAGATGCAAGGCGCCCCCACAGGCAACTGTGGCTGGTTTGACAGTGCCATGTGCCTCCTGCAAACTGACATCAGGAACCTGACCTGGTGACTTTCGTTTGTCTGGGGAAAGACCGTTATTCATATCCAGGGCCTTGCGGCCTGGAGTGCCCGGCTGCCTGCTGAAATTCCGCATGGATCAGGATGCCTCCCAGATGGAAAGTGCACCCACAGGCAACTGTGGCTGGTTTGACAGTGCCAAATGCCTCCTGCAAACTGACATCAGGAACCTGGCCTGGTGACTTTTGTTTCTCTGGGGAAAGGCCATAGATGATGTCCAGTGCCCCCTGGCCCGGAGTGGCCGACTGCCTGCTGAAATTCCGCACGAATCAGGATACCTCCCAGATGCAAGGTGCCCCCACAGGCAACTGTGGCTGGTTTGACAGTGCCAAGTGCCTCCTGCAAACTGACATCAGGAACCTGGCCTGGTGACTTTTGTTTCTCTGGGGAAAGGCCATGGTTCATGTCCACGGCCTGGTGGCCCGGAGTGTCCGGCCGCCTGCTGAAATTCCGCATGGATCAGGATGCCTCCCACATGAAAAGTGCCCCCACAGGCACCTGTGGCTGGTTTGACAGTGCCAAGTGCCTCCTGCCAACTGACATCAGGAACCTGGCCTGGTGACTTTTGTTTCTCTGGGGAAAGGCCATGGTTCATGTCCACGGCCTGGTGGCCCGGGGTGTCCGGCCGCCTGCTGAAATTCCGCACGGATCAGGATAGCTCCCAGATGAAAGGAGCCCCCACAGGCAACTGTGGCTGGTTTGACAGTGCCAAGTGCCTCCTGCCAACTGACATCAGGAACCTGGCCTGGTGACTTTTGTTTCTCTGGGGAAAGGCCATAGATGATGTCCAGTGCCCCCTGGCCCGGAGGGGCCGGCTGCCTGCTGAAATTCCGAACGGATTGGGATGCCGCCCAGATGCAAGGTACCACCACAGGCAACTGTGGCAGGCTTGACAGTGCCAAGTGCCTCCTGCAAACTGACATCAGGAACCTGGCCTGGTGACTTTTGTTTCTCTGGGGAAAAGCCGTGGTTCATGTCCAGGGCCTGGTGGCCCGGAGTGGCCGGACGCCTGCTGAAATTCCGCATGGATCAGGATGCCTCCCAGATGAAAAGTGCCCCCACAGGCACCTGTGGCTGGTTTGACAGTGCCAAGTGCCTCCTGCCAACTGACATCAGGAACCTGGCCTGGTGACTTTTGTTTCTCTGGGGAAAGGCCATCGTTCCTCTCCAGGGCCTGGTGGCCTGGAGTGGCCGACTGCCTGCTGAAATTCCACACGGATCAGGATAACTCCCAGATGCAAGGTGCTCATAGAGGTACGTGTGGCTGGTTTGACGGTGCCAAGTGCCTCCTGCAAACAGACATCAGGAACCTGGCCTGGTAGGTTTTGTTTCTCTGGGGAAAGGCAATCCTTCTTGTCCGGGGCCCGCCGGCCCGGAGTGGCCGGCTGCATGCTGAAATTCCACACGGTTGAGGATACCTCCCAGATGCAAGGTGGCCCCACAGGCAACTGTGGCTGGTTTGACAGTGCCATGTGCCTCCTGCAAACTGACATCAGGAACCTGGCCTGGTGACTTTCGTTTCTCTGGGGAAAGACGATGATTCTTGTCCAGGGCCTTGCGGCCTGGAGTGCCCGGCTGCCTGATGAAATTCCGCAAGGATCAGGATGCCTCCCAGATGGAAAGTGCCCCCAGAGGCAACTGTGGCTGGTTTGACAGTGCCAAGTGCCTCCTGCAAACTGACATGAAGAACCTGGCCAGGTGACTTTTGTTTCTCTGGGGAAAGGCCATGGTTCATATCCTGGACACGTAGGACCAGAGAGGCCGGCTGCCTGCTGAAATTCCGAACGGATCAGGATGCCGCCGAGATGCAAGGTGCCCCCACAGGCATCTGTGGCTGGTTCGACAGTGCCAAGGGCCTCCTGCAAACTGACATCAGGAACCTGGCCTGGTGACTTTTGTTTCTCTGGTGAAAGGCCATGGTTAATGTACAGGGCCGGGTGTCCCGGAGAGGCCGGCTGCCTGCTGAAATTCCTCACGGATCAGGATACCTCAAATATGGAAAGTGCCCCCACAGGCAACGGTGGCTGGTTTGACAGTGCCAAGTGCCTCCTGCAAACTGACATCAGGAACCTGGCCTGGTGACTTTTGTTTCTCTGGGGAAAGGCCATAGATGAGGTCCAGTGCCCCCTGGCCCGGAGTGGCCGACTGCCTGCTGAAATTCCGCACGGATTAGGATACCTCCCAGATGGAAAGTGGCGCCACAGGCAACTGTGGCTGGTTTGACAGTGCCAAGTGCCTCCTGCAAACTGACATGAAGAACCTGGCCAGGATACATTTGTTTCTCTGGGGAAAGGCCATGGTTCATATCCTGGACACGGAGGACCGGAGAGGCCGGCTGCCTGCTGAAATTCCTCACGGATCAGAATACCTCCCAGATGGAAAGTGCCCCCAGAGGCAACGGTGGCTGGTTTGACAGTGCCAAGTGCCTCCTGCAAACTGACATCAGGAACCTGGCCTGGTGACTTTTGTTTCTCTGGGGAAAGGCCATAGATGATGTCCAGTGCCCCCTGGCCCGGAGTGGCCGGCAGCCTGCTGAAATTCCGAACTGTTTAGGATGCCGCCCAGATGCAAGGTACCACCACAGGCAACTGTGGCAGGTTTGACAGTGCCAAGTGCCTCCTGCAAACTGACATCAGGAACCTGGCCTGGTGACTTTTGTTTCTCTGCGGAAAGGCCATCGTTCCTGTCCGGGGCCCGCCGGGCCGGAGTGGCCGGCTGCCTGCTGAAATTCCACACGGTTGAGGATACATCCCAGATGCAAGATGGCCCCACAGGCAACTGTGGCTGGTTTGACAGTGCCAAGTGCCTCCTGCAAACAGACATCAGGAACCTGGCCTGGTAACTTTTGTTTCTCTGGGGAAACGCCATGGTTCTTGTCCACGGCCTGGTGGCCCGGAGTGTCCGGCTGCCTCCTGAAATTCCGCACGGATCAGAATGCCTCCAGGATGAAAGGTGCCCCCAGAGGCAACTGTGGCTGGTTTGACAATGCCAAGTGCCTCCTGCAAACTGACATCAGGAACCTGGCCTGGTGACTTTTGTTTCTCGGGGGGAAAGGCCATCATTCTTTTCCGGGCCCTCTGGCCCGGAATGGCCGGCAGCCTGCTGAAATTCCGCACGGATCAGGATACCTCCCAGACCGAAACTAAAACCATAGGCAACTGTGGCTGGTTTGACAGTGCCAAGTGCCTCCTGCAAACTGACATCAGGAACCTGGCCTGGTGACTTTTGTTTCTCTGGGGAAAGGTCATGGTTCATATCCTGGACCCGTAGTCCCGGAGGGGCCGGCTGCCTGCTGAAATTCCGAACGGATTAGGATGCCGCCCAGATGCAAGGTACCACCACAGGCAACTGTGGCAGGCTTGACAGTGCCAAGTGCCTCCTGCAAACTGACATCAGGAACCTGGCCTGGTGACTTTTGTTTCTCTGGGGAAAAGCCGTGGTTCATATCCTGGACCCGTAGTCCCGGAGGGCCCGGCCGCCTGCTGAAATTCCGCATGGATCAGGATGCCTCCCAGATGAAAAGTGCCCCCACAGGCACCTGTGGCTGGTTTGACAGTGCCAAGTGCCTCCTGCCAACTGACATCAGGAACCTGGCCTGGTGACTTTTGTTTCTCTGGGGAAAGGCCATCGTTCCTCTCCAGGGCCTGGTGGCCTGGAGTGGCCGACTGCCTGCTGAAATTCCGCACGGATCAGGATAACTCCCAGATGCAAGGTGCTCATAGAGGTACGTGTGGCTGGTTTGACAGTGCCAAGTGCCTCCTGCAAACTGACATCAGGAACCTGGCCTGGTAAGTTTTGTTTCTCTGGGGAAAGGCCATCGTTCTTGTCCGGGGCCCGCCGGCCCGGAGTGGCCGGCTGCCTGCTGAAATTCCGCATGGATCAGGATGCCTCCCAGATGCAAGGCTCCCCCACAGGCAACTGTGGCTGGTTTGACAGTGCCATGTGCCTCCTGCAAACTGACATCAGGAACCTGGCCTGGTGACTTTCGTTTCTCTGGGGAAAGACGATGATTCTTGTCCAGGGCCTTGCGGCCTGGAGTGCCCGGCTGCCTGCTGAAATTCCGCAAGGATCAGGATGCCTCCCAGATGGAATGTGCCCCCACAGGCAACTGTGGCTGGTTTGACAGTGCCAAGTGCCTCCTGCAAACTGACATCAGGAACCTGGCCTGGTGACTTTTGTTTCTCTGGGGAAAGGTCATGGTTCATATCCTGGACACGTAGGACCAGAGAGGCCGGCTGCCTGCTGAAATTCCTCACGGATCAGGATGCCGCCGAGATGCAAGGTTCCCCCACAGGCATCTGTGGCTGGTTCGACAGTGCCATGTGCCTCCTGCAAACTGACATCAGGAACCTGGCCTGGTCAGTTTTGTTTCTCTGAGGAAAGGCCATGGTTAATGTACAGGGCCGGGTGTCCCGGAGAGGTCGGCTGCCTGCTGAAATTCCGCACGGATCAGGATACCTCCCAGATGGAAAGTGGCGCTACAGGCAACTGTGGCAGGTTTGACAGTGCCAAGTGCCTCCTGCAAACTGACATCAAGAACTTGGCCAGGTGACATTTGTTTCTCTGGGGAAAGGCCATGGTTCGTATCCTGGACACGTAGGACCGGAGAGGCCGGCTGCCTGCTGAAATTCCTCACAGATCAGGATACCTCCCATATGGAAAGTGCCCCCAAAGGCAACGGTGGCTGGTTTGACAGTGCCAAGTGCCTCCTGCAAACTGACATCAGGAACCTGGCCTGGTGACTTTTGTTTCTCTGGGGAAAGGCCATAGATGATGTCCAGTGCCCCCTGGCCCAGAGTGGCCGACTGCCTGCTGAAATTCCGCACGGATCAGGATGCATCCCAGATGGAAAGTGCCCCCACAGGCAACTGTGGCTGGTTTGACAGTGCCAAGTGCCTCCTGCAAACTGACATCAGGAACCTGGCCTGGTGACTTTTGTTTCTCTGGGGAAAGGCCATCATTCTTCTCCGGTGCCCGGTGGCCCGGAGTGGCCGGCCGCCTGCTGAAATTCCGCACAGATGAGGATACCTCCCAGATGCAAGGTGCCACCACAGGCAACTGTGGCTGCTTTGACAGTGCCAAGTGCCTCCTGCAAACTGACATCAGGAACCTGGCCTGGTCAGTTTTGTTTCTCTGGGGAAAGGCCATGGTTAATGTACAGGGCAGGGTGTCCCGGAGAGGCCGGCTGCCTGCTGAAATTCCGCACGGTTGAGGATACCTCCCAGATGGAAAGTGGCGCTACAGGCAACTGTGGCAGATTTGACAGTGCCAAGTGCCTCCTGCAAACTGACATCAAGAACCTGACCAGGTGACATTTGTTTCTCTGGGGAAAGGCCATGGTTCATATCCTGGACACGTAGGACCGGAGAGGCCGGCTGCCTGCTGAAATTCCTCACGGATCAGGATACCTCCCATATGGAAAGTGCCCCCACAGGCAACGGTGGCTGGTTTGACAGTGCCAAGTGCCTCCTGCAAACTGACATCAGGAACCTGGCCTGGTGACTTTTGTTTCTCTGGGGAAAGGCCATAGATGATGTCCAGTGCCCCCTGGCCCGGAGTGGCCGACTGCCTGCTGAAATTCCGCACGGATCAGGATACCTCCCAGATGCAAGGTGCCCCCACAGGCAACTGTGGCTGGTTTGACAGTGCCAAGTGCCTCCTGCAAACTGACATCAGGAACCTGGCCTGGTGACTTTTGTTTCTCTGGGGAAAGGCCATCATTCTTCTCCGGTGCCCGGTGGCCCGGAGTGGCCGGCCGCCTGCTGAAATTCCGCACAGGTGAGGATACCTCCCAGATGCAAGGTGCCACCACAGGCAACTGTGGCTGCTTTGACAGTGCCAAGTGCCTCCTGCAAACTGACATCAGGAACCTGGCCTGGTGACTTTTGTTTCTCTGGGGAAAGGTCATGGTTCATATCCTGGACCCGCCGGCCCGGAGTGGCCGGCTGCCTGCTGAAATTCCGAACTGTTTAGGATGCCGCCCAGATGAAAGGTACCACCACAGGCAACTGTGGCAGATTTGATAGTGCCAAGTGCCTCCTGCAAACTGACATCAGGATCCTGGCCTGGTGACTTTTGTTTCTCTGGGGAAAGGCCATCGTTCCTGTCCGGGGCCCGCCGGGCCGGAGTGGCCGGCTGCCTGCTGAAATTCCGCACGGTTGAGGATACCTCCCAGATGCAAGATGGCCCCACAGGCAACTGTGGCTGGTTTGACAGTGCCAAGTGCCTCCTGCAAACTGACATCAGGAACCTGGCCTGGTGACTTTTGTTTCTCGGGGGGAAAGGCCATCATTCTTTTCCGGGCCCTCTGTCCCGGAATGGACGGCAGCCTGCTGAAATTCCGCACGGGTCAGGATACCTCCCAGACCGAAACTAAAACCATAGGCAACTGTGGCTGGTTTGACATTGCCAAGTGCCTCCTGCAAACAGACATCAGGAACCTGGCCTGGTGACTTTTGTTTCTCTGGGGAAAGGCCATCGTTCTTGTCCGGGGCCCGCCGGCCCGGAGTGGCCGGCTGTCTGCTGAAATTCCACACGGTTGAGGCTACCTCCCAGATGCAAGGCGCCCCCACAGGCAACTGTGGCTGGTTTGACAGTGCCATGTGCCTCCTGCAAACTGACATCAGGAACCTGACCTGGTGACTTTCGTTTGTCTGGGGAAAGACCGTTATTCATATCCAGGGCCTTGCGGCCTGGAGTGCCCGGCTGCCTGCTGAAATTCCGCATGGATCAGGATGCCTCCCAGATGGAAAGTGCACCCACAGGCAACTGTGGCTGGTTTGACAGTGCCAAATGCCTCCTGCAAACTGACATCAGGAACCTGGCCTGGTGACTTTTGTTTCTCTGGGGAAAGGCCATAGATGATGTCCAGTGCCCCCTGGCCCGGAGTGGCCGACTGCCTGCTGAAATTCCGCACGAATCAGGATACCTCCCAGATGCAAGGTGCCCCCACAGGCAACTGTGGCTGGTTTGACAGTGCCAAGTGCCTCCTGCAAACTGACATCAGGAACCTGGCCTGGTGACTTTTGTTTCTCTGGGGAAAGGCCATGGTTCATGTCCACGGCCTGGTGGCCCGGAGTGTCCGGCCGCCTGCTGAAATTCCGCATGGATCAGGATGCCTCCCACATGAAAAGTGCCCCCACAGGCACCTGTGGCTGGTTTGACAGTGCCAAGTGCCTCCTGCCAACTGACATCAGGAACCTGGCCTGGTGACTTTTGTTTCTCTGGGGAAAGGCCATGGTTCATGTCCACGGCCTGGTGGCCCGGAGTGTCCGGCCGCCTGCTGAAATTCCGCACGGATCAGGATAGCTCCCAGATGAAAGGAGCCCCCACAGGCAACTGTGGCTGGTTTGACAGTGCCAAGTGCCTCCTGCCAACTGACATCAGGAACCTGGCCTGGTGACTTTTGTTTCTCTGGGGAAAGGCCATAGATGATGTCCAGTGCCCCCTGGCCCGGAGGGGCCGGCTGCCTGCTGAAATTCCGAACGGATTGGGATGCCGCCCAGATGCAAGGTACCACCACAGGCAACTGTGGCAGGCTTGACAGTGCCAAGTGCCTCCTGCAAACTGACATCAGGAACCTGGCCTGGTGACTTTTGTTTCTCTGGGGAAAAGCCGTGGTTCATGTCCAGGGCCTGGTGGCCCGGAGTGGCCGGACGCCTGCTGAAATTCCGCATGGATCAGGATGCCTCCCAGATGAAAAGTGCCCCCACAGTCACCTGTGGCTGGTTTGACAGTGCCAAGTGCCTCCTGCCAACTGACATCAGGAACCTGGCCTGGTGACTTTTGTTTCTCTGGGGAAAGGCCATCGTTCCTCTCCAGGGCCTGGTGGCCTGGAGTGGCCGACTGCCTGCTGAAATTCCGCACGGATCAGGATAACTCCCAGATGCAAGGTGCTCATAGAGGTACGTGTGGCTGGTTTGACGGTGCCAAGTGCCTCCTGCAAACAGACATCAGGAACCTGGCCTGGTAGGTTTTGTTTCTCTGGGGAAAGGCAATCCTTCTTGTCCGGGGCCCGCCGGCCCGGAGTGGCCGGCTGCATGCTGAAATTCCACACGGTTGAGGATACCTCCCAGATGCAAGGTGGCCCCACAGGCAACTGTGGCTGGTTTGACAGTGCCATGTGCCTCCTGCAAACTGACATCAGGAACCTGGCCTGGTGACTTTCGTTTCTCTGGGGAAAGACGATGATTCTTGTCCAGGGCCTTGCGGCCTGGAGTGCCCGGCTGCCTGATGAAATTCCGCAAGGATCAGGATGCCTCCCAGATGGAAAGTGCCCCCAGAGGCAACTGTGGCTGGTTTGACAGTGCCAAGTGCCTCCTGCAAACTGACATGAAGAACCTGGCCAGGTGACTTTTGTTTCTCTGGGGAAAGGCCATGGTTCATATCCTGGACACGTAGGACCAGAGAGGCCGGCTGCCTGCTGAAATTCCGAACGGATCAGGATGCCGCCGAGATGCAAGGTGCCCCCACAGGCATCTGTGGCTGGTTCGACAGTGCCAAGTGCCTCCTGCAAACTGACATCAGGAACCTGGCCTGGTCAGTTTTGTTTCTCTGGGGAAAGGCCATGGTTAATGTACAGGGCCGGGTGTCCCGGAGAGGCCGGCTGCCTGCTGAAATTCCTCACGGATCAGGATACCTCAAATATGGAAAGTGCCCCCACAGGCAACGGTGGCTGGTTTGACAGTGCCAAGTGCCTCCTGCAAACTGACATCAGGAACCTGGCCTGGTGACTTTTGTTTCTCTGGGGAAAGGCCATAGATGAGGTCCAGTGCCCCCTGGCCCGGAGTGGCCGACTGCCTGCTGAAATTCCGCACGGATTAGGATACCTCCCAGATGGAAAGTGGCGCCACAGGCAACTGTGGCTGGTTTGACAGTGCCAAGTGCCTCCTGCAAACTGACATGAAGAACCTGGCCAGGATACATTTGTTTCTCTGGGGAAAGGCCATGGTTCATATCCTGGACACGGAGGACCGGAGAGGCCGGCTGCCTGCTGAAATTCCTCACGGATCAGAATACCTCCCAGATGGAAAGTGCCCCCAGAGGCAACGGTGGCTGGTTTGACAGTGCCAAGTGCCTCCTGCAAACTGACATCAGGAACCTGGCCTGGTGACTTTTGTTTCTCTGGGGAAAGGCCATAGATGATGTCCAGTGCCCCCTGGCCCGGAGTGGCCGGCAGCCTGCTGAAATTCCGAACTGTTTAGGATGCCGCCCAGATGCAAGGTACCACCACAGGCAACTGTGGCAGGTTTGACAGTGCCAAGTGCCTCCTGCAAACTGACATCAGGAACCTGGCCTGGTGACTTTTGTTTCTCTGCGGAAAGGCCATCGTTCCTGTCCGGGGCCCGCCGGGCCGGAGTGGCCGGCTGCCTGCTGAAATTCCACACGGTTGAGGATACATCCCAGATGCAAGATGGCCCCACAGGCAACTGTGGCTGGTTTGACAGTGCCAAGTGCCTCCTGCAAACAGACATCAGGAACCTGGCCTGGTAACTTTTGTTTCTCTGGGGAAACGCCATGGTTCTTGTCCACGGCCTGGTGGCCCGGAGTGTCCGGCTGCCTCCTGAAATTCCGCACGGATCAGAATGCCTCCAGGATGAAAGGTGCCCCCAGAGGCAACTGTGGCTGGTTTGACAATGCCAAGTGCCTCCTGCAAACTGACATCAGGAACCTGGCCTGGTGACTTTTGTTTCTCGGGGGGAAAGGCCATCATTCTTTTCCGGGCCCTCTGGCCCGGAATGGCCGGCAGCCTGCTGAAATTCCGCACGGATCAGGATACCTCCCAGACCGAAACTAAAACCATAGGCAACTGTGGCTGGTTTGACAGTGCCAAGTGCCTCCTGCAAACTGACATCAGGAACCTGGCCTGGTGACTTTTGTTTCTCTGGGGAAAGGTCATGGTTCATATCCTGGACCCGTAGTCCCGGAGGGGCCGGCTGCCTGCTGAAATTCCGAACGGATTAGGATGCCGCCGAGATGCAAGGTACCACCACAGGCAACTGTGGCAGGCTTGACAGTGCCAAGTGCCTCCTGCAAACTGACATCAGGAACCTGGCCTGGTGACTTTTGTTTCTCTGGGGAAAAGCCGTGGTTCATATCCTGGACCCGTAGTCCCGGAGGGCCCGGCCGCCTGCTGAAATTCCGCATGGATCAGGATGCCTCCCAGATGAAAAGTGCCCCCACAGGCACCTGTGGCTGGTTTGACAGTGCCAAGTGCCTCCTGCCAACTGACATCAGGAACCTGGCCTGGTGACTTTTGTTTCTCTGGGGAAAGGCCATCGTTCCTCTCCAGGGCCTGGTGGCCTGGAGTGGCCGACTGCCTGCTGAAATTCCGCACGGATCAGGATAACTCCCAGATGCAAGGTGCTCATAGAGGTACGTGTGGCTGGTTTGACAGTGCCAAGTGCCTCCTGCAAACAGACATCAGGAACCTGGCCTGGTAGGTTTTGTTTCTCTGGGGAAAGGCCATCGTTCTTGTCCGGGGCCCGCCGGCCCGGAGTGGCCGGCTGCCTGCTGAAATTCCACACGGTTGAGGCTACCTCCCAGATGCAAGGCGGCCCCACAGGCAACTGTGGCTGGTTTGACAGTGCCATGTGCCTCCTGCAAACTGACATCAGGAACCTGGCCTGGTGACTTTCGTTTGTCTGGGGAAAGACGATGATTCTTGTCCAGGGCCTTGCGGCCTGGAGTGCCCGGCTGCCTGATGAAATTCCGCAAGGATCAGGATGCCTCCCAGATGGAAAGTGCCCCCAGAGGCAACTGTGGCTGGTTTGACAGTGCCAAGTGCCTCCTGCAAACTGACATCAGGAACCTGGCCAGGTGACTTTTGTTTCTCTGGGGAAAGGCCATGGTTCATATCCTGGACACGTAGGACCAGAGAGGCCGGCTGCCTGCTGAAATTCCGAACGGATCAGGATGCCGCCGAGATGCAAGGTGCCCCCACAGGCATCTGTGGCTGGTTCGACAGTGCCAAGTGCCTCCTGCAAACTGACATCAGGAACCTGGCCTGGTCAGTTTTGTTTCTCTGGGGAAAGGCCATGGTTAATGTACAGGGCCGGGTGTCCCGGAGAGGCCGGCTACCTGCTGAAATTCCTCACAGATCAGGATACCTCAAATATGGAAAGTGCCCCCACAGGCAACGGTGGCTGGTTTGACAGTGCCAAGTGCCTCCTGCAAACTGACATCAGGAACCTGGCCTGGTGACTTTTGTTTCTCTGGGGAAAGGCCATAGATGATGTCCAGTGCCCCCTGGCCCGGAGTGGCCGACTGCCTGCTGAAATTCCGCACGGATCAGGATACCTCCCAGATGGAAAGTGGCGCCACAGGCAACTGTGGCTGGTTTGACAGTGCCAAGTGCCTCCTGCAAACTGACATCAAGAACCTGGCCAGGTGACATTTGTTGCTCTGGGGAAAGGCCATGGTTCATATCCTGGACACGTAGGACCGGAGAGGCCGGCTGTCTGCTGAAATTCCTCACGGATCAGAATACCTCCCATATGGAAAGTGCCCCCAGAGGCAACGGTGGCTGGTTTGACAGTGCCAAGTGCCTCCTGCAAACTGACATCAGGAACCTGGCCTGGTGACTTTTGTTTCTCTGGGGAAAGGCCATGGATGATGTCCAGTGCCCCCTGGCCCGGAGTGGCCGGCTGCCTGCTGAAATTCCGAACTGTTTAGGATGCCGCCCAGATGCAAGGTACCACCACAGGCAACTGTGGCAGGTTTGACAGTGCCAAGTGCCTCCTGCAAACTGACATCAGGAACCTGGCCTGGTGACTTTTGTTTCTCTGCGGAAAGGCCATCGTTCCTGTCCGGGGCCCGCCGGGCCGGAGTGGCCGGCTGCCTGCTGAAATTCCACACGGTTGAGGATACATCCCAGATGCAAGATGGCCCCACAGGCAACTGTGGCAGGCTTGACAGTGCCAAGTGCCTCCTGCAAACTGACATCAGGAACCTGGCCTGGTGACTTTTGTTTCTCTGGGGAAAAGCCGTGGTTCATATCCTGGACCCGTAGTCCCGGAGGGCCCGGCCGCCTGCTGAAATTCCGCATGGATCAGGATGCCTCCCAGATGAAAAGTGCCCCCACAGGCACCTGTGGCTGGTTTGACAGTGCCAAGTGCCTCCTGCCAACTGACATCAGGAACCTGGCCTGGTGACTTTTGTTTCTCTGGGGAAAGGCCATCGTTCCTCTCCAGGGCCTGGTGGCCCGGAGTGGCCGACTGCCTGCTGAAATTCCGCACGGATCCGGATGCCGCCGAGATGCAAGGTGCCCCCACAGGCATCTGTGCCTGGTTCGACAGTGCCAAGTGCCTCCTGCAAACAGACATCAGGAACCTGGCCTGGTAGGTTTTGTTTCTCTGGGGAAAGGCCATCATTCTTGTCCGGGGCCCGCCGGCCCGGAGTGGCCGGCTGCCTGCTGAAATTCCACACGGTTGAGGCTACCTCCCAGATGCAAGGCGGCCCCACAGGCAACTGTGGCTGGTTTGACAGTGCCATGTGCCTCCTGCAAACTGACATCAGGAACCTGGCCTGGTGACTTTCGTTTCTCTGGGGAAAGACGATGATTCTTGTCCAGGGCCTTGCGGCCTGGAGTGCCTGGCTGCCTGCTGAAATTCCGTAAGGATCAGGATGCCTCCCAGATGGAAAGTGCCCCCACAGGCAACTGTGGCTGGTTTGACAGTGCCAAGTGCCTCCTGCAAACTGACATCAGGAACCTGGCCTGGTCAGTTTTGTTTCTCTGGGGAAAGGCCATGGTTCTTGTCCACGGCCTGGTGGCCCGGAGTGTCCGGCTGCCTCCTTAAATTCCTCACGGTTCAGAATGCCTCCCAGATGAAAAGTGCCCCCAGAGGCAACTGTGGCTGGTTTGACAGTGCCAAGTGCCTCCTGCAAACTGACATCAGGAACCTGGCCAGGTGACTTTTGTTTCTCTGGGGAAAGGCCATGGTTCATATCCTGGACACGTAGGACCAGAGAGGCCGGCTGCCTGCTGAAATTCCTCACGGATCAGGATGCCGCCGAGATGCAAGGTGCCCCCACAGGCATCTGTGGCTGGTTCGACAGTGCCAAGTGCCTCCTGCAAACTGACATCAGGAACCTGGCCTGGTCAGTTTTGTTTCTCTGGGGAAAGGCCATGGTTAATGTACAGGGCCGGGTGTCCCGGAGTGGCCGGCTGCCTGCTGAAATTCCGCACAAATCAGGATACCTCCCAGATGGAAAGTGGCGCTACAGGCAACTGTGGCAGGTTTGACAGTGCCAAGTGCCTCCTGCAAACTGACATCAAGAACCTGGCCAGGTGACATTTGTTGCTCTGGGGAAAGGCCATGGTTCATATCCTGGACACGTAGGACCGGAGAGGCCGGCTGCCTGCTGAAATTCCGCACGGATCAGGATACCTCCCATATGGAAAGTGCCCCCAGAGGCAACGGTGGCTGGTTTGACAGTGCCAAGTGCCTCCTGCAAACTGACATCAGGAACCTGGCCTGGTGACTTTTGTTTCTCTGGGGAAAGGCCATAGATGATGTCCAGTGCCCCCTGGCCCGGAGTGGCCGACTGCCTGCTGAAATTCCGCACAAATCAGGATACCTCCCAGATGCAAGGTGCCCCCACAGGCAACTGTGGCTGGTTTGACAGTGCCAAGTGCCTCCTGCAAACTGACATCAGGAACCTGGCCTGGTGACTTTTGTTTCTCTGGGGAAAGGCCATGGTTCATGTCCACGGCCTGGTGGCCCGGAGTGTCCGGCTGCCTGCTGAAATTCCACACGGTTGAGGATACCTCCCAGATGCAAGATGGACCCACAGGCAACTGTGGCTGGTTTGACAGTGCCAAGTGCCTCCTGCAAACAGACATCAGGAACCTGGCCTGGTAACTTTCGTTTCTCTGGGGAAAGGCCATGGTTCTTGTCCACGGTCTGGTGGCCCGGAGTGTCCGGCTGCCTCCTGAAATTCCGCACGGATCAGAATGCCTCCAGGAGGAAAGGTGCCCCCAGAGGCAACTGTGGCTGGTTTGACAGTGCCAAGTGCCTCCTGCAAACTGACATCAGGAACCTGGCCTGGTAAGTTTTGTTTCTCTGGGGAAAGGCCATCGTTCTTGTCCGGGGCCCGCCGGCCCGGAGTGGCCGGCTGTCCGCTGAAATTCCACACGGTTGAGGCTACCTCCCAAATGTAAGGCGCCCCCACAGGCAACTGTGGCTGGTTTGACAGTGCCATGTGCCTCCTGCAAACTGACATCAGGAACCTGACCTGGTGACTTTCGTTTGTCTGGGGAAAGACCGTTATTCATATCCAGGGCCTTGCGGCCTGGAGTGCCCGGCTGCCTGCTGAAATTCCGCATGGATCAGGATGCCTCCCAGATGGAAAGTGCACCCACAGGCAACTGTGGCTGGTTTGACAGTGCCAAGTGCCTCCTGCAAACTGACATCAGGAACCTGGCGGGGTGACTTTTGTTTCTCTGGGGAAAGGCCATAGATGATGTCCAGTGCCCCCTGGCCCGGAGTGGCCGACTGCCTGCTGAAATTCCGCACAAATCCGGATACCTCCCAGATGCAAGGTGCCCCCACAGGCAACTGTGGCTGGTTTGGCAGTGCCAAGTGCCTCCTGCAAACTGACATCAGGAACCTGGCCTGGTGACTTTTGTTTCTCTGGGGAAAGGCCATGGTTCATGTCCACGGCCTGGTGGCCCGGAGTGTCCGGCTGCCTCCTGAAATTCCGCATGGATCAGAATGCCTCCAGGATGAAAGGTGCCCCCAGAGGCAACTGTGGCTGGTTTGACAGTGCCAAGTGCCTCCTGCAAACTGACATCAGGAACCTGGCCGGGTGACTTTTGTTTCTCTGGGGAAAGGCCATCATTCTTTTCCGGGCCCTTTGTCCCGGAATGGCCGGCTGCCTGCTGAAATTCCGCACGGATCAGGATACCTCCCAGACCGAAACTAAAACCATAGGCAACTGTGGCTGGTTTGACAGTGCCAAGTGCCTCCTGCAAACTGACATCAGGAACCTGGCCTGGTAAGTTTTGTTTCTCTGGGGAAAGACCATCATTCTGGTCCGGGGCCCGCCGGCCCGGAGTCGCCGGCTGTCTGCTGAAATTCCACACGGTTGAGGATACCTCCCAGATGCAAGGCGCCCCCACAGGCAACTGTGGCTGGTTTGACAGTGCCATGTGCCTCCTGCAAACTGACATCAGGAACCTGACCTGGTGACTTTCGTTTGTCTGGGGAAAGACCATTATTCAAATCCAGGGCCTTGCGGCCTGGAGTGCCCGACTGCCTGCTGAAATTCCGCATGGATCAGGATGCCTCCCAGATGGAAAGTGCCCCCACAGCCAACTGTGGCTGCTTTGACAGTGCCAAGTGCCTCCTGCAAACTGACATCAGGAACCTGGCCAGGTGACTTTTGTTTCTCTGGGGAAAGGCCATGGTTCATGTCCACGGCCTATTGGCCCGGAGTAGCCGTCTGCCTGCTGAAATTCCGCACGGATCAGGATACCTCCAAGACCGAAACTAAAACCATAGGCAACTATGGCTGCTTTGACAGTGCCAAGTGCCTCCTGCAAACTGACATCAGGAACCTGGCCTGGTAAGTTTTGTTTCTCTTGGGAAAGGCCATTGTTCTTCTCCGGGGCACGCCGTCCCGGAGTGGCCGGCTGCCTGGTGAAATTCCTCACAGTTGAGGATACCTCCCAGATGCTAGGTGCCCCCAGAGGCAACTGTGGCTGTTTGACAGTGCCATGTGCCTCCTGCAAACTGACATCAGGAACCTGACCTGGTGACTTTCGTTTCTCTGGGGAAAGGCCATGGTTCATATCCTGGACTCGTAGGACCGGAGTGGCCGGCTGCCTGCTGAAATTCCTCACGGATCAGGCTGCCGCCGAGATGCAAGGTGCCCCAGAGGCACCTGTGGCTGGTTCGACAGTGCCAAGTGCCTCCTGCAAACTGACATCAGCAACCTGGCCTGGTGACTTTTGTTTCTCTGGGAAAGGCCATAGATGATGTCCAGTGCCCCCTTGCCCGGAGTGCCCGACTGCCTGCTGAATTTCCGCACGGATCAGGATAGCTGCCAGATGAAAGGAGCCCCCACAGGGAACTGTGGCTGGTTTGACAGTGCCAAGTGCCTCCTGCAAACTGACATCAGGAACCTGGCCTGGTGACTTTTGTTTCTCTGGGGAAAGGCCATGGTTCTTGTCCACGGCCTGGTGGCCCGGAGTGTCCGGCTGCCTCCTGAAATTCCTCACGGTTCAGAATGCCTCCCAGATGAAAAGTGCCCCCAGAGGCAACTGTGGCTGGTTTGACAGTGCCAAGTGCCTCCTGCAAACTGACATCAGGAACCTGGCCTGGTAGGTTTTGTTTCTCTGGGGAAAGGCCATGGTTCTTGTCCACGGCCTGGTGGCCCGGAGTGTCCGGCTGCCTCCTGAAATTCCTCACGGTTCAGAATGCATCCCAGATGAAAAGTGCCCCCAGAGGCAACTGTGGCTGGTTTGACAGTGCCAAGTGCCTCCTGCAAACTGACATCAGGAACCTGGCCAGGTGACTTTTGTTTCTCTGGGGAAAGGCCATGGTTCATATCCTGGACACGTAGGACCGGAGAGGCCGGCTGCCTGCTGAAATTCCGAACGGATCAGGATGCCGCCGAGATGCAAGGTGCCCCCACAGGCATCTGTGGCTGGTTCGACAGTGCCAAGTGCCTCCTGCAAACTGACATCAGGAACCTGGCCTGGTCAGTTTTGTTTCTCTGGGGAAAGGCCATCGTTCTTGTCCGGGGCCCGCCGGCCCGGAGTGGCCGGCTGTCCGCTGAAATTCCACACGGTTGAGGCTACCTCCCAGATGTAAGGCGCCCCCACAGGCATCTGTGGCTGGTTCGACAGTGCCAAGTGCCTCCTGCAAACTGACATCAGGAACCTGGCCTGGTGACTTTTGTTTCTCTGGGGAAAGGCCATGGTTAATGTACAGGGCCGGGTGTCGCGGAGAGGCCGGCTGCCTGCTGAAATTCCGCACGGATCAGGATACCTCCCAGATGGAAAGTGGCGCTACAGGCAACTGTGGCAGGTTTGACAGTGCCAAGTGCCTCCTGCAAACTGACATCAAGAACCTGGCCAGGATACATTTGTTTCTCTGGGGAAAGGCCATGGTTCATATCCTGGACACGTAGGACCGGAGAGGCCGGCTGCCTGCTGAAATTCAGAACGGATCAGGATACCTCAAATATGGAAAGTGCCCCCACAGGCAACGGTGGCTGGTTTGACAGTGCCAAGTGCCTCCTGCAAACTGACATCAGGAACCTGGCCTGGTGACTTTCGTTTCTCTGGGGAAAGGCCATAGATGATGTCCAGTGCCCCCTGGCGCGGAGTGGCCGACTGCCTGCTGAAATTCCGCACAAATCAGGATACCTCCCAGATGCAAGGTGCCACCACAGGCAACTGTGGCTGATTTGACAGTGCCAAGTGCCTCCTGCAAACTGACATCAGGAACCTGGCCTGGTGACTTTTCTTTCTCTGGGGAAAGGCCATGGTTCATGTCCACGGCCTGGTGGCCCGGCTTGTCCGGCTGCCTGCTGAAATTCCGCACGGATCAGGATACCTCCCAGATGGAAAGTGGCGCCACAGGCAACTGTGGCTGGTTTGACAGTGCCAAGTGCCTCCTGCAAACTGACATCAAGAACCTGGCCAGGAGACATTTGTTTCTCTGGGGAAAGGCCATGGTTCATATCCTGGACACGTAGGACCGGAGAGGCCGGCTGCCTGCTGAAATTCCTCACGGATCAGAATACCTCCCATATGGAAAGTGCCCCCAGAGGCAACGGTGGCTGGTTTGACAGTGCCAAGTGCCTCCTGCAAACTGACATCAGGAACCTGGCCTGGTGACTTTTGTTTCTCTGGGGAAAGGACATAGATGATGTCCAGTGCCCCCTGGCCCGGAGTGGCCGGCTGCCTGCTGAAATTCCGAACTGTTTAGGATGCCGCCCAGATGCAAGGTACCACCACAGGCAACAGTGGCAGGTTTGACAGTGCCAAGTGCCTCCTGCAAACAGACATCAGGAACCTGGCCTGGTAACTTTCGTTTCTCTGGGGAAAGGCCATGGTTCTTGTCCACGGCCTGGTGGCCCGGAGTGTCCGGCTGCCTCCTGAAATTCCGCACGGATCAGAATGCCTCCAGGATGAAAGGTGCCCCCAGAGGCAACTGTGGCTGGTTTGACAGTGCCAAGTGCCTCCTGCAAACTGACATCAGGAACCTGGCCTGGTAAGTTTTGTTTCTCTGGGGAAAGGCCATCGTTCTTGTCCGGGGCCCGCCGGCCCGGAGTGGCCGGCTGTCCGCTGAAATTCCACACGGTTGAGGCTACCTCCCAGATGTAAGGCGCCCCCACAGGCAACTGTGGCTGGTTTGACAGTGCCATGTGCCTCCTGCAAACTGACATCAGGAACCTGACCTGGTGACTTTCGTTTGTCTGGGGAAAGACCGTTATTCATATCCAGGGCCTTGCGGCCTGGAGTGCCTGGCTGCCTGCTGAAATTCCGCATGGATCAGGATGCCTCCCAGATGGAAAGTGCACCCACAGGCAACTGTGGCTGGTTTGACAGTGCCAAGTGCCTCCTGCAAACTGACATCAGGAACCTGGCCTGGTCAGTTTTGTTTCTCTGGGGAAAGGCCATAGATGATGTCCAGTGCCCCCTGGCCCGGAGTGGCCGACTGCCTGCTGAAATTCCGCACAAATCCGGATACCTCCCAGATGCAAGGTGCCCCCACAGGCAACTGTGGCTGGTTTGACAGTGCCAAGTGCCTCCTGCAAACTGACATCAGGAACCTGGCCTGGTGACTTTTTTTTCTCTGGGGAAAGGCCATGGTTCATGTCCACGGCCTGGTGGCCCGGAGTGGCCGGCTGCATCCTGAAATTCCGCATGGATCAGAATGCCTCCAGGATGAAAGGTGCCCCCATAGGCAACTGTGGCTGGTTTGACAGTGCCAAGTGCCTCCTGCAAACTGACATCAGGAACCTGGCCGGGTGACTTTTGTTTCTCTGGGGAAAGGCCATCATTCTTTTCCGGGCCCTTTGTCCCGGAATGGCCGGCTGCCTGCTGAAATTCCGCAAGGATCAGGATACCTCCCAGACCGAAACTAAAACCATAGGCAACTGTGGCTGGTTTGACAGTGCCAAGTGCCTCCTGCAAACTGACATCAGGAACCTGGCCTGGTAAGTTTTGTTTCTCTGGGGAAAGGCCATCGTTCTGGTCCGGGGCCCGCCGGCCCGGAGTCGCCGGCTGTCTGCTGAAATTCCACACGGTTGAGGATACCTCCCAGATGCAAGGCGCCCCCACAGGCAACTGTGGCTGGTTTGACAGTGCCATGTGCCTCCTGCAAACTGACATCAGGAACCTGACCTGGTAACTTTCGTTTGTCTGGGGAAAGACCATTATTCAAATCCAGGGCCTTGCGGCCTGGAGTGCCCGGCTGCCTGCTGAAATTCCGCATGGATCAGGATGCCTCCCAGATGGAAAGTGCCCCCACAGCCAACTGTGGCTGCTTTGACAGTGCCAAGTGCCTCCTGCAAACTGACATCAGGAACCTGGCCAGGTGACTTTTGTTTCTCTGGGGAAAGGCCATGGTTCATGTCCACGGCCTGGTGGCCCGGAGTAGCCGTCTGCCTGCTGAAATTCCGCACGGATCAGGATACCTCCAAGACCGAAACTAAAACCATAGGCAACTATGGCTGCTTTGACAGTGCCAAGTGCCTCCTGCAAACTGACATCAGGAACCTGGCCTGGTAAGTTTTGTTTCTCTTGGGAAAGGCCATCGTTCTTCTCCGGGGCACGCCGTCCCGGAGTGGCCGGCTGCCTGCTGAAATTCCTCACAGTTGAGGATACCTCCCAGATGCTAGGTGCCCCCAGAGGCAACTGTGGCTGTTTGACAGTGCCACGTGCCTCCTGCAAACTGACATCAGGAACCTGACCTGGTGACTTTCGTTTCTCTGGGGAAAGGCCATGGTTCATATCCTGGACTCGTAGGACCGGAGTGGCCGGCTGCCTGCTGAAATTCCTCACGGATCAGGCTGCCGCCGAGATGCAAGGTGCCCCACAGGCACCTGTGGCTGGTTCGACAGTGCCAAGTGCCTCCTGCAAACTGACATCAGGAACCTGGCCTGGTGAGTTTTGTTTCTCTGGGGAAAGGCCATAGATGATGTCCAGTGCCCCCTTGCCCGGAGTGCCCGACTGCCTGCTGAATTTCCGCACGGATCAGGATAGCTGCCAGATGAAAGGAGCCCCCACAGGCAACTGTGGCTGGTTTGACAGTGCCAAGTGCCTCCTGCAAACTGACATCAGGAACCTGGCCTGGTGACTTTTGTTTCTCTGGGGAAAGGCCATGGTTCTTGTCCACGGCCTGGTGGCCCGGAGTGTCCGGCTGCCTCCTGAAATTCCTCACGGTTCAGAATGCCTCCCAGATGAAAAGTGCCCCCAGAGGCAACTGTGGCTGGTTTGACACTGCCAAGTGCCTCCTGCAAACTGACATCAGGAACCTGGCCTGGTAGGTTTTGTTTCTCTGGGGAAAGGCCATGGTTCTTGTCCACGGCCTGGTGGCCCTGAGTGTCCGGCTGCCTCCTGAAATTCCTCACGGTTCAGAATGCCTCCCAGATGAAAAGTGCCCCCAGAGGCAACTGTGGCTGGTTTGACAGTGCCAAGTGCCTCCTGCAAACTGACATGAAGAACCTGGCCTGGTAGGTTTTGTTTCTCTGGGGAAAGGCCATGGTTCATATCCTGGACACGTAGGACCAGAGAGGCCGGCTGCCTGCTGAAATTCCTCACGGATCAGGATGCCGCCGAGATGCAAGGTGCCCCCACAGGCATCTGTGGCTGGTTCGACAGTGCCAAGTGCCTCCTGCAAACTGACATCAGGAACCTGGCCTGGTCAGTTTTGTTTCTCTGGGGAAAGGCCATGGTTAATGTACAGGGCCGGGTGTCCCGGAGAGGCCGGCTGCCTGCTGAAATTCCGCACGGATCAGGATACCTCCCAGATGGAAAGTGGCGCTACAGGCAACTGTGGCAGGTTTGACAGTGCCAAGTGCCTCCTGCAAACTGACATCAGGAACCTGGCCAGGTGACATTTGTTTCTCTGGGGAAAGGCCATGGTTCATATCCTGGACACTTAGGACCGGAGAGGCCGGCTGCCTGCTGAAATTCCTCACGGATCAGGATACCTCAAATATGGAAAGTGCCCCCACAGGCAACGGTGGCTGGTTTGACAGTGCCAAGTGCCTCCTGCAAACTGACATCAGGAACCTGGCCTGGTGACTTTTGTTTCTCTGGGGAAAGGCCATAGATGATGTCCAGTGCCCCCTGGCCCGGAGTGGCCGACTGCCTGCTGAAATTCCGCACGGATCAGGATACCTCCCAGATGGAAAGTGGCGCCACAGGCAACTGTGGCTGGTTTGACAGTGCCAAGTGCCTCCTGCAAACTGACATGAAGAACCTGGCCAGGATACATTTGTTTCTCTGGGGAAAGGCCATGGTTCATATCCTGGACACGTAGGACCGGAGAGGCCGGCTGCCTGCTGAAATTCCTCACGGATCAGAATACCTCCCATATGGAAAGTGCCCCCAGAGGCAACGGTGGCTGGTTTGACAGTGCCAAGTGCCACCTGCAAACTGACATCAGGAACCTGGCCTGGTGACTTTTGTTTCTCTGGGGAAAGGCCATAGATGATGTCCAGTGCCCCCTGGCCCGGAGTGGCCGGCTGCCTGCTGAAATTCCGAACTGTTTAGGATGCCGCCCAGATGCAAGGTACCACCACAGGCAACTGTGGCTGGTTTGACAGTGCCAAGTGCCTCCTGCAAACAGACATCAGGAACCTGGCCTGGTAACTTTTGTTTCTCTGGGGAAAGGCCATGGTTCTTGTCCACGGCCTGGTGGCCCGGATTGTCCGGCTGCCTCCTGAAATTCCCCACGGATCAGAATGCCTCCAGGATGAAAAGTGCCCCCAGAGGCAACTGTGGCTGGTTTGACAGTGCCAAGTGCCTCCTGCAAACTGACATCAGGAACCTGGCCTGGTGACTTTTGTTTCTCGGGGGGAAAGGCCATCATTCTTTTCCGGGCCCTCTGGCCCGGAATGGCCGGCAGCCTGCTGAAATTCCACACGGATCAGGATACCTCCCAGACCGAAACTAAAACCATAGGCAACTGTGGCTGGTTTGACAGTGCCAAGTGCCTCCTGCAAACTGACATCAGGAACCTGGCCAAGTGACTTTTGTTTCTCTGGGGAAAGGTCATGGTTCATATCCTGGACCCGTAGTCCCGGAGGGGCCGGCTGCCTGCTGAAATTCCGAACGGATTAGGATGCCGCCCAGATGCAAGGTACCACCACAGGCAACTGTGGCAGGCTTGACAGTGCCAAGTGCCTCCTGCAAACTGACATCAGGAACCTGGCCTGGTGACTTTTGTTTCTCTGGGGAAAAGCCGTGGTTCATATCCTGGACCCGTAGTCCCGGAGGGGCCGGCCGCCTGCTGAAATTCCGAACGGATTAGGATGCCGCCCAGATGCAAGGTACCACCACAGGCAACTGTGGCAGGCTTGACAGTGCCAAGTGCCTCCTGCAAACTGACATCAGGAACCTGGCCTGGTGACTTTTGTTTCTCTGGGGAAAAGCCGTGGTTCATGTCCAGGGCCTGGTGGCCCGGAGTGGCCGGCTGCCTGCTGAAATTCCGCATGGATCAGGATGCCTCCCAGATGAAAAGTGCCCCCACAGGCACCTGTGGCTGGTTTGACAGTGCCAAGTGCCTCCTGCCAACTGACATCAGGAACCTGGCCTGGTGACTTTTGTTTCTCTGGGGAAAGGCCATCGTTCCTCTCCAGGGCCTGGTGGCCTGGAGTGGCCGACTGCCTGCTGAAATTCCGCACGGAGCAGGATAACTCCCAGATGCAAGGTGCTCATAGAGGTACGTGTGGCTGGTTTGACAGTGCCAAGTGCCTCCTGCAAACAGACATCAGGAACCTGGCCTGGTAGGTTTTGTTTCTCTGGGGAAAGGCCATCGTTCTTGTCCGGGGCCCGCCGGCCCGGAGTGGCCGGCTGCCTGCTGAAATTCCACACGGTTGAGGCTACCTCCCAGATGCAAGGCGGCCCCACTGGCAACTGTGGCTGGTTTGACAGTGCCATGTGCCTCCTGCAAACTGACATCAGGAACCTGGCCTGGTGACTTTCGTTTCTCTGGGGAAAGACGATGATTCTTGTCCAGGGCCTTGCGGCCTGGAGTGCCTGGCTGCCTGCTGAAATTCCGCACGGATCAGGATGCCTCCCAGATGGAAAGTGCCCTCACAGGCAACTGTGGCTGGTTTGACAGTGCCAAGTGCCTCCTGCAAACTGACATCAGGAACCTGGCCAGGTGACTTTTGTTTCTCTGGGGAAAGGCCATGGTTCATATCCTGGACACGTAGGACCAGAGAGGCCGGCTGCCTGCTGAAATTCCTCACGGATCAGGATGCCGCCGAGATGCAAGGTGCCCCCACAGGCATCTGTGGCTGGTTCGACAGTGCCAAGTGCCTCCTGCAAACTGACATCAGGAACCTGGCCTGGTCAGTTTTGTTTCTCTGGGGAAAGGCCATGGTTAATGTACAGGGCCGGGTGTCCCGGAGAGGCCGGCTGCCTGCTGAAATTCCGCACGGATCAGGATACCTCCCAGATGGAAAGTGGCGCTACAGGCAACTGTGGCAGGTTTGACAGTGCCAAGTGCCTCCTGCAAACTGACATCAAGAACCTGGCCAGGTGACATTTGTTTCTCTGGGGAAAGGCCATGGTTCATATCCTGGACACGTAGGACCGGAGAGGCCGGCTGCCTGCTGAAATTCCTCACGGATCAGGATACCTCAAATATGGAAAGTGCCCCCACAGGCAACGGTGGCTGGTTTGACAGTGCCAAGTGCCTCCTGCAAACTGACATCAGGAACCTGGCCTGGTGACTTTTGTTTCTCTGGGGAAAGGTCATGGTTCATATCCTGGACCCGTAGTCCCGGAGGGGCCGGCTGCCTGCTGAAATTCCACACGGATCAGGATACCTCCCAGACCGAAACTAAAACCATAGGCAACTGTGGCTGGTTTGACAGTGCCAAGTGCCTCCTGCAAACTGACATCAGGAACCTGGCCTGGTGACTTTTGTTTCTCTGGGGAAAGGTCATGGTTCATATCCTGGACCCGTAGTCCCGGAGGGGCCGGCTGCCTGCTGAAATTCCGCACGGATTAGGATGCCGCCCAGATGCAAGGTACCACCACAGGCAACTGTGGCAGGCTTGACAGTGCCAAGTGCCTCCTGCAAACTGACATCAGGAACCTGGCCTGGTGACTTTTGTTTCTCTGGGGAAAAGCCGTGGTTCATATCCTGGACCCGTAGTCCCGGAGGGGCCGGCCGCCTGCTGAAATTCCGAACGGATTAGGATGCCGCCCAGATGCAAGGTACCACCACAGGCAACTGTGGCAGGCTTGACAGTGCCAAGTGCCTCCTGCAAACTGACATCAGGAACCTGGCCTGGTGACTTTTGTTTCTCTGGGGAAAAGCCGTGGTTCATGTCCAGGGCCTGGTGGCCCGGAGTGGCCGGCTGCCTGCTGAAATTCCGCATGGATCAGGATGCCTCCCAGATGAAAAGTGCCCCCACAGGCACCTGTGGCTTGTTTGACAGTGCCAAGTGCCTCCTGCCAACTGACATCAGGAACCTGGCCTGGTGACTTTTGTTTCTCTGGGGAAAGGCCATCGTTCCTCTCCAGGGCCTGGTGGCCTGGAGTGGCCGACTGCCTGCTGAAATTCCGCACGGATCAGGATAACTCCCAGATGCAAGGTGCTCATAGAGGTACGTGTGGCTGGTTTGACAGTGCCAAGTGCCTCCTGCAAACAGACATCAGGAACCTGGCCTGGTAGGTTTTGTTTCTCTGGGGAAAGGCCATCGTTCTTGTCCGGGGCCCGCCGGCCCGGAGTGGCCGGCTGCCTGCTGAAATTCCACACGGTTGAGGCTACCTCCCAGATGCAAGGCGGCCCCACTGGCAACTGTGGCTGGTTTGACAGTGCCATGTGCCTCCTGCAAACTGACATCAGGAACCTGGCCTGGTGACTTTCGTTTCTCTGGGGAAAGACGATGATTCTTGTCCAGGGCCTTGCGGCCTGGAGTGCCTGGCTGCCTGCTGAAATTCCGCACGGATCAGGATGCCTCCCAGATGGAAAGTGCCCCCACAGGCAACTGTGGCTGGTTTGACAGTGCCAAGTGCCTCCTGCAAACTGACATCAGGAACCTGGCCAGGTGACTTTTGTTTCTCTGGGGAAAGGCCATGGTTCATATCCTGGACACGTAGGACCAGAGAGGCCGGCTGCCTGCTGAAATTCCTCACGGATCAGGATGCCGCCGAGATGCAAGGTGCCCCCACAGGCATCTGTGGCTGGTTCGACAGTGCCAAGTGCCTCCTGCAAACTGACATCAGGAACCTGGCCTGGTCAGTTTTGTTTCTCTGGGGAAAGGCCATGGTTAATGTACAGGGCCGGGTGTCCCGGAGAGGCCGGCTGCCTGCTGAAATTCCGCACGGATCAGGATACCTCCCAGATGGAAAGTGGCGCTACAGGCAACTGTGGCAGGTTTGACAGTGCCAAGTGCCTCCTGCAAACTGACATCAAGAACCTGGCCAGGTGACATTTGTTTCTCTGGGGAAAGGCCATGGTTCATATCCTGGACACGTAGGACCGGAGAGGCCGGCTGCCTGCTGAAATTCCGAACGGATCAGGATACCTCAAATATGGAAAGTGCCCCCACAGGCAACAGTGGCTGGTTTGACAGTGCCAAGTGCCTCCTGCAAACTGACATCAGGAACCTGGCCTGGTGACTTTTGTTTCTCTGGGGAAAGGCCATAGATGATGTCCAGTGCCCCCTGGCCCAGAGTGGCCGACTGCCTGCTGAAATTCCGCACGGATCAGGATACCTCCCAGATGGAAAGTGGCGCCACAGGCAACTGTGGCTGGTTTGACAGTGCCAAGTGCCTCCTGCAAACTGACATGAAGAACCTGGCCAGGATACATTTGTTTCTCTGGGGAAAGGCCATGGTTCATATCCTGGACACGTAGGACCGGAGAGGCCGGCTGCCTGCTGAAATTCCTCACGGATCAGAATACCTCCCATATGGAAAGTGCCCCCAGAGGCAACGGTGGCTGGTTTGACAGTGCCAAGTGCCTCCTGCAAACTGACATCAGGAACCTGGCCTGGTGACTTTTGTTTCTCTGGGGAAAGGCCATAGATGATGTCCAGTGCCCCCTGGCCCGGAGTGACCGGCTGCCTGCTGAAATTCCGAACTGTTTAGGATGCCGCCCAGATGCAAGGTACCACCACAGGCAACTGTGGCAGGTTTGACAGTGCCAAGTGCCTCCTGCAAACTGACATCAGCAACCTGGCCTGGTGACTTTTGTTTCTCTGGGGAAAGGCCATCGTTCCTGTCCGGGGCCCGCCGGGCCGGAGTGGCCGGCTGCCTGCTGAAATTCCACACGGTTGAGGATACCTCCCAGATGCAAGATGGCCCCACAGGCACCTGTGGCTGGTTTGACAGTGCCAAGTGCCTCCTGCAAACAGACATCAGGAACCTGGCCTGGTAACTTTTGTTTCTCTGGGGAAAGGCCATGGTTCTTGTCCACGGCCTGGTGGCCCGGAGTGTCCGGCTGCCTCCTGAAATTCCGCACGGATCAGAATGCCTCCAGGATGAAAGGTGCCCCCAGAGGCAACTGTGGCTGGTTTGACAGTGCCAAGTGCCTCCTGCAAACTGACATCAGGAACCTGGCCTGGTGACTTTTGTTTCTCGGGGGGAAAGGCCATCATTCTTTTCCGGGCCCTCTGGCCCGGAATGGCCGGCAGCCTGCTGAAATTCCGCACGGATCAGGATACCTCCCAGACCGAAACTAAAACCATAGGCAACTGTGGCTGGTTTGACAGTGCCAAGTGCCTCCTGCAAACTGACATCAGGAACCTGGCCTGGTGACTTTTGTTTCTCTGGGGAAAGGTCATGGTTCATATCCTGGACCCGTAGTCCCGGAGGGGCCGGCTGCCAGCTGAAATTCCGAACGGATTAGGATGCCGCCCAGATGCAAGGTACCACCACAGGCAACTGTGGCAGGCTTGACAGTGCCAAGTGCCTCCTGCAAACTGACATCAGGAACCTGGCCTGGTGACTTTTGTTTCTCTGGGGAAAAGCCGTGGTTCATGTCCAGGGCCTGGTGGCACGGAGTGGCCGGCCGCCTGCTGAAATTCCGCATGGATCAGGATGCCTCCCAGATGAAAAGTGCCCCCACAGGCACCTGTGGCTGCTTTGACAGTGCCAAGTGCCTCCTGCCAACTGACATCAGGAACCTGGCCTGGTGACTTTTGTTTCTCTGGGGAAAGGCCATCGTTCCTCTCCAGGGCCTGGTGGCCTGGAGTGGCCGACTGCCTGCTGAAATTCCGCACGGATCAGGATAACTCCCAGATGCAAGGTGCTCATAGAGGTACGTGTGGCTGGTTTGACAGTGCCAAGTGCCTCCTGCAAACAGACATCAGGAACCTGGCCTGGTAGGTTTTGTTTCTCTGGGGAAAGGCCATCGTTCTTGTCCGGGGCCCGCCGGCCCGGAGTGGCCGGCTGCCTGCTGAAATTCCACACGGTTGAGGCTACCTCCCAGATGTAAGGCGCCCCCACAGGCAACTGTGGCTGGTTTGACAGTGCCATGTGCCTCCTGCAAACTGACATCAGGAACCTGACCTGGTGACTTTCGTTTCTCTGGGGAAAGGCCATGGTTCATATCCTGGACTCGTAGGACCGGAGTGGCCGGCTGCCTGCTGAAATTCCTCACGGATCAGGCTGCCGCCGAGATGCAAGGTGCCCCACAGGCACCTGTGGCTGGTTCGACAGTGCCAAGTGCCTCCTGCAAACTGACATCAGGAACCTGGCCTGGTGACTTTTGTTTCTCTGGGGAAAGGCCATAGATGATGTCCAGTGCCCCCTTGCCCGGAGTGCCCGACTGCCTGCTGAATTTCCGCACGGATCAGGATAGCTGCCAGATGAAAGGAGCCCCCACAGGCAACTGTGGCTGGTTTGACAGTGCCAAGTGCCTCCTGCAAACTGACATCAGGAACCTGGCCAGGTGACTTTTGTTTCTCTGGGGAAAGGCCATGGTTCATATCCTGGACACGTAGGACCAGAGAGGCCGGCTGCCTGCTGAAATTCCTCACGGATCAGGATGCCGCCGAGATGCAAGGTGCCCCCACAGGCATCTGTGGCTGGTTCGACAGTGCCAAGTGCCTCCTGCAAACTGACATCAGGAACCTGGCCTGGTCAGTTTTGTTTCTCTGGGGAAAGGCCATGGTTAATGTACAGGGCCGGGTGTCCCGGAGAGGCCGGCTGCCTGCTGAAATTCCGCACGGATCAGGATACCTCCCAGATGGAAAGTGGCGCTACAGGCAACTGTGGCAGGTTTGACAGTGCCAAGTGCCTCCTGCAAACTGACATCAAGAACCTGGCCAGGTGACATTTGTTTCTCTGGGGAAAGGCCATGGTTCATATCCTGGACACGTAGGACCGGAGAGGCCGGCTGCCTGCTGAAATTCCGAACGGATCAGGATACCTCAAATATGGAAAGTGCCCCCACAGGCAACAGTGGCTGGTTTGACAGTGCCAAGTGCCTCCTGCAAACTGACATCAGGAACCTGGCCTGGTGACTTTTGTTTCTCTGGGGAAAGGCCATAGATGATGTCCAGTGCCCCCTGGCCCAGAGTGGCCGACTGCCTGCTGAAATTCCGCACGGATCAGGATACCTCCCAGATGGAAAGTGGCGCCACAGGCAACTGTGGCTGGTTTGACAGTGCCAAGTGCCTCCTGCAAACTGACATGAAGAACCTGGCCAGGATACATTTGTTTCTCTGGGGAAAGGCCATGGTTCATATCCTGGACACGTAGGACCGGAGAGGCCGGCTGCCTGCTGAAATTCCTCACGGATCAGAATACCTCCCATATGGAAAGTGCCCCCAGAGGCAACGGTGGCTGGTTTGACAGTGCCAAGTGCCTCCTGCAAACTGACATCAGGAACCTGGCCTGGTGACTTTTGTTTCTCTGGGGAAAGGCCATAGATGATGTCCAGTGCCCCCTGGCCCGGAGTGACCGGCTGCCTGCTGAAATTCCGAACTGTTTAGGATGCCGCCCAGATGCAAGGTACCACCACAGGCAACTGTGGCAGGTTTGACAGTGCCAAGTGCCTCCTGCAAACTGACATCAGCAACCTGGCCTGGTGACTTTTGTTTCTCTGGGGAAAGGCCATCGTTCCTGTCCGGGGCCCGCCGGGCCGGAGTGGCCGGCTGCCTGCTGAAATTCCACACGGTTGAGGATACCTCCCAGATGCAAGATGGCCCCACAGGCACCTGTGGCTGGTTTGACAGTGCCAAGTGCCTCCTGCAAACAGACATCAGGAACCTGGCCTGGTAACTTTTGTTTCTCTGGGGAAAGGCCATGGTTCTTGTCCACGGCCTGGTGGCCCGGAGTGTCCGGCTGCCTCCTGAAATTCCGCACGGATCAGAATGCCTCCAGGATGAAAGGTGCCCCCAGAGGCAACTGTGGCTGGTTTGACAGTGCCAAGTGCCTCCTGCAAACTGACATCAGGAACCTGGCCTGGTGACTTTTGTTTCTCGGGGGGAAAGGCCATCATTCTTTTCCGGGCCCTCTGGCCCGGAATGGCCGGCAGCCTGCTGAAATTCCGCACGGATCAGGATACCTCCCAGACCGAAACTAAAACCATAGGCAACTGTGGCTGGTTTGACAGTGCCAAGTGCCTCCTGCAAACTGACATCAGGAACCTGGCCTGGTGACTTTTGTTTCTCTGGGGAAAGGTCATGGTTCATATCCTGGACCCGTAGTCCCGGAGGGGCCGGCTGCCAGCTGAAATTCCGAACGGATTAGGATGCCGCCCAGATGCAAGGTACCACCACAGGCAACTGTGGCAGGCTTGACAGTGCCAAGTGCCTCCTGCAAACTGACATCAGGAACCTGGCCTGGTGACTTTTGTTTCTCTGGGGAAAAGCCGTGGTTCATGTCCAGGGCCTGGTGGCACGGAGTGGCCGGCCGCCTGCTGAAATTCCGCATGGATCAGGATGCCTCCCAGATGAAAAGTGCCCCCACAGGCACCTGTGGCTGCTTTGACAGTGCCAAGTGCCTCCTGCCAACTGACATCAGGAACCTGGCCTGGTGACTTTTGTTTCTCTGGGGAAAGGCCATCGTTCCTCTCCAGGGCCTGGTGGCCTGGAGTGGCCGACTGCCTGCTGAAATTCCGCACGGATCAGGATAACTCCCAGATGCAAGGTGCTCATAGAGGTACGTGTGGCTGGTTTGACAGTGCCAAGTGCCTCCTGCAAACAGACATCAGGAACCTGGCCTGGTAGGTTTTGTTTCTCTGGGGAAAGGCCATCGTTCTTGTCCGGGGCCCGCCGGCCCGGAGTGGCCGGCTGCCTGCTGAAATTCCACACGGTTGAGGCTACCTCCCAGATGTAAGGCGCCCCCACAGGCAACTGTGGCTGGTTTGACAGTGCCATGTGCCTCCTGCAAACTGACATCAGGAACCTGACCTGGTGACTTTCGTTTCTCTGGGGAAAGGCCATGGTTCATATCCTGGACTCGTAGGACCGGAGTGGCCGGCTGCCTGCTGAAATTCCTCACGGATCAGGCTGCCGCCGAGATGCAAGGTGCCCCACAGGCACCTGTGGCTGGTTCGACAGTGCCAAGTGCCTCCTGCAAACTGACATCAGGAACCTGGCCTGGTGACTTTTGTTTCTCTGGGGAAAGGCCATAGATGATGTCCAGTGCCCCCTTGCCCGGAGTGCCCGACTGCCTGCTGAATTTCCGCACGGATCAGGATAGCTGCCAGATGAAAGGAGCCCCCACAGGCAACTGTGGCTGGTTTGACAGTGCCAAGTGCCTCCTGCAAACTGACATCAGGAACCTGGCCTGGTGACTTTTGTTTCTCTGGGGAAAGGCCATGGTTCTTGTCCACGGCCTGGTGGCCCGGAGTGTCCGGCTGCCTCCTGAAATTCCTCACGGTTCAGAATGCCTCCCAGATGAAAAGTGCCCCCAGAGGCAACTGTGGCTGGTTTGACAGTGCCAAGTGCCTCCTGCAAACTGACATCAGGAACCTGGCCTGGTAGGTTTTGTTTCTCTGGGGAAAGGCCATGGTTCTTGTCCACGGCCTGGTGGCCCGGAGTGTCCGGCTGCCTCCTGAAATTCCTCACGGTTCAGAATGCCTCCCAGATGAAAAGTGCCCCCAGAGGCAACTGTGGCTGGTTTGACAGTGCCAAGTGCCTCCTGCAAACTGACATCAGGAACCTGGCCAGGTGACTTTTGTTTCTCTGGGGAAAGGCCATGGTTCATATCCTGGACACGTAGGACCGGAGAGGCCGGCTGCCTGCTGAAATTCCTCACGGATCAGGATACCTCAAATATGGAAAGTGCCCCCACAGGCAACGGTGGCTGGTTTGACAGTGCCAAGTGCCTCCTGCAAACTGACATCAGGAACCTGGCCTGGTGACTTTTGTTTCTCTGGGGAAAGGCCATAGATGATGTCCAGTGCCCCCTGGCCCGGAGTGGCCGACTGCCTGCTGAAATTCCGCACGGATCAGGATACCTCCCAGATGGAAAGTGGCGCCACAGGCAACTGTGGCTGGTTTGACAGTGCCAAGTGCCTCCTGCAAACTGACATGAAGAACCTGGCCAGGATACATTTGTTTCTCTGGGGAAAGGCCATGGTTCATATCCTGGACACGTAGGACCGGAGAGGCCGGCTGCCTGCTGAAATTCCTCACGGATCAGAATACCTCCCATATGGAAAGTGCCCCCAGAGGCAACGGTGGCTGGTTTGACAGTGCCAAGTGCCACCTGCAAACTGACATCAGGAACCTGGCCTGGTGACTTTTGTTTCTCTGGGGAAAGGCCATAGATGATGTCCAGTGCCCCCTGGCCCGGAGTGGCCGGCTGCCTGCTGAAATTCCGAACTGTTTAGGATGCCGCCCAGATGCAAGGTACCACCACAGGCAACTGTGGCTGGTTTGACAGTGCCAAGTGCCTCCTGCAAACAGACATCAGGAACCTGGCCTGGTAACTTTTGTTTCTCTGGGGAAAGGCCATGGTTCTTGTCCACGGCCTGGTGGCCCGGATTGTCCGGCTGCCTCCTGAAATTCCCCACGGATCAGAATGCCTCCAGGATGAAAAGTGCCCCCAGAAGCAACTGTGGCTGGTTTGACAGTGCCAAGTGCCTCCTGCAAACTGACATCAGGAACCTGGCCTGGTGACTTTTGTTTCTCGGGGGGAAAGGCCATCATTCTTTTCCGGGCCCTCTGGCCCGGAATGGCCGGCACCCTGCTGAAATTCCACACGGATCAGGATACCTCCCAGACCGAAACTAAAACCATAGGCAACTGTGGCTGGTTTGACAGTGCCAAGTGCCTCCTGCAAACTGACATCAGGAACCTGGCCAAGTGACTTTTGTTTCTCTGGGGAAAGGTCATGGTTCATATCCTGGACCCGTAGTCCCGGAGGGGCCGGCTGCCTGCTGAAATTCCGAACGGATTAGGATGCCGCCCAGATGCAAGGTACCACCACAGGCAACTGTGGCAGGCTTGACAGTGCCAAGTGCCTCCTGCAAACTGACATCAGGAACCTGGCCTGGTGACTTTTGTTTCTCTGGGGAAAAGCCGTGGTTCATATCCTGGACCCGTAGTCCCGGAGGGGCCGGCCGCCTGCTGAAATTCCGAACGGATTAGGATGCCGCCCAGATGCAAGGTACCACCACAGGCAACTGTGGCAGGCTTGACAGTGCCAAGTGCCTCCTGCAAACTGACATCAGGAACCTGGCCTGGTGACTTTTGTTTCTCTGGGGAAAAGCCGTGGTTCATGTCCAGGGCCTGGTGGCCCGGAGTGGCCGGCTGCCTGCTGAAATTCCGCATGGATCAGGATGCCTCCCAGATGAAAAGTGCCCCCACAGGCACCTGTGGCTGCTTTGACAGTGCCAAGTGCCTCCTGCCAACTGACATCAGGAACCTGGCCTGGTGACTTTTGTTTCTCTGGGGAAAGGCCATCGTTCCTCTCCAGGGCCTGGTGGCCTGGAGTGGCCGACTGCCTGCTGAAATTCCGCACGGATCAGGATAACTCCCAGATGCAAGGTGCTCATAGAGGTACGTGTGGCTGGTTTGACAGTGCCAAGTGCCTCCTGCAAACAGACATCAGGAACCTGGCCTGGTAGGTTTTGTTTCTCTGGGGAAAGGCCATCGTTCTTGTCCGGGGCCCGCCGGCCCGGAGTGGCCGGCTGCCTGCTGAAATTCCACACGGTTGAGGCTACCTCCCAGATGCAAGGCGGCCCCACTGGCAACTGTGGCTGGTTTGACAGTGCCATGTGCCTCCTGCAAACTGACATCAGGAACCTGGCCTGGTGACTTTCGTTTCTCTGGGGAAAGACGATGATTCTTGTCCAGGGCCTTGCGGCCTGGAGTGCCTGGCTGCCTGCTGAAATTCCGCACGGATCAGGATACCTCCCAGATGGAAAGTGCCCCCACAGGCAACTGTGGCTGGTTTGACAGTGCCAAGTGCCTCCTGCAAACTGACATCAGGAACCTGGCCAGGTGACTTTTGTTTCTCTGGGGAAAGGCCATGGTTCATATCCTGGACACGTAGGACCAGAGAGGCCGGCTGCCTGCTGAAATTCCTCACGGATCAGGATGCCGCCGAGATGCAAGGTGCCCCCACAGGCATCTGTGGCTGGTTCGACAGTGCCAAGTGCCTCCTGCAAACTGACATCAGGAACCTGGCCTGGTCAGTTTTGTTTCTCTGGGGAAAGGCCATGGTTAATGTACAGGGCCGGGTGTCCCGGAGAGGCCGGCTGCCTGCTGAAATTCCGCACGGATCAGGATACCTCCCAGATGGAAAGTGGCGCTACAGGCAACTGTGGCAGGTTTGACAGTGCCAAGTGCCTCCTGCAAACTGACATCAAGAACCTGGCCAGGTGACATTTGTTTCTCTGGGGAAAGGCCATGGTTCATATCCTGGACACGTAGGACCGGAGAGGCCGGCTGCCTGCTGAAATTCCTCACGGATCAGGATACCTCAAATATGGAAAGTGCCCCCACAGGCAACGGTGGCTGGTTTGACAGTGCCAAGTGCCTCCTGCAAACTGACATCAGGAACCTGGCCTGGTGACTTTTGTTTCTCTGGGGAAAGGTCATGGTTCATATCCTGGACCCGTAGTCCCGGAGGGGCCGGCTGCCTGCTGAAATTCCACACGGATCAGGATACCTCCCAGACCGAAACTAAAACCATAGGCAACTGTGGCTGGTTTGACAGTGCCAAGTGCCTCCTGCAAACTGACATCAGGAACCTGGCCAAGTGACTTTTGTTTCTCTGGGGAAAGGTCATGGTTCATATCCTGGACCCGTAGTCCCGGAGGGGCCGGCTGCCTGCTGAAATTCCGAACGGATTAGGATGCCGCCCAGATGCAAGGTACCACCACAGGCAACTGTGGCAGGCTTGACAGTGCCAAGTGCCTCCTGCAAACTGACATCAGGAACCTGGCCTGGTGACTTTTGTTTCTCTGGGGAAAAGCCGTGGTTCATGTCCAGGGCCTGGTGGCCCGGAGTGGCCGGCTGCCTGCTGAAATTCCGCATGGATCAGGATGCCTCCCAGATGAAAAGTGCCCCCACAGGCACCTGTGGCTTGTTTGACAGTGCCAAGTGCCTCCTGCCAACTGACATCAGGAACCTGGCCTGGTGACTTTTGTTTCTCTGGGGAAAGGCCATCGTTCCTCTCCAGGGCCTGGTGGCCTGGAGTGGCCGACTGCCTGCTGAAATTCCGCACGGATCAGGATAACTCCCAGATGCAAGGTGCTCATAGAGGTACGTGTGGCTGGTTTGACAGTGCCAAGTGCCTCCTGCAAACAGACATCAGGAACCTGGCCTGGTAGGTTTTGTTTCTCTGGGGAAAGGCCATCGTTCTTGTCCGGGGCCCGCCGGCCCGGAGTGGCCGGCTGCCTGCTGAAATTCCACACGGTTGAGGCTACCTCCCAGATGCAAGGCGGCCCCACTGGCAACTGTGGCTGGTTTGACAGTGCCATGTGCCTCCTGCAAACTGACATCAGGAACCTGGCCTGGTGACTTTCCTTTCTCTGGGGAAAGACGATGATTCTTGTCCAGGGCCTTGCGGCCTGGAGTGCCTGGCTGCCTGCTGAAATTCCGCACGGATCAGGATGCCTCCCAGATGGAAAGTGCCCCCACAGGCAACTGTGGCTGGTTTGACAGTGCCAAGTGCCTCCTGCAAACTGACATCAGGAACCTGGCCAGGTGACTTTTGTTTCTCTGGGGAAAGGCCATGGTTCATATCCTGGACACGTAGGACCAGAGAGGCCGGCTGCCTGCTGAAATTCCTCACGGATCAGGATGCCGCCGAGATGCAAGGTGCCCCCACAGGCATCTGTGGCTGGTTCGACAGTGCCAAGTGCCTCCTGCAAACTGACATCAGGAACCTGGCCTGGTGACTTTTGTTTCTCTGGGGAAAGGCCATGGTTAATGTACAGGGCCGGGTGTCCCGGAGAGGCCGGCTGCCTGCTGAAATTCCGCACGGATCAGGATACCTCCCAGATGGAAAGTGGCGCTACAGGCAACTGTGGCAGGTTTGACAGTGCCAAGTGCCTCCTGCAAACTGACATCAAGAACCTGGCCAGGTGACATTTGTTTCTCTGGGGAAAGGCCATGGTTCATATCCTGGACACGTAGGACCGGAGAGGCCGGCTGCCTGCTGAAATTCCGAACGGATCAGGATACCTCAAATATGGAAAGTGCCCCCACAGGCAACGGTGGCTGGTTTGACAGTGCCAAGTGCCTCCTGCAAACTGACATCAGGAACCTGGCCTGGTGACTTTTGTTTCTCTGGGGAAAGGCCATAGATGATGTCCAGTGCCCCCTGGCCCAGAGTGGCCGACTGCCTGCTGAAATTCCGCACGGATCAGGATACCTCCCAGATGGAAAGTGGCGCCACAGGCAACTGTGGCTGGTTTGACAGTGCCAAGTGCCTCCTGCAAACTGACATGAAGAACCTGGCCAGGATACATTTGTTTCTCTGGGGAAAGGCCATGGTTCATATCCTGGACACGTAGGACCGGAGAGGCCGGCTGCCTGCTGAAATTCCTCACGGATCAGAATACCTCCCATATGGAAAGTGCCCCCAGAGGCAACGGTGGCTGGTTTGACAGTGCCAAGTGCCTCCTGCAAACTGACATCAGGAACCTGGCCTGGTGACTTTTGTTTCTCTGGGGAAAGGCCATAGATGATGTCCAGTGCCCCCTGGCCCGGAGTGGCCGGCTGCCTGCTGAAATTCCGAACTGTTTAGGATGCCGCCCAGATGCAAGGTACCACCACAGGCAACTGTGGCAGGTTTGACAGTGCCAAGTGCCTCCTGCAAACTGACATCAGCAACCTGGCCTGGTGACTTTTGTTTCTCTGGGGAAAGGCCATCGTTCCTGTCCGGGGCCCGCCGGGCCGGAGTGGCCGGCTGCCTGCTGAAATTCCACACGGTTGAGGATACCTCCCAGATGCAAGATGACCCCACAGGCACCTGTGGCTGGTTTGACAGTGCCAAGTGCCTCCTGCAAACAGACATCAGGAACCTGGCCTGGTAACTTTTGTTTCTCTGGGGAAAGGCCATGGTTCTTGTCCACGGCCTGGTGGCCCGGAGTGTCCGGCTGCCTCCTGAAATTCCGCACGGATCAGAATGCCTCCAGGATGAAAGGTGCCCCCAGAGGCAACTGTGGCTGGTTTGACAGTGCCAAGTGCCTCCTGCAAACTGACATCAGGAACCTGGCCTGGTGACTTTTGTTTCTCGGGGGAAAAGGCCATCATTCTTTTCCGGGCCCTCTGGCCCGGAATGGCCGGCAGCCTGCTGAAATTCCGCACGGATCAGGATACCTCCCAGACCGAAACTAAAACCATAGGCAACTGTGGCTGGTTTGACAGTGCCAAGTGCCTCCTGCAAACTGACATCAGGAACCTGGCCTGGTGACTTTTGTTTCTCTGGGGAAAGGTCATGGTTCATATCCTGGACCCGCAGTCCCGGAGGGGCCGGCTGCCAGCTGAAATTCCGAACGGATTAGGATGCCGCCCAGATGCAAGGTACCACCACAGGCAACTGTGGCAGGCTTGACAGTGCCAAGTGCCTCCTGCAAACTGACATCAGGAACCTGGCCTGGTGACTTTTGTTTCTCTGGGGAAAAGCCGTGGTTCATGTCCAGGGCCTGGTGGCACGGAGTGGCCGGCCGCCTGCTGAAATTCCGCATGGATCAGGATGCCTCCCAGATGAAAAGTGCCCCCACAGGCACCTGTGGCTGCTTTGACAGTGCCAAGTGCCTCCTGCCAACTGACATCAGGAACCTGGCCTGGTGACTTTTGTTTCTCTGGGGAAAGGCCATCGTTCCTCTCCAGGGCCTGGTGGCCTGGAGTGGCCGACTGCCTGCTGAAATTCCGCACGGATCAGGATAACTCCCAGATGCAAGGTGCTCATAGAGGTACGTGTGGCTGGTTTGACAGTGCCAAGTGCCTCCTGCAAACAGACATCAGGAACCTGGCCTGGTAGGTTTTGTTTCTCTGGGGAAAGGCCATCGTTCTTGTCCGGGGCCCGCCGGCCCGGAGTGGCCGGCTGCCTGCTGAAATTCCACACGGTTGAGGCTACCTCCCAGATGTAAGGCGCCCCCACAGGCAACTGTGGCTGGTTTGACAGTGCCATGTGCCTCCTGCAAACTGACATCAGGAACCTGACCTGGTGACTTTCGTTTCTCTGGGGAAAGGCCATGGTTCATATCCTGGACTCGTAGGACCGGAGTGGCCGGCTGCCTGCTGAAATTCCTCACGGATCAGGCTGCCGCCGAGATGCAAGGTGCCCCACAGGCACCTGTGGCTGGTTCGACAGTGCCAAGTGCCTCCTGCAAACTGACATCAGGAACCTGGCCTGGTGACTTTTGTTTCTCTGGGGAAAGGCCATAGATGATGTCCAGTGCCCCCTTGCCCGGAGTGCCCGACTGCCTGCTGAATTTCCGCACGGATCAGGATAGCTGCCAGATGAAAGGAGCCCCCACAGGCAACTGTGGCTGGTTTGACAGTGCCAAGTGCCTCCTGCAAACTGACATCAGGAACCTGGCCTGGTGACTTTTGTTTCTCTGGGGAAAGGCCATGGTTCTTGTCCACGGCCTGGTGGCCCGGAGTGTCCGGCTGCCTCCTGAAATTCCTCACGGTTCAGAATGCCTCCCAGATGAAAAGTGCCCCCAGAGGCAACTGTGGCTGGTTTGACAGTGCCAAGTGCCTCCTGCAAACTGACATCAGGAACCTGGCCTGGTAGGTTTTGTTTCTCTGGGGAAAGGCCATGGTTCTTGTCCACGGCCTGGTGGCCCGGAGTGTCCGGCTGCCTCCTGAAATTCCTCACGGTTCAGAATGCCTCCCAGATGAAAAGTGCCCCCAGAGGCAACTGTGGCTGGTTTGACAGTGCCAAGTGCCTCCTGCAAACTGACATCAGGAACCTGGCCAGGTGACTTTTGTTTCTCTGGGGAAAGGCCATGGTTCATATCCTGGACACGTAGGACCAGAGAGGCCGGCTGCCTGCTGAAATTCCTCACGGATCAGGATGCCGCCGAGATGCAAGGTGCCCCCACAGGCATCTGTGGCTGGTTCGACAGTGCCAAGTGCCTCCTGCAAACTGACATCAGGAACCTGGCCTGGTCAGTTTTGTTTCTCTGGGGAAAGGCCATGGTTAATGTACAGGGCCGGGTGTCCCGGAGAGGCCGGCTGCCTGCTGAAATTCCGCACGGATCAGGATACCTCCCAGATGGAAAGTGGCGCTACAGGCAACTGTGGCAGGTTTGACAGTGCCAAGTGCCTCCTGCAAACTGACATCAGGAACCTGGCCAGGTGACATTTGTTTCTCTGGGGAAAGGCCATGGTTCCTATCCTGGACACGTAGGACCGGAGAGGCCGGCTGCCTGCTGAAATTCCTCACGGATCAGGATACCTCAAATATGGAAAGTGCCCCCACAGGCAACGGTGGCTGGTTTGACAGTGCCAAGTGCCTCCTGCAAACTGACATCAGGAACCTGGCCTGGTGACTTTTGTTTCTCTGGGGAAAGGCCATAGATGATGTCCAGTGCCCCCTGGCCCGGAGTGGCCGACTGCCTGCTGAAATTCCGCACGGATCAGGATACCTCCCAGATGGAAAGTGGCGCCACAGGCAACTGTGGCTGGTTTGACAGTGCCAAGTGCCTCCTGCAAACTGACATGAAGAACCTGGCCAGGATACATTTGTTTCTCTGGGGAAAGGCCATGGTTCATATCCTGGACACGTAGGACCGGAGAGGCCGGCTGCCTGCTGAAATTCCTCACGGATCAGAATACCTCCCATATGGAAAGTGCCCCCAGAGGCAACGGTGGCTGGTTTGACAGTGCCAAGTGCCACCTGCAAACTGACATCAGGAACCTGGCCTGGTGACTTTTGTTTCTCTGGGGAAAGGCCATAGATGATGTCCAGTGCCCCCTGGCCCGGAGTGGCCGGCTGCCTGCTGAAATTCCGAACTGTTTAGGATGCCGCCCAGATGCAAGGTACCACCACAGGCAACTGTGGCTGGTTTGACAGTGCCAAGTGCCTCCTGCAAACAGACATCAGGAACCTGGCCTGGTAACTTTTGTTTCTCTGGGGAAAGGCCATGGTTCTTGTCCACGGCCTGGTGGCCCGGATTGTCCGGCTGCCTCCTGAAATTCCCCACGGATCAGAATGCCTCCAGGATGAAAAGTGCCCCCAGAAGCAACTGTGGCTGGTTTGACAGTGCCAAGTGCCTCCTGCAAACTGACATCAGGAACCTGGCCTGGTGACTTTTGTTTCTCGGGGGGAAAGGCCATCATTCTTTTCCGGGCCCTCTGGCCCGGAATGGCCGGCAGCCTGCTGAAATTCCACACGGATCAGGATACCTCCCAGACCGAAACTAAAACCATAGGCAACTGTGGCTGGTTTGACAGTGCCAAGTGCCTCCTGCAATCTGACATCAGGAACCTGGCCAAGTGACTTTTGTTTCTCTGGGGAAAGGTCATGGTTCATATCCTGGACCCGTAGTCCCGGAGGGGCCGGCTGCCTGCTGAAATTCCGAACGGATTAGGATGCCGCCCAGATGCAAGGTACCACCACAGGCAACTGTGGCAGGCTTGACAGTGCCAAGTGCCTCCTGCAAACTGACATCAGGAACCTGGCCTGGTGACTTTTGTTTCTCTGGGGAAAAGCCGTGGTTCATATCCTGGACCCGTAGTCCCGGAGGGGCCGGCCGCCTGCTGAAATTCCGAACGGATTAGGATGCCGCCCAGATGCAAGGTACCACCACAGGCAACTGTGGCAGGCTTGACAGTGCCAAGTGCCTCCTGCAAACTGACATCAGGAACCTGGCCTGGTGACTTTTGTTTCTCTGGGGAAAAGCCGTGGTTCATGTCCAGGGCCTGGTGGCCCGGAGTGGCCGGCTGCCTGCTGAAATTCCGCATGGATCAGGATGCCTCCCAGATGAAAAGTGCCCCCACAGGCACCTGTGGCTGGTTTGACAGTGCCAAGTGCCTCCTGCCAACTGACATCAGGAACCTGGCCTGGTGACTTTTGTTTCTCTGGGGAAAGGCCATCGTTCCTCTCCAGGGCCTGGTGGCCTGGAGTGGCCGACTGCCTGCTGAAATTCCGCACAGATCAGGATACCTCCCAGATGAAAGGAGCCCCCACAGGCAACTGTGGCTGGTTTGACAGTGCCAAGTGCCTCCTGCAAACAGACATCAGGAACCTGGCCTGGTAGGTTTTGTTTCTCTGGGGAAAGGCCATCGTTCTTGTCCGGGGCCCGCCGGCCCGGAGTGGCCGGCTGCCTGCTGAAATTCCACACGGTTGAGGCTACCTCCCAGATGCAAGGCGGCCCCACTGGCAACTGTGGCTGGTTTGACAGTGCCATGTGCCTCCTGCAAACTGACATCAGGAACCTGGCCTGGTGACTTTCGTTTCTCTGGGGAAAGACGATGATTCTTGTCCAGGGCCTTGCGGCCTGGAGTGCCTGGCTGCCTGCTGAAATTCCGCAAGGATCAGGATGCCTCCCAGATGGAAAGTGCCCCCACAGGCAACTGTGGCTGGTTTGACAGTGCCAGGTGCCTCCTGCAAACTGACATCAGGAACCTGGCCAGGTGACTTTTGTTTCTCTGGGGAAAGGCCATGGTTCATATCCTGGACACGTAGGACCAGAGAGGCCGGCTGCCTGCTGAAATTCCTCACGGATCAGGATGCCGCCGAGATGCAAGGTGCCCCCACAGGCATCTGTGGCTGGTTCGACAGTGCCAAGTGCCTCCTGCAAACTGACATCAGGAACCTGGCCTGGTCAGTTTTGTTTCTCTGGGGAAAGGCCATGGTTAATGTACAGGGCCGGGTGTCCCGGAGAGGCCGGCTGCCTGCTGAAATTCCGCACGGATCAGGATACCTCCCAGATGGAAAGTGGCGCTACAGGCAACTGTGGCAGGTTTGACAGTGCCAAGTGCCTCCTGCAAACTGACATCAAGAACCTGGCCAGGTGACATTTGTTTCTCTGGGGAAAGGCCATGGTTCATATCCTGGACACGTAGGACCGGAGAGGCCGGCTGCCTGCTGAAATTCCTCACGGATCAGGATACCTCAAATATGGAAAGTGCCCCCACAGGCAACGGTGGCTGGTTTGACAGTGCCAAGTGCCTCCTGCAAACTGACATCAGGAACCTGGCCTGGTGACTTTTGTTTCTCTGGGGAAAGGCCATAGATGATGTCCAGTGCCCCCTGGCCCAGAGTGGCCGACTGCCTGCTGAAATTCCGCACGGATCAGGATACCTCCCAGATGGAAAGTGGCGCCACAGGCAACTGTGGCTGGTTTGACAGTGCCAAGTGCCTCCTGCAAACTGACATGAAGAACCTGGCCAGGATACATTTGTTTCTCTGGGGAAAGGCCATGGTTCATATCCTGGACACGTAGGACCGGAGAGGCCGGCTGCCTGCTGAAATTCCTCACGGATCAGAATACCTCCCATATGGAAAGTGCCCCCAGAGGCAACGGTGGCTGGTTTGACAGTGCCAAGTGCCTCCTGCAAACTGACATCAGGAACCTGGCCTGGTGACTTTTGTTTCTCTGGGGAAAGGCCATAGATGATGTCCAGTGCCCCCTGGCCCGGAGTGGCCGGCTGCCTGCTGAAATTCCGAACGGATTAGGATGCCGCCCAGATGCAAGGTACCACCACAGGCAACTGTGGCAGGCTTGACAGTCCCAAGTGCCTCCTGCAAACTGACATCAGGAACCTGGCCTGGTGACTTTTGTTTCTCTGGGGAAAAGCCGTGGTTCATGTCCAGGGCCTGGTGGCCCGGAGTGGCCGTCCGCCTGCTGAAATTCCGCATGGATCAGGATGCCTCCCAGATGAAAAGTGCCCCCACAGGCACCTGTGGCTGCTTTGACAGTGCCAAGTGCCTCCTGCCAACTGACATCAGGAACCTGGCCTGGTGACTTTTGTTTCTCTGGGGAAAGGCCATCGTTCCTCTCCAGGGCCTGGTGGCCTGGAGTGGCCGACTGCCTGCTGAAATTCCGCACGGATCAGGATAACTCCCAGATGCAAGGTGCTCATAGAGGTACGTGTGGCTGGTTTGACAGTGCCAAGTGCCTCCTGCAAACAGACATCAGGAACCTGGCCTGGTCAGTTTTGTTTCTCTGGGGAAAGGCCATCGTTCTTGTCCGGGGCCCGCCGGCCCGGAGTGGCCGGCTGCCTGCTGAAATTCCACACGGTTGAGGCTACCTCCCAGATGCAAGGCGGCCCCACTGGCAACTGTGGCTGGTTTGACAGTGCCATGTGCCTCCTGCAAACTGACATCAGGAACCTGGCCTGGTGACTTTCGTTTCTCTGGGGAAAGACGATGATTCTTGTCCAGGGCCTTGCGGCCTGGAGTGCCTGGCTGCCTGCTGAAATTCCGCAAGGATCAGGATGCCTCCCAGATGGAAAGTGCCCCCACAGGCAACTGTGGCTGGTTTGACAGTGCCAGGTGCCTCCTGCAAACTGACATCAGGAACCTGGCCAGGTGACTTTTGTTTCTCTGGGGAAAGGCCATGGTTCATATCCTGGACACGTAGGACCAGAGAGGCCGGCTGCCTGCTGAAATTCCTCACGGATCAGGATGCCGCCGAGATGCAAGGTGCCCCCACAGGCATCTGTGGCTGGTTCGACAGTGCCAAGTGCCTCCTGCAAACTGACATCAGGAACCTGGCCTGGTCAGTTTTGTTTCTCTGGGGAAAGGCCATGGTTAATGTACAGGGCCGGGTGTCCCGGAGAGGCCGGCTGCCTGCTGAAATTCCGCACGGATCAGGATACCTCCCAGATGGAAAGTGGCGCTACAGGCAACTGTGGCAGGTTTGACAGTGCCAAGTGCCTCCTGCAAACTGACATCAAGAACCTGGCCAGGTGACATTTGTTTCTCTGGGGAAAGGCCATGGTTCATATCCTGGACACGTAGGACCGGAGAGGCCGGCTGCCTGCTGAAATTCCTCACGGATCAGGATACCTCAAATATGGAAAGTGCCCCCACAGGCAACGGTGGCTGGTTTGACAGTGCCAAGTGCCTCCTGCAAACTGACATCAGGAACCTGGCCTGGTGACTTTTGTTTCTCTGGGGAAAGGCCATAGATGATGTCCAGTGCCCCCTGGCCCAGAGTGGCCGACTGCCTGCTGAAATTCCGCACGGATCAGGATACCTCCCAGATGGAAAGTGGCGCTACAGGCAACTGTGGCTGGTTTGACAGTGCCAAGTGCCTCCTGCAAACTGACATGAAGAACCTGGCCAGGATACATTTGTTTCTCTGGGGAAAGGCCATGGTTCATATCCTGGACACGTAGGACCGGAGAGGCCGGCTGCCTGCTGAAATTCCTCACGGATCAGAATACCTCCCATATGGAAAGTGCCCCCAGAGGCAACGGTGGCTGGTTTGACAGTGCCAAGTGCCTCCTGCAAACTGACATCAGGAACCTGGCCTGGTGACTTTTGTTTCTCTGGGGAAAGGCCATAGATGATGTCCAGTGCCCCCTGGCCCGGAGTGGCCGGCTGCCTGCTGAAATTCCGAACTGTTTAGGATGCCGCCCAGATGCAAGGTACCACCACAGGCAACTGTGGCAGGTTTGACAGTGCCAAGTGCCTCCTGCAAACTGACATCAGGAACCTGGCCTGGTGACTTTTGTTTCTCTGGGGAAAGGCCATCGTTCCTGTCCGGGGCCCGCCGGGCCGGAGTGGCCGGCTGCCTGCTGAAATTCCACACGGTTGAGGATACCTCCCAGATGCAAGATGGCCCCACAGGCAACTGTGGCTGGTTTGACAGTGCCAAGTGCCTCCTGCAAACTGACATCAGGAACCTGGCCTGGTGACTTTTGTTTCTCTGGGGAAAGGCCATGGTTCTTGTCCACGGCCTGGTGGCCCGGATTGTCCGGCTGCCTCCTGAAATTCCCCACGGATCAGAATGCCTCCAGGATGAAAAGTGCCCCCAGAAGCAACTGTGGCTGGTTTGACAGTGCCAAGTGCCTCCTGCAAACTGACATCAGGAACCTGGCCTGGTGACTTTTGTTTCTCGGGGGGAAAGGCCATCATTCTTTTCCGGGCCCTCTGGCCCGGAATGGCCGGCAGCCTGCTGAAATTCCACACGGATCAGGATACCTCCCAGACCGAAACTAAAACCATAGGCAACTGTGGCTGGTTTGACAGTGCCAAGTGCCTCCTGCAAACTGACATCAGGAACCTGGCCAAGTGACTTTTGTTTCTCTGGGGAAAGGTCATGGTTCATATCCTGGACCCGTAGTCCCGGAGGGGCCGGCTGCCTGCTGAAATTCCGAACGGATTAGGATGCCGCCCAGATGCAAGGTACCACCACAGGCAACTGTGGCAGGCTTGACAGTGCCAAGTGCCTCCTGCAAACTGACATCAGGAACCTGGCCTGGTGACTTTTGTTTCTCTGGGGAAAAGCCGTGGTTCATATCCTGGACCCGTAGTCCCGGAGGGGCCGGCCGCCTGCTGAAATTCCGAACGGATTAGGATGCCGCCCAGATGCAAGGTACCACCACAGGCAACTGTGGCAGGCTTGACAGTGCCAAGTGCCTCCTGCAAACTGACATCAGGAACCTGGCCTGGTGACTTTTGTTTCTCTGGGGAAAAGCCGTGGTTCATGTCCAGGGCCTGGTGGCCCGGAGTGGCCGGCTGCCTGCTGAAATTCCGCATGGATCAGGATGCCTCCCAGATGAAAAGTGCCCCCACAGGCACCTGTGGCTGGTTTGACAGTGCCAAGTGCCTCCTGCCAACTGACATCAGGAACCTGGCCTGGTGACTTTTGTTTCTCTGGGGAAAGGCCATCGTTCCTCTCCAGGGCCTGGTGGCCTGGAGTGGCCGACTGCCTGCTGAAATTCCGCACGGATCAGGATAACTCCCAGATGCAAGGTGCTCATAGAGGTACGTGTGGCTGGTTTGACAGTGCCATGTGCCTCCTGCAAACTGACATCAGGAACCTGGCCTGGTAGGTTTTGTTTCTCTGGGGAAAGGCCATCGTTCTTGTCCGGGGCCCGCCGGCCCGGAGTGGCCGGCTGCCTGCTGAAATTCCACACGGTTGAGGCTACCTCCCAGATGCAAGGCGGCCCCACTGGCAACTGTGGCTGGTTTGACAGTGCCATGTGCCTCCTGCAAACTGACATCAGGAACCTGGCCTGGTGACTTTCGTTTCTCTGGGGAAAGACGATGATTCTTGTCCAGGGCCTTGCGGCCTGGAGTGCCTGGCTGCCTGCTGAAATTCCGCAAGGATCAGGATGCCTCCCAGATGGAAAGTGCCCCCACAGGCAACTGTGGCTGGTTTGACAGTGCCAGGTGCCTCCTGCAAACTGACATCAGGAACCTGGCCTGGTCAGTTTTTTTTCTCTGGGGAAAGGCCATGGTTAATGTACAGGGCCGGGTGTCCCGGAGAGGCCGGCTGCCTGCTGAAATTCCGCACGGATCAGGATACCTCCCAGATGGAAAGTGGCGCTACAGGCAACTGTGGCAGGTTTGACAGTGCCAAGTGCCTCCTGCAAACTGACATCAAGAACCTGGCCTGGTGACATTTGTTTCTCTGGGGAAAGGCCATGGTTCATATCCTGGACACGTAGGACCGGAGAGGCCGGCTGCCTGCTGAAATTCCTCACGGATCAGGATACCTCAAATATGAAAAGTGCCCCCACAGGCAACGGTGGCTGGTTTGACAGTGCCAAGTGCCTCCTGCCAACTGACATCAGGAACCTGGCCTGGTGACTTTTGTTTCTCTGGGGAAAGGCCATCGTTCCTCTCCAGGGCCTGGTGGCCTGGAGTGGCCGACTGCCTGCTGAAATTCCGCACGGATCAGGATAACTCCCAGATGCAAGGTGCTCATAGAGGTACGTGTGGCTGGTTTGACAGTGCCAAGTGCCTCCTGCAAACAGACATCAGGAACCTGGCCTGGTAGGTTTTGTTTCTCTGGGGAAAGGCCATCGTTCTTGTCCGGGGCCCGCCGGCCCGGAGTGGCCGGCTGCCTGCTGAAATTCCACACGGTTGAGGCTACCTCCCAGATGCAAGGCGGCCCCACTGGCAACTGTGGCTGGTTTGACAGTGCCATGTGCCTCCTGCAAACTGACATCAGGAACCTGGCCTGGTGACTTTCGTTTCTCTGGGGAAAGACGATGATTCTTGTCCAGGGCCTTGCGGCCTGGAGTGCCTGGCTGCCTGCTGAAATTCCGCAAGGATCAGGATGCCTCCCAGATGGAAAGTGCCCCCACAGGCAACTGTGGCTGGTTTGACAGTGCCAGGTGCCTCCTGCAAACTGACATCAGGAACCTGGCCTGGTGACTTTTGTTTCTCTGGGGAAAGGCCATGGTTCATATCCTGGACACGTAGGACCAGAGAGGCCGGCTGCCTGCTGAAATTCCTCACGGATCAGGATGCCGCCGAGATGCAAGGTGCCCCCACAGGCATCTGTGGCTGGTTCGACAGTGCCAAGTGCCTCCTGCAAACTGACATCAGGAACCTGGCCTGGTCAGTATTGTTTCTCTGGGGAAAGGCCATGGTTAATGTACAGGGCCGGGTGTCCCGGAGAGGCCGGCTGCCTGCTGAAATTCCGCACGGATCAGGATACCTCCCAGATGGAAAGTGGCGCCACAGGCAACTGTGGCTGGTTTGACAGTGCCAAGTGCCTCCTGCAAACTGACATCAAGAACCTGGCCAGGTGACATTTGTTTCTCTGGGGAAAGGCCATGGTTCATATCCTGGACACGTAGGACCGGAGAGGCCGGCTGCCTGCTGAAATTCCGAACGGATCAGGATACCTCAAATATGGAAAGTGCCCCCACAGGCAACGGTGGCTGGTTTGACAGTGCCAAGTGCCTCCTGCAAACTGACATCAGGAACCTGGCCTGGTGACTTTTGTTTCTCTGGGGAAAGGCCATAGATGATGTCCAGTGCCCCCTGGCCCGGAGTGGCCGGCTGCCTGCTGAAATTCCGAACTGTTTAGGATGCCGCCCAGATGCAAGGTACCACCACAGGCAACTGTGGCTGGTTTGACAGTGCCAAGTGCCTCCTGCAAACAGACATCAGGAACCTGGCCTGGTAACTTTTGTTTCTCTGGGGAAAGGCCATGGTTCTTGTCCACGGCCTGGTGGCCCGGATTTTCCGGCTGCCTCCTGAAATTCCCCACGGATCAGAATGCCTCCAGGATGAAAAGTGCCCCCAGAGGCAACGGTGGCTGGTTTGACAGTGCCAAGTGCCTCCTGCAAACTGACATCAGGAACCTGGCCTGGTGACTTTTGTTTCTCGGGGGGAAAGGCCATCATTCTTTTCCGGGCCCTCTGGCCCGGAATGGCCGGCAGCCTGCTGAAATTCCACACGGATCAGGATACCTCCCAGACCGAAACTAAAACCATAGGCAACTGTGGCTGGTTTGACAGTGCCAAGTGCCTCCTGCAAACTGACATCAGGAACCTGGCCAAGTGACTTTTGTTTCTCTGGGGAAAGGTCATGGTTCATATCCTGGACCCGTAGTCCCGGAGGGGCCGGCTGCCTGCTGAAATTCCGAACGGATTAGGATGCCGCCCAGATGCAAGGTACCACCACAGGCAACTGTGGCAGGCTTGACAGTGCCAAGTGCCTCCTGCAAACTGACATCAGGAACCTGGCCTGGTGACTTTTGTTTCTCTGGGGAAAAGCCGTGGTTCATATCCTGGACCCGTAGTCCCGGAGGGGCTGGCCGCCTGCTGAAATTCCGAACGGATTAGGATGCCGCCCAGATGCAAGGTACCACCACAGGCAACTGTGGCAGGCTTGACAGTGCCAAGTGCCTCCTGCAAACTGACATCAGGAACCTGGCCTGGTGACTTTTGTTTCTCTGGGGAAAAGCCGTGGTTCATGTCCAGGGCCTGGTGGCCCGGAGTGGCCGTCCGCCTGCTGAAATTCCGCATGGATCAGGATGCCTCCCAGATGAAAAGTGCCCCCACAGGCACCTGTGGCTGCTTTGACAGTGCCAAGTGCCTCCTGCCAACTGACATCAGGAACCTGGCCTGGTGACTTTTGTTTCTCTGGGGAAAGGCCATCGTTCCTCTCCAGGGCCTGGTGGCCTGGAGTGGCCGACTGCCTGCTGAAATTCCGCACGGATCAGGATAACTCCCAGATGCAAGGTGCTCATAGAGGTACGTGTGGCTGGTTTGACAGTGCCAAGTGCCTCCTGCAAACAGACATCAGGAACCTGGCCTGGTAGGTTTTGTTTCTCTGGGGAAAGGCCATCGTTCTTGTCCGGGGCCCGCCGGCCCGGAGTGGCCGGCTGCCTGCTGAAATTCCACACGGTTGAGGCTACCTCCCAGATGCAAGGCGGCCCCACTGGCAACTGTGGCTGGTTTGACAGTGCCATGTGCCTCCTGCAAACTGACATCAGGAACCTGGCCTGGTGACTTTCGTTTCTCTGGGGAAAGACGATGATTCTTGTCCAGGGCCTTGCGGCCTGGAGTGCCTGGCTGCCTGCTGAAATTCCGCAAGGATCAGGATGCCTCCCAGATGGAAAGTGCCCCCACAGGCAACTGTGGCTGGTTTGACAGTGCCAAGTGCCTCCTGCAAACTGACATCAGGAACCTGGCCAGGTGACTTTTGTTTCTCTGGGGAAAGGCCATGGTTCATATCCTGGACACGTAGGACCAGAGAGGCCGGCTGCCTGCTGAAATTCCTCACGGATCAGGATGCCGCCGAGATGCAAGGTGCCCCCACAGGCATCTGTGGCTGGTTCGACAGTGCCAAGTGCCTCCTGCAAACTGACATCAGGAACCTGGCCTGGTCAGTTTTGTTTCTCTGGGGAAAGGCCATGGTTAATGTACAGGGCCGGGTGTCCCGGAGAGGCCGGCTGCCTGCTGAAATTCCGCACGGATCAGGATACCTCCCAGATGGAAAGTGGCGCTACAGGCAACTGTGGCAGGTTTGACAGTGCCAAGTGCCTCCTGCAAACTGACATCAAGAACCTGGCCAGGTGACATTTGTTTCTCTGGGGAAAGGCCATGGTTCATATCCTGGACACGTAGGACCGGAGAGGCCGGCTGCCTGCTGAAATTCCTCACGGATCAGGATACCTCAAATATGGAAAGTGCCCCCACAGGCAACGGTGGCTGGTTTGACAGTGCCAAGTGCCTCCTGCAAACTGACATCAGGAACCTGGCCTGGTGACTTTTGTTTCTCTGGGGAAAGGCCATAGATGATGTCCAGTGCCCCCTGGCCCAGAGTGGCCGACTGCCTGCTGAAATTCCGCACGGATCAGGATACCTCCCAGATGGAAAGTGGCGCCACAGGCAACTGTGGCTGGTTTGACAGTGCCAAGTGCCTCCTGCAAACTGACATGAAGAACCTGGCCAGGATACATTTGTTTCTCTGGGGAAAGGCCATGGTTCATATCCTGGACACGTAGGACCGGAGAGGCCGGCTGCCTGCTGAAATTCCTCACGGATCAGAATACCTCCCATATGGAAAGTGCCCCCAGAGGCAACGGTGGCTGGTTTGACAGTGCCAAGTGCCTCCTGCAAACTGACATCAGGAACCTGGCCTGGTGACTTTTGTTTCTCTGGGGAAAGGCCATAGATGATGTCCAGTGCCCCCTGGCCCGGAGTGGCCGGCTGCCTGCTGAAATTCCGAACTGTTTAGGATGCCGCCCAGATGCAAGGTACCACCACAGGCAACTGTGGCAGGTTTGACAGTGCCAAGTGCCTCCTGCAAACTGACATCAGGAACCTGGCCTGGTGACTTTTGTTTCTCTGGGGAAAGGCCATCGTTCCTGTCCGGGGCCCGCCGGGCCGGAGTGGCCGGCTGCCTGCTGAAATTCCACACGGTTGAGGATACCTCCCAGATGCAAGATGGCCCCACAGGCAACTGTGGCTGGTTTGACAGTGCCAAGTGCCTCCTGCAAACTGACATCAGGAACCTGGCCTGGTGACTTTTGTTTCTCTGGGGAAAGGCCATGGTTCTTGTCCACGGCCTGGTGGCCCGGATTGTCCGGCTGCCTCCTGAAATTCCCCACGGATCAGAATGCCTCCAGGATGAAAAGTGCCCCCAGAAGCAACTGTGGCTGGTTTGACAGTGCCAAGTGCCTCCTGCAAACTGACATCAGGAACCTGGCCAGGTGACATTTGTTTCTCTGGGGAAAGGCCATGGTTCATATCCTGGACACGTAGGACCGGAGAGGCCGGCTGCCTGCTGAAATTCCTCACGGATCAGGATACCTCAAATATGGAAAGTGCCCCCACAGGCAACGGTGGCTGGTTTGACAGTGCCAAGTGCCTCCTGCAAACTGACATCAGGAACCTGGCCTGGTGACTTTTGTTTCTCTGGGGAAAGGCCATAGATGATGTCCAGTGCCCCCTGGCCCAGAGTGGCCGACTGCCTGCTGAAATTCCGCACGGATCAGGATACCTCCCAGATGGAAAGTGGCGCCACAGGCAACTGTGGCTGGTTTGACAGTGCCAAGTGCCTCCTGCAAACTGACATGAAGAACCTGGCCAGGATACATTTGTTTCTCTGGGGAAAGGCCATGGTTCATATCCTGGACACGTAGGACCGGAGAGGCCGGCTGCCTGCTGAAATTCCTCACGGATCAGAATACCTCCCATATGGAAAGTGCCCCCAGAGGCAACGGTGGCTGGTTTGACAGTGCCAAGTGCCTCCTGCAAACTGACATCAGGAACCTGGCCTGGTGACTTTTGTTTCTCTGGGGAAAGGCCATAGATGATGTCCAGTGCCCCCTGGCCCGGAGTGGCCGGCTGCCTGCTGAAATTCCGAACTGTTTAGGATGCCGCCCAGATGCAAGGTACCACCACAGGCAACTGTGGCAGGTTTGACAGTGCCAAGTGCCTCCTGCAAACTGACATCAGGAACCTGGCCTGGTGACTTTTGTTTCTCTGGGGAAAGGCCATCGTTCCTGTCCGGGGCCCGCCGGGCCGGAGTGGCCGGCTGCCTGCTGAAATTCCACACGGTTGAGGATACCTCCCAGATGCAAGATGGCCCCACAGGCACCTGTGGCTGGTTTGACAGTGCCAAGTGCCTCCTGCAAACTGACATCAGGAACCTGGCCTGGTGACTTTTGTTTCTCTGGGGAAAGGCCATGGTTCTTGTCCACGGCCTGGTGGCCCGGATTGTCCGGCTGCCTCCTGAAATTCCCCACGGATCAGAATGCCTCCAGGATGAAAAGTGCCCCCAGAAGCAACTGTGGCTGGTTTGACAGTGCCAAGTGCCTCCTGCAAACTGACATCAGGAACCTGGCCTGGTGACTTTTGTTTCTCGGGGGGAAAGGCCATCATTCTTTTCCGGGCCCTCTGGCCCGGAATGGCCGGCAGCCTGCTGAAATTCCACACGGATCAGGATACCTCCCAGACCGAAACTAAAACCATAGGCAACTGTGGCTGGTTTGACAGTGCCAAGTGCCTCCTGCAAACTGACATCAGGAACCTGGCCAAGTGACTTTTGTTTCTCTGGGGAAAGGTCATGGTTCATATCCTGGACCCGTAGTCCCGGAGGGGCCGGCTGCCTGCTGAAATTCCGAACGGATTAGGATGCCGCCCAGATGCAAGGTACCACCACAGGCAACTGTGGCAGGCTTGACAGTGCCAAGTGCCTCCTGCAAACTGACATCAGGAACCTGGCCTGGTGACTTTTGTTTCTCTGGGGAAAAGCCGTGGTTCATATCCTGGACCCGTAGTCCCGGAGGGGCCGGCCGCCTGCTGAAATTCCGAACGGATTAGGATGCCGCCCAGATGCAAGGTACCACCACAGGCAACTGTGGCAGGCTTGACAGTGCCAAGTGCCTCCTGCAAACTGACATCAGGAACCTGGCCTGGTGACTTTTGTTTCTCTGGGGAAAAGCCGTGGTTCATGTCCAGGGCCTGGTGGCCCGGAGTGGCCGGCTGCCTGCTGAAATTCCGCATGGATCAGGATGCCTCCCAGATGGAAGGTGCCCCCAGAGGCACCTGTGGCTGGTTTGACAGTGCCAAGTGCCTGCTGCCAACTGACATCAGGAACCTGGCCTGGTGACTTTTGTTTCTCTGGGGAAAGGCCATCGTTCCTCTCCAGGGCCTGGTGGCCTGGAGTGGCCGACTGCCTGCTGAAATTCCGCACGGATCAGGATAACTCCCAGATGCAAGGTGCTCATAGAGGTACGTGTGGCTGGTTTGACAGTGCCAAGTGCCTCCTGCAAACAGACATCAGGAACCTGGCCTGGTAGGTTTTGTTTCTCTGGGGAAAGGCCATCGTTCTTGTCCGGGGCCCGCCGGCCCGGAGTGGCCGGCTGCCTGCTGAAATTCCACACGGTTGAGGCTACCTCCCAGATGCAAGGCGGCCCCACTGGCAACTGTGGCTGGTTTGACAGTGCCATGTGCCTCCTGCAAACTGACATCAGGAACCTGGCCTGGTGACTTTCGTTTCTCTGGGGAAAGACGATGATTCTTGTCCAGGGCCTTGCGGCCTGGAGTGCCTGGCTGCCTGTTGAAATTCCGCAAGGATCAGGATGCCTCCCAGATGGAAAGTGCCCCCACAGGCAACTGTGGCTGGTTTGACAGTGCCAGGTGCCTCCTGCAAACTGACATCAGGAACCTGGCCAGGTGACTTTTGTTTCTCTGGGGAAAGGCCATGGTTCATATCCTGGACACGTAGGACCAGAGAGGCCGGCTGCCTGCTGAAATTCCTCACGGATCAGGATGCCGCCGAGATGCAAGGTGCCCCCACAGGCATCTGTGGCTGGTTCGACAGTGCCAAGTGCCTCCTGCAAACTGACATCAGGAACCTGGCCTGGTCAGTTTTTTTTCTCTGGGGAAAGGCCATGGTTAATGTACAGGGCCGGGTGTCCCGGAGAGGCCGGCTGCCTGCTGAAATTCCGCACGGATCAGGATACCTCCCAGATGGAAAGTGGCGCTACAGGCAACTGTGGCAGGTTTGACAGTGCCAAGTGCCTCCTGCAAACTGACATCAGGAACCTGGCCTGGTGACTTTTGTTTCTCTGGGGAAAGGCCATGGTTCATATCCTGGACACGCAGGACCGGAGAGGCTGGCTGCCTGCTGAAATTCCGAACGGATCAGGATACCTCAAATATGAAAAGTGCCCCCACAGGCAACGGTGGCTGGTTTGACAGTGCCAAGTGCCTCCTGCCAACTGACATCAGGAACCTGGCCTGGTGACTTTTGTTTCTCTGGGGAAAGGCCATCGTTCCTCTCCAGGGCCTGGTGGCCTGGAGTGGCCGACTGCCTGCTGAAATTCCGCACGGATCAGGATAACTCCCAGATGCAAGGTGCTCATAGAGGTACGTGTGGCTGGTTTGACAGTGCCAAGTGCCTCCTGCAAACAGACATCAGGAACCTGGCCTGGTAGGTTTTGTTTCTCTGGGGAAAGGCCATCGTTCTTGTCCGGGGCCCGCCGGCCCGGAGTGACCGGCTGCCTGCTGAAATTCCACACGGTTGAGGCTACCTCCCAGATGCAAGGCGGCCCCACTGGCAACTGTGGCTGGTTTGACAGTGCCATGTGCCTCCTGCAAACTGACATCAGGAACCTGGCCTGGTGACTTTCGTTTCTCTGGGGAAAGACGATGATTCTTGTCCAGGGCCTTGCGGCCTGGAGTGCCTGGCTGCCTGCTGAAATTCCGCAAGGATCAGGATGCCTCCCAGATGGAAAGTGCCCCCACAGGCAACTGTGGCTGGTTTGACAGTGCCAGGTGCCTCCTGCAAACTGACATCAGGAACCTGGCCTGGTGACTTTTGTTTCTCTGGGGAAAGGCCATGGTTCATATCCTGGACACGTAGGACCAGAGAGGCCGGCTGCCTGCTGAAATTCCTCACGGATCAGGATGCCGCCGAGATGCAAGGTGCCCCCACAGGCATCTGTGGCTGGTTCGACAGTGCCAAGTGCCTCCTGCAAACTGACATCAGGAACCTGGCCTGGTCAGTATTGTTTCTCTGGGGAAAGGCCATGGTTAATGTACAGGGCCGGGTGTCCCGGAGAGGCCGGCTGCCTGCTGAAATTCCGCACGGATCAGGATACCTCCCAGATGGAAAGTGGCGCTACAGGCAACTGTGGCTGGTTTGACAGTGCCAAGTGCCTCCTGCAAACTGACATCAAGAACCTGGCCAGGTGACATTTGTTTCTCTGGGGAAAGGCCATGGTTCATATCCTGGACACGTAGGACCGGAGAGGCCGGCTGCCTGCTGAAATTCCGAACGGATCAGGATACCTCAAATATGGAAAGTGCCCCCACAGGCAACGGTGGCTGGTTTGACAGTGCCAAGTGCTTCCTGCAAACTGACATCAGGAACCTGGCCTGGTGACTTTTGTTTCTCTGGGGAAAGGCCATAGATGATGTCCAGTGCCCCCTGGCCCAGAGTGGCCGACTGCCTGCTGAAATTCCGCACGGATCAGGATACCTCCCAGATGGAAAGTGGCGCCACAGGCAACTGTGGCTGGTTTGACAGTGCCAAGTGCCTCCTGCAAACTGACATGAAGAACCTGGCCAGGATACATTTGTTTCTCTGGGGAAAGGCCATGGTTCATATCCTGGACACGTAGGACCGGAGAGGCCGGCTGCCTGCTGAAATTCCTCACGGATCAGAATACCTCCCATATGGAAAGTGCCCCCAGAGGCAACGGTGGCTGGTTTGACAGTGCCAAGTGCCTCCTGCAAACTGACATCAGGAACCTGGCCTGGTGACTTTTGTTTCTCTGGGGAAAGGCCATAGATGATGTCCAGTGCCCCCTGGCCCGGAGTGGCCGGCTGCCTGCTGAAATTCCGAACTGTTTAGGATGCCGCCCAGATGCAAGGTACCACCACAGGCAACTGTGGCAGGTTTGACAGTGCCAAGTGCCTCCTGCAAACTGACATCAGCAACCTGGCCTGGTGACTTTTGTTTCTCTGGGGAAAGGCCATCGTTCCTGTCCGGGGCCCGCCGGGCCGGAGTGGCCGGCTGCCTGCTGAAATTCCACACGGTTGAGGATACCTCCCAGATGCAAGATGGCCCCACAGGCACCTGTGGCTGGTTTGACAGTGCCAAGTGCCTCCTGCAAACAGACATCAGGAACCTGGCCTGGTAACTTTTGTTTCTCTGGGGAAAGGCCATGGTTCTTGTCCACGGCCTGGTGGCCCGGAGTGTCCGGCTGCCTCCTGAAATTCCGCACGGATCAGAATGCCTCCAGGATGAAAGGTGCCCCCAGAGGCAACTGTGGCTGGTTTGACAGTGCCAAGTGCCTCCTGCAAACTGACATCAGGAACCTGGCCTGGTGACTTTTGTTTCTCGGGGGGAAAGGCCATCATTCTTTTCCGGGCCCTCTGGCCCGGAATGGCCGGCAGCCTGCTGAAATTCCGCACGGATCAGGATACCTCCCAGACCGAAACTAAAACCATAGGCAACTGTGGCTGGTTTGACAGTGCCAAGTGCCTCCTGCAAACTGACATCAGGAACCTGGCCTGGTGACTTTTGTTTCTCTGGGGAAAGGTCATGGTTCATATCCTAGACCCGTAGTCCCGGAGGGGCCGGCTGCCTGCTGAAATTCCGAACGGATCAGGATGCCTCCCAGATGAAAAGTGCCCCCACAGGCACCTGTGGCTGGTTTGACAGTGCCAAGTGCCTCCTGCCAACTGACATCAGGAACCTGGCCTGGTGACTTTTGTTTCTCTGGGGAAAGGCCATCGTTCCTCTCCAGGGCCTGGTGGCCTGGAGTGGCCGACTGCCTGCTGAAATTCCGCACGGATCAGGATAACTCCCAGATGCAAGGTGCTCATAGAGGTACGTGTGGCTGGTTTGACAGTGCCAAGTGCCTCCTGCAAACTGACATCAGGAACCTGGCCTGGTAGGTTTTGTTTCTCTGGGGAAAGGCCATCGTTCTTGTCCGGGGCCCGCCGGCCCGGAGTGGCCGGCTGCCTGCTGAAATTCCACACGGTTGAGGCTACCTCCCAGATGTAAGGCGCCCCCACAGGCAACTGTGGCTGGTTTGACAGTGCCATGTGCCTCCTGCAAACTGACATCAGGAACCTGACCTGGTGACTTTCGTTTCTCTGGGGAAAGGCCATGGTTCATATCCTGGACTCGTAGGACCGGAGTGGCCGGCTGCCTGCTGAAATTCCTCACGGATCAGGCTGCCGCCGAGATGCAAGGTGCCCCACAGGCACCTGTGGCTGGTTCGACAGTGCCAAGTGCTTCCTGCAAACTGACATCAGGAACCTGGCCTGGTGAGTTTTGTTTCTCTGGGGAAAGGCCATAGATGATGTCCAGTGCCCCCTTGCCCGGAGTGCCCGACTGCCTGCTGAATTTCCGCACGGATCAGGATAGCTGCCAGATGAAAGGAGCCCCCACAGGCAACTGTGGCAGGCTTGACAGTGCCAAGTGCCTCCTGCAAACTGACATCAGGAACCTGGCCTGGTGACTTTTGTTTCTCTGGGGAAAGGCCATGGTTCTTCTCCACGGCCTGGTGGCCCGGAGTGTCCGGCTGCCTGCTGAAATTCCTCACGGTTCAGAATGCCTCCCAGATGAAAAGTGCCCCCAGAGGCAACTGTGGCTGGTTTGACAGTGCCAAGTGCCTCCTGCAAACTGACATCAGGAACCTGGCCTGGTAGGTTTTGTTTCTCTGGGGAAAGGCCATGGTTCTTGTCCACGGCCTGGTGGCCCGGAGTGTCCGGCTGCCTCCTGAAATTCCTCACGGTTCAGAATGCCTCCCAGATGAAAAGTGCCCCCAGAGGCAACTGTGGCTGGTTTGACAGTGCCAAGTGCCTCCTGCAAACTGACATCAGGAACCTGGCCAGGTGACTTTTGTTTCTCTGGGGAAAGGCCATGGTTCATATCCTGGACACGTAGGACCAGAGAGGCCGGCTGCCTGCTGAAATTCCTCACGGATCAGGATGCCGCCGAGATGCTAGGTGCCCCCACAGGCATCTGTGGCTGGTTCGACAGTGCCAAGTGCCTCCTGCAAACTGACATCAGGAACCTGGCCTGGTCAGTTTTGTTTCTCTGGGGAAAGGCCATGGTTAATGTACAGGGCCGGGTGTCCCGGAGAGGCCGGCTGCCTGCTGAAATTCCGCACGGATCAGGATACCTCCCAGATGGAAAGTGGCGCTACAGGCAACTGTGGCAGGTTTGACAGTGCCAAGTGCCTCCTGCAAACTGACATCAGGAACCTGGCCAGGTGACTTTTGTTTCTCTGGGGAAAGGCCATGGTTCATATCCTGGACACGTAGGACCGGAGAGGCCGGCTGCCTGCTGAAATTCCTCACGGATCAGGATACCTCAAATATGGAAAGTGCCCCCACAGGCAACGGTGGCTGGTTTGACAGTGCCAAGTGCCTCCTGCAAACTGACATCAGGAACCTGGCCTGGTGACTTTTGTTTCTCTGGGGAAAGGCCATAGATGATGTCCAGTGCCCCCTGGCCCGGAGTGGCCGACTGCCTGCTGAAATTCCGCACGGATCAGGATACCTCCCAGATGGAAAGTGGCGCCACAGGCAACTGTGGCTGGTTTGACAGTGCCAAGTGCCTCCTGCAAACTGACATGAAGAACCTGGCCAGGATACATTTGTTTCTCTGGGGAAAGGCCATGGTTCATATCCTGGACACGTAGGACCGGAGAGGCCGGCTGTCTGCTGAAATTCCTCACGGATCAGAATACCTCCCATATGGAAAGTGCCCCCAGAGGCAACGGTGGCTGGTTTGACAGTGCCAAGTGCCACCTGCAAACTGACATCAGGAACCTGGCCTGGTGACTTTTGTTTCTCTGGGGAAAGGCCATAGATGATGTCCAGTGCCCCCTGGCCCGGAGTGGCCGGCTGCCTGCTGAAATTCCGAACTGTTTAGGATGCCGCCCAGATGCAAGGTACCACCACAGGCAACTGTGGCTGGTTTGACAGTGCCAAGTGCCTCCTGCAAACAGACATCAGGAACCTGGCCTGGTAACTTTTGTTTCTCTGGGGAAAGGCCATGGTTCTTGTCCACGGCCTGGTGGCCCGGATTGTCCGGCTGCCTCCTGAAATTCCCCACGGATCAGAATGCCTCCAGGATGAAAAGTGCCCCCAGAGGCAACTGTGGCTGGTTTGACAGTGCCAAGTGCCTCCTGCAAACTGACATCAGGAACCTGGCCTGGTGACTTTTGTTTCTCGGGGGGAAAGGCCATCATTCTTTTCCGGGCCCTCTGGCCCGTAATGGCCGGCAGCCTGCTGAAATTCCACACGGATCAGGATACCTCCCAGACCGAAACTAAAACCATAGGCAACTGTGGCTGGTTTGACAGTGCCAAGTGCCTCCTGCAAACTGACATCAGGAACCTGGCCAAGTGACTTTTGTTTCTCTGGGGAAAGGTCATGGTTCATATCCTGGACCCGTAGTCCCGGAGGGGCCGGCTGCCTGCTGAAATTCCGAACGGATTAGGATGCCGCCCAGATGCAAGGTACCACCACAGGCAACTGTGGCAGGCTTGACAGTGCCAAGTGCCTCCTGCAAACTGACATCAGGAACCTGGCCTGGTGACTTTTGTTTCTCTGGGGAAAAGCCGTGGTTCATGTCCAGGGCCTGGTGGCCCGGAGTGGCCGGCTGCCTGCTGAAATTCCGCATGGATCAGGATGCCTCCCAGATGAAAAGTGCCCCCACAGGCACCTGTGGCTGGTTTGACAGTGCCAAGTGCCTCCTGCAAACTGACATCAGGAACCTGGCCTGGTAGGTTTTGTTTCTCTGGGGAAAGGCCATCGTTCTTGTCCGGGGCCCGCCGGCCCGGAGTGGCCGGCTGCCTGCTGAAATTCCACACGGTTGAGGCTACCTCCCAGATGCAAGGCGGCCCCACTGGCAACTGTGGCTGGTTTGACAGTGCCATGTGCCTCCTGCAAACTGACATCAGGAACCTGGCCTGGTGACTTTCCTTTCTCTGGGGAAAGACGATGATTCTTGTCCAGGGCCTTGCGGCCTGGAGTGCCTGGCTGCCTGCTGAAATTCCGCACGGATCAGGATGCCTCCCAGATGGAAAGTGCCCCCACAGGCAACTGTGGCTGGTTTGACAGTGCCAAGTGCCTCCTGCAAACTGACATCAGGAACCTGGCCAGGTGACTTTTGTTTCTCTGGGGAAAGGCCATGGTTCATATCCTGGACACGTAGGACCAGAGAGGCCGGCTGCCTGCTGAAATTCCTCACGGATCAGGATGCCGCCGAGATGCAAGGTGCCCCCACAGGCATCTGTGGCTGGTTCGACAGTGCCAAGTGCCTCCTGCAAACTGACATCAGGAACCTGGCCTGGTGACTTTTGTTTCTCTGGGGAAAGGCCATAGATGATGTCCAGTGCCCCCTGGCCCAGAGTGGCCGACTGCCTGCTGAAATTCCGCACGGATCAGGATACCTCCCAGATGGAAAGTGGCGCCACAGGCAACTGTGGCTGGTTTGACAGTGCCAAGTGCCTCCTGCAAACTGACATGAAGAACCTGGCCAGGATACATTTGTTTCTCTGGGGAAAGGCCATGGTTCATATCCTGGACACGTAGGACCGGAGAGGCCGGCTGCCTGCTGAAATTCCTCACGGATCAGAATACCTCCCATATGGAAAGTGCCCCCAGAGGCAACGGTGGCTGGTTTGACAGTGCCAAGTGCCTCCTGCAAACTGACATCAGGAACCTGGCCTGGTGACTTTTGTTTCTCTGGGGAAAGGCCATAGATGATGTCCAGTGCCCCCTGGCCCGGAGTGGCCGGCTGCCTGCTGAAATTCCGAACTGTTTAGGATGCCGCCCAGATGCAAGGTACCACCACAGGCAACTGTGGCAGGTTTGACAGTGCCAAGTGCCTCCTGCAAACTGACATCAGGAACCTGGCCTGGTGACTTTTGTTTCTCTGGGGAAAGGCCATCGTTCCTGTCCGGGGCCCGCCGGGCCGGAGTGGCCGGCTGCCTGCTGAAATTCCACACGGTTGAGGATACCTCCCAGATGCAAGATGGCCCCACAGGCAACTGTGGCTGGTTTGACAGTGCCAAGTGCCTCCTGCAAACAGACATCAGGAACCTGGCCTGGTAACTTTTGTTTCTCTGGGGAAAGGCCATGGTTCTTGTCCACGGCCTGGTGGCCCGGAGTGTCCGGCTGCCTCCTGAAATTCCGCACGGATCAGAATGCCTCCAGGATGAAAGGTGCCCCCAGAGGCAACTGTGGCTGGTTTGACAGTGCCAAGTGCCTCCTGCAAACTGACATCAGGAACCTGGCCTGGTGACTTTTGTTTCTCGGGGGGAAAGGCCATCATTCTTTTCCGGGCCCTCTGGCCCGGAATGGCCGGCAGCCTGCTGAAATTCCGCACGGATCAGGATACCTCCCAGACCGAAACTAAAACCATAGGCAACTGTGGCTGGTTTGACAGTGCCAAGTGCCTCCTGCAAACTGACATCAGGAACCTGGCCTGGTGACTTTTGTTTCTCTGGGGAAAGGTCATGGTTCATATCCTGGACCCGTAGTCCCGGAGGGGCCGGCTGCCTGCTGAAATTCCGAACGGATTAGGATGCCGCCCAGATGCAAGGTACCACCACAGGCAACTGTGGCAGGTTTGACAGTGCCAAGTGCCTCCTGCAAACTGACATCAGGAACCTGGCCTGGTGACTTTTGTTTCTCTGGGGAAAAGCCGTGGTTCATATCCTGGACCCGTAGTCCCGGAGGGGCCGGCCGCCTGCTGAAATTCCGAACGGATTAGGATGCCGCCCAGATGCAAGGTACCACCACAGGCAACTGTGGCAGGCTTGACAGTGCCAAGTGCCTCCTGCAAACTGACATCAGGAACCTGGCCTGGTGACTTTTGTTTCTCTGGGGAAAGGCCATGGTTCTTGTCCACGGCCTGGTGGCCCGGAGTGTCCGGCTGCCTCCTGAAATTCCTCACGGTTCAGAATGCCTCCCAGATGAAAAGTGCCCCCAGAGGCAACTGTGGCTGGTTTGACAGTGCCAAGTGCCTCCTGCAAACTGACATCAGGAACCTGGCCTGGTAGGTTTTGTTTCTCTGGGGAAAGGCCATGGTTCTTGTCCACGGCCTGGTGGCCCGGAGTGTCCGGCTGCCTCCTGAAATTCCTCACGGTTCAGAATGCCTCCCAGATGAAAAGTGCCCCCAGAGGCAACTGTGGCTGGTTTGACAGTGCCAAGTGCCTCCTGCAAACTGACATCAGGAACCTGGCCAGGTGACTTTTGTTTCTCTGGGGAAAGGCCATGGTTCATATCCTGGACACGTAGGACCAGAGAGGCCGGCTGCCTCCTGAAATTCCTCACGGATCAGGATGCCGCCGAGATGCAAGGTGCCCCCACAGGCATCTGTGGCTGGTTTGACAGTGCCAAGTGCCTCCTGCAAACTGACATCAGGAACCTGGCCTGGTCAGTTTTGTTTCTCTGGGGAAAGGCCATAGATGATGTCCAGTGCCCCCTGGCCCGGAGTGGCCGACTGCCTGCTGAAATTCCGCACGGATCAGGATACCTCCCAGATGGAATGTGGCGCCACAGGCAACTGTGGCTGGTTTGACAGTGCCAAGTGCCTCCTGCAAACTGACATGAAGAACCTGGCCAGGATACATTTGTTTCTCTGGGGAAAGGCCATGGTTCATATCCTGGACACGTAGGACCGGAGAGGCTGGCTGCCTGCTGAAATTCCTCACGGATCAGAATACCTCCCAGATGCAAGGTGGACCCACAGACAACTGTGGCTGGTTTGACAGTGCCAAGTGCCTCCTGCCAACTGACATCAGGAACCTGGCCTGGTGACTTTTGTTTCTCTGGGGAAAGGCCATCGTTCCTCTCCAGGGCCTGGTGGCCTGGAGTGGCCGACTGCCTGCTGAAATTCCGCACGGATCAGGATAACTCCCAGATGCAAGGTGCTCATAGAGGTACGTGTGGCTGGTTTGACAGTGCCAAGTGCCTCCTGCAAACTGACATCAGGAACCTGGCCTGGTAGGTTTTGTTTCTCTGGGGAAAGGCCATCGTTCTTGTCCGGGGCCCGCCGGCCCGGAGTGGCCGGCTGCCTGCTGAAATTCCACACGGTTGAGGCTACCTCCCAGATGCAAGGCGGCCCCACTGGCAACTGTGGCTGGTTTGACAGTGCCATGTGCCTCCTGCAAACTGACATCAGGAACCTGGCCTGGTGACTTTCCTTTCTCTGGGGAAAGACGATGATTCTTGTCCAGGGCCTTGCGGCCTGGAGTGCCTGGCTGCCTGCTGAAATTCCGCACGGATCAGGATGCCTCCCAGATGGAAAGTGCCCCCACAGGCAACTGTGGCTGGTTTGACAGTGCCAAGTGCCTCCTGCAAACTGACATCAGGAACCTGGCCAGGTGACTTTTGTTTCTCTGGGGAAAGGCCATGGTTCATATCCTGGACACGTAGGACCAGAGAGGCCGGCTGCCTGCTGAAATTCCTCACGGATCAGGATGCCGCCGAGATGCAAGGTGCCCCCACAGGCATCTGTGGCTGGTTCGACAGTGCCAAGTGCCTCCTGCAAACTGACATCAGGAACCTGGCCTGGTCAGTTTTGTTTCTCTGGGGAAAGGCCATGGTTAATGAACAGGGCCGGGTGTCCCGGAGAGGCCGGCTGCCTGCTGAAATTCCGCACGGATCAGGATACCTCCCAGATGGAAAGTGGCGCTACAGGCAACTGTGGCAGGTTTGACAGTGCCAAGTGCCTCCTGCAAACTGACATCAAGAACCTGGCCAGGTGACATTTGTTTCTCTGGGGAAAGGCCATGGTTCATATCCTGGACACGTAGGACCGGAGAGGCCGGCTGCCTGCTGAAATTCCTCACGGATCAGGATACCTCAAATATGGAAAGTGCCCCCACAGGCAACGGTGGCTGGTTTGACAGTGCCAAGTGCCTCCTGCAAACTGACATCAGGAACCTGGCCTGGTGACTTTTGTTTCTCTGGGGAAAGGCCATAGATGATGTCCAGTGCCCCCTGGCCCAGAGTGGCCGACTGCCTGCTGAAATTCCGCACGGATCAGGATACCTCCCAGATGGAAAGTGGCGCCACAGGCAACTGTGGCTGGTTTGACAGTGCCAAGTGCCTCCTGCAAACTGACATGAAGAACCTGGCCAGGATACATTTGTTTCTCTGGGGAAAGGCCATGGTTCATATCCTGGACACGTAGGACCGGAGAGGCCGGCTGCCTGCTGAAATTCCTCACGGATCAGAATACCTCCCATATGGAAAGTGCCCCCAGAGGCAACGGTGGCTGGTTTGACAGTGCCAAGTGCCTCCTGCAAACTGACATCAGGAACCTGGCCTGGTGACTTTTGTTTCTCTGGGGAAAGGCCATAGATGATGTCCAGTGCCCCCTGGCCCGGAGTGGCCGGCTGCCTGCTGAAATTCCGAACTGTTTAGGATGCCGCCCAGATGCAAGGTACCACCACAGGCAACTGTGGCAGGTTTGACAGTGCCAAGTGCCTCCTGCAAACTGACATCAGGAACCTGGCCTGGTGACTTTTGTTTCTCTGGGGAAAGGCCATCGTTCCTGTCCGGGGCCCGCCGGCCCGGAGTGGCCGGCTGCCTGCTGAAATTCCACACGGTTGAGGATACCTCCCAGATGCAAGATGGCCCCACAGGCAACTGTGGCTGGTTTGACAGTGCCAAGTGCCTCCTGCAAACAGACATCAGGAACCTGGCCTGGTAACTTTTGTTTCTCTGGGGAAAGGCCATGGTTCTTGTCCACGGCCTGGTGGCCCGGAGTGTCCGGCTGCCTCCTGAAATTCCGCACGGATCAGAATGCCTCCAGGATGAAAGGTGCCCCCAGAGGCAACTGTGGCTGGTTTGACAGTGCCAAGTGCCTCCTGCAAACTGACATCAGGAACCTGGCCTGGTGACTTTTGTTTCTCGGGGGGAAAGGCCATCATTCTTTTCCGGGCCCTCTGGCCCGGAATGGCCGGCAGCCTGCTGAAATTCCGCACGGATCAGGATACCTCCCAGACCGAAACTAAAACCATAGGCAACTGTGGCTGGTTTGACAGTGCCAAGTGCCTCCTGCAAACTGACATCAGGAACCTGGCCTGGTGACTTTTGTTTCTCTGGGGAAAGGTCATGGTTCATATCCTGGACCCGTAGTCCCGGAGGGGCCGGCTGCCTGCTGAAATTCCGAACGGATTAGGATGCCGCCCAGATGCAAGGTACCACCACAGGCAACTGTGGCAGGTTTGACAGTGCCAAGTGCCTCCTGCAAACTGACATCAGGAACCTGGCCTGGTGACTTTTGTTTCTCTGGGGAAAGGCCATGGTTCTTGTCCACGGCCTGGTGGCCCGGAGTGTCCGGCTGCCTCCTGAAATTCCTCACGGTTCAGAATGCCTCCCAGATGAAAAGTGCCCCCAGAGGCAACTGTGGCTGGTTTGACAGTGCCAAGTGCCTCCTGCAAACTGACATCAGGAACCTGGCCTGGTAGGTTTTGTTTCTCTGGGGAAAGGCCATGGTTCTTGTCCACGGCCTGGTGGCCCGGAGTGTCCGGCTGCCTCCTGAAATTCCTCACGGTTCAGAATGCCTCCCAGATGAAAAGTGCCCCCAGAGGCAACTGTGGCTGGTTTGACAGTGCCAAGTGCCTCCTGCAAACTGACATCAGGAACCTGGCCAGGTGACTTTTGTTTCTCTGGGGAAAGGCCATGGTTCATATCCTGGACACGTAGGACCAGAGAGGCCGGCTGCCTGCTGAAATTCCTCACGGATCAGGATGCCGCCGAGATGCAAGGTGCCCCCACAGGCATCTGTGGCTGGTTTGACAGTGCCAAGTGCCTCCTGCAAACTGACATCAGGAACCTGGCCTGGTCAGTTTTGTTTCTCTGGGGAAAGGCCATAGATGATGTCCAGTGCCCCCTGGCCCGGAGTGGCCGACTGCCTGCTGAAATTCCGCACGGATCAGGATACCTCCCAGATGGAATGTGGCGCCACAGGCAACTGTGGCTGGTTTGACAGTGCCAAGTGCCTCCTGCAAACTGACATGAAGAACCTGGCCAGGATACATTTGTTTCTCTGGGGAAAGGCCATGGTTCATATCCTGGACACGTAGGACCGGAGAGGCTGGCTGCCTGCTGAAATTCCTCACGGATCAGAATACCTCCCAGATGCAAGGTGGACCCACAGACAACTGTGGCTGGTTTGACAGTGCCAAGTGCCTCCTGCCAACTGACATCAGGAACCTGGCCTGGTGACTTTTGTTTCTCTGGGGAAAGGCCATCGTTCCTCTCCAGGGCCTGGTGGCCTGGAGTGGCCGACTGCCTGCTGAAATTCCGCACGGATCAGGATAACTCCCAGATGCAAGGTGCTCATAGAGGTACGTGTGGCTGGTTTGACAGTGCCAAGTGCCTCCTGCAAACTGACATCAGGAACCTGGCCTGGTAGGTTTTGTTTCTCTGGGGAAAGGCCATCGTTCTTGTCCGGGGCCCGCCGGCCCGGAGTGGCCGGCTGCCTGCTGAAATTCCACACGGTTGAGGCCACCTCCCAGATGCAAGGCGCCCCCACAGGCAACTGTGGCTGGTTTGACAGTGCCATGTGCCTCCTGCAAACTGACATCAGGAACCTGGCCTGGTGACTTTCCTTTCTCTGGGGAAAGACGATGATTCTTGTCCAGGGCCTTGCGGCCTGGAGTGCCTGGCTGCCTGCTGAAATTCCGCACGGATCAGGATGCCTCCCAGATGGAAAGTGCCCCCACAGGCAACTGTGGCTGGTTTGACAGTGCCAAGTGCCTCCTGCAAACTGACATCAGGAACCTGGCCAGGTGACTTTTGTTTCTCTGGGGAAAGGCCATGGTTCATATCCTGGACACGTAGGACCAGAGAGGCCGGCTGCCTGCTGAAATTCCTCACGGATCAGGATGCCGCCGAGATGCAAGGTGCCCCCACAGGCATCTGTGGCTGGTTCGACAGTGCCAAGTGCCTCCTGCAAACTGACATCAGGAACCTGGCCTGGTCAGTTTTGTTTCTCTGGGGAAAGGCCATGGTTAATGTACAGGGCCGGGTGTCCCGGAGAGGCCGGCTGCCTGCTGAAATTCCGCACGGATCAGGATACCTCCCAGATGGAAAGTGGCGCTACAGGCAACTGTGGCAGGTTTGACAGTGCCAAGTGCCTCCTGCAAACTGACATCAAGAACCTGGCCAGGTGACATTTGTTTCTCTGGGGAAAGGCCATGGTTCATATCCTGGACACGTAGGACCGGAGAGGCCGGCTGCCTGCTGAAATTCCTCACGGATCAGGATACCTCAAATATGGAAAGTGCCCCCACAGGCAACGGTGGCTGGTTTGACAGTGCCAAGTGCCTCCTGCAAACTGACATCAGGAACCTGGCCTGGTGACTTTTGTTTCTCTGGGGAAAGGCCATAGATGATGTCCAGTGCCCCCTGGCCCAGAGTGGCCGACTGCCTGCTGAAATTCCGCACGGATCAGGATACCTCCCAGATGGAAAGTGGCGCCACAGGCAACTGTGGCTGGTTTGACAGTGCCAAGTGCCTCCTGCAAACTGACATGAAGAACCTGGCCAGGATACATTTGTTTCTCTGGGGAAAGGCCATGGTTCATATCCTGGACACGTAGGACCGGAGAGGCCGGCTGCCTGCTGAAATTCCTCACGGATCAGAATACCTCCCATATGGAAAGTGCCCCCAGAGGCAACGGTGGCTGGTTTGACAGTGCCAAGTGCCTCCTGCAAACTGACATCAGGAACCTGGCCTGGTGACTTTTGTTTCTCTGGGGAAAGGCCATAGATGATGTCCAGTGCCCCCTGGCCCGGAGTGGCCGGCTGCCTGCTGAAATTCTGAACTGTTTAGGATGCCGCCCAGATGCAAGGTACCACCACAGGCAACTGTGGCAGGTTTGACAGTGCCAAGTGCCTCCTGCAAACTGACATCAGGAACCTGGCCTGGTGACTTTTGTTTCTCTGGGGAAAAGCCGTGGTTCATATCCTGGACCCGTAGTCCCGGAGTGGCCGGCCGCCTGCTGAAATTCCACACGGTTGAGGATACCTCCCAGATGCAAGATGGCCCCACAGGCAACTGTGGCTGGTTTGACAGTGCCAAGTGCCTCCTGCAAACAGACATCAGGAACCTGGCCTGGTGACTTTTGTTTCTCTGGGGAAAGGCCATGGTTCTTGTCCACGGCCTGGTGGCCCGGAGTGTCCGGCTGCCTCCTGAAATTCCTCACGGTTCAGAATGCCTCCCAGATGAAAAGTGCCCCCAGAGGCAACTGTGGCTGGTTTGACAGTGCCAAGTGCCTCCTGCAAACTGACATCAGGAACCTGGCCTGGTAGGTTTTGTTTCTCTGGGGAAAGGCCATGGTTCTTGTCCACGGCCTGGTGGCCCGGAGTGTCCGGCTGCCTCCTGAAATTCCTCACGGTTCAGAATGCCTCCCAGATGAAAAGTGCCCCCAGAGGCAACTGTGGCTGGTTTGACAGTGCCAAGTGCCTCCTGCAAACTGACATCAGGAACCTGGCCAGGTGACTTTTGTTTCTCTGGGGAAAGGCCATGGTTCATATCCTGGACACGTAGGACCAGAGAGGCCGGCTGCCTGCTGAAATTCCTCACGGATCAGGATGCCGCCGAGATGCAAGGTGCCCCCACAGGCATCTGTGGCTGGTTCGACAGTGCCAAGTGCCTCCTGCAAACTGACATCAGGAACCTGGCCTGGTCAGTTTTGTTTCTCTGGGGAAAGGCCATGGTTAATGTACAGGGCCGGGTGTCCCGGAGAGGCCGGCTGCCTGCTGAAATTCCGCACGGATCAGGATACCTCCCAGATGGAAAGTGGCGCTACAGGCAACTGTGGCAGGTTTGACAGTGCCAAGTGCCTCCTGCAAACTGACATCAAGAACCTGGCCAGGTGACATTTGTTTCTCTGGGGAAAGGCCATGGTTCATATCCTGGACACGTAGGACGGGAGAGGCTGGCTGCCTGCTGAAATTCCTCACGGATCAGAATACCTCCCATATGGAAAGTGCCCCCAGAGGCAACGGTGGCTGGTTTGACAGTGCCAAGTGCCACCTGCAAACTGACATCAGGAACCTGGCCTGGTGACTTTTGTTTCTCTGGGGAAAAGCCGTGGTTCATGTCCAGGGCCTGGTGGCCCGGAGTGGCCGGCTGCCTGCTGAAATTCCGCATGGATCAGGATGCCTCCCAGATGAAAAGTGCCCCCACAGGCACCTGTGGCTGGTTTGACAGTGCCAAGTGCCTCCTGCCAACTGACATCAGGAACCTGGCCTGGTGACTTTTGTTTCTCTGGGGAAAGGCCATCGTTCCTCTCCAGGGCCTGGTGGCCTGGAGTGGCCGACTGCCTGCTGAAATTCCGCACGGATCAGGATAACTCCCAGATGCAAGGTGCTCATAGAGGTACGTGTGGCTGGTTTGACAGTGCCAAGTGCCTCCTGCAAACTGACATCAGGAACCTGGCCTGGTAGGTTTTGTTTCTCTGGGGAAAGGCCATCGTTCTTGTCCGGGGCCCGCCGGCCCGGAGTGGCCGGCTGCCTGCTGAAATTCCACACGGTTGAGGCTACCTCCCAGATGCAAGGCGGCCCCACTGGCAACTGTGGCTGGTTTGACAGTGCCATGTGCCTCCTGCAAACTGACATCAGGAACCTGGCCTGGTGACTTTCCTTTCTCTGGGGAAAGACGATGATTCTTGTCCAGGGCCTTGCGGCCTGGAGTGCCTGGCTGCCTACTGAAATTCCGCACGGATCAGGATGCCTCCCAGATGGAAAGTGCCCCCACAGGCAACTGTGGCTGGTTTGACAGTGCCAAGTGCCTCCTGCAAACTGACATCAGGAACCTGGCCTTGTGACTTTTGTTTCTCTGGGGAAAGGCCATGGTTCATATCCTGGACACGTAGGACCAGAGAGGCCGGCTGCCTGCTGAAATTCCTCACGGATCAGGATGCCGCCGAGATGCAAGGTGCCCCCACAGGCATCTGTGGCTGGTTCGACAGTGCCAAGTGCCTCCTGCAAACTGACATCAGGAACCTGGCCTGGTCAGTTTTGTTTCTCTGGGGAAAGGCCATGGTTAATGTACAGGGCCGGGTGTCCCGGAGAGGCCGGCTGCCTGCTGAAATTCCGCACGGATCAGGATACCTCCCAGATGGAAAGTGGCGCTACAGGCAACTGTGGCAGGTTTGACAGTGCCAAGTGCCTCCTGCAAACTGACATCAAGAACCTGGCCAGGTGACATTTGTTTCTCTGGGGAAAGGCCATGGTTCATATCCTGGACACGTAGGACCGGAGTGTCCGGCTGCCTGCTGAAATTCCTCACGGATCAGGATACCTCAAATATGGAAAGTGCCCCCACAGGCAACGGTGGCTGGTTTGACAGTGCCAAGTGCCTCCTGCAAACTGACATCAGGAACCTGGCCTGGTGACTTTTGTTTCTCTGGGGAAAGGCCATAGATGATGTCCAGTGCCCCCTGGCCCAGAGTGGCCGACTGCCTGCTGAAATTCCGCACGGATCAGGATACCTCCCAGATGGAAAGTGGCGCCACAGGCAACTGTGGCTGGTTTGACAGTGCCAAGTGCCTCCTGCAAACTGACATGAAGAACCTGGCCAGGATACATTTGTTTCTCTGGGGAAAGGCCATGGTTCATATCCTGGACACGTAGGACCGGAGAGGCCGGCTGCCTGCTGAAATTCCTCACGGATCAGAATACCTCCCATATGGAAAGTGCCCCCAGAGGCAACGGTGGCTGGTTTGACAGTGCCAAGTGCCTCCTGCAAACTGACATCAGGAACCTGGCCTGGTGACTTTTGTTTCTCTGGGGAAAGGCCATAGATGATGTCCAGTGCCCCCTGGCCCGGAGTGGCCGGCTGCCTGCTGAAATTCCGAACTGTTTAGGATGCCGCCCAGATGCAAGGTACCACCACAGGCAACTGTGGCAGGTTTGACAGTGCCAAGTGCCTCCTGCAAACTGACATCAGGAACCTGGCCTGGTGACTTTTGTTTCTCTGGGGAAAGGCCATCGTTCCTGTCCGGGGCCCGCCGGGCCGGAGTGGCCGGCTGCCTGCTGAAATTCCACACGGTTGAGGATACCTCCCAGATGCAAGATGGCCCCACAGGCAACTGTGGCTGGTTTGACAGTGCCAAGTGCCTCCTGCAAACAGACATCAGGAACCTGGCCTGGTGACTTTCGTTTTTTCTGGGGAAAGACCGTTATTCATATCCAGGGCCTTGAGGCCTGGAGTGGCCGGCTGCCTGCTGAAATTCCGCATCGATCAGGATGCCTCCCAGATGGAAAATGCACCCACAGGCAACTGTGGCTGGTTTGACAGTGCCAAGTGCCTCCTGCAAACTGACATCAGGAACCTGGCGGGGTGACTTTTGTTTCTCTGGGGAAAGGCCATAGATGATGTCCAGTGCCCCCTGGCCCGGAGTGGCCGACTGCCTGCTGAAATTCCGCACAAATCAGGATACCTCCCAGATGCAAGGTGCCACCACAGGCAACTGTGGCTGGTTTGACAGTGCCAAGTGCCTCCTGCAAACTGACATCAGGAACCTGGCCTTGTGAGTTTTGTTTCTCTGGGGAAAGGCCATGGTTCATGTCCACGGCCTGGTGGCCCGGAGTGTCCGGCTGCCTGCTGAAATTCCGCACAAATCAGGATACCTCCCAGATGGAAAGTGGCGCCACAGGCAACTGTGGCAGGTTTGACAGTGCGAAGTGCCTCCTGCAAACTGACATCAAGAACCTGGCCAGGTGACATTTGTTTCTCTGGGGAAAGGCCATGGTTCATATCCTGGACACGTAGGACCGGAGAGGCCGGCTGCCTGCTGAAATTCCTCACGGATCAGGATACCTCCCATATGGAAAGTGCCCCCAGAGGCAACGGTGGCTGGTTTGACAGTGCCAAGTGCCTCCTGCAAACTGACATCAGGAACCTGGCCTGGTGACTTTTGTTTCTCTGGGGAAAGGCCATAGATGATGTCCAGTGCCCCCTGGCCCGGAGTGGCCGGCTGCCTGCTGAAATTCCGAACTGTTTAGGATGCCGCCCAGATGCAAGGTACCACCACAGGCAACTGTGGCAGGTTTGACAGTGCCAAGTGCCTCCTGCAAACTGACATCAGGAACCTGGCCTGGTGACTTTTGTTTCTCTGGGGAAAGGCCATCGTTCCTGTCCGGGGCCCGCCGGGCCGGAGTGGCCGGCTGCCTGCTGAAATTCCACACGGTTGAGGATACCTCCCAGATGCAAGATGGCCCCACAGGCAACTGTGGCTGGTTTGACAGTGCCAAGTGCCTCCTGCAAAGAGACATCAGGAACCTGGCCTGGTAACTTTTGTTTCTCTGGGGAAAGGCCATGGTTCTTGTCCACGGCCTGGTGGCCCGGAGTGTCCGGCTGCCTCCTGAAATTCCGCACGGATCAGAATGCCTCAAGGATGAAAGGTGCCCCCAGAGGCACCTGAGGCTGGTTTGACAGTGCCAAGTGCCTCCTGCAAACTGACATCAGGAACCTGGCCTGGTGACTTTTGTTTCTCGGGGGGAAAGGCCATCATTCTTTTCCGGGCCCTCTGGCCCGGAATGGCCGGCAGCCTGCTGAAATTCCGCACGGATCAGGATACCTCCCAGACCGAAACTAAAACCATAGGCAACTGTGGCTGGTTTGACAGTGCCAAGTGCCTCCTGCAAACTGACATCAGGAACCTGGCCTGGTAAGTTTTGTTTCTCTGGGGAAAGGCCATCGTTCTTCTCCGGGGCCCGCCGGCCCGGAGTGGCCGGCTGTCCGCTGAAATTCCACACGGTTGAGGCTACCTCCCAGATGTAAGGCGCCCCCACAGGCAACTGTGGCTGGTTTGACAGTGCCAAGTGCCACCTGCAAACTGACATCAGGAACCTGGCCTGGTGACTTTTGTTTCTCTGGGGAAAAGCCGTGGTTCATGTCCAGGGCCTGGTGGCCCGGAGTGGCCGGCTGCCTGCTGAAATTCCGCATGGATCAGGATGCCTCCCAGATGAAAAGTGCCCCCACAGGCACCTGTGGCTGGTTTGACAGTGCCAAGTGCCTCCTGCCAACTGACATCAGGAACCTGGCCTGGTGACTTTTGTTTCTCTGGGGAAAGGCCATCGTTCCTCTCCAGGGCCTGGTGGCCTGGAGTGGCCGACTGCCTGCTGAAATTCCGCACGGATCAGGATAACTCCCAGATGCAAGGTGCTCATAGAGGTACGTGTGGCTGGTTTGACAGTGCCAAGTGCCTCCTGCAAACTGACATCAGGAACCTGGCCTGGTAGGTTTTGTTTCTCTGGGGAAAGGCCATCGTTCTTGTCCGGGGCCCGCCGGCCCGGAGTGGCCGGCTGCCTGCTGAAATTCCACACGGTTGAGGCTACCTCCCAGATGCAAGGCGGCCCCACTGGCAACTGTGGCTGGTTTGACAGTGCCATGTGCCTCCTGCAAACTGACATCAGGAACCTGGCCTGGTGACTTTCCTTTCTCTGGGGAAAGACGATGATTCTTGTCCAGGGCCTTGCGGCCTGGAGTGCCTGGCTGCCTACTGAAATTCCGCACGGATCAGGATGCCTCCCAGATGGAAAGTGCCCCCACAGGCAACTGTGGCTGGTTTGACAGTGCCAAGTGCCTCCTGCAAACTGACATCAGGAACCTGGCCAGGTGACTTTTGTTTCTCTGGGGAAAGGCCATGGTTCATATCCTGGACACGTAGGACCAGAGAGGCCGGCTGCCTGCTGAAATTCCTCACGGATCAGGATGCCGCCGAGATGCAAGGTGCCCCCACAGGCATCTGTGGCTGGTTCGACAGTGCCAAGTGCCTCCTGCAAACTGACATCAGGAACCTGGCCTGGTCAGTTTTGTTTCTCTGGGGAAAGGCCATGGTTAATGTACAGGGCCGGGTGTCCCGGAGAGGCCGGCTGCCTGCTGAAATTCCGCACGGATCAGGATACCTCCCAGATGGAAAGTGGCGCTACAGGCAACTGTGGCAGGTTTGACAGTGCCAAGTGCCTCCTGCAAACTGACATCAAGAACCTGGCCAGGTGACATTTGTTTCTCTGGGGAAAGGCCATGGTTCATATCCTGGACACGTAGGACCGGAGTGTCCGGCTGCCTGCTGAAATTCCTCACGGATCAGGATACCTCAAATATGGAAAGTGCCCCCACAGGCAACGGTGGCTGGTTTGACAGTGCCAAGTGCCTCCTGCAAACTGACATCAGGAACCTGGCCTGGTGACTTTTGTTTCTCTGGGGAAAGGCCATAGATGATGTCCAGTGCCCCCTGGCCCAGAGTGGCCGACTGCCTGCTGAAATTCCGCACGGATCAGGATACCTCCCAGATGGAAAGTGGCGCCACAGGCAACTGTGGCTGGTTTGACAGTGCCAAGTGCCTCCTGCAAACTGACATGAAGAACCTGGCCAGGATACATTTGTTTCTCTGGGGAAAGGCCATGGTTCATATCCTGGACACGTAGGACCGGAGAGGCCGGCTGCCTGCTGAAATTCCTCACGGATCAGAATACCTCCCATATGGAAAGTGCCCCCAGAGGCAACGGTGGCTGGTTTGACAGTGCCAAGTGCCTCCTGCAAACTGACATCAGGAACCTGGCCTGGTGACTTTTGTTTCTCTGGGGAAAGGCCATAGATGATGTCCAGTGCCCCCTGGCCCGGAGTGGCCGGCTGCCTGCTGAAATTCCGAACTGTTTAGGATGCCGCCCAGATGCAAGGTACCACCACAGGCAACTGTGGCAGGTTTGACAGTGCCAAGTGCCTCCTGCAAACTGACATCAGGAACCTGGCCTGGTGACTTTTGTTTCTCTGGGGAAAGGCCATCGTTCCTGTCCGGGGCCCGCCGGGCCGGAGTGGCCGGCTGCCTGCTGAAATTCCACACGGTTGAGGATACCTCCCAGATGCAAGATGGCCCCACAGGCAACTGTGGCTGGTTTGACAGTGCCAAGTGCCTCCTGCAAACAGACATCAGGAACCTGGCCTGGTGACTTTCGTTTTTTCTGGGGAAAGACCGTTATTCATATCCAGGGCCTTGAGGCCTGGAGTGGCCGGCTGCCTGCTGAAATTCCGCATCGATCAGGATGCCTCCCAGATGGAAAATGCACCCACAGGCAACTGTGGCTGGTTTGACAGTGCCAAGTGCCTCCTGCAAACTGACATCAGGAACCTGGCGGGGTGACTTTTGTTTCTCTGGGGAAAGGCCATAGATGATGTCCAGTGCCCCCTGGCCCGGAGTGGCCGACTGCCTGCTGAAATTCCGCACAAATCAGGATACCTCCCAGATGCAAGGTGCCACCACAGGCAACTGTGGCTGGTTTGACAGTGCCAAGTGCCTCCTGCAAACTGACATCAGGAACCTGGCCTTGTGAGTTTTGTTTCTCTGGGGAAAGGCCATGGTTCATGTCCACGGCCTGGTGGCCCGGAGTGTCCGGCTGCCTGCTGAAATTCCGCACGGATCAGGATACCTCCCAGATGGAAAGTGGCGCCACAGGCAACTGTGGCAGGTTTGACAGTGCGAAGTGCCTCCTGCAAACTGACATCAAGAACCTGGCCAGGTGACATTTGTTTCTCTGGGGAAAGGCCATGGTTCATATCCTGGACACGTAGGACCGGAGAGGCCGGCTGCCTGCTGAAATTCCTCACGGATCAGGATACCTCCCATATGGAAAGTGCCCCCAGAGGCAACGGTGGCTGGTTTGACAGTGCCAAGTGCCTCCTGCAAACTGACATCAGGAACCTGGCCTGGTGACTTTTGTTTCTCTGGGGAAAGGCCATAGATGATGTCCAGTGCCCCCTGGCCCGGAGTGGCCGGCTGCCTGCTGAAATTCCGAACTGTTTAGGATGCCGCCCAGATGCAAGGTACCACCACAGGCAACTGTGGCAGGTTTGACAGTGCCAAGTGCCTCCTGCAAACTGACATCAGGAACCTGGCCTGGTGACTTTTGTTTCTCTGGGGAAAGGCCATCGTTCCTGTCCGGGGCCCGCCGGGCCGGAGTGGCCGGCTGCCTGCTGAAATTCCACACGGTTGAGGATACCTCCCAGATGCAAGATGGCCCCACAGGCAACTGTGGCTGGTTTGACAGTGCCAAGTGCCTCCTGCAAAGAGACATCAGGAACCTGGCCTGGTAACTTTTGTTTCTCTGGGGAAAGGCCATGGTTCTTGTCCACGGCCTGGTGGCCCGGAGTGTCCGGCTGCCTCCTGAAATTCCGCACGGATCAGAATGCCTCAAGGATGAAAGGTGCCCCCAGAGGCACCTGAGGCTGGTTTGACAGTGCCAAGTGCCTCCTGCAAACTGACATCAGGAACCTGGCCTGGTGACTTTTGTTTCTCGGGGGGAAAGGCCATCATTCTTTTCCGGGCCCTCTGGCCCGGAATGGCCGGCAGCCTGCTGAAATTCCGCACGGATCAGGATACCTCCCAGACCGAAACTAAAACCATAGGCAACTGTGGCTGGTTTGACAGTGCCAAGTGCCTCCTGCAAACTGACATCAGGAACCTGGCCTGGTAAGTTTTGTTTCTCTGGGGAAAGGCCATCGTTCTTCTCCGGGGCCCGCCGGCCCGGAGTGGCCGGCTGTCCGCTGAAATTCCACACGGTTGAGGCTACCTCCCAGATGTAAGGCGCCCCCACAGGCAACTGTGGCTGGTTTGACAGTGCCATGTGCCTCCTGCAAACTGACATCAGGAACCTGACCTGGTGACTTTCGTTTGTCTGGGGAAAGACCGTTATTCATATCCAGGGCCTTGCGGCCTGGAGTGCCCGGCTGCCTGCTGAAATTCCGCATGGATCAGGATGCCTCCCAGATGGAAAGTGCACCCACAGGCAACTGTGGCTGGTTTGACAGTGCCAAGTGCCTCCTGCAAACTGACATCAGGAACCTGGCGGGGTGACTTTTCTTTCTCTGGGGAAAGGCCATAGATGATGTCCAGTGCCCCGGGGCCCGGAGTGGCCGACTGCCTGCTGAAATTCCGCACTAATCAGGATACCTCCCAGATGCAAGGTGCCCCCACAGGCAACTGTGGCTGGTTTGACAGTGCCAAGTGCCTCCTGCAAACTGACATCAGGAACCTGGCCTGGTGACTTTTTTTTCTATGGGGAAAGGCCATGGTTCATGTCCACGGCCTGGTGGCCCGGAGTGTCCGGCTGCCTCCTGAAATTCCGCATGGATTAGAATGCCTCCAGGATGAAAGGTGCCCCCAGAGGCAACTGTGGCTGGTTTGACAGTGCCAAGTGCCTCCTGCAAACTGACATCAGGAACCTGGCCGGGTGACTTTTGTTTCTCTGGGGAAAGGCCATCATTCTTTTCCGGGCCCTTTGTCCCGGAATGGCCGGCTGCCTGCTGAAATTCCGCACGGATCAGGATACCTCCCAGACCGAAACTAAAACCATAGGCAACTGTGGCTGGTTTGACAGTGCCAAGTGCCTCCTGCAAACTGACATCAGGAACCTGGCCTGGTAAGTTTTGTTTCTCTGGGGAAAGGCCATCGTTCTGGTCCGGGGCCCGCCGGCCCGGATTCGCCGGCTGTCTGCTGAACTTCCGCACAGCTGAGGCTACCTCCCAGATGCAAGGCGCCCCCACAGGCAACTGTGGCTGGTTTGACAGTGCCATGTGCCTCCTGCAAACTGACATCAGGAACCTGACCTGGTAACTTTCGTTTGTCTGGGGAAAGACCATTATTCAAATCCAGGGCCTTGCGGCCTGGAGTGCCCGGCTGCCTGCTGAAATTCCGCATGGATCAGGATGCCTCCCAGATGGAAAGTGCCCCCACAGGCAACTGTGGCTGGTTTGACAGTGCCAAGTGCCTCCTGCAAACTGACATCAGGAACCTGGCCAGGTGACTTTTGTTTCTCTGGGGAAAGGCCATGGTTCATGTCCACGGCCTGGTGGCCCGGAGTGGCCGTCTGCCTGCTGAAATTCCGCACGGATCAGGATACCTCCAAGACCGAAACTAAAACCATAGGCAACTATGGCTGCTTTGACAGTGCCAAGTGCCTCCTGCAAACTGACATCAGGAACCTGGCCTGGTAAGTTTTGTTTCTCTGGGGAAAGGCCATCGTTCTTCTCCGGGGCACGCCGTCCCGGAGTGGCCGGCTGCCTGCTGAAATTCCTCACAGTTGAGGATACCTCCCAGATGCTAGGTGCCCCCAGAGGCAACTGTGGCTGTTTGACAGTGCCATGTGCCTCCTGCAAACTGACATCAGGAACCTGACCTGGTGACTTTCGTTTCTCTGGGGAAAGGCCATGGTTCATATCCTGGACTCGTAGGACCGGAGTGGCCGGCTGCCTGCTGAAATTCCTCACGGATCAGGCTGCCGCCGAGATGCAAGGTGCCCCACAGGCACCTGTGGCTGGTTCGACAGTGCCAAGTGCCTCCTGCAAACTGACATCAGGAACCTGGCCTGGTGAGTTTTGTTTCTCTGGGGAAAGGCCATAGATGATGTCCAGTGCCCCCTTGCCCGGAGTGCCCGACTGCCTGCTGAATTTCCGCACGGATCAGGATAGCTCCCAGATGCAAGGTGCCCCCCACAGGCAACTGTGGCTGGTTTGAAAGTGCCAAGTGCCTCCTGCAAACTGACATCAGGAACCTGGCCAGGTGACTTTTGTTTCTCTGGGGAAAGGCCACGGTTCATATCCTGGACACGTAGGATCGGAGAGGACGGCTGCCTGCTGGAATTCCTCACGGATCAGGATAGCTGCCAGATGAAAGGAGCCCCCACAGGCAACGGTGGCTGGTTTGACAGTGCCAAGTGCCTCCTGCAAACTGACATCAGGAACCTGGCCTGGTGACTTTTGTTTCTCTGGGGAAAGGCCATGGTTCTTGTCCACGGCCTGGTGGCCCGGAGTGTCCGGCTGCCTCCTGAAATTCCTCACGGTTCAGAATGCCTCCCAGATGAAAAGTGCCCCCAGAGGCAACTGTGGCTGGTTTGACAGTGCCAAGTGCCTCCTGCAAACTGACATCAGGAACCTGGCCTTGTGACTTTTGTTTCTCTGGGGAAAGGCCATGGTTCTTGTCCACGGCCTGGTGGCCCGGAGTGTCCGGCTGCCTCCTGAAATTCCTCACGGTTCAGAATGCCTCCCAGATGAAAAGTGCCCCCAGAGGCAACTGTGGCTGGTTTGACAGTGCCAAGTGCCTCCTGCAAACTGACATCAGGAACCTGGCCTGGTCAGTTTTGTTTCTCTGGGGAAAGGCCATGGTTCTTGTCCACGGCCTGGTGGCCCGGAGTGTCCGGCTGCCTCCTGAAAATCCTCACGGTTCAGAATGCCTCCCAGATGAAAAGTGCCCCCAGAGGCACCTGTGGCTGGTTTGACAGTGCCAAGTGCCTCCTGCAAACTGACATCAGGAACCTGGCCGGGTGACTTTTGTTTCTCTGGGGAAAGGCCATCATTCTTTTCCGGGCCCCGCTGGCCCGGAGTGCCCGGCAGCCTGCTCAAATTCCGCACGGATCAGAATACCTCCCAGACCAAAACTAAAACTATAGGCAACTGTGGCTGGTTTGATAGTGCCAAGTGCCTCCTGCAAACAGACATCAGGAACCTGGCCTGGTAAGTTTTGTTTCTCTGGGGAAAGGCCATCGTTCCTGTCCAGGGCCTTGCGGCCTGGAGTGCCCAGCTGCCTGCTGAAATTCCGCATGGATCAGGATGCCTCCCAGATGGAATGTGCCCCCACAGGCAACTGTGGCTGGTTTGACAGTGCCATGTGCCTCCTGCAAACTGACATCAGGAACCTGACCTGGTGACTTTTGTTTCTCTGGGGAAAGGCCATGGTTCTTGTCCACGGACTGGTGGCCCGGAGTGTCCGGCTGCCTGCTGAAATTCCGCATGGATCAGAATGCCTCCAGGATGAAAAGTGCCCCCACAGGCAACTGTGGCTGGTTTGACAGTGCCAAGTGCCTCCTGCAAACTGACATCAGGAACCTGGCCTGGTAAGTTTTGTTTCTCTGGGGAAAGGCCATCGTTCTTGTCCGGGGCCCACCGGCCCGGAGTGGCCGGCTGTCTGCTGAAATTCCACACGGTTGAGGCCACCTCCCAGATGCAAGGCGCCCCCACAGGCAACTGTGGCTGGTTTGACAGTGCCATGTGCCTCCTGCAAACTGACATCAGGAACCTGACCTGGTGACTTTTGTTTCTCTGGGGAAAGGCCATGGTTCATATCCTGGATACGTAGGACCGGAGTGGCCGGCTGCCTGCTGAAATTCCTCACGGATCAGGATGCCGCCCAGATGCAAGATGCCCGCACTGGCACCTGTGGCTGGTTTGACAGTGCCAAGTGCCTCCTGCAAACTGACATCAGGAACCCGGCGGGGTGACTTTTGTTTCTCTGGGGAAAGGCCGTCGTTCATATCCTAGAAACTGTGGCCCCGAGTGGCCGGCTGCCTGCTGAAATTCCGCACGGATCAGGATACCTCCCAGATGCAAGGTGCCACCTCAGGCAACTGTGGCTGGTTTGACAGTGCCAAGTGCCTCCTGCTAACTGACATCAAGAACCAGGCCTGGTGACTTTTGTTTCTCTGGGGAAAGGCCATGGTTGGTATCCTGAGCCTGGCGTCCTGGAGTGGCCATCTGCCTGCTAAAATTCTGGACGGACCAGGATGCCGCCAAGATGCAAGGTGCCCCCAGAGGCAACTGTGGCTGGTTTGACAGTGCCAAGTGCCTCCTGCAAATTGACATCAGGAACCTGGCCTGGTGATTTTCTTTCTCAAGGGAAAGGCCATGGTTCATGTCCAGAGCCCGGTGGCTCGCAGTTGCCTGCTGCCTGCTGAAATTCCACACGGTTGAGGATACCTCCCAGATGCAAGGTGCCCCCACAGGCAACTGTGGCTGGTTTGACAGTGCCAAGTGCGTCCTGCAAATTGACATCAGGAACCTGGCCTGGTGAGTTTTGTTTCTCTGGGGAAAGGCTATTATTCTTGTTCAGAGCCCGGTGGCTCGGAGTGGCCAGCTGACTGCTGAAATTCCGCATGGAACATGATACCTCCCAGGTTCAAGGTGCCGCCACAGGCAACTATGGCTGGTTTGACAGTGCCATGTGCCGCCTGCAAACTGATATCAGGAACCTGGCCTGGTGATTTTTCTTTGTCTGGTGAAAGGCCATTGTACCTGTCCAGAGCCTGGTGGCCCGGAGTGGCCGGCTGCCTGCTGAAATTCCGCATGGATCAGAATACCTCCCAGATGCAAGGTGCCACCACAGGCAACTGTGGCTGGTTTGACAGTGCCAAGTGCCTCCTGCAAACTGACATCAGGAACCTGGCCTGGTGACTTTTGTTTCTCTGGGGAAAGGCCATGGTTCATGTCCACGGCCTGGTGGCCCGGAGTGTCCGGCTGCCTGCTGAAATTCCGCACGGATCAGGATACCTCCCAGATGGAAAGTGGCGCCACAGGCAACTGTGGCAGGTTTGACAGTGCCAAGTGCCTCCTGCAAACTGACATCAAGAACCTGGCCAGGTGACATTTGTTTCTCTGGGGAAAGGCCATGGTTCATATCCTGGACACGTAGGACCGGAGAGGCCGGCTGCCTGCTGAAATTCCTCACGGTTGAGGATACCTCCCATATGGAAAGTGCCCCCAGAGGCAACCGTGGCTGGTTTGACAGTGCCAAGTGCCTCCTGCAAACTGACATCAGGAACCTGGCCTGGTGACTTTTGTTTCTCTGGGGAAAGGCCATAGATGATGTCCAGTGCCCCCTGGCCCGGAGTGGCCGGCTGCCTGCTGAAATTCCGAACTGTTTAGGATGCCGCCCAGATGCAAGGTACCACCACAGGCAACTGTGGCAGGTTTGACAGTGCCAAGTGCCTCCTGCAAACTGACATCAGGAACCTGGCCTGGTGACTTTTGTTTCTCTGGGGAAAGGCCATCGTTCCTGTCCGGGGCCCGCCGGGCCGGAGTGGCCGGCTGCCTGCTGAAATTCCACACGGTTGAGGATACCTCCCAGATGCAAGATGGCCCCACAGGCAACTGTGGCTGGTTTGACAGTGCCAAGTGCCTCCTGCAAAGAGACATCAGGAAGCTGGCCTGGTAACTTTTGTTTCTCTGGGGAAAGGCCATGGTTCTTGTCCACGGCCTGGTGGCCCGGAGTGTCCGGCTGCCTCCTGAAATTCCGCACGGATCAGAATGCCTCAAGGATGAAAGGTGCCCCCAGAGGCACCTGAGGCTGGTTTGACAGTGCCAAGTGCCTCCTGCAAACTGACATCAGGAACCTGGCCTGGTGACTTTTGTTTCTCGGGGGGAAAGGCCATCATTCTTTTCCGGGCCCTCTGGCCCGGAATGGCCGGCAGCCTGCTGAAATTCCGCACGGATCAGGATACCTCCCAGACCGAAACTAAAACCATAGGCAACTGTGGCTGGTTTGACAGTGCCAAGTGCCTCCTGCAAACTGACATCAGGAACCTGGCCTGGTAAGTTTTGTTTCTCTGGGGAAAGGCCATCGTTCTTCTCCGGGGCCCGCCGGCCCGGAGTGGCCGGCTGTCCGCTGAAATTCCACACGGTTGAGGCTACCTCCCAGATGTAAGGCGCCCCCACAGGCAACTGTGGCTGGTTTGACAGTGCCATGTGCCTCCTGCAAACTGACATCAGGAACCTGACCTGGTGACTTTCGTTTGTCTGGGGAAAGACCGTTATTCATATCCAGGGCCTTGCGGCCTGGAGTGCCCGGCTGCCTGCTGAAATTCCGCATGGATCAGGATGCCTCCCAGATGGAAAGTGCACCCACAGGCAACTGTGGCTGGTTTGACAGTGCCAAGTGCCTCCTGCAAACTGACATCAGGAACCTGGCGGGGTGACTTTTCTTTCTCAGGGGAAAGGCCATAGATGATGTCCAGTGCCCCGGGGCCTGGAGTGGCCGACTGCCTGCTGAAATTCCGCACTAATCAGGATACCTCCCAGATGCAAGGTGCCCCCACAGGCAACTGTGGCTGGTTTGACAGTGCCAAGTGCCTCCGGCAAACTGACATCAGGAACCTGGCCTGGTGACTTTTTTTTCTATGGGGAAAGGCCATGGTTCATGTCCACGGCCTGGTGGCCCGGAGTGTCCGGCTGCCTCCTGAAATTCCGCATGGATTAGAATGCCTCCAGGATGAAAGGTGCCCCCAGAGGCAACTGTGGCTGGTTTGACAGTGCCAAGTTCCTCCTGCAAACTGACATCAGGAACCTGGCCGGGTGACTTTTGTTTCTCTGGGGAAAGGCCATCATTCTTTTCCGGGCCCTTTGTCCCGGAATGGCCGGCTGCCTGCTGAAATTCCGCACGGATCAGGATACCTCCCAGACCGAAACTAAAACCATAGGCAACTGTGGCTGGTTTGACAGTGCCAAGTGCCTCCTGCAAACTGACATCAGGAACCTGGCCTGGTAAGTTTTGTTTCTCTGGGGAAAGGCCATCGTTCTGGTCCGGGGCCCGCCGGCCCGGAGTCGCCGGCTGTCTGCTGAACTTCCGCACAGCTGAGGCTACCTCCCAGATGCAAGGCGCCCCCACAGGCAACTGTGGCTGGTTTGACAGTGCCATGTGCCTCCTGCAAACTGACATCAGGAACCTGACCTGGTAACTTTCGTTTGTCTGGGGAAAGACCATTATTCAAATCCAGGGCCTTGCGGCCTGGAGTGCCCGGCTGCCTGCTGAAATTCCGCATGGATCAGGATGCCTCCCAGATGGAAAGTGCCCCCACAGCCAACTGTGGCTGGTTTGACAGTGCCAAGTGCCTCCTGCAAACTGACATCAGGAACCTGGCCAGGTGACTTTTGTTTCTCTGGGGAAAGGCCATGGTTCATGTCCACGTCCTGGTGGCCCGGAGTGGCCGTCTGCCTGCTGAAATTCCGCACGGATCAGGATACCTCCAAGACCGAAACTAAAACCATAGGCAACTATGGCTGCTTTGACAGTGCCAAGTGCCTCCTGCAAACTGACATCAGGAACCTGGCCTGGTAAGTTTTGTTTCTCTGGGGAAAGGCCATCGTTCTTCTCCGGGGCACGCCGTCCCGGAGTGGCCGGCTGCCTGCTGAAATTCCTCACAGTTGAGGATACCTCCCAGATGCTAGGTGCCCCCAGAGGCAACTGTGGCTGTTTGACAGTGCCATGTGCCTCCTGCAAACTGACATCAGGAACCTGACCTGGTGACTTTCGTTTCTCTGGGGAAAGGCCATGGTTCATATCCTGGACTCGTAGGACCGGAGTGGCCGGCTGCCTGCTGAAATTCCTCACGGATCAGGCTGCCGCCGAGATGCAAGGTGCCCCACAGGCACCTGTGGCTGGTTCGACAGTGCCAAGTGCCTCCTGCAAACTGACATCAGGAACCTGGCCTGGTGAGTTTTGTTTCTCTGGGGAAAGGCCATAGATGATGTCCAGTGCCCCCTTGCCCGGAGTGCCCGACTGCCTGCTGAATTTCCGCACGGATCAGGATAGCTCCCAGATGCAAGGTGCCCCCACAGGCAACTGTGGCTGGTTTGAAAGTGCCAAGTGCCTCCTGCAAACTGACATCAGGAACCTGGCCAGGTGACTTTTGTTTCTCTGGGGAAAGGCCACGGTTCATATCCTGGACACGTAGGATCGGAGAGGACGGCTGCCTGCTGGAATTCCTCACGGATCAGGATAGCTGCCAGATGAAAGGAGCCCCCACAGGCAACGGTGGCTGGTTTGACAGTGCCAAGTGCCTCCTGCAAACTGACATCAGGAAGCTGGCCTGGTGACTTTTGTTTCTCTGGGGAAAGGCCATGGTTCTTGTCCACGGCCTGGTGGCCCGGAGTGTCCGGCTGCCTCCTGAAACTCCTCACGGTTCAGAATGCCTCCCAGATGAAAAGTGCCCCCAGAGGCAACTGTGGCTGGTTTGACAGTGCCAAGTGCCTCCTGCAAACTGACATCAGGAACCTGGCCTTGTGACTTTTGTTTCTCTGGGGAAAGGCCATGGTTCTTGTCCACGGCCTGGTGGCCCGGAGTGTCCGGCTGCCTCCTGAAATTCCTCGCGGTTCAGAATGCCTCCCAGATGAAAAGTGCCCCCAGAGGCAACTGTGGCTGGTTTGACAGTGCCAAGTGCCTCCTGCAAACTGACATCAGGAACCTGGCCTGGTCAGTTTTGTTTCTCTGGGGAAAGGCCATGGTTCTTGTCCACGGCCTGGTGGCCCGGAGTGTCCGGCTGCCTCCTGAAAATCCTCACGGTTCAGAATGCCTCCCAGATGAAAAGTGCCCCCAGAGGCACCTGTGGCTGGTTTGACAGTGCCAAGTGCCTCCTGCAAACTGACATCAGGAACCTGGCCTGGTGACTTTTGTTTCTCTGGGGAAAGGCCATCGTTCCTCTCCAGGGCCTGGTGGCCCGGAGTGTCCGGCTGCCTCCTGAAATTCCGCATGGATTAGAATGCCTCCAGGATGAAAGGTGCCCCCAGAGGCAACTGTGGCTGGTTTGACAGTGCCAAGTTCCTCCTGCAAACTGACATCAGGAACCTGGCCGGGTGACTTTTGTTTCTCTGGGGAAAGGCCATCATTCTTTTCCGGGCCCTTTGTCCCGGAATGGCCGGCTGCCTGCTGAAATTCCGCACGGATCAGGATACCTCCCAGACCGAAACTAAAACCATAGGCAACTGTGGCTGGTTTGACAGTGCCAAGTGCCTCCTGCAAACTGACATCAGGAACCTGGCCTGGTAAGTTTTGTTTCTCTGGGGAAAGGCCATCGTTCTGGTCCGGGGCCCGCCGGCCCGGAGTCGCCGGCTGTCTGCTGAACTTCCGCACAGCTGAGGCTACCTCCCAGATGCAAGGCGCCCCCACAGGCAACTGTGGCTGGTTTGACAGTGCCATGTGCCTCCTGCAAACTGACATCAGGAACCTGACCTGGTAACTTTCGTTTGTCTGGGGAAAGACCATTATTCAAATCCAGGGCCTTGCGGCCTGGAGTGCCCGGCTGCCTGCTGAAATTCCGCATGGATCAGGATGCCTCCCAGATGGAAAGTGCCCCCACAGCCAACTGTGGCTGGTTTGACAGTGCCAAGTGCCTCCTGCAAACTGACATCAGGAACCTGGCCAGGTGACTTTTGTTTCTCTGGGGAAAGGCCATGGTTCATGTCCACGGCCTGGTGGCCCGGAGTGGCCGTCTGCCTGCTGAAATTCCGCACGGATCAGGATACCTCCAAGACCGAAACTAAAACCATAGGCAACTATGGCTGCTTTGACAGTGCCAAGTGCCTCCTGCAAACTGACATCAGGAAGCTGGCCTGGTGACTTTTGTTTCTCTGGGGAAAGGCCATCGTTCTTCTCCGGGGCACGCCGTCCCGGAGTGGCCGGCTGCCTGCTGAAATTCCTCACAGTTGAGGATACCTCCCAGATGCTAGGTGCCCCCAGAGGCAACTGTGGCTGTTTGACAGTGCCATGTGCCTCCTGCAAACTGACATCAGGAACCTGACCTGGTGACTTTCGTTTCTCTGGGGAAAGGCCATGGTTCATATCCTGGACTCGTAGGACCGGAGTGGCCGGCTGCCTGCTGAAATTCCTCACGGATCAGGCTGCCGCCGAGATGCAAGGTGCCCCACAGGCACCTGTGGCTGGTTCGACAGTGCCAAGTGCCTCCTGCAAACTGACATCAGGAACCTGGCCTGGTGAGTTTTGTTTCTCTGGGGAAAGGCCATAGATGATGTCCAGTGCCCCCTTGCCCGGAGTGCCCGACTGCCTGCTGAATTTCCGCACGGATCAGGATAGCTCCCAGATGCAAGGTGCCCCCACAGGCAACTGTGGCTGGTTTGAAAGTGCCAAGTGCCTCCTGCAAACTGACATCAGGAACCTGGCCAGGTGACTTTTGTTTCTCTGGGGAAAGGCCACGGTTCATATCCTGGACACGTAGGATCGGAGAGGACGGCTGCCTGCTGGAATTCCTCACGGATCAGGATAGCTGCCAGATGAAAGGAGCCCCCACAGGCAACGGTGGCTGGTTTGACAGTGCCAAGTGCCTCCTGCAAACTGACATCAGGAAGCTGGCCTGGTGACTTTTGTTTCTCTGGGGAAAGGCCATGGTTCTTGTCCACGGCCTGGTGGCCCGGAGTGTCCGGCTGCCTCCTGAAATTCCTCACGGTTCAGAATGCCTCCCAGATGAAAAATGCCCCCAGAGGCAACTGTGGCTGGTTTGACAGTGCCAAGTGCCTCCTGCAAACTGACATCAGGAACCTGGCCTTGTGACTTTTGTTTCTCTGGGGAAAGGCCATGGTTCTTGTCCACGGCCTGGTGGCCCGGAGTGTCCGGCTGCCTCCTGAAATTCCTCGCGGTTCAGAATGCCTCCCAGATGAAAAGTGCCCCCAGAGGCAACTGTGGCTGGTTTGACAGTGCCAAGTGCCTCCTGCAAACTGACATCAGGAACCTGGCCTGGTCAGTTTTGTTTCTCTGGGGAAAGGCCATGGTTCTTGTCCACGGCCTGGTGGCCCGGAGTGTCCGGCTGCCTCCTGAAAATCCTCACGGTTCAGAATGCCTCCCAGATGAAAAGTGCCCCCAGAGGCACCTGTGGCTGGTTTGACAGTGCCAAGTGCCTCCTGCAAACTGACATCAGGAACCTGGCCGGGTGACTTTTGTTTCTCTGGGGAAAGGCCATCATTCTTTTCCGGGCCCCGCTGGCCCGGAGTGCCCGGCAGCCTGCTCAAATTCCGCACGGATCAGAATACCTCCCAGACCAAAACTAAAACTATAGGCAACTGTGGCTGGTTTGATAGTGCCAAGTGCCTCCTGCAAACAGACATCAGGAACCTGGCCTGGTAAGTTTTGTTTCTCTGGGGAAAGGCCATCGTTCCTGTCCAGGGCCTTGCGGCCTGGAGTGCCCAGCTGCCTGCTGAAATTCCGCATGGATCAGGATGCCTCCCAGATGGAATGTGCCCCCACAGGCAACTGTGGCTGGTTTGACAGTGCCATGTGCCTCCTGCAAACTGACATCAGGAACCTGACCTGGTGACTTTTGTTTCTCTGGGGAAAGGCCATGGTTCTTGTCCACGGACTGGTGGCCCGGAGTGTCCGGCTGCCTGCTGAAATTCCGCATGGATCAGAATGCCTCCAGGATAAAAAGTGCCCCCACGGGCAACTGTGGCTGGTTTGACAGTGCCAAGTGCCTCCTGCAAACTGACATCAGGAACCTGGCCTTGTGACTTTTGTTTCTCTGGGGAAAGGCCATCGTTCTTGTCCGGGGCCCACCGGCCCGGAGTGGCCGGCTGTCTGCTGAAATTCCACACGGTTGAGGCCACCTCCCAGATGCAAGGCGCCCCCACAGGCAACTGTGGCTGGTTTGACAGTGCCATGTGCCTCCTGCAAACTGACATCAGGAACCTGACCTGGTGACTTTTGTTTCTCTGGGGAAAGGCCATGGTTCATATCCTGGATACGTAGGACCGGAGTGGCCGGCTGCCTGCTGAAATTCCTCACGGATCAGGATGCCGCCCAGATGCAAGATGCCCGCACTGGCACCTGTGGCTGGTTCGACAGTGCCAAGTGCCTCCTGCAAACTGACATCAGGAACCCGGCGGGGTGACTTTTGTTTCTCTGGGGAAAGGCCGTCGTTCATATCCTAGAAACTGTGGCCCCGAGTGGCCGGCTGCCTGCTGAAATTCCGCACGGATCAGGATACCTCCCAGATGCAAGGTGCCACCTCAGGCAACTGTGGCTGGTTTGACAGTGCCAAGTGCCTCCTGCCAACTGACATCAAGAACCAGGCCTGGTGACTTTTGTTTCTCTGGGGAAAGGCCATGGTTGGTATCCTGAGCCTGGCGTCCTGGAGTGGCCATCTGCCTGCTAAAATTCTGGACGGACCAGGATGCCGCCAAGATGCAAGGTGCCCCCAGAGGCAACTGTGGCTGGTTTGACAGTGCCAAGTGCCTCCTGCAAATTGACATCAGGAACCTGGCCTGGTGATTTTCTTTCTCAAGGGAAAGGCCATGGTTCATGTCCAGAGCCCGGTGGCTCGCAGTTGCCTGCTGCCTGCTGAAATTCCACACGGTTGAGGATACCTCCCAGATGCAAGGTGCCCCCACAGGCAACTGTGGCTGGTTTGACAGTGCCAAGTGCGTCCTGCAAATTGACATCAGGAACCTGGCCTGGTGAGTTTTGTTTCTCTGGGGAAAGGCTATTATTCTTGTTCAGAGCCCGGTGGCTCGGAGTGGCCAGCTGACTGCTGAAATTCCGCATGGAACATGATACCTCCCAGGTTCAAGGTGCCGCCACAGGCAACTATGGCTGGTTTGACAGTGCCATGTGCCGCCTGCAAACTGATATCAGGAACCTGGCCTGGTGATTTTTCTTTGTCTGGTGAAAGGCCATTGTACCTGTCCAGAGCCTGGTGGCCCGGAGTGGCCGGCTGCCTGCTGAAATTCCGAACGGATCACGATTCCTCCCAGAGCGAAAGTACCACCACAGGCAACTGTGGCTGGTTTGACAGTGCCAAGTGCCTCCTGCCAACTGACATCAGCAACCTTGCCAGGTGACTTTTGGTTCTCTGGGGAAAGGCCATCGTTCGTGTCTAGGGCCGGGTGTCCCTGGGTGTCCGGCTGCCTGCTGAAATTCCGAACGGATCAGGATACTGCCCAGATGCAATGTGCTCCCACAGGCAACTGTGGCTGGTTTGACAGTGCCAAGTGCCTCCTGCAAACTGACATCAGGAACCTGGCCTGGTGACTTTTGTTTCTCAGGGGAAAGTCCATGGTTTATATCCTGGACCAGTTGGACCGCAGGGACCGGCTGCTTGCTGAAATTCCGAAAGCACCAGGATGCCTCCCAGATGCAAGGTGTCCCCACAGGTAATTGTGTCTGGTTTGAGAGTGCCATGTGCCTCCTGCAAACTGACATCGGAAAGCTGGGCTGGTCACTTTGGTTTCTCTGGGGAAAGGCCACGATTCATGTCCAGGGCCTTGCGGCCCGGAGTGGCCCGCTGCCTGCTGAAATTCCGCACGGATCAGGATACCTCCCAGACCGGAACTAAAACCATAGGCAACTGTGGCTGGTTTGACAGTGCCAAGTGCCTCCAGCAAACTGACATCAGGAACCTGGCCTGGTGATTTTCTTTCTCCGGGGAAAGGCCATGGTTCATGTCCAGGGCCCGGTGGCCCGTACTTGCCTTCTGCCTTCTGAAATTCCACACGGATCAGGATACCTCCCAGATGTAAGGTGCCACCACAGGCAAATGTGGCTGGTTTGACAGTGCCAAGTGCCTCCTGCAAACTGACATCAGGAACCTGGCCTTGTGAGGTTTGTTTCTCTGGGGAAAGGCCATCATTCTTGTTCAGAGCCCAGTGGCCCAGAGTGGCCGGCTGCCTGCTGAATTTCCGCACGGATCAGGATAGCTCCCAGATTCAAGGTGCCGCCACAGGCAGCTGCGGCAGGTTTGACAGTGCCAAGTGCCTCCTGCAAACTGACATCAGGAACCTGGCCTGGTGACATTTATTTCTCTGGGGAAAGGCCATTGTACGTGTCCAAGGCCTAGTGGCCCAGAGTGGCCGGCTGCTTGCTGGAATTCTGCATGGATCAGGATGCCGCCGAGATGCAAGGTGCCCCCACAGGCACCTGTGGCTGGTTTGACAGTGCCAAGTGCCTCCTGCAAACTGACATCAGGAACCTGGCCTGGTGACTTTTGTTTCTCTGGGGAAAGGCCATCGTTCATATCCTACAAACTGTGGCCCAGAGTGGCCGGCTGCCTGCTGAAATTCCGCACGGATCAGGATACCTCCCAGATGCAAGGTGCCCCACGGGAAACTGTGGCTGGTTTGACAGTGCCAAGTGCCTCCTGCCAACTGACATCAAGAACCTGGCCTGGTGACTTTTGTTTCTCTGGGGAAAGGCCATGGTTGGTATCCTGAGCCTCGTGTCCTGGAGTGGCCGTCTGCCTGCTAAAATTCTGGACGGACCAGGATGCCGCCAAGATGCAAGGTGCCCCCAGAGGCAACTGTGGCTGGTTTGACATTGCCAAGTGTTTCCTGCAAAATGACATCAGAAACCTGGCCTGGTGATTTTCTTTCTCAGGGGAAAGGCCATGGTTCATGTCCAGGGCCCGGTGGCTCGGAGTGGCCAGCTGACTGCTGAAATTCCGCATGGATCAGGATACCTCCCAGGTTCAAGGTGCCGCCACAGGCAACTGTGGCTGGTTTGACAGTGCCAAGCGCCTCCTGCCAACTGACATCAGGAACCTGGCCTGGTGACTTTTGTTTCTCATGGGAAGTGCCATCGTTCGTGTCCCGTACTCGGAGGCCAGGAGTGGCCGGCTGCTTGCTGAAATACCGCACAGATCAGGATAGCTCCCAGATGCAAGGTGCCCCCACAGGCACCTGTGGCTGGTTTGACAGTGCCAAGTGCCTCCTGCAAACTGACATCAGGAACCTGGCCTGGTGATTTCTCTTTGTCTGGGGAAAGGCCATTGTACGTGTCCAGGGCCTGTGGCCCGTAGTGGCCGGCCCCCTGCTGAAATTCCGCACGGATCAGGATACCTCCCAGACCGATAGTACCACCACAGGCAACTGTGGCTGGTTTGACAGTGCCAAGTGCCTCCTGCAAACTGACATCAGGAACCTGGCCTGGTGACTTTTATTTCTCTGGGGAAAGGCCATCGTTCCTCTCCAGGGCCCGTAGTCCGGAGTGGCCGACTGCCTGCTGAAATTCCTCATGGATCAGGATGCCTCCCACATGAAAGGTGCCCCCACAGGCAACTACGTCTGATTTGACAGTGCCATGTGCCTCCTGCAAACTGATATCAGGAACCTGGCCTGGTGATTTTTGTTTCTCTGGGGAAAGGCCATTGTACCTGTCCAGAGCCTGGTGGCCCGGAATGGCCGGCTGCCTACTGAAATTCCAAACGGATCACGATTCCTCCCAGATGGAAAGTACCACCACAGGCAACTGTGGCTGGTTTGACAGTGCCAAGTGCCTCCTGCCAACTGACATCAGCAACCTTGCCAGGTGACATTTGGTTCTCTGGGGAAAGGCCATCGTTCGTGTCCAGGGCCAGGTGTCCCTGGGTGTCCGGCTGCCTGCTGAAATTCCGAACGGATCAGGATACTGCCCAGATGCAATGTGCTCCCACAGGCAACTGTGGCTGGTTTGACAGTGCCAAGTGCCTCCTGCAAACTGACATCAGGAACCTGGCCTGGTGACTTTTGTTTCTCAGGGGAAAGTCCATGGTTTATATCCTGGACCAGTTGGACCGCAGGGACCGGCTGCTTGCTGAAATTCCGAAAGCACCAGGATGCCTCCCAGATGCAAGGTGTCCCCACAGGTAATTGTGTCTGGTTTGAGAGTGCCATGTGCCTCCAGCAAACTGACATCAGGAACCTGGCCTGGTAAGTTTTGTTTCTCTGGGGAAAGGCCATCGTTCTTGTCCGGAGCCCGCCAGCCCGGAGTGGCCGGCTGCCTGCTGAAATTCTGCATGGATCAGGATGCCGCCGAGATGCAAGGTGCCCCACAGGCACCTGTGGCTGGTTTGACAGTGCCAAGTGCTTCCTGCAAACTGACATCAGAAACCTGGCCTGGTGATTTTCTTTCTCCGGGGAAAGGCCATGGTTCATGTCCAGGGCCCGGTGGCCCGTACTTGCCTGCTGCCTTCTGAAATTCCACACGGATCAGGATACCTCCCATATGTAAGGTGCCACCACAGGCAAATGTGGCTGGTTTGACAGTGCCAAGTGCCTCCTGCAAACTGACATCAGGAACCTGGCCTGGTGACTTTTGTTTCTCTGGGGAAAAGCCGTGGTTCATATCCTGGACCCGTAGTCCCGGAGGGGCCGGCCGCCTGCTGAAATTCCGAACGGATTTGGATGCCGCCCAGATGCAAGGTACCACCACAGGCAACTGCGGCAGGTTTGACAGTGCCAAGTGCCTCCTGCAAACTGACATCAGGAACCTGGCCTGGTGACATTTATTTCTCTGGGGAAAGGCCATTGTACGTGTCCAAGGCCTAGTGGCCCCGAGTGGCCGGCTGCTTGCTGGAATTCTGCATGGATCAGGATGCCGCGGAGATGCAAGGTGCCCCCACAGGCAACTGTGGCTGGTTTGACAGTGCCAAGTGCCTCCTGCAAACTGACATCAGGAACCTGGCCTGGTGACTTTTGTTTCTCTGGGGAAAAGCCATCATTCTTCTCCAGTGCCCGTTGGCCCGGAGTGGACGGGTGCCTGCTCAAATTCCGCACGGATCAGGATACCTCCCAGATGGAAAGTACCACCACAGGCAACTGTGGCTGGTTTGACAGTGCCAAGTGCCTCCTGCAAACTGACATCAGGAGCCTGGCCTGGTGTCTTTTGTTTCTCAGGGGAAAGGCTTTCGTTCCTATCCATGGACGGCTGGCCAATACTGGCTGGCTGTCTGCTGAAATTCCGCAAGGTTGAGGATACCTCCCAGATGGAAAGTACCACCACAGGCAACTGTGGCTGGTTTGACAGTGCCAAGTGCTTCCTGCAAACTGACATCAGAAACCTGGCCTGGTGATTTTCTTTCTCAGGGGAAAGGCCATGGCTCATGTCCAGGGCCCGGTGGCCCCTACTTGCCTGCTGCCTGCTGAAATTCCACACGGATCAGGATACCTCCCAGATGTAAGGTGCCACCACAGGCAACTGTGGCTGGTTTGACAGTGCCAAGTGCCTCCTGCAAACTGACATCAGGAACCTGGCCTTGTGAGTTTTGTTTCTCTGGGGAAAGGCCATCATTCTTGTTCAGAGCCCAGTGGCCCGGAGTGGCCGGCTGCCTGCTGAAATTCCGCACGGATCAGGATACCTCCCAGATTCAAGGTGCCGCCACAGGCAACTGTGGCTGGCTTGAGAGTGCCAAGTGCCTCCTGCAAACTGACATCAGGAACCTGGCCTGGTGACTGTTGTTTCTCTGGGGAAAGGCCATCATTCTTTTCCGGGGCCCGCCGGCCCGGAGTGGCCGGCTGCCTTCTGAAATTCCACACGGTTGAGGATACCTCCCAGATGCAAGGTGGACCCACAGACAACTGTGGCTGGTTTGACAGTGCCAAGTGCCTCCTGCCAACTGACATCAGGAACCTGGCCTGGTGACTTTTGTTTCTCTGGGGAAAGGCCATGGTTCTTGTCCACGGCCTGGTGGCCCGGAGTGTCCGGCTGCCTCCTGAAATTCCGCATGGATCAGAATGCCTCCAGGATGAAAAGTGCCCCCATAGGCAACTGTGGCTGGTTTGACAGTGCCAAGTGCCTCCTCCAAACAGACATCAGGAACCTCGCCTGGTAAGTTTTGTTTCTCTGGGGAAAGGCCATCGTTCTTGTCCGGGTTCCGCCGGCCCGGAGTCGCCGGCTGTCTGCTGAAATTCCACACGGTTGAGGCTACCTCCCAGATGCAAGGCGCCCCCACAGGCAACTGTGGCTGGTTTGACAGTGCCATGTGCCTCCTGCAAACTGACATCAGGAACCTGACCTTGTGACTTCCGCTTGTCTGGGGAAAGTCCATAGATGATGTCCAGTGCCCCCTGGCCCGGAGTGGCCGACTGCCTGCTGAAATTCCGCACGGATCAGGATACCTCCCAGATGCAAGGTGCCCCCACAGGCAACTGTGGCTTGTTTGACAGTGCCAAGTGCCTCCTGCAAACTGACATCAGGAACCTGGCCTGGTGAGTTTTGTTTCTCTGGGGAAAGGTCATGGTTCATATCCTGGACCCGTAGTCCAGGAGTGGCCGGCTGCCTGCTGAAATTCTGAACGGATTAGGATGCCGCCCTGATGCAAGGTACCACCACAGGAAACTGTGGCAGGTTTGACAGTGCCAAGTGCCTCCTGCAAACTGACATCAGGAACCTGACCTGGTAAGTTTTGTTTCTCTGGGGAAAGGCCATCGTTCCTGTCCGGGGCCCGCTGGCCCGGAGTGGCCGGCTGCCTTCTGAAATTCCTCACAGTTGAGGATACCTCCCAGATGCTAGGTGCCCCCAGAGGCAACTGTGGCTGTTTGACAGTGCCATGTGCCTCCTGCAAACTGACATCAGGAACCTGACCTGGTGACTTTCGTTTCTCTGGGGAAAGGCCATGGTTCATATCCTGGACTCGTAGGATCGGAGTGGCCGGCTGCCTGCTGAAATTCCTCACGGATCAGGCTGCCGCCGAGATGCAAGGTGCCCCACAGGCACCTGTGGCTGGTTCGTCAGTGCCAAGTGCCTCCTGCAAACTGACATCAGGAACCTGGCCTGGTGAGTTTTGTTTCTCTGGGGAAAGGCCATAGATGATGTCCAGTGCCCCCTTGCCCGGAGTGCCCGACTGCCTGCTGAATTTCCGCACGGATCAGGATAGCTCCCAGATGCAAGGTGCCCCCACAGGCAACTGTGGCTGGTTTGAAAGTGCCAAGTGCCTCCTGCAAACTGACATCAGGAACCTGGCCAGGTGACTTTTGTTTCTCTGGGGAAAGGCCACGGTTCATATCCTGGACACGTAGGATCGGAGAGGACGGCTGCCTGCTGGAATTCCTCACGGATCAGGATAGCTGCCAGATGAAAGGAGCCCCCACAGGCAACGGTGGCTGGTTTGACAGTGCCAAGTGCCTCCTGCAAACTGACATCAGGAACCTGGCCTGGTGACTTTTGTTTCTCTGGGGAAAGGCCATGGTTCTTGTCCACGGCCTGGTGGCCCGGAGTGTCCGGCTGCCTCCTGAAATTCCTCACGGTTCAGAATGCCTCCCAGATGAAAAGTGCCCCCAGAGGCAACTGTGGCTGGTTTGACAGTGCCAAGTGCCTCCTGCAAACTGACATCAGGAACCTGGCCTTGTGACTTTTGTTTCTCTGGGGAAAGGCCATGGTTCTTGTCCACGGCCTGGTGGCCCGGAGTGTCCGGCTGCCTCCTGAAATTCCTCGCGGTTCAGAATGCCTCCCAGATGAAAAGTGCCCCCAGAGGCAACTGTGGCTGGTTTGACAGTGCCAAGTGCCTCCTGCAAACTGACATCAGGAACCTGGCCTGGTCAGTTTTGTTTCTCTGGGGAAAGGCCATGGTTCTTGTCCACGGCCTGGTGGCCCGGAGTGTCCGGCTGCCTCCTGAAATTCCTCACGGTTCAGAATGCCTCCCAGATGAAAAGTGCCCCCAGAGGCACCTGTGGCTGGTTTGACAGTGCCAAGTGCCTCCTGCAAACTGACATCAGGAACCTGGCCTGGTGACTTTTGTTTCTCTGGGGAAAGGCCATCGTTCCTCTCCAGGGCCTGGTGGCCCGGAGTGTCCGGCTGCCTCCTGAAATTCCGCATGGATTAGAATGCCTCCAGGATGAAAGGTGCCCCCAGAGGCAACTGTGGCTGGTTTGACAGTGCCAAGTTCCTCCTGCAAACTGACATCAGGAACCTGGCCGGGTGACTTTTGTTTCTCTGGGGAAAGGCCATCATTCTTTTCCGGGCCCTTTGTCCCGGAATGGCCGGCTGCCTGCTGAAATTCCGCACGGATCAGGATACCTCCCAGACCGAAACTAAAACCATAGGCAACTGTGGCTGGTTTGACAGTGCCAAGTGCCTCCTGCAAACTGACATCAGGAACCTGGCCTGGTAAGTTTTGTTTCTCTGGGGAAAGGCCATCGTTCTGGTCCGGGGCCCGCCGGCCCGGAGTCGCCGGCTGTCTGCTGAACTTCCGCACAGCTGAGGCTACCTCCCAGATGCAAGGCGCCCCCACAGGCAACTGTGGCTGGTTTGACAGTGCCATGTGCCTCCTGCAAACTGACATCAGGAACCTGACCTGGTAACTTTCGTTTGTCTGGGGAAAGACCATTATTCAAATCCAGGGCCTTGCGGCCTGGAGTGCCCGGCTGCCTGCTGAAATTCCGCATGGATCAGGATGCCTCCCAGATGGAAAGTGCCCCCACAGCCAACTGTGGCTGGTTTGACAGTGCCAAGTGCCTCCTGCAAACTGACATCAGGAACCTGGCCAGGTGACTTTTGTTTCTCTGGGGAAAGGCCATGGTTCATGTCCACGGCCTGGTGGCCCGGAGTGGCCGTCTGCCTGCTGAAATTCCGCACGGATCAGGATACCTCCAAGACCGAAACTAAAACCATAGGCAACTATGGCTGCTTTGACAGTGCCAAGTGCCTCCTGCAAACTGACATCAGGAACCTGGCCTGGTAAGTTTTGTTTCTCTGGGGAAAGGCCATCGTTCTTCTCCGGGGCACGCCGTCCCGGAGTGGCCGGCTGCCTGCTGAAATTCCTCACAGTTGAGGATACCTCCCAGATGCTAGGTGCCCCCAGAGGCAACTGTGGCTGTTTGACAGTGCCATGTGCCTCCTGCAAACTGACATCAGGAACCTGACCTGGTGACTTTCGTTTCTCTGGGGAAAGGCCATGGTTCATATCCTGGACTCGTAGGACCGGAGTGGCCGGCTGCCTGCTGAAATTCCTCACGGATCAGGCTGCCGCCGAGATGCAAGGTGCCCCACAGGCACCTGTGGCTGGTTCGACAGTGCCAAGTGCCTCCTGCAAACTGACATCAGGAACCTGGCCTGGTGAGTTTTGTTTCTCTGGGGAAAGGCCATAGATGATGTCCAGTGCCCCCTTGCCCGGAGTGCCCGACTGCCTGCTGAATTTCCGCACGGATCAGGATAGCTCCCAGATGCAAGGTGCCCCCACAGGCAACTGTGGCTGGTTTGAAAGTGCCAAGTGCCTCCTGCAAACTGACATCAGGAACCTGGCCAGGTGACTTTTGTTTCTCTGGGGAAAGGCCACGGTTCATATCCTGGACACGTAGGATCGGAGAGGACGGCTGCCTGCTGGAATTCCTCACGGATCAGGATAGCTGCCAGATGAAAGGAGCCCCCACAGGCAACGGTGGCTGGTTTGACAGTGCCAAGTGCCTCCTGCAAACTGACATCAGGAACCTGGCCTGGTGACTTTTGTTTCTCTGGGGAAAGGCCATGGTTCTTGTCCACGGCCTGGTGGCCCGGAGTGTCCGGCTGCCTCCTGAAATTCCTCACAGTTCAGAATGCCTCCCAGATGAAAAGTGCCCCCAGAGGCAACTGTGGCTGGTTTGACAGTGCCAAGTGCCTCCTGCAAACTGACATCAGGAACCTGGCCTTGTGACTTTTGTTTCTCTGGGGAAAGGCCATGGTTCTTGTCCACGGCCTGGTGGCCCGGAGTGTCCGGCTGCCTCCTGAAATTCCTCGCGGTTCAGAATGCCTCCCAGATGAAAAGTGCCCCCAGAGGCAACTGTGGCTGGTTTGACAGTGCCAAGTGCCTCCTGCAAACTGACATCAGGAACCTGGCCTGGTCAGTTTTGTTTCTCTGGGGAAAGGCCATGGTTCTTGTCCACGGCCTGGTGGCCCGGAGTGTCCGGCTGCCTCCTGAAAATCCTCACGGTTCAGAATGCCTCCCAGATGAAAAGTGCCCCCAGAGGCACCTGTGGCTGGTTTGACAGTGCCAAGTGCCTCCTGCAAACTGACATCAGGAACCTGGCCTGGTGACTTTTGTTTCTCTGGGGAAAGGCCATCATTCTTTTCCGGGCCCCGCTGGCCCGGAGTGCCCGGCAGCCTGCTCAAATTCCGCACGGATCAGAATACCTCCCAGACCAAAACTAAAACTATAGGCAACTGTGGCTGGTTTGATAGTGCCAAGTGCCTCCTGCAAACAGACATCAGGAACCTGGCCTGGTAAGTTTTGTTTCTCTGGGGAAAGGCCATAGTTCCTGTCCAGGGCCTTGCGGCCTGGAGTGCCCAGCTGCCTGCTGAAATTCCACATGGATCAGGATGCCTCCCAGATGGAATGTGCCCCCACAGGCAACTGTGGCTGGTTTGACAGTGCCATGTGCCTCCTGCAAACTGACATCAGGAACCTGACCTGGTGACTTTTGTTTCTCTGGGGAAAGGCCATGGTTCTTGTCCACGGACTGGTGGCCCGGAGTGGCCGGCTGCCTGCTGAAATTCCGCATGGATCAGAATGCCTCCAGGATGAAAAGTGCCCCCACAGGCAACTGTGGCTGGTTTGACAGTGCCAAGTGCCTCCTGCAAACTGACATCAGGAACCTGGCCTGGTAAGTTTTGTTTCTCTGGGGAAAGGCCATCGTTCTTGTCCGGGGCCCACCGGCCCGGAGTGGCCGGCTGTCTGCTGAAATTCCACACGGTTGAGGCCACCTCCCAGATGCAAGGCGCCCCCACAGGCAACTGTGGCTGGTTTGACAGTGCCATGTGCCTCCTGCAAACTGACATCAGGAACCTGACCTGGTGACTTTTGTTTCTCTGGGGAAAGGCCATGGTTCATATCCTGGATACGTAGGACCGGAGTGGCCGGCTGCCTGCTGAAATTCCTCACAGATCAGGATGCCGCCCAGATGCAAGATGCCCGCACTGGCACCTGTGGCTGGTTCGACAGTGCCAAGTGCCTCCTGCAAACTGACATCAGGAACCCGGCGGGGTGACTTTTGTTTCTCTGGGGAAAGGCCGTCGTTCATATCCTAGAAACTGTGGCCCCGAGTGGCCGGCTGCCTGCTGAAATTCCGCACGGATCAGGATACCTCCCAGATGCAAGGTGCCACCTCAGGCAACTGTGGCTGGTTTGACAGTGCCAAGTGCCTCCTGCCAACTGACATCAAGAACCAGGCCTGGTGACTTTTGTTTCTCTGGGGAAAGGCCATGGTTGGTATCCTGAGCCTGGCGTCCTGGAGTGGCCATCTGCCTGATAAAATTCTGGACGGACCAGGATGCCGCCAAGATGCAAGGTGCCCCCAGAGGCAACTGTGGCTGGTTTGACAGTGCCAAGTGCCTCCTGCAAATTGACATCAGGAACCTGGCCTGGTGATTTTCTTTCTCAAGGGAAAGGCCATGGTTCATGTCCAGAGCCCGGTGGCTCGCAGTTGCCTGCTGCCTGCTGAAATTCCACACGGTTGAGGATACCTCCCAGATGCAAGGTGCCCCCACAGGCAACTGTGGCTGGTTTGACAGTGCCAAGTGCGTCCTGCAAATTGACATCAGGAACCTGGCCTGGTGAGTTTTGTTTCTCTGGGGAAAGGCTATTATTCTTGTTCAGAGCCCGGTGGCTCGGAGTGGCCAGCTGACTGCTGAAATTCCGCATGGAACATGATACCTCCCAGGTTCAAGGTGCCGCCACAGGCAACTATGGCTGGTTTGACAGTGCCATGTGCCGCCTGCAAACTGATATCAGGAACCTGGCCTGGTGATTTTTCTTTGTCTGGTGAAAGGCCATTGTACCTGTCCAGAGCCTGGTGGCCCGGAGTGGCCGGCTGCCTGCTGAAATTCCGAACGGATCACGATTCCTCCCAGAGCGAAAGTACCACCACAGGCAACTGTGGCTGGTTTGACAGTGCCAAGTGCCTCCTGCCAACTGACATCAGCAACCTTGCCAGGTGACTTTTGGTTCTCTGGGGAAAGGCCATCGTTCGTGTCTAGGGCCGGGTGTCCCTGGGTGTCCGGCTGCCTGCTGAAATTCCGAACGGATCAGGATACTGCCCAGATGCAATGTGCTCCCACAGGCAACTGTGGCTGGTTTGACAGTGCCAAGTGCCTCCTGCAAACTGACATCAGGAACCTGGCCTGGTGACTTTTGTTTCTCAGGGGAAAGTCCATGGTTTATATCCTGGACCAGTTGGACCGCAGGGACCGGCTGCTTGCTGAAATTCCGAAAGCACCAGGATGCCTCCCAGATGCAAGGTGTCCCCACAGGTAATTGTGTCTGGTTTGAGAGTGCCATGTGCCTCCTGCAAACTGACATCGGAAAGCTGGGCTGGTCACTTTGGTTTCTCTGGGGAAAGGCCACGATTCATGTCCAGGGCCTTGCGGCCCGGAGTGGCCCGCTGCCTGCTGAAATTCCGCACGGATCAGGATAGCTGCCAGACCGGAACTAAAACCATAGGCAACTGTGGCTGGTTTGACAGTGCCAAGTGCCTCCAGCAAACTGACATCAGGAACCTGGCCTGGTGATTTTCTTTCTCCGGGGAAAGGCCATGGTTCATGTCCAGGGCCCGGTGGCCCGTACTTGCCTTCTGCCTTCTGAAATTCCACACGGATCAGGATACCTCCCAGATGTAAGGTGCCACCACAGGCAAATGTGGCTGGTTTGACAGTGCCAAGTGCCTCCTGCAAACTGACATCAGGAACCTGGCCTTGTGAGGTTTGTTTCTCTGGGGAAAGGCCATCATTCTTGTTCAGAGCCCAGTGGCCCAGAGTGGCCGGCTGCCTGCTGAATTTCCGCACGGATCAGGATAGCTCCCAGATTCAAGGTGCCGCCACAGGCAGCTGCGGCAGGTTTGACAGTGCCAAGTGCCTCCTGCAAACTGACATCAGGAACCTGGCCTGGTGACATTTATTTCTCTGGGGAAAGGCCATTGTACGTGTCCAAGGCCTAGTGGCCCAGAGTGGCCGGCTGCTTGCTGGAATTCTGCATGGATCAGGATGCCGCCGAGATGCAAGGTGCCCCCACAGGCACCTGTGGCTGGTTTGACAGTGCCAAGTGCCTCCTGCAAACTGACATCAGGAACCTGGCCTGGTGACTTTTGTTTCTCTGGGGAAAGGCCATCGTTCATATCCTACAAACTGTGGCCCAGAGTGGCCGGCTGCCTGCTGAAATTCCGCACGGATCAGGATACCTCCCAGATGCAAGGTGCCCCACGGGAAACTGTGGCTGGTTTGACAATGCCAAGTGTTTCCTGCAAACTGACATCAGAAAAGTGGCCTGGTGATTTTCTTTCTCAGGGGAAAGGCCATGGTTCATGTCCAGGGCCCGGTGGCTCGGAGTGGCCAGCTGACTGCTGAAATTCCGCATGGATCAGGATACCTCCCAGGTTCAAGGTGCCGCCACAGGCAACTGTGGCTGGTTTGACAGTGCCAAGCGCCTCCTGCCAACTGACATCAGGAACCTGGCCTGGTGACTTTTGTTTCTCATGGGAAGTGCCATCGTTCGTGTCCCGTACTCGGAGGCCAGGAGTGGCCGGCTGCTTGCTGAAATACCGCACAGATCAGGATAGCTCCCAGATGCAAGGTGCCCCCACAGGCACCTGTGGCTGGTTTGACAGTGCCAAGTGCCTCCTGCAAACTGACATCAGGAACCTGGCCTGGTGATTTCTCTTTGTCTGGGGAAAGGCCATTGTACGTGTCCAGGGCCTGTGGCCCGTAGTGGCCGGCCCCCTGCTGAAATTCCGCACGGATCAGGATACCTCCCAGACCGATAGTACCACCACAGGCAACTGTGGCTGGTTTGACAGTGCCAAGTGCCTCCTGCAAACTGACATCAGGAACCTGGCCTGGTGACTTTTATTTCTCTGGGGAAAGGCCATCGTTCCTCTCCAGGGCCCGTAGTCCGGAGTGGCCGACTGCCTGCTGAAATTCCTCATGGATCAGGATGCCTCCCACATGAAAGGTGCCCCCACAGGCAACTACGTCTGATTTGACAGTGCCATGTGCCTCCTGCAAACTGATATCAGGAACCTGGCCTGGTGATTTTTGTTTCTCTGGGGAAAGGCCATTGTACCTGTCCAGAGCCTGGTGGCCCGGAATGGCCGGCTGCCTACTGAAATTCCAAACGGATCACGATTCCTCCCAGATGGAAAGTACCACCACAGGCAACTGTGGCTGGTTTGACAGTGCCAAGTGCCTCCTGCCAACTGACATCAGCAACCTTGCCAGGTGACATTTGGTTCTCTGGGGAAAGGCCATCGTTCGTGTCCAGGGCCAGGTGTCCCTGGGTGTCCGGCTGCCTGCTGAAATTCCGAACGGATCAGGATACTGCCCAGATGCAATGTGCTCCCACAGGCAACTGTGGCTGGTTTGACAGTGCCAAGTGCCTCCTGCAAACTGACATCAGGAACCTGGCCTGGTGACTTTTGTTTCTCAGGGGAAAGTCCATGGTTTATATCCTGGACCAGTTGGACCGCAGGGACCGGCTGCTTGCTGAAATTCCGAAAGCACCAGGATGCCTCCCAGATGCAAGGTGTCCCCACAGGTAATTGTGTCTGGTTTGAGAGTGCCATGTGCCTCCAGCAAACTGACATCAGGAACCTGGCCTGGTAAGTTTTGTTTCTCTGGGGAAAGGCCATCGTTCTTGTCCGGAGCCCGCCAGCCCGGAGTGGCCGGCTGCCTGCTGAAATTCTGCATGGATCAGGATGCCGCCGAGATGCAAGGTGCCCCACAGGCACCTGTGGCTGGTTTGACAGTGCCAAGTGCTTCCTGCAAACTGACATCAGAAACCTGGCCTGGTGATTTTCTTTCTCAGGGGAAAGGCCATGGTTCATGTCCAGGGCCCGGTGGCCCGTACTTGCCTGCTGCCTTCTGAAATTCCACAAGGATCAGGATACCTCCCATATGTAAGGTGCCACCACAGGCAAATGTGGCTGGTTTGACAGTGCCAAGTGCCTCCTGCAAACTGACATCAGGAACCTGGCCTGGTGACTTTTGTTTCTCTGGGGAAAAGCCGTGGTTCATATCCTGGACCCGTAGTCCCGGAGGGGCCGGCCGCCTGCTGAAATTCCGAACGGATTAGGATGCCGCCCAGATGCAAGGTACCACCACAGGCAACTGCGGCAGGTTTGACAGTGCCAAGTGCCTCCTGCAAACTGACATCAGGAACCTGGCCTGGTGACATTTATTTCTCTGGGGAAAGGCCATTGTACGTGTCCAAGGCCTAGTGGCCCCGAGTGGCCGGCTGCTTGCTGGAATTCTGCATGGATCAGGATGCCGCGGAGATGCAAGGTGCCCCCACAGGCAACTGTGGCTGGTTTGACAGTGCCAAGTGCCTCCTGCAAACTGACATCAGGAACCTGGCCTGGTGACTTTTGTTTCTCTGGGGAAAAGCCATCATTCTTCTCCAGTGCCCGTTGGCCCGGAGTGGACGGGTGCCTGCTCAAATTCCGCACGGATCAGGATACCTCCCAGATGGAAAGTACCACCACAGGCAACTGTGGCTGGTTTGACAGTGCCAAGTGCCTCCTGCAAACTGACATCAGGAGCCTGGCCTGGTGTCTTTTGTTTCTCAGGGGAAAGGCTTTCGTTCCTATCCATGGACGGCTGGCCAATACTGGCTGGCTGTCTGCTGAAATTCCGCACGGTTGAAGATACCTCCCAGATGGAAAGTACCACCACAGGCAACTGTGGCTGGTTTGACAGTGCCAAGTGCTTCCTGCAAACTGACATCAGAAACCTGGCCTGGTGATTTTCTTTCTCAGGGGAAAGGCCATGGCTCATGTCCAGGGCCCGGTGGCCCCTACTTGCCTGCTGCCTGCTGAAATTCCACACGGATCAGGATACCTCCCAGATGTAAGGTGCCACCACAGGCAACTGTGGCTGGTTTGACAGTGCCAAGTGCCTCCTGCAAACTGACATCAGGAACCTGGCCTTGTGAGTTTTGTTTCTCTGGGGAAAGGCCATCATTCTTGTTCAGAGCCCAGTGGCCCAGAGTGGCCGGCTGCCTGCTGAAATTCCGCACGGATCAGGATACCTCCCAGATTCAAGGTGCCGCCACAGGCAACTGTGGCTGGCTTGAGAGTGCCAAGTGCCTCCTGCAAACTGACATCAGGAACCTGGCCTGGTGACTGTTGTTTCTCTGGGGAAAGGCCATCATTCTTTTCCGGGGCCCGCCGGCCCGGAGTGGCCGGCTGCCTTCTGAAATTCCACACGGTTGAGGATACCTCCCAGATGCAAGGTGGACCCACAGACAACTGTGGCTGGTTTGACAGTGCCAAGTGCCTCCTGCAAACTGACATCAGGAACCTGGCCTGGTGACTTTTGTTTCTCTGGGGAAAGGCCATGGTTCTTGTCCACGGCCTGGTGGCCCGGAGGGTCCGGCTGCCTCCTGAAATTCCGCATGGATCAGAATGCCTCCAGGATGAAAAGTGCCCCCATAGGCAACTGTGGCTGGTTTGACAGTGCCAAGTGCCTCCTCCAAACAGACATCAGGAACCTCGCCTGGTAAGTTTTGTTTCTCTGGGGAAAGGCCATCGTTCTTGTCCGGGTTCCGCCGGCCCGGAGTCGCCGGCTGTCTGCTGAAATTCCACACGGTTGAGGCTACCTCCCAGATGCAAGGCGCCCCCACAGGCAACTGTGGCTGGTTTGACAGTGCCATGTGCCTCCTGCAAACTGACATCAGGAACCTGACCTTGTGACTTCCGCTTGTCTGGGGAAAGTCCATAGATGATGTCCAGTGCCCCCTGGCCCGGAGTGGCCGACTGCCTGCTGAAATTCCGCACGGATCAGGATACCTCCCAGATGCAAGGTGCCCCCACAGGCAACTGTGGCTTGTTTGACAGTGCCAAGTGCCTCCTGCAAACTGACATCAGGAACCTGGCCTGGTGAGTTTTGTTTCTCTGGGGAAAGGTCATGGTTCATATCCTGGACCCGTAGTCCAGGAGTGGCCGGCTGCCTGCTGAAATTCTGAACGGATTAGGATGCCGCCCTGATGCAAGGTACCACCACAGGAAACTGTGGCAGGTTTGACAGTGCCAAGTGCCTCCTGCAAACTGACATCAGGAACCTGACCTGGTAAGTTTTGTTTCTCTGGGGAAAGGCCATCGTTCCTGTCCGGGGCCCGCTGGCCCGGAGTGGCCGGCTGCCTTCTGAAATTCCACACGGTTGAGGATACCCCCTAGATGCAAGGTGGCCCCACAGGCAACTGTGGCTGGTTTGACAGTGCCAAGTGCCTCCTGCAAACTGACATCAGGAACCTGGCCTGGTAACTTTTGTTTCTCTGGGGAAAGGCCATGGTTCTTGTCCACGGCCTGGTGGCCCGGAGTGTCCGGCTGCCTCCTGAAATTCCGCATGGATCAGAATGCCTCCCAGATGAAAAGTGCCCCCATAGGCAACTGTGGCTGGTTTGACAGTGCCAAGTGCCTAATGCAAACTGACATCAGGAACCTCGCCTGGTAAGTTTTGTTTCTCTGGGGAAAGGCCATCGTTCTTGTCCGGGGCCGCCGGCCCGGAGTGGCTGGCTGTCTGCTGAAATTCCACAGGGTTAAGGCTACCTCCCAGATGCAAGGCGCCCCCACAGGCAACTGTGGCTGGTTTGACAGTGCCATGTGCCTCCTGCAAACTGACATCAGGAACCTGGCCTGGTGAGTTTTGTTTCTCTGGGGAAAGGCCATGGTTCGTATCCTGGATATGTAGGACCGGAGAGGCCGGCTGCCTGTTGAAATTCCTCACGGATCAGGATGCCGCCGAGATGCAAGGTGCCCCACGGGAAACTGCGGCTGGTTTGACAGTGCCAAGTGCCTCCTGCCAACTGACATCAGCAACCTTGCCAGGTGACTTTTGTTTCTCTGGGGAAAGGCCATCGTTCGTGTCCAGGGCCGGGTGTCCCTGGGTGTCCGGCTGCCTGCTGAAATTCCGAACGGATCAGGATACTGCCCAGATGCAATGTGCTCCCACAGGCAACTGTGGCTGGTTTGACAGTGCCAAGTGCCTCCTGCAAACTGACATCAGGAACCTGGCCTGGTGACTTTTGTTTCTCAGGGGAAAGTCCATGGTTTATATCCTGGACCAGTTGGACCGCAGGGACCGGCTGCTTGCTGAAATTCCGAAAGCACCAGGATGCCTCCCAGATGCAAGGTGTCCCCACAGGTAATTGTGTCTGGTTTGAGAGTGCCATGTGCCTCCTGCAAACTGACATCGGAAAGCTGGGCTGGTCACTTTGGTTTCTCTGGGGAAAGGCCACGATTCATGTCCAGGGCCTTGCGGCCCGGAGTGGCCCGCTGCCTGCTGAAATTCCGCACGGATCAGGATACCTCCCAGACCGAAACTAAAACCATAGGCAACTGTGGCTGGTTTGACAGTGCCAAGTGCCTCCAGCAAACTGACATCAGGAACCTGGCCTGGTAAGTTTTGTTTCTCTGGGGAAAGGCCATCGTTCTTGTCCGGAGCCCGCCAGCCCGGAGTGGCCGGCTGCCTGCTGAAATTCTGCATGGATCAGGATGCCGCCGAGATGCAAGGTGCCCCACAGGCACCTGTGGCTGGTTTGACAGTGCCAAGTGCTTCCTGCAAACTGACATCAGAAACCTGGCCTGGTGATTTTCTTTCTCCGGGGAAAGGCCATGGTTCATGTCCAGGGCCCGGTGGCCCGTACTTGCCTGCTGCCTTCTGAAATTCCACACGGATCAGGATACCACCCAGATGTAAGGTGCCACCACAGGCAAATGTGGCTGGTTTGACAGTGCCAAGTGCCTCCTGCAAACTGACATCAGGAACCTGGCCTTGTGAGTTTTGTTTCTCTGGGGAAAGGCCATCGTTCTTGTTCAGAGCCCAGTGGCCCGGAGTGGCCGGCTGCCTGCTGAATTTCCGCACGGATCAGGATAGCTCCCAGATTCAAGGTGCCGCCACAGGCAACTGCGGCAGGTTTGACAGTGCCAAGTGCCTCCTGCAAACTGACATCAGGAACCTGGCCTGGTGACATTTATTTCTCTGGGGAAAGGCCATTGTACGTGTCCAAGGCCTAGTGGCCCAGAGTGGCCGGCTGCTTGCTGGAATTCTGCATGGATCAGGATGCCGCCGAGATGCAAGGTGCCCCCACAGGCACCTGTGGCTGGTTTGACAGTGCCAAGTGCCTCCTGCAAACTGACATCAGGAACCTGGCCTGGTGACTTTTGTTTCTCTGGGGAAAGGCCATCGTTCATATCCTACAAACTGTGGCCCAGAGTGGCCGGCTGCCTGCTGAAATTCCGCACGGATCAGGATACCTCCCAGATGCAAGGTGCCCCACGGGAAACTGTGGCTGGTTTGACAGTGCCAAGTGCCTCCTGCCAACTGACATCAAGAACCTGGCCTGGTGACTTTTGTTTCTCTGGGGGAAGGCCATGGTTGGTATCCTGAGCCTCGTGTCCTGGAGTGGCCGTCTGCCTGCTAAAATTCTGGACGGACCAGGATGCCGCCAAGATGCAAGGTGCCCCCAGAGGCAACTGTGGCTGGTTTGACAGTGCCAAGTGCTTCCTGCAAACTGACATCAGAAACCTGGCCTGGTGATTTTCTTTCCCAGGGGAAAGGCCATGGTTCATGTCCAGGGCCCGGTGGCTCGCAGTTGCCTGCTGCCTGCTGAAATTCCACACGGATCCGGATACCTCCCAGATGCAAGGTGCCCCCACAGGCAACTTTGGCTGGTTTGACAGTGCCAAGTGCCTCCTGCAAATTGACATCAGGAACCTGGCCTGGTGACTTTTGTTTCTCTGGGGAAAGGCTATTATTCTTGTTCAGAGCCAGGTGGCTGGGAGTGGCCAGCTGACTGCTGAAATTCCGCATGGATCAGGATACCTCCCAGGTTCAAGGTGCCGCCACAGGCAACTGTGGCTGGTTTGACAGTGCCAAGCGCCTCCTGCCAACTGACATCAGGAACCTGGCCTGGTGACTTTTGTTTCTCATGGGAAGTGCCATCGTTCGTGTCCCGTACCCGGAGGCCAGGAGTGGCCGGCTGCCTGCTGAAATTCCGAACGGATCAGGATACTGCCCAGATGCAATGTGCCCGCCCAGGCAACTGTGGCTGGTTTGACAGTGCCAAGTGCCTCCTGCCAACTGACATCAGCAACCTTGCCAGGTGACTTTTGGTTCTCTGGGGAAAGGCCATCGTTCGTGTCCAGGGCCGGGTGTCCCTGGGTGTCCGGCTGCCTGCTGAAATTCCGAACGGATCAGGATACTGCCCAGATGCAATGTGCTCTCACAGGCAACTGTGGCTGGTTTGACAGTGCCAATTGCCTCCTGCAAACTGACATCAGGAACCTGGCCTGGTGACTTTTGTTTCTCAGGGGAAAGTCCATGGTTTATATCCTGGACCAGTTGGACCGCAGGGACCGGCTGCTTGCTGAAATTCCGAAAGCACCAGGATGCCTCCCAGATGCAAGGTGTCGCCACAGGTAATTGTGTCTGGTTTGACAGTGCCATGTGCCTCCTGCAAACTGACATCGGAAAGCTGGGCTGGTCACTTTGGTTTCTCTGGGGAAAGGCCACGATTCATGTCCAGGGCCTTGCGGCCCGGAGTGGCCCGCTGCCTGCTGAAATTCCGCACGGATCAGGATACCTCCCAGACCGAAACTAAAACCATAGGCAACTGTGGCTGGTTTGACAGTGCCAAGTGCCTCCAGCAAACTGACATCAGGAACCTGGCCTGGTAAGTTTTGTTTCTCTGGGGAAAGGCCATCGTTCTTGTCCGGAGCCCGTTGGCCCGGAGTGGACGGGTGCCTGCTCAAATTCCGCACGGATCAGGATGCCTCCCTGATGGAAAGTGGCCCCACAGGCAACTGTGGCTGGTTTGACAGTGCCAAGTGCCTCCTGCAAACTGACATCAGGAACCTGGCCTGGTGACTTTTGTTTCTCTGGGGAAAAGCCATCATTCTTCTCCAGTGCCCGTTGGCCCGGAGTGGACGGGTGCCTGCTCAAATTCCGCACGGATCAGGATACCTCCCAGATGGAATGTACCACCACAGGCAACTGTGGCTGGTTTGACAGTGCCAAGTGCCTCCTGCAAACTGACATCCGGAGCCTGGCCTGGTGTCTTTTGTTTCTCAGGGGAAAGGCTTTCGTTCCTATCCATGGACGGGTGGCCAATAGTGGCTGGCTGCCTGCTGAAATTCCGCAAGGTTGAGGATACCTCCCAGATGGAAAGTACCACCACAGGCAACTGTGGCTGGTTTGACAGTGCCAAGTGCCTCCTGCAAACTGACATCAGGAACCTGGCCTGGTGACTTTTGTTTCTCAGGGGAAAGGTCATCGTTCGTGTCCAGTGCCCGGTGGCCTGGAGTGGCCAGCCGCCTGTTGAAATTCCGCACGGATGAGGATAACTCCCAGATGAAAGGAGCCCCCAGAGGCAACTGTGGCTGGTTTGACAGTGCCAAGTGCCTCCTGCAAACTGACATCAGGAACCTGGCCTGGTGACTTTTGTTTCTCTGGGGAAAGGCCATGGTTCATGTCCACGGCCTGGTGGCCCGGAGTGTCCGGCTGCCTGCTGAAATTCTGCATGGATCAGAATGCCGCCGAGATGCAAGGTGCCCCACAGGCACCTGTGGCTGGTTTGACAGTGCCAAGTGCTTCCTGCAAACTGACATCAGAAACCTGCCCTGGTGATTTTCTTTCTCCGGGGAAAGGCCATGGTTCATGTCCAGGGCCCGGTGGCCCGTACTTGCCTGCTGCCTGCTGAAATTCCACACGGATCAGGATACCTCCCAGATGTAAGGTGCCACCACAGGCACCTGTGGCTGGTTTGACAGTGCCAAGTGCCTCCTGCAAACTGACATCAGGAACCTGGCCCGGTGACTTTTGTTTCTCTGGGGAAAGGCCATCGTTCATATCCTACAAACTGTGGCCCAGAGTGGCCGGCTGCCTGCTGAAATTCCGCACGGATCAGGATACCTCCCAGATGCAAGGTGCCCCACGGGAAACTGTGGCTGGTTTGACAGTGCCAAGTGCCTCCTGCCAACTGACATCAAGAACCTGGCCTGGTAAGTTTTGTTTCTCTGGGGAAAGGCCATCGTTCTTGTCCGGAGCCCGCCAGCCCGGAGTGGCCGGCTGCCTGCTGAAATTCTGCATGGATCAGGATGCCGCCGAGATGCAAGGTGCCCCACAGGCACCTGTGGCTGGTTTGACAGTGCCAAGTGCTTCCTGCAAACTGACATCAGAAACCTGGCCTGGTGATTTTCTTTCTCCGGGGAAAGGCCATGGTTCATGTCCAGGGCCCGGTGGCCCGTACTTGCCTGCTGCCTTCTGAAATTCCACACGGATCAGGATACCACCCAGATGTAAGGTGCCACCACAGGCAAATGTGGCTGGTTTGACAGTGCCAAGTGCCTCCTGCAAACTGACATCAGGAACCTGGCCTTGTGAGTTTTGTTTCTCTGGGGAAAGGCCATCGTTCTTGTTCAGAGCCCAGTGGCCCGGAGTGGCCGGCTGCCTGCTGAATTTCCGCACGGATCAGGATAGCTCCCAGATTCAAGGTGCCGCCACAGGCAACTGCGGCAGGTTTGACAGTGCCAAGTGCCTCCTGCAAACTGACATCAGGAACCTGGCCTGGTGACATTTATTTCTCTGGGGAAAGGCCATTGTACGTGTCCAAGGCCTAGTGGCCCAGAGTGGCCGGCTGCTTGCTGGAATTCTGCATGGATCAGGATGCCGCCGAGATGCAAGGTGCCCCCACAGGCACCTGTGGCTGGTTTGACAGTGCCAAGTGCCTCCTGCAAACTGACATCAGGAACCTGGCCTGGTGACTTTTGTTTCTCTGGGGAAAGGCCATCGTTCATATCCTACAAACTGTGGCCCAGAGTGGCCGGCTGCCTGCTGAAATTCCGCACGGATCAGGATACCTCCCAGATGCAAGGTGCCCCACGGGAAACTGTGGCTGGTTTGACAGTGCCAAGTGCCTCCTGCCAACTGACATCAAGAACCTGGCCTGGTGACTTTTGTTTCTCTGGGGGAAGGCCATGGTTGGTATCCTGAGCCTCGTGTCCTGGAGTGGCCGTCTGCCTGCTAAAATTCTGGACGGACCAGGATGCCGCCAAGATGCAAGGTGCCCCCAGAGGCAACTGTGGCTGGTTTGACAGTGCCAAGTGCTTCCTGCAAACTGACATCAGAAACCTGGCCTGGTGATTTTCTTTCCCAGGGGAAAGGCCATGGTTCATGTCCAGGGCCCGGTGGCTCGCAGTTGCCTGCTGCCTGCTGAAATTCCACACGGATCCGGATACCTCCCAGATGCAAGGTGCCCCCACAGGCAACTTTGGCTGGTTTGACAGTGCCAAGTGCCTCCTGCAAATTGACATCAGGAACCTGGCCTGGTGACTTTTGTTTCTCTGGGGAAAGGCTATTATTCTTGTTCAGAGCCAGGTGGCTGGGAGTGGCCAGCTGACTGCTGAAATTCCGCATGGATCAGGATACCTCCCAGGTTCAAGGTGCCGCCACAGGCAACTGTGGCTGGTTTGACAGTGCCAAGCGCCTCCTGCCAACTGACATCAGGAACCTGGCCTGGTGACTTTTGTTTCTCATGGGAAGTGCCATCGTTCGTGTCCCGTACCCGGAGGCCAGGAGTGGCCGGCTGCCTGCTGAAATTCCGAACGGATCAGGATACTGCCCAGATGCAATGTGCCCGCCCAGGCAACTGTGGCTGGTTTGACAGTGCCAAGTGCCTCCTGCCAACTGACATCAGCAACCTTGCCAGGTGACTTTTGGTTGTCTGGGGAAAGGCCATTGTACGTGTCCAGGGCCGGGTGTCCCTGGGTGTCCGGCTGCCTGCTGAAATTCCGAACGGATCAGGATACTGCCCAGATGCAATGTGCTCCCACAGGCAACTGTGGCTGGTTTGACAGTGCCAATTGCCTCCTGCAAACTGACATCAGGAACCTGGCCTGGTGACTTTTGTTTCTCAGGGGAAAGTCCATGGTTTATATCCTGGACCAGTTGGACCGCAGGGACCGGCTGCTTGCTGAAATTCCGAAAGCACCAGGATGCCTCCCAGATGCAAGGTGTCCCCACAGGTAATTGTGTCTGGTTTGAGAGTGCCATGTGCCTCCTGCAAACTGACATCGGAAAGCTGGGCTGGTCACTTTGGTTTCTCTGGGGAAAGGCCACGATTCATGTCCAGGGCCTTGCGGCCCGGAGTGGCCCGCTGCCTGCTGAAATTCCGCACGGATCAGGATACCTCCCAGACCGAAACTAAAACCATAGGCAACTGTGGCTGGTTTGACAGTGCCAAGTGCCTCCAGCAAACTGACATCAGGAACCTGGCCTGGTAAGTTTTGTTTCTCTGGGGAAAGGCCATCGTTCTTGTCCGGAGCCCGTTGGCCCGGAGTGGACGGGTGCCTGCTCAAATTCCGCACGGATCAGGATGCCTCCCTGATGGAAAGTGGCCCCACAGGCAACTGTGGCTGGTTTGACAGTGCCAAGTGCCTCCTGCAAACTGACATCAGGAACCTGGCCTGGTGACTTTTGTTTCTCTGGGGAAAAGCCATCATTCTTCTCCAGTGCCCGTTGGCCCGGAGTGGACGGGTGCCTGCTCAAATTCCGCACGGATCAGGATACCTCCCAGATGGAATGTACCACCACAGGCAACTGTGGCTGGTTTGACAGTGCCAAGTGCCTCCTGCAAACTGACATCCGGAGCCTGGCCTGGTGTCTTTTGTTTCTCAGGGGAAAGGCTTTCGTTCCTATCCATGGACGGGTGGCCAATAGTGGCTGGCTGCCTGCTGAAATTCCGCAAGGTTGAGGATACCTCCCAGATGGAAAGTACCACCACAGGCAACTGTGGCTGGTTTGACAGTGCCAAGTGCCTCCTGCAAACTGACATCAGGAACCTGGCCTGGTGACTTTTGTTTCTCAGGGGAAAGGTCATCGTTCGTGTCCAGTGCCCGGTGGCCTGGAGTGGCCAGCCGCCTGTTGAAATTCCGCACGGATGAGGATAACTCCCAGATGAAAGGAGCCCCCAGAGGCAACTGTGGCTGGTTTGACAGTGCCAAGTGCCTCCTGCAAACTGACATCAGGAACCTGGCCTGGTGACTTTTGTTTCTCTGGGGAAAGGCCATGGTTCATGTCCACGGCCTGGTGGCCCGGAGTGTCCGGCTGCCTGCTGAAATTCTGCATGGATCAGAATGCCGCCGAGATGCAAGGTGCCCCACAGGCACCTGTGGCTGGTTTGACAGTGCCAAGTGCTTCCTGCAAACTGACATCAGAAACCTGCCCTGGTGATTTTCTTTCTCCGGGGAAAGGCCATGGTTCATGTCCAGGGCCCGGTGGCCCGTACTTGCCTGCTGCCTGCTGAAATTCCACACGGATCAGGATACCTCCCAGATGTAAGGTGCCACCACAGGCACCTGTGGCTGGTTTGACAGTGCCAAGTGCCTCCTGCAAACTGACATCAGGAACCTGGCCCGGTGACTTTTGTTTCTCTGGGGAAAGGCCATCGTTCATATCCTACAAACTGTGGCCCAGAGTGGCCGGCTGCCTGCTGAAATTCCGCACGGATCAGGATACCTCCCAGATGCAAGGTGCCCCACGGGAAACTGTGGCTGGTTTGACAGTGCCAAGTGCCTCCTGCAAACTGACATCCGGAGCCTGGCCTGGTGTCTTTTGTTTCTCAGGGGAAAGGCTTTCGTTCCTATCCATGGACGGGTGGCCAATAGTGGCTGGCTGCCTGCTGAAATTCCGCAAGGTTGAGGATACCTCCCAGACCGATAGTACCACCACAGGCAACTGTGGCTGGTTTGACAGTGCTAAGTGCCTCCTGCAAACTGACATCAGGAACCTGGCCTGGTGACTTTTATTTCTCTGGGGAAAGGCCATCGTTCCTCTCCAGGGCCCGTAATCCGGAGTGGCCGGCTGCCTGCTGAAATTCCTCATGGATCAGGATGCCTCCCACATGAAAGGTGCCCCCACAGGCAACTACGTCTGATTTGACAGTGCCATGTGCCTCCTGCAAACTGATATCAGGAACCTGGCCTGGTGATTTTTCTTTGTCTGGTGAAAGGCCATTGTACCTGTCCAGAGCCTGGTGGCCCGGAGTGGCCGGCTGCCTGCTGAAATTCCAAACGGATCACGATTCCTCCCAGAGCGAAAGTACCACCACAGGCAACTGTGGCTGGTTTGACAGTGCCAAGTGCCTCCTGCCAACTGACATCAGCAACCTTGCCAGGTGACTTTTGGTTCTCTGGGGAAAGGCCATCGTTCGTGTCCAGGGCCAGGTGTCCCTGGGTGTCCGGCTGCCTGCTGAAATTCCGAACGGATCAGGATACTGCCCAGATGCAATGTGCTCTCACAGGCAACTGTGGCTGGTTTGACAGTGCCAAGTGCCTCCTGCAAACTGACATCAGGAACCTGGCCTGGTGACTTTTGTTTCTCAGGGGAAAGTCCATGGTTTATATCCTGGACCAGTTGGACCGCAGGGACCGGCTGCTTGCTGAAATTCCGAAAGCACCAGGATGCCTCCCAGATGCAAGGTGTCCCCACAGGTAATTGTGTCTGGTTTGAGAGTGCCATGTGCCTCCTGCAAACTGACATCGGAAAGCTGGGCTGGTCACTTTGGTTTCTCTGGGGAAAGGCCACGATTCATGTCCAGGGCCTTGCGGCCCGGAGTGGCCCGCTGCCTGCTGAAATTCCGCACGGATCAGGATACCTCCCAGACCGAAACTAAAACCATAGGCAACTGTGGCTGGTTTGACAGTGCCAAGTGCCTCCAGGAAACTGACATCAGGAACCTGGCCTGGTAAGTTTTGTTTCTCTGGGGAAAGGCCATCGTTCTTGTCCGGAGCCCGCCAGCCCGGAGTGGCCGGCTGCCTGCTGAAATTCTGCATGGATCAGAATGCCGCCGAGATGCAAGGTGCCCCACAGGCACCTGTGGCTGGTTTGACAGTGCCAAGTGCTTCCTGCAAACTGACATCAGAAACCTGGCCTGGTGATTTTCTTTCTCCGGGGAAAGGCCATGGTTCATGTCCAGGGCCCGGTGGCCCGTACTTGCCTGCTGCCTTCTGAAATTCCACACGGATCAGGATACCTCCCAGATGTAAGGTGCCACCACAGGCAAATGTGGCTGGTTTGACAGTGCCAAGTGCCTCCTGCAAACTGACATCAGGAACCTGGCCTTGTGACTTTTCTTTCTCTGGGGAAAGGCCATCATTCTTGTTCAGAGCCCAGTGGCCCAGAGTGGCCGGCTGCCTGCTGAATTTCCGCACGGATCAGGATAGCTCCCAGATTCAAGGTGCCGCCACAGGCAACTGCGGCAGGTTTGACAGTGCCAAGTGCCTCCTGCAAACTGACATCAGGAACCTGGCCTGGTGACATTTATTTCTCTGGGGAAAGGCCATTGTACGTGTCCAAGGCCTAGTGGCCCAGAGTGGCCGGCTGCTTGCTGGAATTCTGCATGGATCAGGATGCCGCCGAGATGCAAGGTGCCCCCACAGGCACCTGTGGCTGGTTTGACAGTGCCAAGTGCCTCCTGCAAACTGACATCAGGAACCTGGCCTGGTGACTTTTGTTTCTCTGGGGAAAGGCCATCGTTCATATCCTACAAACTGTGGCCCAGAGTGGCCGGCTGCCTGCTGAAATTCCGCACGGATCAGGATACCTCCCAGATGCAAGGTGCCCCACGGGAAACTGTGGCTGGTTTGACAGTGCCAAGTGCCTCCTGCCAACTGACATCAAGAACCTGGCCTGGTGACTTTTGTTTCTCTGGGGAAAGGCCATGGTTGGTATCCTGAGCCTCGTGTCCTGGAGTGGCCGTCTGCCTGCTAAAATTCGGGACGGACCAGGATGCCGCCAAGATGCAAGGTGCCCCCAGAGGCAACTGCGGCTGGTTTGACAGTGCCAAGTGCTTCCTGCAAACTGACATCAGAAACCTGGCCTGGTGATTTTCTTTCCCAGGGGAAAGGCCATGGTTCATGTCCAGGGCCCGGTGGCTCACAGTTGCCTGCTGCCTGCTGAAATTCCACACGGATCCGGATACCTCCCTGATGCAAGTTGCCCCCACCGGCAACTGTGGCTGGTTTGACAGTGCCATGTGCCTCCTGCAAACTGACATCAGGAACCTGGCCTGGTGACTTTTGTTTCCCAGGGGAAAGGCCATACATGATGTCCAGTGCCTTCTGGCCTGGAGTGGCCGACTGTCTGCTGAAATTCTGCATGGATCAGGATGCCGCCGAGATGCAAGGTGCCCCACAGGCACCTGTGGCTGGTTTGACAGTGCCAAGTGCTTCCTGCAAACTGACATCAGAAACCTGGCCTGGTGATTTTCTTTCTCCGGGGAAAGGCCATGGTTCATGTCCAGGGCTTGGTGGCCCGTACTTGCCTGCTGCCTGCTGAAATTCCACACGGATCAGGATACCTCCCAGATGTAAGGTGCCAACACAGGCAACTGTGGCTGGTTTGACAGTGCCAAGTGCCTCCTGCAAACTGACATCAGGAACCTGGCCTGGTGACTTTTGTTTCTCTGGGGAAAGGCCATCGTTCATATCCTACAAACTGTGGCCCAGAGTGGCCGGCTGCCTGCTGAAATTCCGCACGGATCAGGATACCTCCCAGATGCAAGGTGCCCCACGGGAAACTGTGGCTGGTTTGACAGTGCCAAGTGCCTCCTGCCAACTGACATCAAGAACCTGGCCTGGTGACTTTTGTTTCTCTGGGGAAAGGCCATGGTTGGTATCCTGAGCCTGGTGTCCTGGAGTGGCCGTCTGCCTGCTAAAATTCTGGACGGACCAGGATGCCGCCAACATGCAATGTGCCCCCACAGGCAACTGTGGCTGGTTTGACAGTGCCAAGTGTTTCCTGCAAACTGACATCAGAAACCTGGCCTGGTGATTTTCTTTCTCAGGGGAAAGGCCATGGTTCATGTCCAGGGCCCGGTGGCTCGGAGTGGCCAGCTGACTGCTGAAATTCCGCATGGATCAGGATACCTCCCAGGTTCAAGGTGCCGCCACAGGCAACTGTGGCTGGTTTGACAGTGCCAAGCGCCTCCTGCCAACTGACATCAGGAACCTGGCCTGGTGACTTTTGTTTCTCATGGGAAGTGCCATCGTTCGTGTCCCGTACTCGGAGGCCAGGAGTGGCCGGCTGCCTGCTGAAATACCGCACAGATCAGGATAGCTCCCAGATGCAAGGTGCCCCCACAGGCACCTGTGGCTGGTTTGACAGTGCCAAGTGCCTCCTGCAAACTGACATCAGGAACCTGGCCTGGTGATTTTTCTTTGTCTGGGGAAAGGCCATTGTACGTGTCCAGGGCCTGTGGCCCGTAGTGGCCGGCCCCCTGCTGAAATTCCGAACGGATCAGGATACCTCCCAGACCGATAGTACCACCACAGGCAACTGTGGCTGGTTTGACAGTGCCAAGTGCCTCCTGCAAACTGACATCAGGAACCTGGCCTGGTGACTTTTATTTCTCTGGGGAAAGGCCATCGTTCCTCTCCAGGGCCCGTAGTCCGGAGTGGCCGACTGCCTGCTGAAATTCCTCATGGATCAGGATGCCTCCCACATGAAAGGTGCCCCCACAGGCAACTACGTCTGATTTGACAGTGCCATGTGCCTCCTGCAAACTGATATCAGGAACCTGGCCTGGTGATTTTTCTTTGTCTGGTGAAAGGCCATTGTACCTGTCCAGAGCCTGGTGGCCCGGAGTGGCCGGCTGCCTGCTGAAATTCCAAACGGATCACGATTCCTCCCAGAGCGAAAGTACCACCACAGGCAACTGTGGCTGGTTTGACAGTGCCAAGTGCCTCCTGCCAACTGACATCAGCAACGTTGCCAGGTGACTTTTGGTTCTCTGGGGAAAGGCCATCGTTCGTGTCCAGGGCCAGGTGTCCCTGGGTGTCCGGCTGCCTGCTGAAATTCCGAACGGATCAGGATACTGCCCAGATGCAATGTGCTCCCACAGGCAACTGTGGCTGGTTTGACAGTGCCAAGTGCCTCCTGCAAACTGACATCAGGAACCTGGCCTGGTGACTTTTGTTTCTCAGGGGAAAGTCCATGGTTTATATCCTGGACCAGTTGGACCGCAGGGACCGGCTGCTTGCTGAAATTCCGAAAGCACCAGGATGCCTCCCAGATGCAAGGTGTCCCCACAGGTAATTGTGTCTGGTTTGAGAGTGCCATGTGCCTCCTGCAAACTGACATCGGAAAGCTGGGCTGGTCACTTTGGTTTCTCTGGGGAAAGGCCACGATTCATGTCCAGGGCCTTGCGGCCCGGAGTGGCCCGCTGCCTGCTGAAATTCCGCACGGATCAGGATACCTCCCAGACCGAAACTAAAACCATAGGCAACTGTGGCTGGTTTGACAGTGCCAAGTGCCTCCAGCAAACTGACATCAGGAACCTGGCCTGGTAAGTTTTGTTTCTCTGGGGAAAGGCCATCGTTCTTGTCCGGAGCCCGCCAGCCCGGAGTGGCCGGCTGCCTGCTGAAATTCTGCATGGATCAGAATGCCGCCGAGATGCAAGGTGCCCCACAGGCACCTGTGGCTGGTTTGACAGTGCCAAGTGCTTCCTGCAAACTGACATCAGAAACCTGGCCTGGTGATTTTCTTTCTCCGGGGAAAGGCCATGGTTCATGTCCAGGGCCCGGTGGCCCGTACTTGCCTGCTGCCTTCTGAAATTCCACACGGATCAGGATACCTCCCAGATGTAAGGTGCCACCACAGGCAAATGTGGCTGGTTTGACAGTGCCAAGTGCCTCCTGCAAACTGACATCAGGAACCTGGCCTTGTGAGTTTTGTTTCTCTGGGGAAAGGCCATCATTCTTGTTCAGAGCCCAGTGGCCCAGAGTGGCCGGCTGCCTGCTGAATTTCCGCACGGATCAGGATAGCTCCCAGATTCAAGGTGCCGCCACAGGCAACTGCGGCAGGTGTGACAGTGCCATGTGCCTCCTGCAAACTGACATCAGGAACCTGGCCTGGTGACATTTATTTCTCTGGGGAAAGGCCATTGTACGTGTCCAAGGCCTAGTGGCCCAGAGTGGCCGGCTGCTTGCTGGAATTCTGCATGGATCAGGATGCCGCCGAGATGCAAGGTGCCCCCACAGGCACCTGTGGCTGGTTTGACAGTGCCAAGTGCCTCCTGCAAACTGACATCAGGAACCTGGCCTGGTGACTTTTGTTTCTCTGGGGAAAGGCCATCGTTCATATCCTACAAACTGTGGCCCAGAGTGGCCGGCTGCCTGCTGAAATTCCGCACGGATCAGGATACCTCCCAGATGCAAGGTGCCCCACGGGAAACTGTGGCTGGTTTGACAGTGCCAAGTGCCTCCTGCCAACTGACATCAAGAACCTGGCCTGGTGACTTTTGTTTCTCTGGGGAAAGGCCATGGTTGGTATCCTGAGCCTCGTGTCCTGGAGTGGCCGTCTGCCTGCTAAAATTCTGGACGGACCAGGATGCCGCCAAGATGCAAGGTGCCCCCACAGGCAACTGTGGCTGGTTTGACAGTGCCAAGTGCTTCCTGCAAACTGACATCAGAAACCTGGCCTGGTGATTTTCTTTCCCAGGGGAAAGGCCATGGTTCATGTCCAGGGCCCGGTGGCTCGCAGTTGCCTGCTGCCTGCTGAAATTCCACACGGATCCGGATACCTCCCTGATGCAAGTTGCCCCCACCGGCAACTGTGGCTGGTTTGACAGTGCCATGTGCCTCCTGCAAACTGACATCTGGAACCTGGCCTGGTGACTTTTGTTTCCCTGGGGAAAGGCCATAGATGATGTCCAGTGCCCCCTGGCCTGGAGTGGCCGGCTGCCTGCTGAAATTCCGCACGGATCAGGATATCTCCCAGATGCAAGGTGCCCCCACAGGCACCTGTGGCTGGTTTGACAGTGCCAAGTGCCTCCTGCAAACTGACATCAGGAACCTGGCCTGGTGACTTTTGTTTCTCTGGGGAAAGGCCATCGTTCCTCTCCAGGGCCCGGTGGCTCGAGTGGGCGGATACCTGCTAAAATTCCGCACAGATCAGGATACCTCCCAGATGGAAGGTGCCCACCCAGGCAACTGTGGCTGGTTTGACAGTGCCAAGTGCCTCCTGCAAACTGACATCAGGAACCTGGCCTGGTGATTTTTCTTTGTCTGGGGAAAGGCCATTGTACGTGTCCAGGGCCTGTGGCCCGTAGTGGCTGGCCCCCTGCTGAAATTCCGAACGGATCAGGATACCTCCCAGACCGATAGTACCACCTCAGGCAACTGTGGCTGGTTTGACAGTGCCAAGTGCCTCCTGCAAACTGACATCAGGAACCTGGCCTGGTGACTTTTGTTTCTCTGGGGAAAAGTCATCATTCTTCTCCAGTGCCCGTTGGCCCGGAGTGGACGGGTGCCTGCTCAAATTCCGCACGGATCAGGATACCTCCCAGATGGAAAGTACCACCACAGGCAACTGTGGCTGGTTTGACAGTGCCAAGTGCCTCCTGCAAACTGACATCAGGAACCTGGCCTGGTGACTTTTGTTTCTCTGGGGAAAGGCCATCGTTCATATCCTACAAACTGTGGCCCAGAGTGGCCGGCTGCCTGCTGAAATTCCGCACGGATCAGGATACCTCCCAGATGCAAGGTGCCCCACGGGAAACTGTGGCTGGTTTGACAGTGCCAAGTGCCTCCTGCCAACTGACATCAAGAACCTGGCCTGGTGACTTTTGTTTCTCTGGGGAAAGGCCATGGTTGGTATCCTGAGCCTCGTGTCCTGGAGTGGCCGTCTGCCTGCTAAAATTCTGGACGGACCAGGATGCCGCCAAGATGCAAGGTGCCCCCAGAGGCAACTGCGGCTGGTTTGACAGTGCCAAGTGCTTCCTGCAAACTGACATCAGAAACCTGGCCTGGTGATTTTCTTTCCCAGGGGAAAGGCCATGGTTCATGTCCAGGGCCCGGTGGCTCACAGTTGCCTGCTGCCTGCTGAAATTCCACACGGATCCGGATACCTCCCTGATGCAAGTTGCCCCCACCGGCAACTGTGGCTGGTTTGACAGTGCCATGTGCCTCCTGCAAACTGACATCAGGAACCTGGCCTGGTGACTTTTGTTTCCCAGGGGAAAGGCCATACATGATGTCCAGTGCCTTCTGGCCTGGAGTGGCCGACTGTCTGCTGAAATTCTGCATGGATCAGGATGCCGCCGAGATGCAAGGTGCCCCACAGGCACCTGTGGCTGGTTTGACAGTGCCAAGTGCTTCCTGCAAACTGACATCAGAAACCTGGCCTGGTGATTTTCTTTCTCCGGGGAAAGGCCATGGTTCATGTCCAGGGCTTGGTGGCCCGTACTTGCCTGCTGCCTGCTGAAATTCCACACGGATCAGGATACCTCCCAGATGTAAGGTGCCAACACAGGCAACTGTGGCTGGTTTGACAGTGCCAAGTGCCTCCTGCAAACTGACATCAGGAACCTGGCCCGGTGACTTTTGTTTCTCTGGGGAAAGGCCATCGTTCATATCCTACAAACTGTGGCCCAGAGTGGCCGGCTGCCTGCTGAAATTCCGCACGGATCAGGATACCTCCCAGATGCAAGGTGCCCCACGGGAAACTGTGGCTGGTTTGACAGTGCCAAGTGCCTCCTGCCAACTGACATCAAGAACCTGGCCTGGTGACTTTTGTTTCTCTGGGGAAAGGCCATGGTTGGTATCCTGAGCCTGGTGTCCTGGAGTGGCCGTCTGCCTGCTAAAATTCTGGACGGACCAGGATGCCGCCAACATGCAATGTGCCCCCACAGGCAACTGTGGCTGGTTTGACAGTGCCAAGTGTTTCCTGCAAACTGACATCAGAAAAGTGGCCTGGTGATTTTCTTTCTCAGGGGAAAGGCCATGGTTCATGTCCAGGGCCCGGTGGCTCGGAGTGGCCAGCTGACTGCTGAAATTCCGCATGGATCAGGATACCTCCCAGGTTCAAGGTGCCGCCACAGGCAACTGTGGCTGGTTTGACAGTGCCAAGCGCCTCCTGCCAACTGACATCAGGAACCTGGCCTGGTGACTTTTGTTTCTCATGGGAAGTGCCATCGTTCGTGTCCCGTACTCGGAGGCCAGGAGTGGCCGGCTGCCTGCTGAAATACCGCACAGATCAGGATAGCTCCCAGATGCAAGGTGCCCCCACAGGCACCTGTGGCTGGTTTGACAGTGCCAAGTGCCTCCTGCAAACTGACATCAGGAACCTGGCCTGGTGATTTTTCTTTGTCTGGGGAAAGGCCATTGTACGTGTCCAGGGCCTGTGGCCCGTAGTGGCCGGCCCCCTGCTGAAATTCCGAACGGATCAGGATACCTCCCAGACCGATAGTACCACCACAGGCAACTGTGGCTGGTTTGACAGTGCCAAGTGCCTCCTGCAAACTGACATCAGGAACCTGGCCTGGTGACTTTTATTTCTCTGGGGAAAGGCCATCGTTCCTCTCCAGGGCCCGTAGTCCGGAGTGGCCGACTGCCTGCTGAAATTCCTCATGGATCAGGATGCCTCCCACATGAAAGGTGCCCCCACAGGCAACTACGTCTGATTTGACAGTGCCATGTGCCTCCTGCAAACTGATATCAGGAACCTGGCCTGGTGATTTTTCTTTGTCTGGTGAAAGGCCATTGTACCTGTCCAGAGCCTGGTGGCCCGGAGTGGCCGGCTGCCTGCTGAAATTCCAAACGGATCACGATTCCTCCCAGAGCGAAAGTACCACCACAGGCAACTGTGGCTGGTTTGACAGTGCCAAGTGCCTCCTGCCAACTGACATCAGCAACCTTGCCAGGTGACTTTTGGTTCTCTGGGGAAAGGCCATCGTTCGTGTCCAGGGCCAGGTGTCCCTGGGTGTCCGGCTGCCTGCTGAAATTCCGAACGGATCAGGATACTGCCCAGATGCAATGTGCTCCCACAGGCAACTGTGGCTGGTTTGACAGTGCCAAGTGCCTCCTGCAAACTGACATCAGGAACCTGGCCTGGTGACTTTTGTTTCTCAGGGGAAAGTCCATGGTTTATATCCTGGACCAGTTGGACCGCAGGGACCGGCTGCTTGCTGAAATTCCGAAAGCACCAGGATGCCTCCCAGATGCAAGGTGTCCCCACAGGTAATTGTGTCTGGTTTGAGAGTGCCATGTGCCTCCTGCAAACTGACATCGGAAAGCTGGGCTGGTCACTTTGGTTTCTCTGGGGAAAGGCCACGATTCATGTCCAGGGCCTTGCGGCCCGGAGTGGCCCGCTGCCTGCTGAAATTCCGCACGGATCAGGATACCTCCCAGACCGAAACTAAAACCATAGGCAACTGTGGCTGGTTTGACAGTGCCAAGTGCCTCCAGCAAACTGACATCAGGAACCTGGCCTGGTAAGTTTTGTTTCTCTGGGGAAAGGCCATCGTTCTTGTCCGGAGCCCGCCAGCCCGGAGTGGCCGGCTGCCTGCTGAAATTCTGCATGGATCAGAATGCCGCCGAGATGCAAGGTGCCCCACAGGCACCTGTGGCTGGTTTGACAGTGCCAAGTGCTTCCTGCAAACTGACATCAGAAACCTGGCCTGGTGATTTTCTTTCTCCGGGGAAAGGCCATGGTTCATGTCCAGGGCCCGGTGGCCCGTACTTGCCTGCTGCCTTCTGAAATTCCACACGGATCAGGATACCTCCCAGATGTAAGGTGCCACCACAGGCAAATGTGGCTGGTTTGACAGTGCCAAGTGCCTCCTGCAAACTGACATCAGGAACCTGGCCTTGTGAGTTTTGTTTCTCTGGGGAAAGGCCATCATTCTTGTTCAGAGCCCAGTGGCCCAGAGTGGCCGGCTGCCTGCTGAATTTCCGCACGGATCAGGATAGCTCCCAGATTCAAGGTGCCGCCACAGGCAACTGCGGCAGGTTTGACAGTGCCAAGTGCCTCCTGCAAACTGACATCAGGAACCTGGCCTGGTGACATTTATTTCTCTGGGGAAAGGCCATTGTACGTGTCCAAGGCCTAGTGGCCCAGAGTGGCCGGCTGCTTGCTGGAATTCTGCATGGATCAGGATGCCGCCAAGATGCAAGGTGCCCCCACAGGCACCTGTGGCTGGTTTGACAGTGCCAAGTGCCTCCTGCAAACTGACATCAGGAACCTGGCCTGGTGACTTTTGTTTCTCTGGGGAAAGGCCATCGTTCATATCCTACAAACTGTGGCCCAGAGTGGCCGGCTGCCTGCTGAAATTCCGCACGGATCAGGATACCTCCCAGATGCAAGGTGCCCCACGGGAAACTGTGGCTGGTTTGACAGTGCCAAGTGCCTCCTGCCAACTGACATCAAGAACCTGGCCTGGTGACTTTTGTTTCTCTGGGGAAAGGCCATGGTTGGTATCCTGAGCCTGTTGTCCTGGAGTGGCCGTCTGCCTGCTAAAATTCTGGACGGACCAGGATGCCGCCAAGATGCAAGGTGCCCCCACAGGCAACTGTGGCTGGTTTGACAGTGCCAAGTGCCTCCTGCCAACTGACATCAAGAACCTGGCCTGGTGACTTTTGTTTCTCTGGGGAAAGGCCATGGTTGGTATCCTGAGCCTCGTGTCCTGGAGTGGCCGTCTGCCTGCTAAAATTCTGGACGGACCAGGATGCCGCCAAGATGCAAGGTGCCCCCACAGGCAACTGTGGCTGGTTTGACAGTGCCAAGTGCTTCCTGCAAACTGACATCAGAAACCTGGCCTGGTGATTTTCTTTCCCAGGGGAAAGGCCATGGTTCATGTCCAGGGCCCGGTGGCTCGCAGTTGCCTGCTGCCTGCTGAAATTCCACACGGATCCGGATACCTCCCTGATGCAAGTTGCCCCCACCGGCAACTGTGGCTGGTTTGACAGTGCCATGTGCCTCCTGCAATCTGACATCTGGAACCTGGCCTGGTGACTTTTGTTTCCCTGGGGAAAGGCCATAGATGATGTCCAGTGCCCCCTGGCCTGGAGTGGCCGACTGCCTGCTGAAATTCCGCACGGATCAGGATATCTCCCAGATGCAAGGTGCCCCCACAGGCACCTGTGGCTGGTTTGACAGTGCCAAGTGCCTCCTGCAAACTGACATCAGGAACCTGGCCTGGTGACTTTTGTTTCTCTGGGGAAAGGCCATCGTTCCTCTCCAGGGCCCGGTGGCTCGAGTGGGCGGATACCTGCTAAAATTCCGCACAGATCAGGATACCTCCCAGATGGAAGGTGCCCACCCAGGCAACTGTGGCTGGTTTGACAGTGCCAAGTGCCTCCTGCAAACTGACATCAGGAACCTGGCCTGGTGATTTTTCTTTGTCTGGGGAAAGGCCATTGTACGTGTCCAGGGCCTGTGGCCCGTAGTGGCTGGCCCCCTGCTGAAATTCCGAACGGATCAGGATACCTCCCAGACCGATAGTACCACCTCAGGCAACTGTGGCTGGTTTGACAGTGCCAAGTGCCTCCTGCAAACTGACATCAGGAACCTGGCCTGGTGACTTTTGTTTCTCTGGGGAAAAGTCATCATTCTTCTCCAGTGCCCGTTGGCCCGGAGTGGACGGGTGCCTGCTCAAATTCCGCACGGATCAGGATACCTCCCAGATGGAAAGTACCACCACAGGCAACTGTGGCTGGTTTGACAGTGCCAAGTGCCTCCTGCAAACTGACATCAGGAACCTGGCCTGGTGACTTTTGTTTCTCTGGGGAAAGGCCATCGTTCATATCCTACAAACTGTGGCCCAGAGTGGCCGGCTGCCTGCTGAAATTCCGCACGGATCAGGATACCTCCCAGATGCAAGGTGCCCCACGGGAAACTGTGGCTGGTTTGACAGTGCCAAGTGCCTCCTGCCAACTGACATCAAGAACCTGGCCTGGTGACTTTTGTTTCTCTGGGGAAAGGCCATGGTTGGTATCCTGAGCCTCGTGTCCTGGAGTGGCCGTCTGCCTGCTAAAATTCTGGACGGACCAGGATGCCGCCAAGATGCAAGGTGCCCCCAGAGGCAACTGCGGCTGGTTTGACAGTGCCAAGTGCTTCCTGCAAACTGACATCAGAAACCTGGCCTGGTGATTTTCTTTCCCAGGGGAAAGGCCATGGTTCATGTCCAGGGCCCGGTGGCTCACAGTTGCCTGCTGCCTGCTGAAATTCCACACGGATCCGGATACCTCCCTGATGCAAGTTGCCCCCACCGGCAACTGTGGCTGGTTTGACAGTGCCATGTGCCTCCTGCAAACTGACATCAGGAACCTGGCCTGGTGACTTTTGTTTCCCAGGGGAAAGGCCATACATGATGTCCAGTGCCTTCTGGCCTGGAGTGGCCGACTGTCTGCTGAAATTCTGCATGGATCAGGATGCCGCCGAGATGCAAGGTGCCCCACAGGCACCTGTGGCTGGTTTGACAGTGCCAAGTGCTTCCTGCAAACTGACATCAGAAACCTGGCCTGGTGATTTTCTTTCTCCGGGGAAAGGCCATGGTTCATGTCCAGGGCTTGGTGGCCCGTACTTGCCTGCTGCCTGCTGAAATTCCACACGGATCAGGATACCTCCCAGATGTAAGGTGCCAACACAGGCAACTGTGGCTGGTTTGACAGTGCCAAGTGCCTCCTGCAAACTGACATCAGGAACCTGGCCCGGTGACTTTTGTTTCTCTGGGGAAAGGCCATCGTTCATATCCTACAAACTGTGGCCCAGAGTGGCCGGCTGCCTGCTGAAATTCCGCACGGATCAGGATACCTCCCAGATGCAAGGTGCCCCACGGGAAACTGTGGCTGGTTTGACAGTGCCAAGTGCCTCCTGCCAACTGACATCAAGAACCTGGCCTGGTGACTTTTGTTTCTCTGGGGAAAGGCCATGGTTGGTATCCTGAGCCTGGTGTCCTGGAGTGGCCGTCTGCCTGCTAAAATTCTGGACGGACCAGGATGCCGCCAACATGCAATGTGCCCCCACAGGCAACTGTGGCTGGTTTGACAGTGCCAAGTGTTTCCTGCAAACTGACATCAGAAAAGTGGCCTGGTGATTTTCTTTCTCAGGGGAAAGGCCATGGTTCATGTCCAGGGCCCGGTGGCTCGGAGTGGCCAGCTGACTGCTGAAATTCCGCATGGATCAGGATACCTCCCAGGTTCAAGGTGCCGCCACAGGCAACTGTGGCTGGTTTGACAGTGCCAAGCGCCTCCTGCCAACTGACATCAGGAACCTGGCCTGGTGACTTTTGTTTCTCATGGGAAGTGCCATCGTTCGTGTCCCGTACTCGGAGGCCAGGAGTGGCCGGCTGCCTGCTGAAATACCGCACAGATCAGGATAGCTCCCAGATGCAAGGTGCCCCCACAGGCACCTGTGGCTGGTTTGACAGTGCCAAGTGCCTCCTGCAAACTGACATCAGGAACCTGGCCTGGTGATTTTTCTTTGTCTGGGGAAAGGCCATTGTACGTGTCCAGGGCCTGTGGCCCGTAGTGGCCGGCCCCCTGCTGAAATTCCGAACGGATCAGGATACCTCCCAGACCGATAGTACCACCACAGGCAACTGTGGCTGGTTTGACAGTGCCAAGTGCCTCCTGCAAACTGACATCAGGAACCTGGCCTGGTGACTTTTATTTCTCTGGGGAAAGGCCATCGTTCCTCTCCAGGGCCCGTAGTCCGGAGTGGCCGACTGCCTGCTGAAATTCCTCATGGATCAGGATGCCTCCCACATGAAAGGTGCCCCCACAGGCAACTACGTCTGATTTGACAGTGCCATGTGCCTCCTGCAAACTGATATCAGGAACCTGGCCTGGTGATTTTTCTTTGTCTGGTGAAAGGCCATTGTACCTGTCCAGAGCCTGGTGGCCCGGAGTGGCCGGCTGCCTGCTGAAATTCCAAACGGATCACGATTCCTCCCAGAGCGAAAGTACTACCACAGGCAACTGTGGCTGGTTTGACAGTGCCAAGTGCCTCCTGCCAACTGACATCAGCAACGTTGCCAGGTGACTTTTGGTTCTCTGGGGAAAGGCCATCGTTCGTGTCCAGGGCCAGGTGTCCCTGGGTGTCCGGCTGCCTGCTGAAATTCCGAACGGATCAGGATACTGCCCAGATGCAATGTGCTCCCACAGGCAACTGTGGCTGGTTTGACAGTGCCAAGTGCCTCCTGCAAACTGACATCAGGAACCTGGCCTGGTGACTTTTGTTTCTCAGGGGAAAGTCCATGGTTTATATCCTGGACCAGTTGGACCGCAGGGACCGGCTGCTTGCTGAAATTCCGAAAGCACCAGGATGCCTCCCAGATGCAAGGTGTCCCCACAGGTAATTGTGTCTGGTTTGAGAGTGCCATGTGCCTCCTGCAAACTGACATCGGAAAGCTGGGCTGGTCACTTTGGTTTCTCTGGGGAAAGGCCACGATTCATGTCCAGGGCCTTGCGGCCCGGAGTGGCCCGCTGCCTGCTGAAATTCCGCACGGATCAGGATACCTCCCAGACCGAAACTAAAACCATAGGCAACTGTGGCTGGTTTGACAGTGCCAAGTGCCTCCAGCAAACTGACATCAGGAACCTGGCCTGGTAAGTTTTGTTTCTCTGGGGAAAGGCCATCGTTCTTGTCCGGAGCCCGCCAGCCCGGAGTGGCCGGCTGCCTGCTGAAATTCTGCATGGATCAGAATGCCGCCGAGATGCAAGGTGCCCCACAGGCACCTGTGGCTGGTTTGACAGTGCCAAGTGCTTCCTGCAAACTGACATCAGAAACCTGGCCTGGTGATTTTCTTTCTCCGGGGAAAGGCCATGGTTCATGTCCAGGGCCCGGTGGCCCGTACTTGCCTGCTGCCTTCTGAAATTCCACACGGATCAGGATACCTCCCAGATGTAAGGTGCCACCACAGGCAAATGTGGCTGGTTTGACAGTGCCAAGTGCCTCCTGCAAACTGACATCAGGAACCTGGCCTTGTGAGTTTTGTTTCTCTGGGGAAAGGCCATCATTCTTGTTCAGAGCCCAGTGGCCCAGAGTGGCCGGCTGCCTGCTGAATTTCCGCACGGATCAGGATAGCTCCCAGATTCAAGGTGCCGCCACAGGCAACTGCGGCAGGTTTGACAGTGCCAAGTGCCTCCTGCAAACTGACATCAGGAACCTGGCCTGGTGACATTTATTTCTCTGGGGAAAGGCCATTGTACGTGTCCAAGGCCTAGTGGCCCAGAGTGGCCGGCTGCTTGCTGGAATTCTGCATGGATCAGGATGCCGCCGAGATGCAAGGTGCCCCCACAGGCACCTGTGGCTGGTTTGACAGTGCCAAGTGCCTCCTGCAAACTGACATCAGGAACCTGGCCTGGTGACTTTTGTTTCTCTGGGGAAAGGCCATCGTTCATATCCTACAAACTGTGGCCCAGAGTGGCCGGCTGCCTGCTGAAATTCCGCACGGATCAGGATACCTCCCAGATGCAAGGTGCCCCACGGGAAACTGTGGCTGGTTTGACAGTGCCAAGTGCCTCCTGCCAACTGACATCAAGAACCTGGCCTGGTGACTTTTGTTTCTCTGGGGAAAGGCCATGGTTGGTATCCTGAGCCTGGTGTCCTGGAGTGGCCGTCTGCCTGCTAAAATTCTGGACGGACCAGGATGCCGCCAAGATGCAAGGTGCCCCCAGAGGCAACTGTGGCTGGTTTGACAGTGCCAAGTGCTTCCTGCAAACTGACATCAGAAACCTGGCCTGGTGATTTTCTTTCCCAGGGGAAAGGCCATGGTTCATGTCCAGGGCCCGGTGGCTCGCAGTTGCCTGCTGCCTGCTGAAATTCCACACGGATCCGGATACCTCCCTGATGCAAGTTGCCCCCACCGGCAACTGTGGCTGGTTTGACAGTGCCATGTGCCTCCTGCAAACTGACATCTGGAACCTGGCCTGGTGACTTTTGTTTCCCTGGGGAAAGGCCATAGATGATGTCCAGTGCCCCCTGGCCTGGAGTGGCCGACTGCCTGCTGAAATTCCGCACGGATCAGGATATCTCCCAGATGCAAGGTGCCCCCACAGGCACCTGTGGCTGGTTTGACAGTGCCAAGTGCCTCCTGCAAACTGACATCAGGAACCTGGCCTGGTGACTTTTGTTTCTCTGGGGAAAGGCCATCGTTCCTCTCCAGGGCCCGGTGGCTCGAGTGGGCGGATACCTGCTAAAATTCCGCACAGATCAGGATACCTCCCAGATGGAAGGTGCCCACCCAGGCAACTGTGGCTGGTTTGACAGTGCCAAGTGCCTCCTGCAAACTGACATCAGGAACCTGGCCTGGTGATTTTTCTTTGTCTGGGGAAAGGCCATTGTACGTGTCCAGGGCCTGTGGCCCGTAGTGGCTGGCCCCCTGCTGAAATTCCGAACGGATCAGGATACCTCCCAGACCGATAGTACCACCTCAGGCAACTGTGGCTGGTTTGACAGTGCCAAGTGCCTCCTGCAAACTGACATCAGGAACCTGGCCTGGTGACTTTTGTTTCTCTGGGGAAAAGCCATCATTCTTCTCCAGTGCCCGTTGGCCCGGAGTGGACGGGTGCCTGCTCAAATTCCGCACGGATCAGGATACTGCCCAGATGCAATGTGCTCCCACAGGCAACTGTGGCTGGTTTGACAGTGCCAAGTGCCTCCTGCAAACTGACATCAGGAACCTGGCCTGGTGACTTTTGTTTCTCTGGGGAAAGGCCATCGTTCATATCCTACAAACTGTGGCCCAGAGTGGCCGGCTGCCTGCTGAAATTAGGCACGGATCAGGATACGTCCCAGATGCAAGGTGCCCCACGGGAAACTGTGGCTGGTTTGACAGTGCCAAGTGCCTCCTGCCAACTGACATCAAGAACCTGGCCTGGTGACTTTTGTTTCTCTGGGGAAAGGCCATGGTTGGTATCCTGAGCCTCGTGTCCTGGAGTGGCCGTCTGCCTGCTAAAATTCTGGACGGACCAGGATGCCGCCAAGATGCAAGGTGCCCCCACAGGCAACTGTGGCTGGTTTGACAGTGCCAAGTGCTTCCTGCAAACTGACATCAGAAACCTGGCCTGGTGATTTTCTTTCCCAGGGGAAAGGCCATGGTTCATGTCCAGGGCCCGGTGGCTCACAGTTGCCTGCTGCCTGCTGAAATTCCACACGGATCCGGATACCTCCCTGATGCAAGTTGCCCCCACCGGCAACTGTGGCTGGTTTGACAGTGCCATGTGCCTCCTGCAAACTGACATCTGGAACCTGGCCTGGTGACTTTTGTTTCTCTGGGGAAAGGCCATAGATGATGTCCAGTGCCCCCTGGCCTGGAGTGGCCGACTGCCTGCTGAAATTCCGCACGGATCAGGATATCTCCCAGATGCAAGGTGCCCCCACAGGCACCTGTGGCTGGTTTGACAGTGCCAAGTGCCTCCTGCAAACTGACATCAGGAACCTGGCCTGGTGACTTTTGTTTCTCTGGGGAAAGGCCATCGTTCCTCTCCAGGGCCCGGTGGCTCGAGTGGGCGGATACCTGCTAAAATTCCGCACAGATCAGGATACCTCCCAGATGGAAGGTGCCCACCCAGGCAACTGTGGCTGGTTTGACAGTGCCAAGTGCCTCCTGCAAACTGACATCAGGAACCTGGCCTGGTGATTTTTCTTTGTCTGGGGAAAGGCCATTGTACGTGTCCAGGGCCTGTGGCCCGTAGTGGCTGGCCCCCTGCTGAAATTCCGAACGGATCAGGATACCTCCCAGACCGATAGTACCACCTCAGGCAACTGTGGCTGGTTTGACAGTGCCAAGTGCCTCCTGCAAACTGACATCAGGAACCTGGCCTGGTGACTTTTGTTTCTCTGGGGAAAAGTCATCATTCTTCTCCAGTGCCCGTTGGCCCGGAGTGGACGGGTGCCTGCTCAAATTCCGCACGGATCAGGATACCTCCCAGATGGAAAGTACCACCACAGGCAACTGTGGCTGGTTTGACAGTGCCAAGTGCCTCCTGCAAACTGACATCAGGAACCTGGCCTGGTGACTTTTGTTTCTCTGGGGAAAGGCCATCGTTCATATCCTACAAACTGTGGCCCAGAGTGGCCGGCTGCCTGCTGAAATTCCGCACGGATCAGGATACCTCCCAGATGCAAGGTGCCCCACGGGAAACTGTGGCTGGTTTGACAGTGCCAAGTGCCTCCTGCCAACTGACATCAAGAACCTGGCCTGGTGACTTTTGTTTCTCTGGGGAAAGGCCATGGTTGGTATCCTGAGCCTCGTGTCCTGGAGTGGCCGTCTGCCTGCTAAAATTCTGGACGGACCAGGATGCCGCCAAGATGCAAGGTGCCCCCAGAGGCAACTGCGGCTGGTTTGACAGTGCCAAGTGCTTCCTGCAAACTGACATCAGAAACCTGGCCTGGTGATTTTCTTTCCCAGGGGAAAGGCCATGGTTCATGTCCAGGGCCCGGTGGCTCACAGTTGACTGCTGCCTGCTGAAATTCCACACGGATCCGGATACCTCCCTGATGCAAGTTGCCCCCACCGGCAACTGTGGCTGGTTTGACAGTGCCATGTGCCTCCTGCAAACTGACATCAGGAACCTGGCCTGGTGACTTTTGTTTCCCAGGGGAAAGGCCATACATGATGTCCAGTGCCTTCTGGCCTGGAGTGGCCGACTGTCTGCTGAAATTCTGCATGGATCAGGATGCCGCCGAGATGCAAGGTGCCCCACAGGCACCTGTGGCTGGTTTGACAGTGCCAAGTGCTTCCTGCAAACTGACATCAGAAACCTGGCCTGGTGATTTTCTTTCTCCGGGGAAAGGCCATGGTTCATGTCCAGGGCTTGGTGGCCCGTACTTGCCTGCTGCCTGCTGAAATTCCACACGGATCAGGATACCTCCCAGATGTAAGGTGCCAACACAGGCAACTGTGGCTGGTTTGACAGTGCCAAGTGCCTCCTGCAAACTGACATCAGGAACCTGGCCCGGTGACTTTTGTTTCTCTGGGGAAAGGCCATCGTTCATATCCTACAAACTGTGGCCCAGAGTGGCCGGCTGCCTGCTGAAATTCCGCACGGATCAGGATACCTCCCAGATGCAAGGTGCCCCACGGGAAACTGTGGCTGGTTTGACAGTGCCAAGTGCCTCCTGCCAACTGACATCAAGAACCTGGCCTGGTGACTTTTGTTTCTCTGGGGAAAGGCCATGGTTGGTATCCTGAGCCTGGTGTCCTGGAGTGGCCGTCTGCCTGCTAAAATTCTGGACGGACCAGGATGCCGCCAACATGCAATGTGCCCCCACAGGCAACTGTGGCTGGTTTGACAGTGCCAAGTGTTTCCTGCAAACTGACATCAGAAAAGTGGCCTGGTGATTTTCTTTCTCAGGGGAAAGGCCATGGTTCATGTCCAGGGCCCGGTGGCTCGGAGTGGCCAGCTGACTGCTGAAATTCCGCATGGATCAGGATACCTCCCAGGTTCAAGGTGCCGCCACAGGCAACTGTGGCTGGTTTGACAGTGCCAAGCGCCTCCTGCCAACTGACATCAGGAACCTGGCCTGGTGACTTTTGTTTCTCATGGGAAGTGCCATCGTTCGTGTCCCGTACTCGGAGGCCAGGAGTGGCCGGCTGCCTGCTGAAATACCGCACAGATCAGGATAGCTCCCAGATGCAAGGTGCCCCCACAGGCACCTGTGGCTGGTTTGACAGTGCCAAGTGCCTCCTGCAAACTGACATCAGGAACCTGGCCTGGTGATTTTTCTTTGTCTGGGGAAAGGCCATTGTACGTGTCCAGGGCCTGTGGCCCGTAGTGGCCGGCCCCCTGCTGAAATTCCGAACGGATCAGGATACCTCCCAGACCGATAGTACCACCACAGGCAACTGTGGCTGGTTTGACAGTGCCAAGTGCCTCCTGCAAACTGACATCAGGAACCTGGCCTGGTGACTTTTATTTCTCTGGGGAAAGGCCATCGTTCCTCTCCAGGGCCCGTAGTCCGGAGTGGCCGACTGCCTGCTGAAATTCCTCATGGATCAGGATGCCTCCCACATGAAAGGTGCCCCCACAGGCAACTACGTCTGATTTGACAGTGCCATGTGCCTCCTGCAAACTGATATCAGGAACCTGGCCTGGTGATTTTTCTTTGTCTGGTGAAAGGCCATTGTACCTGTCCAGAGCCTGGTGGCCCGGAGTGGCCGGCTGCCTGCTGAAATTCCAAACGGATCACGATTCCTCCCAGAGCGAAAGTACTACCACAGGCAACTGTGGCTGGTTTGACAGTGCCAAGTGCCTCCTGCCAACTGACATCAGCAACGTTGCCAGGTGACTTTTGGTTCTCTGGGGAAAGGCCATCGTTCGTGTCCAGGGCCAGGTGTCCCTGGGTGTCCGGCTGCCTGCTGAAATTCCGAACGGATCAGGATACTGCCCAGATGCAATGTGCTCCCACAGGCAACTGTGGCTGGTTTGACAGTGCCAAGTGCCTCCTGCAAACTGACATCAGGAACCTGGCCTGGTGACTTTTGTTTCTCAGGGGAAAGTCCATGGTTTATATCCTGGACCAGTTGGACCGCAGGGACCGGCTGCTTGCTGAAATTCCGAAAGCACCAGGATGCCTCCCAGATGCAAGGTGTCCCCACAGGTAATTGTGTCTGGTTTGAGAGTGCCATGTGCCTCCTGCAAACTGACATCGGAAAGCTGGGCTGGTCACTTTGGTTTCTCTGGGGAAAGGCCACGATTCATGTCCAGGGCCTTGAGGCCCGGAGTGGCCCGCTGCCTGCTGAAATTCCGCACGGATCAGGATACCTCCCAGACCGAAACTAAAACCATAGGCAACTGTGGCTGGTTTGACAGTGCCAAGTGCCTCCAGCAAACTGACATCAGGAACCTGGCCTGGTAAGTTTTGTTTCTCTGGGGAAAGGCCATCGTTCTTGTCCGGAGCCCGCCAGCCCGGAGTGGCCGGCTGCCTGCTGAAATTCTGCATGGATCAGAATGCCGCCGAGATGCAAGGTGCCCCACAGGCACCTGTGGCTGGTTTGACAGTGCCAAGTGCTTCCTGCAAACTGACATCAGAAACCTGGCCTGGTGATTTTCTTTCTCCGGGGAAAGGCCATGGTTCATGTCCAGGGCCCGGTGGCCCGTACTTGCCTGCTGCCTTCTGAAATTCCACACGGATCAGGATACCTCCCAGATGTAAGGTGCCACCACAGGCAAATGTGGCTGGTTTGACAGTGCCAAGTGCCTCCTGCAAACTGACATCAGGAACCTGGCCTTGTGAGTTTTGTTTCTCTGGGGAAAGGCCATCATTCTTGTTCAGAGCCCAGTGGCCCAGAGTGGCCGGCTGCCTGCTGAATTTCCGCACGGATCAGGATAGCTCCCAGATTCAAGGTGCCGCCACAGGCAACTGCGGCAGGTTTGACAGTGCCAAGTGCCTCCTGCAAACTGACATCAGGAACCTGGCCTGGTGACATTTATTTCTCTGGGGAAAGGCCATTGTACGTGTCCAAGGCCTAGTGGCCCAGAGTGGCCGGCTGCTTGCTGGAATTCTGCATGGATCAGGATGCCGCCGAGATGCAAGGTGCCCCCACAGGCACCTGTGGCTGGTTTGACAGTGCCAAGTGCCTCCTGCAAACTGACATCAGGAACCTGGCCTGGTGACTTTTGTTTCTCTGGGGAAAGGCCATCGTTCATATCCTACAAACTGTGGCCCAGAGTGGCCGGCTGCCTGCTGAAATTCCGCACGGATCAGGATACCTCCCAGATGCAAGGTGCCCCACGGGAAACTGTGGCTGGTTTGACAGTGCCAAGTGCCTCCTGCCAACTGACATCAAGAACCTGGCCTGGTGACTTTTGTTTCTCTGGGGAAAGGCCATGGTTGGTATCCTGAGCCTGGTGTCCTGGAGTGGCCGTCTGCCTGCTAAAATTCTGGACGGACCAGGATGCCGCCAAGATGCAAGGTGCCCCCACAGGCAACTGTGGCTGGTTTGACAGTGCCAAGTGCTTCCTGCAAACTGACATCAGAAACCTGGCCTGGTGATTTTCTTTCCCAGGGGAAAGGCCATGGTTCATGTCCAGGGCCCGGTGGCTCGCAGTTGCCTGCTGCCTGCTGAAATTCCACACGGATCCGGATACCTCCCTGATGCAAGTTGCCCCCACCGGCAACTGTGGCTGGTTTGACAGTGCCATGTGCCTCCTGCAAACTGACATCTGGAACCTGGCCTGGTGACTTTTGTTTCCCTGGGGAAAGGCCATAGATGATGTCCAGTGCCCCCTGGCCTGGAGTGGCCGACTGCCTGCTGAAATTCCGCACGGATCAGGATATCTCCCAGATGCAAGGTGCCCCCACAGGCACCTGTGGCTGGTTTGACAGTGCCAAGTGCCTCCTGCAAACTGACATCAGGAACCTGGCCTGGTGACTTTTGTTTCTCTGGGGAAAGGCCATCGTTCCTCTCCAGGGCCCGGTGGCTCGAGTGGGCGGATACCTGCTAAAATTCCGCACAGATCAGGATACCTCCCAGATGGAAGGTGCCCACCCAGGCAACTGTGGCTGGTTTGACAGTGCCAAGTGCCTCCTGCAAACTGACATCAGGAACCTGGCCTGGTGATTTTTCTTTGTCTGGGGAAAGGCCATTGTACGTGTCCAGGGCCTGTGGCCCGTAGTGGCTGGCCCCCTGCTGAAATTCCGAACGGATCAGGATACCTCCCAGACCGATAGTACCACCTCAGGCAACTGTGGCTGGTTTGACAGTGCCAAGTGCCTCCTGCAAACTGACATCAGGAACCTGGCCTGGTGACTTTTGTTTCTCTGGGGAAAAGCCATCATTCTTCTCCAGTGCCCGTTGGCCCGGAGTGGACGGGTGCCTGCTCAAATTCCGCACGGATCAGGATACTGCCCAGATGCAATGTGCTCCCACAGGCAACTGTGGCTGGTTTGACAGTGCCAAGTGCCTCCTGCAAACTGACATCAGGAACCTGGCCTGGTGACTTTTGTTTCTCTGGGGAAAGGCCATCGTTCATATCCTACAAACTGTGGCCCAGAGTGGCCGGCTGCCTGCTGAAATTAGGCACGGATCAGGATACGTCCCAGATGCAAGGTGCCCCACGGGAAACTGTGGCTGGTTTGACAGTGCCAAGTGCCTCCTGCCAACTGACATCAAGAACCTGGCCTGGTGACTTTTGTTTCTCTGGGGAAAGGCCATGGTTGGTATCCTGAGCCTCGTGTCCTGGAGTGGCCGTCTGCCTGCTAAAATTCTGGACGGACCAGGATGCCGCCAAGATGCAAGGTGCCCCCACAGGCAACTGTGGCTGGTTTGACAGTGCCAAGTGCTTCCTGCAAACTGACATCAGAAACCTGGCCTGGTGATTTTCTTTCCCAGGGGAAAGGCCATGGTTCATGTCCAGGGCCCGGTGGCTCACAGTTGCCTGCTGCCTGCTGAAATTCCACACGGATCCGGATACCTCCCTGATGCAAGTTGCCCCCACCGGCAACTGTGGCTGGTTTGACAGTGCCATGTGCCTCCTGCAAACTGACATCTGGAACCTGGCCTGGTGACTTTTGTTTCCCAGGGGAAAGGCCATACATGATGTCCAGTGCCTTCTGGCCTGGAGTGGCCGACTGTCTGCTGAAATTCTGCATGGATCAGGATGCCGCCGAGATGCAAGGTGCCCCACAGGCACCTGTGGCTGGTTTGACAGTGCCAAGTGCTTCCTGCAAACTGACATCAGAAACCTGGCCTGGTGATTTTCTTTCTCCGGGGAAAGGCCATGGTTCATGTCCAGGGCTTGGTGGCCCGTACTTGCCTGCTGCCTGCTGAAATTCCACACGGATCAGGATACCTCCCAGATGTAAGGTGCCACCACAGGCAACTGTGGCTGGTTTGACAGTGCCAAGTGCCTCCTGCAAACTGACATCAGGAACCTGGCCCGGTGACTTTTGTTTCTCTGGGGAAAGGCCATCGTTCATATCCTACAAACTGTGGCCCAGAGTGGCCGGCTGCCTGCTGAAATTCCGCACGGATCAGGATACCTCCCAGATGCAAGGTGCCCCACGGGAAACTGTGGCTGGTTTGACAGTGCCAAGTGCCTCCTGCCAACTGACATCAAGAACCTGGCCTGGTGACTTTTGTTTCTCTGGGGAAAGGCCATGGTTGGTATCCTGAGCCTGGTGTCCTGGAGTGGCCGTCTGCCTGCTAAAATTCTGGACGGACCAGGATGCCGCCAACATGCAATGTGCCCCCACAGGCAACTGTGGCTGGTTTGACAGTGCCAAGTGTTTCCTGCAAACTGACATCAGAAACCTGGCCTGGTGATTTTCTTTCTCAGGGGAAAGGCCATGGTTCATGTCCAGGGCCCGGTGGCTCGGAGTGGCCAGCTGACTGCTGAAATTCCGCATGGATCAGGATACCTCCCAGGTTCAAGGTGCCGCCACAGGCAACTGTGGCTGGTTTGACAGTGCCAAGCGCCTCCTGCCAACTGACATCAGGAACCTGGCCTGGTGACTTTTGTTTCTCATGGGAAGTGCCATCGTTCGTGTCCCGTACTCGGAGGCCAGGAGTGGCCGGCTGCCTGCTGAAATACCGCACAGATCAGGATAGCTCCCAGATGCAAGGTGCCCCCACAGGCACCTGTGGCTGGTTTGACAGTGCCAAGTGCCTCCTGCAAACTGACATCAGGAACCTGGCCTGGTGATTTTTCTTTGTCTGGGGAAAGGCCATTGTACGTGTCCAGGGCCTGTGGCCCGTAGTGGCCGGCCCCCTGCTGAAATTCCGAACGGATCAGGATACCTCCCAGACCGATAGTACCACCACAGGCAACTGTGGCTGGTTTGACAGTGCCAAGTGCCTCCTGCAAACTGACATCAGGAACCTGGCCTGGTGACTTTTATTTCTCTGGGGAAAGGCCATCGTTCCTCTCCAGGGCCCGTAGTCCGGAGTGGCCGACTGCCTGCTGAAATTCCTCATGGATCAGGATGCCTCCCACATGAAAGGTGCCCCCACAGGCAACTACGTCTGATTTGACAGTGCCATGTGCCTCCTGCAAACTGATATCAGGAACCTGGCCTGGTGATTTTTCTTTGTCTGGTGAAAGGCCATTGTACCTGTCCAGAGCCTGGTGGCCCGGAGTGGCCGGCTGCCTGCTGAAATTCCAAACGGATCACGATTCCTCCCAGAGCGAAAGTACCACCACAGGCAACTGTGGCTGGTTTGACAGTGCCAAGTGCCTCCTGCCAACTGACATCAGCAACGTTGCCAGGTGACTTTTGGTTCTCTGGGGAAAGGCCATCGTTCGTGTCCAGGGCCAGGTGTCCCTGGGTGTCCGGCTGCCTGCTGAAATTCCGAACGGATCAGGATACTGCCCAGATGCAATGTGCTCCCACAGGCAACTGTGGCTGGTTTGACAGTGCCAAGTGCCTCCTGCAAACTGACATCAGGAACCTGGCCTGGTGACTTTTGTTTCTCAGGGGAAAGTCCATGGTTTATATCCTGGACCAGTTGGACCGCAGGGACCGGCTGCTTGCTGAAATTCCGAAAGCACCAGGATGCCTCCCAGATGCAAGGTGTCCCCACAGGTAATTGTGTCTGGTTTGAGAGTGCCATGTGCCTCCTGCAAACTGACATCGGAAAGCTGGGCTGGTCACTTTGGTTTCTCTGGGGAAAGGCCACGATTCATGTCCAGGGCCTTGCGGCCCGGAGTGGCCCGCTGCCTGCTGAAATTCCGCACGGATCAGGATACCTCCCAGACCGAAACTAAAACCATAGGCAACTGTGTCTGGTTTGACAGTGCCAAGTGCCTCCAGAAAACTGACATCAGGAACCTGGCCTGGTGACTTTTGTTTCTCTGGGGAAAGGCCATCGTTCATATCCTACAAACTGTGGCCCAGAGTGGCCGGCTGCCTGCTGAAATTCCGCACGGATCAGGATACCTCCCAGATGCAAGGTGCCCCACGGGAAACTGTGGCTGGTTTGACAGTGCCAAGTGCCTCCTGCCAACTGACATCAAGAACCTGGCCTGGTGACTTTTGTTTCTCTGGGGAAAGGCCATGGTTGGTATCCTGAGCCTCGTGTCCTGGAGTGGCCGTCTGCCTGCTAAAATTCTGGACGGACCAGGATGCCGCCAAGATGCAAGGTGCCCCCAGAGGCAACTGTGGCTGGTTTGACAGTGCCAAGTGCTTCCTGCAAACTGACATCAGAAACCTGGCCTGGTGATTTTCTTTCCCAGGGGAAAGGCCATGGTTCATGTCCAGGGCCCGGTGGCTCGCAGTTGCCTGCTGCCTGCTGAAATTCCACACGGATCCGGATACCTCCCTGATGCAAGTTGCCCCCACCGGCAACTGTGGCTGGTTTGACAGTGCCATGTGCCTCCTGCAAACTGACATCTGGAACCTGGCCTGGTGACTTTTGTTTCCCTGGGGAAAGGCCATAGATGATGTCCAGTGCCCCCTGGCCTGGAGTGGCCGACTGCCTGCTGAAATTCCGCACGGATCAGGATATCTCCCAGATGCAAGGTGCCCCCACAGGCACCTGTGGCTGGTTTGACAGTGCCAAGTGCCTCCTGCAAACTGACATCAGGAACCTGGCCTGGTGACTTTTGTTTCTCTGGGGAAAGGCCATCGTTCCTCTCCAGGGCCCGGTGGCTCGAGTGGGCGGATACCTGCTAAAATTCCGCACAGATCAGGATACCTCCCAGATGGAAGGTGCCCACCCAGGCAACTGTGGCTGGTTTGACAGTGCCAAGTGCCTCCTGCAAACTGACATCAGGAACCTGGCCTGGTGATTTTTCTTTGTCTGGGGAAAGGCCATTGTACGTGTCCAGGGCCTGTGGCCCGTAGTGGCTGGCCCCCTGCTGAAATTCCGAACGGATCAGGATACCTCCCAGACCGATAGTACCACCTCAGGCAACTGTGGCTGGTTTGACAGTGCCAAGTGCCTCCTGCAAACTGACATCAGGAACCTGGCCTGGTGACTTTTGTTTCTCTGGGGAAAAGCCATCATTCTTCTCCAGTGCCCGTTGGCCCGGAGTGGACGGGTGCCTGCTCAAATTCCGCACGGATCAGGATACCTCCCAGATGGAAAGTACCACCACAGGCAACTGTGGCTGGTTTGACAGTGCCAAGTGCCTCCTGCAAACTGACATCAGGAACCTGGCCTGGTGACTTTTGTTTCTCTGGGGAAAGGCCATCGTTCATATCCTACAAACTGTGGCCCAGAGTGGCCGGCTGCCTGCTGAAATTCCGCACGGATCAGGATACCTCCCAGATGCAAGGTGCCCCACGGGAAACTGTGGCTGGTTTGACAGTGCCAAGTGCCTCCTGCCAACTGACATCAAGAACCTGGCCTGGTGACTTTTGTTTCTCTGGGGAAAGGCCATGGTTGGTATGATGAGCCTCCTGTCCTGGAGTGGCCGTCTGCCTGCTAAAATTCTGGACGGACCAGGATGCCGCCAAGATGCAAGGTGCCCCCAGAGGCAACTGTGGCTGGTTTGACAGTGCCAAGTGCTTCCTGCAAACTGACATCAGAAACCTGGCCTGGTGATTTTCTTTCCCAGGGGAAAGGCCATGGTTCATGTCCAGGGCCCGGTGGCTCGCAGTTGCCTGCTGCCTGCTGAAATTCCACACGGATCCGGATACCTCCCAGATGCAAGGTGCCCCCACAGGCAACTTTGGCTGGTTTGACAGTGCCAAGTGCGTCCTGCAAATTGACATCAGGAACCTGGCCTGGTGAGTTTTGTTTCTCTGGGGAAAGGCTATTATTCTTGTTCAGAGCCCGGTGGCTCGGAGTGGCCAGCTGACTGCTGAAATTCCGCATGGATCAGGATACCTCCCAGGTTCAAGGTGCCGCCACAGGCAACTGTGGCTGGTTTGACAGTGCCAAGCGCCTCCTGCCAACTGACATCAGGAACCTGGCCTGGTGACTTTTGTTTCTCATGGGAAGTGCCATCGTTCGTGTCCCGTACCCGGAGGCCAGGAGTGGCCGGCTGCCTGCTGAAATTCCGAACGGATCAGGATACTGCCCAGATGCAATGTGCTCCCACAGGCAACTGTGGCTGGTTTGACAGTGCCAAGTGCCTCCTGCAAACTGACATCAGGAACCTGGCCTTGTGAGTTTTGTTTCTCTGGGGAAAGGCCATCATTCTTGTTCAGAGCCCAGTGGCCCAGAGTGGCCGGCTGCCTGCTGAATTTCCGCACGGATCAGGATAGCTCCCAGATTCAAGGTGCCGCCACAGGCAACTGCGGCAGGTTTGACAGTGCCAAGTGCTTCCTGCAAACTGACATCAGGAACCTGGCCTGGTGACATTTATTTCTCTGGGGAAAGGCCATTGTACGTGTCCAAGGCCTAGTGGCCCAGAGTGGCCGGCTGCTTGCTGGAATTCTGCATGGATCAGGATGCCGCCGAGATGCAAGGTGCCCCCACAGGCACCTGTGGCTGGTTTGACAGTGCCAAGTGCCTCCTGCAAACTGACATCAGGAACCTGGCCTGGTGACTTTTGTTTCTCTGGGGAAAGGCCATCGTTCATATCCTACAAACTGTGGCCCAGAGTGGCCGGCTGCCTGCTGAAATTCCGCACGGATCAGGATACCTCCCAGATGCAAGGTGCCCCACGGGAAACTGTGGCTGGTTTGACAGTGCCAAGTGCCTCCTGCCAACTGACATCAAGAACCTGGCCTGGTGACTTTTGGTTCTCTGGGGAAAGGCCATCGTTCGTGTCCAGGGCCAGGTGTCCCTGGGTGTCCGGCTGCCTGCTGAAATTCCGAACGGATCAGGATACTGCCCAGATGCAATGTGCTCCCACAGGCAACTGTGGCTGGTTTGACAGTGCCAAGTGCCTCCTGCAAACTGACATCAGGAACCTGGCCTGGTGACTTTTGTTTCTCAGGGGAAAGTCCATGGTTTATATCCTGGACCAGTTGGACCGCAGGGACCGGCTGCTTGCTGAAATTCCGAAAGCACCAGGATGCCTCCCAGATGCAAGGTGTCCCCACAGGTAATTGTGTCTGGTTTGAGAGTGCCATGTGCCTCCTGCAAACTGACATCGGAAAGCTGGGCTGGTCACTTTGGTTTCTCTGGGGAAAGGCCACGATTCATGTCCAGGGCCTTGCGGCCCGGAGTGGCCCGCTGCCTGCTGAAATTCCGCACGGATCAGGATACCTCCCAGACCGAAACTAAAACCATAGGCAACTGTGTCTGGTTTGACAGTGCCAAGTGCCTCCAGAAAACTGACATCAGGAACCTGGCCTGGTGACTTTTGTTTCTCTGGGGAAAGGCCATCGTTCATATCCTACAAACTGTGGCCCAGAGTGGCCGGCTGCCTGCTGAAATTCCGCACGGATCAGGATACCTCCCAGATGCAAGGTGCCCCACGGGAAACTGTGGCTGGTTTGACAGTGCCAAGTGCCTCCTGCCAACTGACATCAAGAACCTGGCCTGGTGACTTTTGTTTCTCTGGGGAAAGGCCATGGTTGGTATCCTGAGCCTCGTGTCCTGGAGTGGCCGTCTGCCTGCTAAAATTCTGGACGGACCAGGATGCCGCCAAGATGCAAGGTGCCCCCAGAGGCAACTGTGGCTGGTTTGACAGTGCCAAGTGCTTCCTGCAAACTGACATCAGAAACCTGGCCTGGTGATTTTCTTTCCCAGGGGAAAGGCCATGGTTCATGTCCAGGGCCCGGTGGCTCGCAGTTGCCTGCTGCCTGCTGAAATTCCACACGGATCCGGATACCTCCCTGATGCAAGTTGCCCCCACCGGCAACTGTGGCTGGTTTGACAGTGCCATGTGCCTCCTGCAAACTGACATCTGGAACCTGGCCTGGTGACTTTTGTTTCCCTGGGGAAAGGCCATAGATGATGTCCAGTGCCCCCTGGCCTGGAGTGGCCGACTGCCTGCTGAAATTCCGCACGGATCAGGATATCTCCCAGATGCAAGGTGCCCCCACAGGCACCTGTGGCTGGTTTGACAGTGCCAAGTGCCTCCTGCAAACTGACATCAGGAACCTGGCCTGGTGACTTTTGTTTCTCTGGGGAAAGGCCATCGTTCCTCTCCAGGGCCCGGTGGCTCGAGTGGGCGGATACCTGCTAAAATTCCGCACAGATCAGGATACCTCCCAGATGGAAGGTGCCCACCCAGGCAACTGTGGCTGGTTTGACAGTGCCAAGTGCCTCCTGCAAACTGACATCAGGAACCTGGCCTGGTGATTTTTCTTTGTCTGGGGAAAGGCCATTGTACGTGTCCAGGGCCTGTGGCCCGTAGTGGCTGGCCCCCTGCTGAAATTCCGAACGGATCAGGATACCTCCCAGACCGATAGTACCACCTCAGGCAACTGTGGCTGGTTTGACAGTGCCAAGTGCCTCCTGCAAACTGACATCAGGAACCTGGCCTGGTGACTTTTGTTTCTCTGGGGAAAAGCCATCATTCTTCTCCAGTGCCCGTTGGCCCGGAGTGGACGGGTGCCTGCTCAAATTCCGCACGGATCAGGATACCTCCCAGATGGAAAGTACCACCACAGGCAACTGTGGCTGGTTTGACAGTGCCAAGTGCCTCCTGCAAACTGACATCAGGAACCTGGCCTGGTGACTTTTGTTTCTCTGGGGAAAGGCCATCGTTCATATCCTACAAACTGTGGCCCAGAGTGGCCGGCTGCCTGCTGAAATTCCGCACGGATCAGGATACCTCCCAGATGCAAGGTGCCCCACGGGAAACTGTGGCTGGTTTGACAGTGCCAAGTGCCTCCTGCCAACTGACATCAAGAACCTGGCCTGGTGACTTTTGTTTCTCTGGGGAAAGGCCATGGTTGGTATGATGAGCCTCCTGTCCTGGAGTGGCCGTCTGCCTGCTAAAATTCTGGACGGACCAGGATGCCGCCAAGATGCAAGGTGCCCCCAGAGGCAACTGTGGCTGGTTTGACAGTGCCAAGTGCTTCCTGCAAACTGACATCAGAAACCTGGCCTGGTGATTTTCTTTCCCAGGGGAAAGGCCATGGTTCATGTCCAGGGCCCGGTGGCTCGCAGTTGCCTGCTGCCTGCTGAAATTCCACACGGATCCGGATACCTCCCAGATGCAAGGTGCCCCCACAGGCAACTTTGGCTGGTTTGACAGTGCCAAGTGCGTCCTGCAAATTGACATCAGGAACCTGGCCTGGTGAGTTTTGTTTCTCTGGGGAAAGGCTATTATTCTTGTTCAGAGCCCGGTGGCTCGGAGTGGCCAGCTGACTGCTGAAATTCCGCATGGATCAGGATACCTCCCAGGTTCAAGGTGCCGCCACAGGCAACTGTGGCTGGTTTGACAGTGCCAAGCGCCTCCTGCCAACTGACATCAGGAACCTGGCCTGGTGACTTTTGTTTCTCATGGGAAGTGCCATCGTTCGTGTCCCGTACCCGGAGGCCAGGAGTGGCCGGCTGCCTGCTGAAATTCCGAACGGATCAGGATACTGCCCAGATGCAATGTGCTCCCACAGGCAACTGTGGCTGGTTTGACAGTGCCAAGTGCCTCCTGCAAACTGACATCAGGAACCTGGCCTTGTGAGTTTTGTTTCTCTGGGGAAAGGCCATCATTCTTGTTCAGAGCCCAGTGGCCCAGAGTGGCCGGCTGCCTGCTGAATTTCCGCACGGATCAGGATAGCTCCCAGATTCAAGGTGCCGCCACAGGCAACTGCGGCAGGTTTGACAGTGCCAAGTGCTTCCTGCAAACTGACATCAGGAACCTGGCCTGGTGACATTTATTTCTCTGGGGAAAGGCCATTGTACGTGTCCAAGGCCTAGTGGCCCAGAGTGGCCGGCTGCTTGCTGGAATTCTGCATGGATCAGGATGCCGCCGAGATGCAAGGTGCCCCCACAGGCACCTGTGGCTGGTTTGACAGTGCCAAGTGCCTCCTGCAAACTGACATCAGGAACCTGGCCTGGTGACTTTTGTTTCTCTGGGGAAAGGCCATCGTTCATATCCTACAAACTGTGGCCCAGAGTGGCCGGCTGCCTGCTGAAATTCCGCACGGATCAGGATACCTCCCAGATGCAAGGTGCCCCACGGGAAACTGTGGCTGGTTTGACAGTGCCAAGTGCCTCCTGCCAACTGACATCAAGAACCTGGCCTGGTGACTTTTGTTTCTCTGGGGAAAGGCCATGGTTGGTATCCTGAGCCTCGTGTCCTGGAGTGGCCGTCTGCCTGCTAAAATTCTGGACGGACCAGGATGCCGCCAAGATGCAAGGTGCCCCCAGAGGCAACTGTGGCTGGTTTGACAGTGCCAAGTGCTTCCTGCAAACTGACATCAGAAACCTGGCCTGGTGATATTCTTTCCCAGGGGAAAGGCCATGGTTCATGTCCAGGGCCCGGTGGCTCGCAGTTGCCTGCTGCCTGCTGAAATTCCACACGGATCCGGATACCTCCCTGATGCAAGTTGCCCCCACCGGCAACTGTGGCTGGTTTGACAGTGCCATGTGCCTCCTGCAAACTGACATCTGGAACCTGGCCTGGTGACTTTTGTTTCCCTGGGGAAAGGCCATAGATGATGTCCAGTGCCCCCTGGCCTGGAGTGGCCGACTGCCTGCTGAAATTCCGCACGGATCAGGATATCTCCCAGATGCAAGGTGCCCCCACAGGCACCTGTGGCTGGTTTGACAGTGCCAAGTGCCTCCTGCAAACTGACATCAGGAACCTGGCCTGGTGACTTTTGTTTCTCTGGGGAAAGGCCATCGTTCCTCTCCAGGGCCCGGTGGCTCGAGTGGGCGGATACCTGCTAAAATTCCGCACAGATCAGGATACCTCCCAGATGGAAGGTGCCCACCCAGGCAACTGTGGCTGGTTTGACAGTGCCAAGTGCCTCCTGCAAACTGACATCAGGAACCTGGCCTGGTGATTTTTCTTTGTCTGGGGAAAGGCCATTGTACGTGTCCAGGGCCTGTGGCCCGTAGTGGCTGGCCCCCTGCTGAAATTCCGAACGGATCAGGATACCTCCCAGACCGATAGTACCACCTCAGGCAACTGTGGCTGGTTTGACAGTGCCAAGTGCCTCCTGCAAACTGACATCAGGAACCTGGCCTGGTGACTTTTGTTTCTCTGGGGAAAAGCCATCATTCTTCTCCAGTGCCCGTTGGCCCGGAGTGGACGGGTGCCTGCTCAAATTCCGCACGGATCAGGATACCTCCCAGATGGAAAGTACCACCACAGGCAACTGTGGCTGGTTTGACAGTGCCAAGTGCCTCCTGCAAACTGACATCAGGAACCTGGCCTGGTGACTTTTGTTTCTCTGGGGAAAGGCCATCGTTCATATCCTACAAACTGTGGCCCAGAGTGGCCGGCTGCCTGCTGAAATTCCGCACGGATCAGGATACCTCCCAGATGCAAGGTGCCCCACGGGAAACTGTGGCTGGTTTGACAGTGCCAAGTGCCTCCTGCCAACTGACATCAAGAACCTGGCCTGGTGACTTTTGTTTCTCTGGGGAAAGGCCATGGTTGGTATGATGAGCCTCCTGTCCTGGAGTGGCCGTCTGCCTGCTAAAATTCTGGACGGACCAGGATGCCGCCAAGATGCAAGGTGCCCCCAGAGGCAACTGTGGCTGGTTTGACAGTGCCAAGTGCTTCCTGCATACTGACATCAGAAACCTGGCCTGGTGATTTTCTTTCCCAGGGGAAAGGCCATGGTTCATGTCCAGGGCCCGGTGGCTCGCAGTTGCCTGCTGCCTGCTGAAATTCCACACGGATCCGGATACCTCCCAGATGCAAGGTGCCCCCACAGGCAACTTTGGCTGGTTTGACAGTGCCAAGTGCGTCCTGCAAATTGACATCAGGAACCTGGCCTGGTGAGTTTTGTTTCTCTGGGGAAAGGCTATTATTCTTGTTCAGAGCCCGGTGGCTCGGAGTGGCCAGCTGACTGCTGAAATTCCGCATGGATCAGGATACCTCCCAGGTTCAAGGTGCCGCCACAGGCAACTGTGGCTGGTTTGACAGTGCCAAGCGCCTCCTGCCAACTGACATCAGGAACCTGGCCTGGTGACTTTTGTTTCTCATGGGAAGTGCCATCGTTCGTGTCCCGTACCCGGAGGCCAGGAGTGGCCGGCTGCCTGCTGAAATTCCGAACGGATCAGGATACTGCCCAGATGCAATGTGCTCCCACAGGCAACTGTGGCTGGTTTGACAGTGCCAAGTGCCTCCTGCAAACTGACATCAGGAACCTGGCCTTGTGAGTTTTGTTTCTCTGGGGAAAGGCCATCATTCTTGTTCAGAGCCTGGTGGCCCGGAGTGGCCGGCTGCCTGCTGAATTTCCGCACGGATCAGGATAGCTCCCAGATTCAAGGTGCCGCCACAGGCAACTGCGGCAGGTTTGACAGTGCCAAGTGCTTCCTGCAAACTGACATCAGGAACCTGGCCTGGTGACATTTATTTCTCTGGGGAAAGGCCATTGTACGTGTCCAAGGCCTAGTGGCCCAGAGTGGCCGGCTGCTTGCTGGAATTCTGCATGGATCAGGATGCCGCCGAGATGCAAGGTGCCCCCACAGGCACCTGTGGCTGGTTTGACAGTGCCAAGTGCCTCCTGCAAACTGACATCAGGAACCTGGCCTGGTGACTTTTGTTTCTCTGGGGAAAGGCCATCGTTCATATCCTACAAACTGTGGCCCAGAGTGGCCGGCTGCCTGCTGAAATTCCGCACGGATCAGGATACGTCCCAGATGCAAGGTGCCCCACGGGAAACTGTGGCTGGTTTGACAGTGCCAAGTGCCTCCTGCCAACTGACATCAAGAACCTGGCCTGGTGACTTTTGTTTCTCTGGGGAAAGGCCATGGTTGGTATCCTGAGCCTCGTGTCCTGGAGTGGCCGTCTGCCTGCTAAAATTCTGGACGGACCAGGATGCCGCCAAGATGCAAGGTGCCCCCACAGGCAACTGTGGCTGGTTTGACAGTGCCAAGTGCTTCCTGCAAACTGACATCAGAAACCTGGCCTGGTGATTTTCTTTCCCAGGGGAAAGGCCATGGTTCATGTCCAGGGCCCGGTGGCTCGCAGTTGCCTGCTGCCTGCTGAAATTCCACACGGATCCGGATACCTCCCTGATGCAAGTTGCCCCCACCGGCAACTGTGGCTGGTTTGACAGTGCCATGTGCCTCCTGCAAACTGACATCTGGAACCTGGCCTGGTGACTTTTGTTTCCCTGGGGAAAGGCCATAGATGATGTCCAGTGCCCCCTGGCCTGGAGTGGCCGACTGCCTGCTGAAATTCCGCACGGATCAGGATATCTCCCAGATGCAAGGTGCCCCCACAGGCACCTGTGGCTGGTTTGACAGTGCCAAGTGCCTCCTGCAAACTGACATCAGGAACCTGGCCTGGTGACTTTTGTTTCTCTGGGGAAAGGCCATCGTTCCTCTCCAGGGCCCGGTGGCTCGAGTGGGCGGATACCTGCTAAAATTCCGCACAGATCAGGATACCTCCCAGATGGAAGGTGCCCACCCAGGCAACTGTGGCTGGTTTGACAGTGCCAAGTGCCTCCTGCAAACTGACATCAGGAACCTGGCCTGGTGATTTTTCTTTGTCTGGGGAAAGGCCATTGTACGTGTCCAGGGCCTGTGGCCCGTAGTGGCTGGCCCCCTGCTGAAATTCCGAACGGATCAGGATACCTCCCAGACCGATAGTACCACCTCAGGCAACTGTGGCTGGTTTGACAGTGCCAAGTGCCTCCTGCAAACTGACATCAGGAACCTGGCCTGGTGACTTTTGTTTCTCTGGGGAAAAGCCATCATTCTTCTCCAGTGCCCGTTGGCCCGGAGTGGACGGGTGCCTGCTCAAATTCCGCACGGATCAGGATACTGCCCAGATGCAATGTGCTCCCACAGGCAACTGTGGCTGGTTTGACAGTGCCAAGTGCCTCCTGCAAACTGACATCAGGAACCTGGCCTGGTGACTTTTGTTTCTCTGGGGAAAGGCCATCGTTCATATCCTACAAACTGTGGCCCAGAGTGGCCGGCTGCCTGCTGAAATTAGGCACGGATCAGGATACCTCCCAGATGCAAGGTGCCCCACGGGAAACTGTGGCTGGTTTGACAGTGCCAAGTGCCTCCTGCCAACTGACATCAAGAACCTGGCCTGGTGACTTTTGTTTCTCTGGGGAAAGGCCATGGTTGGTATCCTGAGCCTCGTGTCCTGGAGTGGCCGTCTGCCTGCTAAAATTCTGGACGGACCAGGATGCCGCCAAGATGCAAGGTGCCCCCACAGGCAACTGTGGCTGGTTTGACAGTGCCAAGTGCTTCCTGCAAACTGACATCAGAAACCTGGCCTGGTGATTTTCTTTCCCAGGGGAAAGGCCATGGTTCATGTCCAGGGCCCGGTGGCTCACAGTTGCCTGCTGCCTGCTGAATTTCCGCACGGATCCGGATACCTCCCTGATGCAAGTTGCCCCCACCGGCAACTGTGGCTGGTTTGACAGTGCCATGTGCCTCCTGCAAACTGACATCAGGAACCTGGCCTGGTGACTTTTGTTTCCCAGGGGAAAGGCCATACATGATGTCCAGTGCCTTCTGGCCTGGAGTGGACGACTGTCTGCTGAAATTCTGCATGGATCAGGATGCCGCCGAGATGCAAGGTGCCCCACAGGCACCTGTGGCTGGTTTGACAGTGCCAAGTGCTTCCTGCAAACTGACATCAGAAACCTGGCCTGGTGATTTTCTTTCTCCGGGGAAAGGCCATGGTTCATGTCCAGGGCTTGGTGGCCCGTACTTGCCTGCTGCCTGCTGAAATTCCACACGGATCAGGATACCTCCCAGATGTAAGGTGCCACCACAGGCAACTGTGGCTGGTTTGACAGTGCCAAGTGCCTCCTGCAAACTGACATCAGGAACCTGGCCCGGTGACTTTTGTTTCTCTGGGGAAAGGCCATCGTTCATATCCTACAAACTGTGGCCCAGAGTGGCCGGCTGCCTGCTGAAATTCCGCACGGATCAGGATACCTCCCAGATGCAAGGTGCCCCACGGGAAACTGTGGCTGGTTTGACAGTGCCAAGTGCCTCCTGCCAACTGACATCAAGAACCTGGCCTGGTGACTTTTGTTTCTCTGGGGAAAGGCCATGGTTGGTATCCTGAGCCTGGTGTCCTGGAGTGGCCGGCTGCCTGCTAAAATTCTGGACGGACCAGGATGCCGCCAACATGCAATGTGCCCCCACAGGCAACTGTGGCTGGTTTGACAGTGCCAAGTGTTTCCTGCAAACTGACATCAGAAACCTGGCCTGGTGATTTTCTTTCTCAGGGGAAAGGCCATGGTTCATGTCCAGGGCCCGGTGGCTCGGAGTGGCCAGCTGACTGCTGAAATTCCGCATGGATCAGGATACCTCCCAGGTTCAAGGTGCCGCCACAGGCAACTGTGGCTGGTTTGACAGTGCCAAGCGCCTCCTGCCAACTGACATCAGGAACCTGGCCTGGTGACTTTTGTTTCTCATGGGAAGTGCCATCGTTCGTGTCCCGTACTCGGAGGCCAGGAGTGGCCGGCTGCCTGCTGAAATACCGCACAGATCAGGATAGCTCCCAGATGCAAGGTGCCCCCACAGGCACCTGTGGCTGGTTTGACAGTGCCAAGTGCCTCCTGCAAACTGACATCAGGAACCTGGCCTGGTGATTTTTCTTTGTCTGGGGAAAGGCCATTGTACGTGTCCAGGGCCTGTGGCCCGTAGTGGCCGGCCCCCTGCTGAAATTCCGAACGGATCAGGATACCTCCCAGACCGATAGTACCACCACAGGCAACTGTGGCTGGTTTGACAGTGCCAAGTGCCTCCTGCAAACTGACATCAGGAACCTGGCCTGGTGACTTTTATTTCTCTGGGGAAAGGCCATCGTTCCTCTCCAGGGCCCGTAGTCCGGAGTGGCCGACTGCCTGCTGAAATTCCTCATGGATCAGGATGCCTCCCACATGAAAGGTGCCCCCACAGGCAACTACGTCTGATTTGACAGTGCCATGTGCCTCCTGCAAACTGATATCAGGAACCTGGCCTGGTGATTTTTCTTTGTCTGGTGAAAGGCCATTGTACCTGTCCAGAGCCTGGTGGCCCGGAGTGGCCGGCTGCCTGCTGAAATTCCAAACGGATCACGATTCCTCCCAGAGCGAAAGTACCACCACAGGCAACTGTGGCTGGTTTGACAGTGCCAAGTGCCTCCTGCCAACTGACATCAGCAACCTTGCCAGGTGACTTTTGGTTCTCTGGGGAAAGGCCATCGTTCGTGTCCAGGGCCAGGTGTCCCTGGGTGTCCGGCTGCCTGCTGAAATTCCGAACGGATCAGGATACTGCCCAGATGCAATGTGCTCCCACAGGCAACTGTGGCTGGTTTGACAGTGCCAAGTGCCTCCTGCAAACTGACATCAGGAACCTGGCCTGGTGACTTTTGTTTCTCAGGGGAAAGTCCATGGTTTATATCCTGGACCAGTTGGACCGCAGGGACCGGCTGCTTGCTGAAATTCCGAAAGCACCAGGATGCCTCCCAGATGCAAGGTGTCCCCACAGGTAATTGTGTCTGGTTTGAGAGTGCCATGTGCCTCCTGCAAACTGACATCGGAAAGCTGGGCTGGTCACTTTGGTTTCTCTGGGGAAAGGCCACGATTCATGTCCAGGGCCTTGCGGCCCGGAGTGGCCCGCTGCCTGCTGAAATTCCGCACGGATCAGGATACCTCCCAGACCGAAACTAAAACCATAGGCAACTGTGGCTGGTTTGACAGTGCCAAGTGCCTCCAGAAAACTGACATCAGGAACCTGGCCTGGTGACTTTTGTTTCCCTGGGGAAAGGCCATAGATGATGTCCAGTGCCCCCTGGCCTGGAGTGGCCGACTGCCTGCTGAAATTCCGCACGGATCAGGATATCTCCCAGATGCAAGGTGCCCCCACAGGCACCTGTGGCTGGTTTGACAGTGCCAAGTGCCTCCTGCAAACTGACATCAGGAACCTGGCCTGGTGAGTTTTGTTTCTCTGGGGAAAGGCCATCGTTCCTCTCCAGGGCCCGGTGGCTCGAGTGGGCGGATACCTGCTAAAATTCCGCACAGATCAGGATACCTCCCAGATGGAAGGTGCCCACCCAGGCAACTGTGGCTGGTTTGACAGTGCCAAGTGCCTCCTGCAAACTGACATCAGGAACCTGGCCTGGTGACATTTATTTCTCTGGGGAAAGGCCATTGTACGTGTCCAAGGCCTAGTGGCCCAGAGTGGCCGGCTGCTTGCTGGAATTCTGCATGGATCAGGATGCCGCCGAGATGCAAGGTGCCCCCACAGGCACCTGTGGCTGGTTTGACAGTGCCAAGTGCCTCCTGCAAACTGACATCAGGAACCTGGCCTGGTGACTTTTGTTTCTCTGGGGAAAGGCCATCGTTCATATCCTACAAACTGTGGCCCAGAGTGGCCGGCTGCCTGCTGAAATTCCGCACGGATCAGGATACCTCCCAGATGCAAGGTGCCCCACGGGAAACTGTGGCTGGTTTGACAGTGCCAAGTGCCTCCTGCCAACTGACATCAAGAACCTGGCCTGGTGACTTTTGTTTCTCTGGGGAAAGGCCATGGTTGGTATCCTGAGCCTCGTGTCCTGGAGTGGCCGTCTGCCTGCTAAAATTCTGGACGGACCAGGATGCCGCCAAGATGCAAGGTGCCCCCACAGGCAACTGTGGCTGGTTTGACAGTGCCAAGTGCTTCCTGCAAACTGACATCAGAAACCTGGCCTGGTGATTTTCTTTCCCAGGGGAAAGGCCATGGTTCATGTCCAGGGCCCGGTGGCTCGCAGTTGCCTGCTGCCTGCTGAAATTCCACACGGATCCGGATACCTCCCTGATGCAAGTTGCCCCCACCGGCAACTGTGGCTGGTTTGACAGTGCCATGTGCCTCCTGCAAACTGACATCTGGAACCTGGCCTGGTGACTTTTGTTTCCCTGGGGAAAGGCCATAGATGATGTCCAGTGCCCCCTGGCCTGGAGTGGCCGACTGCCTGCTGAAATTCCGCACGGATCAGGATATCTCCCAGATGCAAGGTGCCCCCACAGGCACCTGTGGCTGGTTTGACAGTGCCAAGTGCCTCCTGCAAACTGACATCAGGAACCTGGCCTGGTGACTTTTGTTTCTCTGGGGAAAGGCCATCGTTCCTCTCCAGGGCCCGGTGGCTCGAGTGGGCGGATACCTGCTAAAATTCCGCACAGATCAGGATACCTCCCAGATGGAAGGTGCCCACCCAGGCAACTGTGGCTGGTTTGACAGTGCCAAGTGCCTCCTGCAAACTGACATCAGGAACCTGGCCTGGTGATTTTTCTTTGTCTGGGGAAAGGCCATTGTACGTGTCCAGGGCCTGTGGCCCGTAGTGGCTGGCCCCCTGCTGAAATTCCGAACGGATCAGGATACCTCCCAGACCGATAGTACCACCTCAGGCAACTGTGGCTGGTTTGACAGTGCCAAGTGCCTCCTGCAAACTGACATCAGGAACCTGGCCTGGTGACTTTTGTTTCTCTGGGGAAAAGCCATCATTCTTCTCCAGTGCCCGTTGGCCCGGAGTGGACGGGTGCCTGCTCAAATTCCGCACGGATCAGGATACCTCCCAGATGGAAAGTACCACCACAGGCAACTGTGGCTGGTTTGACAGTGCCAAGTGCCTCCTGCAAACTGACATCAGGAACCTGGCCTGGTGACTTTTGTTTCTCTGGGGAAAGGCCATCGTTCATATCCTACAAACTGTGGCCCAGAGTGGCCGGCTGCCTGCTGAAATTCCGCAAGGATCAGGATACCTCCCAGATGCAAGGTGCCCCACGGGAAACTGTGGCTGGTTTGACAGTGCCAAGTGCCTCCTGCCAACTGACATCAAGAACCTGGCCTGGTGACTTTTGTTTCTCTGGGGAAAGGCCATGGTTGGTATGATGAGCCTCCTGTCCTGGAGTGGCCGTCTGCCTGCTAAAATTCTGGACGGACCAGGATGCCGCCAAGATGCAAGGTGCCCCCAGAGGCAACTGTGGCTGGTTTGACAGTGCCAAGTGCTTCCTGCATACTGACATCAGAAACCTGGCCTGGTGATTTTCTTTCCCAGGGGAAAGGCCATGGTTCATGTCCAGGGCCCGGTGGCTCGCAGTTGCCTGCTGCCTGCTGAAATTCCACACGGATCCGGATACCTCCCAGATGCAAGGTGCCCCCACAGGCAACTTTGGCTGGTTTGACAGTGCCAAGTGCGTCCTGCAAATTGACATCAGGAACCTGGCCTGGTGAGTTTTGTTTCTCTGGGGAAAGGCTATTATTCTTGTTCAGAGCCCGGTGGCTCGGAGTGGCCAGCTGACTGCTGAAATTCCGCATGGATCAGGATACCTCCCAGGTTCAAGGTGCCGCCACAGGCAACTGTGGCTGGTTTGACAGTGCCAAGCGCCTCCTGCCAACTGACATCAGGAACCTGGCCTGGTGACTTTTGTTTCTCATGGGAAGTGCCATCGTTCGTGTCCCGTACCCGGAGGCCAGGAGTGGCCGGCTGCCTGCTGAAATTCCGAACGGATCAGGATACTGCCCAGATGCAATGTGCTCCCACAGGCAACTGTGGCTGGTTTGACAGTGCCAAGTGCCTCCTGCAAACTGACATCAGGAACCTGGCCTTGTGAGTTTTGTTTCTCTGGGGAAAGGCCATCATTCTTGTTCAGAGCCCAGTGGCCCAGAGTGGCCGGCTGCCTGCTGAATTTCCGCACGGATCAGGATAGCTCCCAGATTCAAGGTGCCGCCACAGGCAACTGCGGCAGGTTTGACAGTGCCAAGTGCCTCCTGCAAACTGACATCAGGAACCTGGCCTGGTGACATTTATTTCTCTGGGGAAAGGCCATTGTACGTGTCCAAGGCCTAGTGGCCCAGAGTGGCCGGCTGCTTGCTGGAATTCTGCATGGATCAGGATGCCGCCGAGATGCAAGGTGCCCCCACAGGCACCTGTGGCTGGTTTGACAGTGCCAAGTGCCTCCTGCAAACTGACATCAGGAACCTGGCCTGGTGACTTTTGTTTCTCTGGGGAAAGGCCATCGTTCATATCCTACAAACTGTGGCCCAGAGTGGCCGGCTGCCTGCTGAAATTCCGCACGGATCAGGATACCTCCCAGATGCAAGGTGCCCCACGGGAAACTGTGGCTGGTTTGACAGTGCCAAGTGCCTCCTGCCAACTGACATCAAGAACCTGGCCTGGTGACTTTTGTTTCTCTGGGGAAAGGCCATGGTTGGTATCCTGAGCCTCGTGTCCTGGAGTGGCCGTCTGCCTGCTAAAATTCTGGACGGACCAGGATGCCGCCAAGATGCAAGGTGCCCCCACAGGCAACTGTGGCTGGTTTGACAGTGCCAAGTGCTTCCTGCAAACTGACATCAGAAACCTGGCCTGGTGATTTTCTTTCCCAGGGGAAAGGCCATGGTTCATGTCCAGGGCCCGGTGGCTCGCAGTTGCCTGCTGCCTGCTGAAATTCCACACGGATCCGGATACCTCCCTGATGCAAGTTGCCCCCACCGGCAACTGTGGCTGGTTTGACAGTGCCATGTGCCTCCTGCAAACTGACATCTGGAACCTGGCCTGGTGACTTTTGTTTCCCTGGGGAAAGGCCATAGATGATGTCCAGTGCCCCCTGGCCTGGAGTGGCCGACTGCCTGCTGAAATTCCGCACGGATCAGGATATCTCCCAGATGCAAGGTGCCCCCACAGGCACCTGTGGCTGGTTTGACAGTGCCAAGTGCCTCCTGCAAACTGACATCAGGAACCTGGCCTGGTGAGTTTTGTTTCTCTGGGGAAAGGCCATCGTTCCTCTCCAGGGCCCGGTGGCTCGAGTGGGCGGATACCTGCTAAAATTCCGCACAGATCAGGATACCTCCCAGATGGAAGGTGCCCACCCAGGCAACTGTGGCTGGTTTGACAGTGCCAAGTGCCTCCTGCAAACTGACATCAGGAACCTGGCCTGGTGATTTTTCTTTGTCTGGGGAAAGGCCATTGTACGTGTCCAGGGCCTGTGGCCCGTAGTGGCTGGCCCCCTGCTGAAATTCCGAACGGATCAGGATACCTCCCAGACCGATAGTACCACCTCAGGCAACTGTGGCTGGTTTGACAGTGCCAAGTGCCTCCTGCAAACTGACATCAGGAACCTGGCCTGGTGACTTTTGTTTCTCTGGGGAAAAGCCATCATTCTTCTCCAGTGCCCGTTGGCCCGGAGTGGACGGGTGCCTGCTCAAATTCCGCACGGATCAGGATACCTCCCAGATGGAAAGTACCACCACAGGCAACTGTGGCTGGTTTGACAGTGCCAAGTGCCTCCTGCAAACTGACATCAGGAACCTGGCCTGGTGACTTTTGTTTCTCTGGGGAAAGGCCATCGTTCATATCCTACAAACTGTGGCCCAGAGTGGCCGGCTGCCTGCTGAAATTCCGCACGGATCAGGATACCTCCCAGATGCAAGGTGCCCCACGGGAAACTGTGGCTGGTTTGACAGTGCCAAGTGCCTCCTGCCAACTGACGTCAAGAACCTGGCCTGGTGACTTTTGTTTCTCTGGGGAAAGGCCATGGTTGGTATGATGAGCCTCCTGTCCTGGAGTGGCCGTCTGCCTGCTAAAATTCTGGACGGACCAGGATGCCGCCAAGATGCAAGGTGCCCCCAGAGGCAACTGTGGCTGGTTTGACAGTGCCAAGTGCTTCCTGCATACTGACATCAGAAACCTGGCCTGGTGATTTTCTTTCCCAGGGGAAAGGCCATGGTTCATGTCCAGGGCCCGGTGGCTCGCAGTTGCCTGCTGCCTGCTGAAATTCCACACGGATCCGGATACCTCCCAGATGCAAGGTGCCCCCACAGGCAACTTTGGCTGGTTTGACAGTGCCAAGTGCGTCCTGCAAATTGACATCAGGAACCTGGCCTGGTGAGTTTTGTTTCTCTGGGGAAAGGCTATTATTCTTGTTCAGAGCCCGGTGGCTCGGAGTGGCCAGCTGACTGCTGAAATTCCGCATGGATCAGGATACCTCCCAGGTTCAAGGTGCCGCCACAGGCAACTGTGGCTGGTTTGACAGTGCCAAGCGCCTCCTGCCAACTGACATCAGGAACCTGGCCTGGTGACTTTTGTTTCTCATGGGAAGTGCCATCGTTCGTGTCCCGTACCCGGAGGCCAGGAGTGGCCGGCTGCCTGCTGAAATTCCGAACGGATCAGGATACTGCCCAGATGCAATGTGCTCCCACAGGCAACTGTGGCTGGTTTGACAGTGCCAAGTGCCTCCTGCAAACTGACATCAGGAACCTGGCCTGGTGACTTTTGTTTCTCAGGGGAAAGTCCATGGTTTATATCCTGGACCAGTTGGACCGCAGGGACCGGCTGCTTGCTGAAATTCCGAAAGCACCAGGATGCCTCCCAGATGCAAGGTGTCCCCACAGGTAATTGTGTCTGGTTTGAGAGTGCCATGTGCCTCCTGCAAACTGACATCGGAAAGCTGGGCTGGTCACTTTGGTTTCTCTGGGGAAAGGCCACGATTCATGTCCAGGGCCTTGCGGCCCGGAGTGGCCCGCTGCCTGCTGAAATTCCGCACGGATCAGGATACCTCCCAGACCAAAACTAAAACCATAGGCAACTGTGGCTGGTTTGACAGTGCCAAGTGCCTCCAGAAAACTGACATCAGGAACCTGGCCTGGTAAGTTTTGTTTCTCTGGGGAAAGGCCATCGTTCTTGTCCGGAGCCAGTTGGCCCGGAGTGGACGGGTGCCTGCTCAAATTCCGCACGGATCAGGATACCTCCCTGATGGAAAGTGGCCCCACAGGCAACTGTGGCTGGTTTGACAGTGCCAAGTGCCTCCTGCAAACTGACATCAGGAACCTGGCCTGGTGACTTTTGTTTCTCTGGGGAAAAGCCATCATTCTTCTCCAGTGCCCGTTGGCCCGGAGTGGACGGGTGCCTGCTCAAATTCCGCACGGATCAGGATACCTCCCAGATGGAATGTACCACCACAGGCAACTGTGGCTGGTTTGACAGTGCCAAGTGCCTCCTGCAAACTGACATCCGGAGCCTGGCCTGGTGTCTTTTGTTTCTCAGGGGAAAGGCTTTCGCTCCTATCCATGGACGGGTGGCCAATAGTGGCTGGCTGCCTGCTGAAATTCCGCAAGGTTGAAGATACCTCCCAGATGGAAAGTACCACCACAGGCAACTGTGGCTGGTTTGACAGTGCCAAGTGCCTCCTGCAAACTGACATCAGGAACCTGGCCTGGTGACTTTTGTTTCTCAGGGGAAAGGTCATCGTTCGTGTCCAGTGCCCGGTGGCCTGGAGTGGCCAGCCGCCTGTTGAAATTCCGCACGGATGAGGATAACTCCCAGATGAAAGGAGCCCCCAGAGGCAACTGTGGCTGGTTTGACAGTGCCAAGTGCCTCCTGCAAACTGACATCAGGAACCTGGCCTGGTGACTTTTGTTTCTCTGGGGAAAGGCCATGGTTCATGTCCACGGCCTGGTGGCCCGGAGTGTCCGGCTGCCTGCTGAAATTCCGCATGGATCAGGATGCCGCCGAGATGCAAGGTGCCCCACAGGCACCTGTGGCTGGTTTGACAGTGCCAAGTGCTTCCTGCAAACTGACATCAGAAACCTGGCCTGGTGATTTTCTTTCTCCGGGGAAAGGCCATGATTCATGTCCAGGGCCCGGTGGCCCGTACTTGCCTGCTGCCTGCTGAAATTCCACACGGATCAGGATACCTCCCAGATGTAAGGTGCCACCACAGGCAACTGTGGCTGGTTTGACAGTGCCAAGTGCCTCCTGCCAACTGACATCAGGAACCTGGCCTTGTGACTTTTGTTTCTCTGGGGAAAGGCCATCATTCTTGTTCAGAGCCCAGTGGCCCGGAGTGGCCGGCTGCCTGCTGAATTTCCGCACGGATCAGGATGCCGCCAAGATGCAAGGTGCCCCCAGAGGCAACTGTGGCTGGTTTGACAGTGCCAAGTGCTTCCTGCAAACTGACATCAGAAACCTGGCCTGGTGATTTTCTTTCCCAGGGGAAAGGCCATGGTTCATGTCCAGGGCCCGGTGGCTCACAGTTGCCTGCTGCCTGCTGAAATTCCACACGGATCCGGATACCTCCCTGATGCAAGTTGCCCCCACCGGCAACTGTGGCTGGTTTGACAGTGCCATGTGCCTCCTGCAAACTGACATCAGGAACCTGGCCTGGTGACTTTTGTTTCCCAGGGGAAAGGCCATACATGATGTCCAGTGCCTTCTGGCCTGGAGTGGACGACTGTCTGCTGAAATTCTGCATGGATCAGGATGCCGCCGAGATGCAAGGTGCCCCACAGGCACCTGTGGCTGGTTTGACAGTGCCAAGTGCTTCCTGCAAACTGACATCAGAAACCTGGCCTGGTGATTTTCTTTCTCCGGGGAAAGGCCATGGTTCATGTCCAGGGCTTGGTGGCCCGTACTTGCCTGCTGCCTGCTGAAATTCCACACGGATCAGGATACCTCCCAGATGTAAGGTGCCACCACAGGCAACTGTGGCTGGTTTGACAGTGCCAAGTGCCTCCTGCAAACTGACATCAGGAACCTGGCCCGGTGACTTTTGTTTCTCTGGGGAAAGGCCATCGTTCATATCCTACAAACTGTGGCCCAGAGTGGCCGGCTGCCTGCTGAAATTCCGCACGGATCAGGATACCTCCCAGATGCAAGGTGCCCCACGGGAAACTGTGGCTGGTTTGACAGTGCCAAGTGCCTCCTGCCAACTGACATCAAGAACCTGGCCTGGTGACTTTTGTTTCTCTGGGGAAAGGCCATGGTTGGTATCCTGAGCCTGGTGTCCTGGAGTGGCCGTCTGCCTGCTAAAATTCTGGACGGACCAGGATGCCGCCAACATGCAATGTGCCCCCACAGGCAACTGTGGCTGGTTTGACAGTGCCAAGTGTTTCCTGCAAACTGACATCAGAAACCTGGCCTGGTGATTTTCTTTCTCAGGGGAAAGGCCATGGTTCATGTCCAGGGCCCGGTGGCTCGGAGTGGCCAGCTGACTGCTGAAATTCCGCATGGATCAGGATACCTCCCAGGTTCAAGGTGCCGCCACAGGCAACTGTGGCTGGTTTGACAGTGCCAAGCGCCTCCTGCCAACTGACATCAGGAACCTGGCCTGGTGACTTTTGTTTCTCATGGGAAGTGCCATCGTTCGTGTCCCGTACTCGGAGGCCAGGAGTGGCCGGCTGCCTGCTGAAATACCGCACAGATCAGGATAGCTCCCAGATGCAAGGTGCCCCCACAGGCACCTGTGGCTGGTTTGACAGTGCCAAGTGCCTCCTGCAAACTGACATCAGGAACCTGGCCTGGTGATTTTTCTTTGTCTGGGGAAAGGCCATTGTACGTGTCCAGGGCCTGTGGCCCGTAGTGGCCGGCCCCCTGCTGAAATTCCGAACGGATCAGGATACCTCCCAGACCGATAGTACCACCACAGGCAACTGTGGCTGGTTTGACAGTGCCAAGTGCCTCCTGCAAACTGACATCAGGAACCTGGCCTGGTGACTTTTATTTCTCTGGGGAAAGGCCATCGTTCCTCTCCAGGGCCCGTAGTCCGGAGTGGCCGACTGCCTGCTGAAATTCCTCATGGATCAGGATGCCTCCCACATGAAAGGTGCCCCCACAGGCAACTACGTCTGATTTGACAGTGCCATGTGCCTCCTGCAAACTGATATCAGGAACCTGGCCTGGTGATTTTTCTTTGTCTGGTGAAAGGCCATTGTACCTGTCCAGAGCCTGGTGGCCCGGAGTGGCCGGCTGCCTGCTGAAATTCCAAACGGATCACGATTCCTCCCAGAGCGAAAGTACCACCACAGGCAACTGTGGCTGGTTTGACAGTGCCAAGTGCCTCCTGCCAACTGACATCAGCAACCTTGCCAGGTGACTTTTGGTTCTCTGGGGAAAGGCCATCGTTCGTGTCCAGGGCCAGGTGTCCCTGGGTGTCCGGCTGCCTGCTGAAATTCCGAACGGATCAGGATACTGCCCAGATGCAATGTGCTCCCACAGGCAACTGTGGCTGGTTTGACAGTGCCAAGTGCGTCCTGCAAATTGACATCAGGAACCTGGCCTGGTGAGTTTTGTTTCTCTGGGGAAAGGCTATTATTCTTGTTCAGAGCCCGGTGGCTCGGAGTGGCCAGCTGACTGCTGAAATTCCGCATGGATCAGGATACCTCCCAGGTTCAAGGTGCCGCCACAGGCAACTGTGGCTGGTTTGACAGTGCCAAGCGCCTCCTGCCAACTGACATCAGGAACCTGGCCTGGTGACTTTTGTTTCTCATGGGAAGTGCCATCGTTCGTGTCCCGTACCCGGAGGCCAGGAGTGGCCGGCTGCCTGCTGAAATTCCGAACGGATCAGGATACTGCCCAGATGCAATGTGCTCCCACAGGCAACTGTGGCTGGTTTGACAGTGCCAAGTGCCTCCTGCAAACTGACATCAGGAACCTGGCCTGGTGACTTTTGTTTCTCAGGGGAAAGTCCATGGTTTATATCCTGGACCAGTTGGACCGCAGGGACCGGCTGCTTGCTGAAATTCCGAAAGCACCAGGATGCCTCCCAGATGCAAGGTGTCCCCACAGGTAATTGTGTCTGGTTTGAGAGTGCCATGTGCCTCCTGCAAACTGACATCGGAAAGCTGGGCTGGTCACTTTGGTTTCTCTGGGGAAAGGCCACGATTCATGTCCAGGGCCTTGCGGCCCGGAGTGGCCCGCTGCCTGCTGAAATTCCGCACGGATCAGGATACCTCCCAGACCAAAACTAAAACCATAGGCAACTGTGGCTGGTTTGACAGTGCCAAGTGCCTCCAGAAAACTGACATCAGGAACCTGGCCTGGTAAGTTTTGTTTCTCTGGGGAAAGGCCATCGTTCTTGTCCGGAGCCAGTTGGCCCGGAGTGGACGGGTGCCTGCTCAAATTCCGCACGGATCAGGATACCTCCCTGATGGAAAGTGGCCCCACAGGCAACTGTGGCTGGTTTGACAGTGCCAAGTGCCTCCTGCAAACTGACATCAGGAACCTGGCCTGGTGACTTTTGTTTCTCTGGGGAAAAGCCATCATTCTTCTCCAGTGCCCGTTGGCCCGGAGTGGACGGGTGCCTGCTCAAATTCCGCACGGATCAGGATACCTCCCAGATGGAATGTACCACCACAGGCAACTGTGGCTGGTTTGACAGTGCCAAGTGCCTCCTGCAAACTGACATCCGGAGCCTGGCCTGGTGTCTTTTGTTTCTCAGGGGAAAGGCTTTCGCTCCTATCCATGGACGGGTGGCCAATAGTGGCTGGCTGCCTGCTGAAATTCCGCAAGGTTGAAGATACCTCCCAGATGGAAAGTACCACCACAGGCAACTGTGGCTGGTTTGACAGTGCCAAGTGCCTCCTGCAAACTGACATCAGGAACCTGGCCTGGTGACTTTTGTTTCTCAGGGGAAAGGTCATCGTTCGTGTCCAGTGCCCGGTGGCCTGGAGTGGCCAGCCGCCTGTTGAAATTCCGCACGGATGAGGATAACTCCCAGATGAAAGGAGCCCCCAGAGGCAACTGTGGCTGGTTTGACAGTGCCAAGTGCCTCCTGCAAACTGACATCAGGAACCTGGCCTGGTGACTTTTGTTTCTCTGGGGAAAGGCCATGGTTCATGTCCACGGCCTGGTGGCCCGGAGTGTCCGGCTGCCTGCTGAAATTCCGCATGGATCAGGATGCCGCCGAGATGCAAGGTGCCCCACAGGCACCTGTGGCTGGTTTGACAGTGCCAAGTGCTTCCTGCAAACTGACATCAGAAACCTGGCCTGGTGATTTTCTTTCTCCGGGGAAAGGCCATGATTCATGTCCAGGGCCCGGTGGCCCGTACTTGCCTGCTGCCTGCTGAAATTCCACACGGATCAGGATACCTCCCAGATGTAAGGTGCCACCACAGGCAACTGTGGCTGGTTTGACAGTGCCAAGTGCCTCCTGCCAACTGACATCAGGAACCTGGCCTTGTGACTTTTGTTTCTCTGGGGAAAGGCCATCATTCTTGTTCAGAGCCCAGTGGCCCGGAGTGGCCGGCTGCCTGCTGAATTTCCGCACGGATCAGGATGCCGCCAAGATGCAAGGTGCCCCCAGAGGCAACTGTGGCTGGTTTGACAGTGCCAAGTGCTTCCTGCAAACTGACATCAGAAACCTGGCCTGGTGATTTTCTTTCCCAGGGGAAAGGCCATGGTTCATGTCCAGGGCCCGGTGGCTCGGAGTGGCCAGCTGACTGCTGAAATTCCGCATGGATCAGGATACCTCCCAGGTTCAAGGTGCCGCCACAGGCAACTGTGGCTGGTTTGACAGTGCCAAGCGCCTCCTGCCAACTGACATCAGGAACCTGGCCTGGTGACTTTTGTTTCTCATGGGAAGTGCCATCGTTCGTGTCCCGTACTCGGAGGCCAGGAGTGGCCGGCTGCCTGCTGAAATACCGCACAGATCAGGATAGCTCCCAGATGCAAGGTGCCCCCACAGGCACCTGTGGCTGGTTTGACAGTGCCAAGTGCCTCCTGCAAACTGACATCAGGAACCTGGCCTGGTGATTTTTCTTTGTCTGGGGAAAGGCCATTGTACGTGTCCAGGGCCTGTGGCCCGTAGTGGCCGGCCCCCTGCTGAAATTCCGAACGGATCAGGATACCTCCCAGACCGATAGTACCACCACAGGCAACTGTGGCTGGTTTGACAGTGCCAAGTGCCTCCTGCAAACTGACATCAGGAACCTGGCCTGGTGACTTTTATTTCTCTGGGGAAAGGCCATCGTTCCTCTCCAGGGCCCGTAGTCCGGAGTGGCCGACTGCCTGCTGAAATTCCTCATGGATCAGGATGCCTCCCACATGAAAGGTGCCCCCACAGGCAACTACGTCTGATTTGACAGTGCCATGTGCCTCCTGCAAACTGATATCAGGAACCTGGCCTGGTGATTTTTCTTTGTCTGGTGAAAGGCCATTGTACCTGTCCAGAGCCTGGTGGCCCGGAGTGGCCGGCTGCCTGCTGAAATTCCAAACGGATCACGATTCCTCCCAGAGCGAAAGTACCACCACAGGCAACTGTGGCTGGTTTGACAGTGCCAAGTGCCTCCTGCCAACTGACATCAGCAACCTTGCCAGGTGACTTTTGGTTCTCTGGGGAAAGGCCATCGTTCGTGTCCAGGGCCAGGTGTCCCTGGGTGTCCGGCTGCCTGCTGAAATTCCGAACGGATCAGGATACTGCCCAGATGCAATGTGCTCCCACAGGCAACTGTGGCTGGTTTGACAGTGCCAAGTGCCTCCTGCAAACTGACATCAGGAACCTGGCCTGGTGACTTTTGTTTCTCAGGGGAAAGTCCATGGTTTATATCCTGGACCAGTTGGACCGCAGGGACCGGCTGCTTGCTGAAATTCCGAAAGCACCAGGATGCCTCCCAGATGCAAGGTGTCCCCACAGGTAATTGTTTCTGGTTTGAGAGTGCCATGTGCCTCCTGCAAACTGACATCGGAAAGCTGGGCTGGTCACTTTGGTTTCTCTGGGGAAAGGCCACGATTCATGTCCAGGGCCTTGCGGCCCGGAGTGGCCCGCTGCCTGCTGAAATTCCGAACGGATCAGGATACCTCCCAGACCGAAACTAAAACCATAGGCAACTGTGGCTGGTTTGACAGTGCCAAGTGCCTCCAGCAAACTGACATCAGGAACCTGGCCTGGTAAGTTTTGTTTCTCTGGGGAAAGGCCATCGTTCTTGTCCGGAGCCCGCCAGCCCGGAGTGGCCGGCTGCCTGCTGAAATTCTGCATGGATCAGAATGCCGCCGAGATGCAAGGTGCCCCACAGGCACCTGTGGCTGGTTTGACAGTGCCAAGTGCTTCCTGCAAACTGACATCAGAAACCTGGCCTGGTGATTTTCTTTCTCCGGGGAAAGGCCATGGTTCATGTCCAGGGCCCGGTGGCCCGTACTTGCCTGCTGCCTGCTGAAATTCCACACGGATCAGGATACCTCCCAGATGTAAGGTGCCACCACAGGCAAATGTGGCTGGTTTGACAGTGCCAAGTGCCTCCTGCCAACTGACATCAGGAACCTGGCCTTGTGAGTTTTGTTTCTCTGGGGAAAGGCCATCATTCTTGTTCAGAGCCCAGCGGCCCAGAGTGGCCGGCTGCCTGCTGAATTTCCGCACGGATCAGGATAGCTCCCAGATTCAAGGTGCCGCCACAGGCAACTGCGGCAGGTTTGACAGTGCCAAGTGCCTCCTGCAAACTGACATCAGGAACCTGGCCTGGTGACATTTATTTCTCTGGGGAAAGGCCATTGTACGTGTCCAAGGCCTAGTGGCCCAGAGTGGCCGGCTGCTTGCTGGAATTCTGCAGGGATCAGGATGCCGCCGAGATGCAAGGTGCCCCCACAGGCACCTGTGGCTGGTTTGACAGTGCCAAGTGCCTCCTGCAAACTGACATCAGGAACCTGGCCTGGTGACTTTTGTTTCTCTGGGGAAAGGCCATCGTTCATATCCTACAAACTGTGGCCCAGAGTGGCCGGCTGCCTGCTGAAATTCCGCACGGATCAGGATACCTCCCAGATGCAAGGTGCCCCACGGGAAACTGTGGCTGGTTTGACAGTGCCAAGTGCCTCCTGCCAACTGACATCAAGAACCTGGCCTGGTGACTTTTGTTTCTCTGGGGAAAGGCCATGGTTGGTATCCTGAGCCTCGTGTCCTGGAGTGGCCGTCTGCCTGCTAAAATTCTGGACGGACCAGGATGCCGCCAAGATGCAAGGTGCCCCCAGAGGCAACTGTGGCTGGTTTGACAGTGCCAAGTGCTTCCTGCAAACTGACATCAGAAACCTGGCCTGGTGATTTTCTTTCCCAGGGGAAAGGCCATGGTTCATGTCCAGGGCCCGGTGGCTCGCAGTTGCCTGCTGCCTGCTGAAATTCCACACGGATCCGGATACCTCCCTGATGCAAGTTGCCCCCACCGGCAACTGTGGATGGTTTGACAGTGCCATGTGCCTCCTGCAAACTGACATCTGGAACCTGGCCTGGTGACTTTTGTTTCCCTGGGGAAAGGCCATAGATGATGTCCAGTGCCCCCTGGCCTGGAGTGGCCGACTGCCTGCTGAAATTCCGCACGGATCAGGATATCTCCCAGATGCAAGGTGCCCCCACAGGCACCTGTGGCTGGTTTGACAGTGCCAAGTGCCTCCTGCAAACTGACATCAGGAACCTGGCCTGGTGATTTTTCTTTGTCTGGGGAAAGGCCATTGTACGTGTCCAGGGCCTGTGGCCCGTAGTGGCTGGCCCCCTGCTGAAATTCCGAACGGATCAGGATACCTCCCAGACCGATAGTACCACCTCAGGCAACTGTGGCTGGTTTGACAGTGCCAAGTGCCTCCTGCAAACTGACATCAGGAACCTGGCCTGGTGACTTTTGTTTCTCTGGGGAAAAGCCATCATTCTTCTCCAGTGCCCGTTGGCCCGGAGTGGACGGGTGCCTGCTCAAATTCCGCACGGATCAGGATACCTCCCAGATGGAAAGTACCACCACAGGCAACTGTGGCTGGTTTGACAGTGCCAAGTGCCTCCTGCAAACTGACATCAGGAACCTGGCCTGGTGACTTTTGTTTCTCTGGGGAAAGGCCATCGTTCCTCTCCAGGGCCCGGTGGCTCGAGTGGGCGGATACCTGCTAAAATTCCGCACAGATCAGGATACCTCCCAGATGGAAGGTGCCCACCCAGGCAACTGTGGCTGGTTTGACAGTGCCAAGTGCCTCCTGCAAACTGACATCAGGAACCTGGCCTGGTGATTTTTCTTTGTCTGGGGAAAGGCCATTGTACGTGTCCAGGGCCTGTGGCCCGTAGTGGCTGGCCCCCTGCTGAAATTCCGAACGGATCAGGATACCTCCCAGACCGATAGTACCACCTCAGGCAACTGTGGCTGGTTTGACAGTGCCAAGTGCCTCCTGCAAACTGACATCAGGAACCTGGCCTGGTGACTTTTGTTTCTCTGGGGAAAAGCCATCATTCTTCTCCAGTGCCCGTTGGCCCGGAGTGGACGGGTGCCTGCTCAAATTCCGCACGGATCAGGATACCTCCCAGATGGAAAGTACCACCACAGGCAACTGTGGCTGGTTTGACAGTGCCAAGTGCCTCCTGCAAACTGACATCAGGAACCTGGCCTGGTGACTTTTGTTTCTCTGGGGAAAGGCCATCGTTCATATCCTACAAACTGTGGCCCAGAGTGGCCGGCTGCCTGCTGAAATTCCGCACGGATCAGGATACCTCCCAGATGCAAGGTGCCCCACGGGAAACTGTGGCTGGTTTGACAGTGCCAAGTGCCTCCTGCCAACTGACATCAAGAACCTGGCCTGGTGACTTTTGTTTCTCTGGGGAAAGGCCATGGTTGGTATGATGAGCCTCCTGTCCTGGAGTGGCCGTCTGCCTGCTAAAATTCTGGACGGACCAGGATGCCGCCAAGATGCAAGGTGCCCCCAGAGGCAACTGTGGCTGGTTTGACAGTGCCAAGTGCTTCCTGCAAACTGACATCAGAAACCTGGCCTGGTGATTTTCTTTCCCAGGGGAAAGGCCATGGTTCATGTCCAGGGCCCGGTGGCTCGCAGTTGCCTGCTGCCTGCTGAAATTCCACACGGATCCGGATACCTCCCAGATGCAAGGTGCCCCCACAGGCAACTTTGGCTGGTTTGACAGTGCCAAGTGCGTCCTGCAAATTGACATCAGGAACCTGGCCTGGTGAGTTTTGTTTCTCTGGGGAAAGGCTATTATTCTTGTTCAGAGCCCGGTGGCTGGGAGTGGCCAGCTGACTGCTGAAATTCCGCACGGATCAGGATACCTCCCAGGTTCAAGGTGCCGCCACAGGCAACTGTGGCTGGTTTGACAGTGCCAAGCGCCTCCTGCCAACTGACATCAGGAACCTGGCCTGGTGACTTTTGTTTCTCATGGGAAGTGCCATCGTTCGTGTCCCGTACCCGGAGGCCAGGAGTGGCCGGCTGCCTGCTGAAATTCCGAACGGATCAGGATACTGCCCAGATGCAATGTGCTCCCACAGGCAACTGTGGCTGGTTTGACAGTGCCAAGTGCCTCCTGCAAACTGACATCAGGAACCTGGCCTGGTGACTTTTGTTTCTCAGGGGAAAGTCCATGGTTTATATCCTGGACCAGTTGGACCGCAGGGACCGGCTGCTTGCTGAAATTCCGAAAGCACCAGGATGCCTCCCAGATGCAAGGTGTCCCCACAGGTAATTGTGTCTGGTTTGAGAGTGCCATGTGCCTCCTGCAAACTGACATCGGAAAGCTGGGCTGGTCACTTTGGTTTCTCTGGGGAAAGGCCACGATTCATGTCCAGGGCCTTGCGGCCCGGAGTGGCCCGCTGCCTGCTGAAATTCCGCACGGATCAGGATACCTCCCAGACCGAAACTAAAACCATAGGCAACTGTGGCTGGTTTGACAGTGCCAAGTGCCTCCAGCAAACTGACATCAGGAACCTGGCCTGGTAAGTTTTGTTTCTCTGGGGAAAGGCCATCGTTCTTGTCCGGAGCCAGTTGGCCCGGAGTGGACGGGTGCCTGCTCAAATTCCGCACGGATCAGGATACCTCCCAGATGGAAAGTGGCCCCACAGGCAACTGTGGCTGGTTTGACAGTGCCAAGTGCCTCCTGCAAACTGACATCAGGAACCTGGCCTGGTGACTTTTGTTTCTCAGGGGAAAAGCCATCATTCTTCTCCAGTGCCCGTTGGCCCGGAGTGGACGGGTGCCTGCTGAAATTCCTCACGGATCAGGATACCTCCCAGATGGAATGTACCACCACAGGCAACTGTGGCTGGTTTGACAGTGCCAAGTGCCTCCTGCAAACTGACATCCGGAGCCTGGCCTGGTGTCTTTTGTTTCTCAGGGGAAAGGCTTTCGCTCCTATCCATGGACGGGTGGCCAATAGTGGCTGGCTGCCTGCTGAAATTCCGCAAGGTTGAAGATACCTCCCAGATGGAAAGTACCACCACAGGCAACTGTGGCTGGTTTGACAGTGCCAAGTGCCTCCTGCAAACTGACATCAGGAACCTGGCCTGGTGACTTTTGTTTCTCAGGGGAAAGGTCATCGTTCGTGTCCAGTGCCCGGTGGCCTGGAGTGGCCAGCCGCCTGTTGAAATTCCGCACGGATGAGGATAACTCCCAGATGAAAGGAGCCCCCAGAGGCAACTGTGGCTGGTTTGACAGTGCCAAGTGCCTCCTGCAAACTGACATCAGGAACCTGGCCTGGTGACTTTTGTTTCTCTGGGGAAAGGCCATGGTTCATGTCCACGGCCTGGTGGCCCGGAGTGTCCGGCTGCCTGCTGAAATTCCGCATGGATCAGGATGCCGCCGAGATGCAAGGTGCCCCACAGGCACCTGTGGCTGGTTTGACAGTGCCAAGTGCTTCCTGCAAACTGACATCAGAAACCTGGCCTGGTGATTTTCTTTCTCCGGGGAAAGGCCATGATTCATGTCCAGGGCCCGGTGGCCCGTACTTGCCTGCTGCCTGCTGAAATTCCACACGGATCAGGATACCTCCCAGATGTAAGGTGCCACCACAGGCAACTGTGGCTGGTTTGACAGTGCCAAGTGCCTCCTGCAAACTGACATCAGGAACCTGGCCTTGTGACTTTTGTTTCTCTGGGGAAAGGCCATCATTCTTGTTCAGAGCCCAGTGGCCCAGAGTGGCCGGCTGCCTGCTGAATTTCCGCACGGATCAGGATAGCTCCCAGATGCAATGTGCCGCCACAGGCAACTGTGGCAGGTTTGACAGTGCCAAGTGCCTCCTGCAAACTGACATCAGGAACCTGGCCTGGTGACATTTATTTCTCTGGGGAAAGGCCATTGTACGTGTCCAAGGCCTAGTGGCCCAGAGTGGCCGGCTGCTTGCTGGAATTCTGCATGGATCAGGATGCCGCGGAGATGCAAGGTGCCCCCACAGGCACCTGTGGCTGGTTTGACAGTGCCAAGTGCCTCCTGCAAACTGACATCAGGAACCTGGCCTGGTGACTTTTGTTTTTCTGGGGAAAGGCCATCGTTCATATCCTACAAACTGTGGCCCATAGTGGCCGGCTGCCTGCTGAAATTCCGCACGGATCAGGATACCTCCCAGATGCAAGGTGCCCCCAGAGGCAACTGTGGCTGGTTTGACAGTGCCAAGTGCTTCCTGCATACTGACATCAGAAACCTGGCCTGGTGATTTTCTTTCCCAGGGGAAAGGCCATGGTTCATGTCCAGGGCCCGGTGGCTCGCAGTTGCCTGCTGCCTGCTGAAATTCCACACGGATCCGGATACCTCCCAGATGCAAGGTGCCCCCACAGGCAACTTTGGCTGGTTTGACAGTGCCAAGTGCGTCCTGCAAATTGACATCAGGAACCTGGCCTGGTGAGTTTTGTTTCTCTGGGGAAAGGCTATTATTCTTGTTCAGAGCCCGGTGGCTCGGAGTGGCCAGCTGACTGCTGAAATTCCGCATGGATCAGGATACCTCCCAGGTTCAAGGTGCCGCCACAGGCAACTGTGGCTGGTTTGACAGTGCCAAGCGCCTCCTGCCAACTGACATCAGGAACCTGGCCTGGTGACTTTTGTTTCTCATGGGAAGTGCCATCGTTCGTGTCCCGTACCCGGAGGCCAGGAGTGGCCGGCTGCCTGCTGAAATTCCGAACGGATCAGGATACTGCCCAGATGCAATGTGCTCCCACAGGCAACTGTGGCTGGTTTGACAGTGCCAAGTGCCTCCTGCAAACTGACATCAGGAACCTGGCCTGGTGACTTTTGTTTCTCAGGGGAAAGTCCATGGTTTATATCCTGGACCAGTTGGACCGCAGGGACCGGCTGCTTGCTGAAATTCCGAAAGCACCAGGATGCCTCCCAGATGCAAGGTGTCCCCACAGGTAATTGTGTCTGGTTTGAGAGTGCCATGTGCCTCCTGCAAACTGACATCGGAAAGCTGGGCTGGTCACTTTGGTTTCTCTGGGGAAAGGCCACGATTCATGTCCAGGGCCTTGCGGCCCGGAGTGGCCCGCTGCCTGCTGAAATTCCGCACGGATCAGGATACCTCCCAGACCGAAACTAAAACCATAGGCAACTGTGGCTGGTTTGACAGTGCCAAGTGCCTCCTGCAAACAGACATCAGGAACCTGGCCTGGTAAGTTTTGTTTCTCTGGGGAAAGGCCATCGTTCTTGTCCGGAGCCAGTTGGCCCGGAGTGGACGGGTGCCTGCTCAAATTCCGCACGGATCAGGATACCTCCCTGATGGAAAGTGGCCCCACAGGCAACTGTGGCTGGTTTGACAGTGCCAAGTGCCTCCTGCAAACTGACATCAGGAACCTGGCCTGGTGACTTTTGTTTCTCTGGGGAAAAGCCATCATTCTTCTCCAGTGCCCGTTGGCCCGGAGTGGACGGGTGCCTGCTCAAATTCCGCACGGATCAGGATACCTCCCAGATGGAATGTACCACCACAGGCAACTGTGGCTGGTTTGACAGTGCCAAGTGCCTCCTGCAAACTGACATCCGGAGCCTGGCCTGGTGTCTTTTGTTTCTCAGGGGAAAGGCTTTCGCTCCTATCCATGGACGGGTGGCCAATAGTGGCTGGCTGCCTGCTGAAATTCCGCAAGGTTGAAGATACCTCCCAGATGGAAAGTACCACCACAGGCAACTGTGGCTGGTTTGACAGTGCCAAGTGCCTCCTGCAAACTGACATCAGGAACCTGGCCTGGTGACTTTTGTTTCTCAGGGGAAAGGTCATCGTTCGTGTCCAGTGCCCGGTGGCCTGGAGTGGCCAGCCGCCTGTTGAAATTCCGCACGGATGAGGATAACTCCCAGATGAAAGGAGCCCCCAGAGGCAACTGTGGCTGGTTTGACAGTGCCAAGTGCCTCCTGCAAACTGACATCAGGAACCTGGCCTGGTGACTTTTGTTTCTCTGGGGAAAGGCCATGGTTCATGTCCACGGCCTGGTGGCCCGGAGTGTCCGGCTGCCTGCTGAAATTCCGCATGGATCAGGATGCCGCCGAGATGCAAGGTGCCCCACAGGCACCTGTGGCTGGTTTGACAGTGCCAAGTGCTTCCTGCAAACTGACATCAGAAACCTGGCCTGGTGATTTTCTTTCTCCGGGGAAAGGCCATGATTCATGTCCAGGGCCCGGTGGCCCGTACTTGCCTGCTGCCTGCTGAAATTCCACACGGATCAGGATACCTCCCAGATGTAAGGTGCCACCACAGGCAACTGTGGCTGGTTTGACAGTGCCAAGTGCCTCCTGCAAACTGACATCAGGAACCTGGCCTTGTGACTTTTGTTTCTCTGGGGAAAGGCCATCATTCTTGTTCAGAGCCCAGTGGCCCGGAGTGGCCGGCTGCCTGCTGAATTTCCGCACGGATCAGGATGCCGCCAAGATGCAAGGTGCCCCCAGAGGCAACTGTGGCTGGTTTGACAGTGCCAAGTGCTTCCTGCAAATTGACATCAGAAACCTGGCCTGGTGATTTTCTTTCCCAGGGGAAAGGCCATGGTTCATGTCCAGGGCCCGGTGGCTCACAGTTGCCTGCTGCCTGCTGAAATTCCACACGGATCCGGATACCTCCCTGATGCAAGTTGCCCCCACCGGCAACTGTGGCTGGTTTGACAGTGCCATGTGCCTCCTGCAAACTGACATCAGGAACCTGGCCTGGTGACTTTTGTTTCCCAGGGGAAAGGCCATACATGATGTCCAGTGCCTTCTGGCCTGGAGTGGACGACTGTCTGCTGAAATTCTGCATGGATCAGAATGCCGCCGAGATGCAAGGTGCCCCACAGGAACCTGTGGCTGGTTTGACAGTGCCAAGTGCTTCCTGCAAACTGACATCAGAAACCTGGCCTGGTGATTTTCTTTCTCCGGGGAAAGGCCATGGTTCATGTCCAGGGCTTGGTGGCCCGTACTTGCCTGCTGCCTGCTGAAATTCCACACGGATCAGGATACCTCCCAGATGTAAGGTGCCACCACAGGCAACTGTGGCTGGTTTGACAGTGCCAAGTGCCTCCTGCAAACTGACATCAGGAACCTGGCCCGGTGACTTTTGTTTCTCTGGGGAAAGGCCATCGTTCATATCCTACAAACTGTGGCCCAGAGTGGCCGGCTGCCTGCTGAAATTCCGCACGGATCAGGATACCTCCCAGATGCAAGGTGCCCCACGGGAAACTGTGGCTGGTTTGACAGTGCCAAGTGCCTCCTGCCAACTGACATCAAGAACCTGGCCTGGTGACATTTATTTCTCTGGGGAAAGGCCATTGTACGTGTCCAAGGCCTAGTGGCCCAGAGTGGCCGGCTGCTTGCTGGAATTCTGCATGGATCAGGATGCCGCGGAGATGCAAGGTGCCCCCACAGGCACCTGTGGCTGGTTTGACAGTGCCAAGTGCCTCCTGCAAACTGACATCAGGAACCTGGCCTGGTGACTTTTGTTTTTCTGGGGAAAGGCCATCGTTCATATCCTACAAACTGTGGCCCATAGTGGCCGGCTGCCTGCTGAAATTCCGCACGGATCAGGATACCTCCCAGATGCAAGGTGCCCCCAGAGGCAACTGTGGCTGGTTTGACAGTGCCAAGTGCTTCCTGCATACTGACATCAGAAACCTGGCCTGGTGATTTTCTTTCCCAGGGGAAAGGCCATGGTTCATGTCCAGGGCCCGGTGGCTCGCAGTTGCCTGCTGCCTGCTGAAATTCCACACGGATCCGGATACCTCCCAGATGCAAGGTGCCCCCACAGGCAACTTTGGCTGGTTTGACAGTGCCAAGTGCGTCCTGCAAATTGACATCAGGAACCTGGCCTGGTGAGTTTTGTTTCTCTGGGGAAAGGCTATTATTCTTGTTCAGAGCCCGGTGGCTCGGAGTGGCCAGCTGACTGCTGAAATTCCGCATGGATCAGGATACCTCCCAGGTTCAAGGTGCCGCCACAGGCAACTGTGGCTGGTTTGACAGTGCCAAGCGCCTCCTGCCAAACTGACATCAGGAACCTGGCCTGGTGACTTTTGTTTCTCATGGGAAGTGCCATCGTTCGTGTCCCGTACCCGGAGGCCAGGAGTGGCCGGCTGCCTGCTGAAATTCCGAACGGATCAGGATACTGCCCAGATGCAATGTGCTCCCACAGGCAACTGTGGCTGGTTTGACAGTGCCAAGTGCCTCCTGCAAACTGACATCAGGAACCTGGCCTGGTGACTTTTGTTTCTCAGGGGAAAGTCCATGGTTTATATCCTGGACCAGTTGGACCGCAGGGACCGGCTGCTTGCTGAAATTCCGAAAGCACCAGGATGCCTCCCAGATGCAAGGTGTCCCCACAGGTAATTGTGTCTGGTTTGAGAGTGCCATGTGCCTCCTGCAAACTGACATCGGAAAGCTGGGCTGGTCACTTTGGTTTCTCTGGGGAAAGGCCACGATTCATGTCCAGGGCCTTGCGGCCCGGAGTGGCCCGCTGCCTGCTGAAATTCCGCACGGATCAGGATACCTCCCAGACCGAAACTAAAACCATAGGCAACTGTGGCTGGTTTGACAGTGCCAAGTGCCTCCTGCAAACAGACATCAGGAACCTGGCCTGGTAAGTTTTGTTTCTCTGGGGAAAGGCCATCGTTCTTGTCCGGAGCCAGTTGGCCCGGAGTGGACGGGTGCCTGCTCAAATTCCGCACGGATCAGGATACCTCCCTGATGGAAAGTGGCCCCACAGGCAACTGTGGCTGGTTTGACAGTGCCAAGTGCCTCCTGCAAACTGACATCAGGAACCTGGCCTGGTGACTTTTGTTTCTCTGGGGAAAAGCCATCATTCTTCTCCAGTGCCCGTTGGCCCGGAGTGGACGGGTGCCTGCTCAAATTCCGCACGGATCAGGATACCTCCCAGATGGAATGTACCACCACAGGCAACTGTGGCTGGTTTGACAGTGCCAAGTGCCTCCTGCAAACTGACATCCGGAGCCTGGCCTGGTGTCTTTTGTTTCTCAGGGGAAAGGCTTTCGCTCCTATCCATGGACGGGTGGCCAATAGTGGCTGGCTGCCTGCTGAAATTCCGCAAGGTTGAAGATACCTCCCAGATGGAAAGTACCACCACAGGCAACTGTGGCTGGTTTGACAGTGCCAAGTGCCTCCTGCAAACTGACATCAGGAACCTGGCCTGGTGACTTTTGTTTCTCAGGGGAAAGGTCATCGTTCGTGTCCAGTGCCCGGTGGCCTGGAGTGGCCAGCCGCCTGTTGAAATTCCGCACGGATGAGGATAACTCCCAGATGAAAGGAGCCCCCAGAGGCAACTGTGGCTGGTTTGACAGTGCCAAGTGCCTCCTGCAAACTGACATCAGGAACCTGGCCTGGTGACTTTTGTTTCTCTGGGGAAAGGCCATGGTTCATGTCCACGGCCTGGTGGCCCGGAGTGTCCGGCTGCCTGCTGAAATTCCGCATGGATCAGGATGCCGCCGAGATGCAAGGTGCCCCACAGGCACCTGTGGCTGGTTTGACAGTGCCAAGTGCTTCCTGCAAACTGACATCAGAAACCTGGCCTGGTGATTTTCTTTCTCCGGGGAAAGGCCATGATTCATGTCCAGGGCCCGGTGGCCCGTACTTGCCTGCTGCCTGCTGAAATTCCACACGGATCAGGATACCTCCCAGATGTAAGGTGCCACCACAGGCAACTGTGGCTGGTTTGACAGTGCCAAGTGCCTCCTGCAAACTGACATCAGGAACCTGGCCTTGTGACTTTTGTTTCTCTGGGGAAAGGCCATCATTCTTGTTCAGAGCCCAGTGGCCCGGAGTGGCCGGCTGCCTGCTGAATTTCCGCACGGATCAGGATGCCGCCAAGATGCAAGGTGCCCCCAGAGGCAACTGTGGCTGGTTTGACAGTGCCAAGTGCTTCCTGCAAATTGACATCAGAAACCTGGCCTGGTGATTTTCTTTCCCAGGGGAAAGGCCATGGTTCATGTCCAGGGCCCGGTGGCTCACAGTTGCCTGCTGCCTGCTGAAATTCCACACGGATCCGGATACCTCCCTGATGCAAGTTGCCCCCACCGGCAACTGTGGCTGGTTTGACAGTGCCATGTGCCTCCTGCAAACTGACATCAGGAACCTGGCCTGGTGACTTTTGTTTCCCAGGGGAAAGGCCATACATGATGTCCAGTGCCTTCTGGCCTGGAGTGGACGACTGTCTGCTGAAATTCTGCATGGATCAGAATGCCGCCGAGATGCAAGGTGCCCCACAGGCACCTGTGGCTGGTTTGACAGTGCCAAGTGCTTCCTGCAAACTGACATCAGAAACCTGGCCTGGTGATTTTCTTTCTCCGGGGAAAGGCCATGGTTCATGTCCAGGGCTTGGTGGCCCGTACTTGCCTGCTGCCTGCTGAAATTCCACACGGATCAGGATACCTCCCAGATGTAAGGTGCCACCACAGGCAACTGTGGCTGGTTTGACAGTGCCAAGTGCCTCCTGCAAACTGACATCAGGAACCTGGCCCGGTGACTTTTGTTTCTCTGGGGAAAGGCCATCGTTCATATCCTACAAACTGTGGCCCAGAGTGGCCGGCTGCCTGCTGTAATTCCGCACGGATCAGGATACCTCCCAGATGCAAGGTGCCCCACGGGAAACTGTGGCTGGTTTGACAGTGCCAAGTGCCTCCTGCCAACTGACATCAAGAACCTGGCCTGGTGACTTTTGTTTCTCTGGGGAAAGGCCATGGTTGGTATCCTGAGCCTGGTGTCCTGGAGTGGCCGTCTGCCTGCTAAAATTCTGGACGGACCAGGATGCCGCCAACATGCAATGTGCCCCCACAGGCAACTGTGGCTGGTTTGACAGTGCCAAGTGTTTCCTGCAAACTGACATCAGAAACCTGGCCTGGTGATTTTCTTTCTCAGGGGAAAGGCCATGGTTCATGTCCAGGGCCCGGTGGCTCGGAGTGGCCAGCTGACTGCTGAAATTCCGCATGGATCAGGATACCTCCCAGGTTCAAGGTGCCGCCACAGGCAACTGTGGCTGGTTTGACAGTGCCAAGCGCCTCCTGCCAACTGACATCAGGAACCTGGCCTGGTGACTTTTGTTTCTCATGGGAAGTGCCATCGTTCGTGTCCCGTACTCGGAGGCCAGGAGTGGCCGGCTGCCTGCTGAAATACCGCACAGATCAGGATAGCTCCCAGATGCAAGGTGCCCCCACAGGCACCTGTGGCTGGTTTGACAGTGCCAAGTGCCTCCTGCAAACTGACATCAGGAACCTGGCCTGGTGATTTTTCTTTGTCTGGGGAAAGGCCATTGTACGTGTCCAGGGCCTGTGGCCCGTAGTGGCCGGCCCCCTGCTGAAATTCCGAACGGATCAGGATACCTCCCAGACCGATAGTACCACCACAGGCAACTGTGGCTGGTTTGACAGTGCCAAGTGCCTCCTGCAAACTGACATCAGGAACCTGGCCTGGTGACTTTTATTTCTCTGGGGAAAGGCCATCGTTCCTCTCCAGGGCCCGTAGTCCGGAGTGGCCGACTGCCTGCTGAAATTCCTCATGGATCAGGATGCCTCCCACATGAAAGGTGCCCCCACAGGCAACTACGTCTGATTTGACAGTGCCATGTGCCTCCTGCAAACTGATATCAGGAACCTGGCCTGGTGATTTTTCTTTGTCTGGTGAAAGGCCATTGTACCTGTCCAGAGCCTGGTGGCCCGGAGTGGCCGGCTGCCTGCTGAAATTCCAAACGGATCACGATTCCTCCCAGAGCGAAAGTACCACCACAGGCAACTGTGGCTGGTTTGACAGTGCCAAGTGCCTCCTGCCAACTGACATCAGCAACCTTGCCAGGTGACTTTTGGTTCTCTGGGGAAAGGCCATCGTTCGTGTCCAGGGCCAGGTGTCCCTGGGTGTCCGGCTGCCTGCTGAAATTCCGAACGGATCAGGATACTGCCCAGATGCAATGTGCTCCCACAGGCAACTGTGGCTGGTTTGACAGTGCCAAGTGCCTCCTGCAAACTGACATCAGGAACCTGGCCTGGTGACTTTTGTTTCTCAGGGGAAAGTCCATGGTTTATATCCTGGACCAGTTGGACCGCAGGGACCGGCTGCTTGCTGAAATTCCGAAAGCACCAGGATGCCTCCCAGATGCAAGGTGTCCCCACAGGTAATTGTGTCTGGTTTGAGAGTGCCATGTGCCTCCTGCAAACTGACATCGGAAAGCTGGGCTGGTCACTTTGGTTTCTCTGGGGAAAGGCCACGATTCATGTCCAGGGCCTTGCGGCCCGGAGTGGCCCGCTGCCTGCTGAAATTCCGCACGGATCAGGATACCTCCCAGACCGAAACTAAAACCATAGGCAACTGTGGCTGGTTTGACAGTGCCAAGTGCCTCCAGCAAACTGACATCAGGAACCTGGCCTGGTAAGTTTTGTTTCTCTGGGGAAAGGCCATCGTTCTTGTCCGGAGCCCGCCAGCCCGGAGTGGCCGGCTGCCTGCTGAAATTCTGCATGGATCAGAATGCCGCCGAGATGCAAGGTGCCCCACAGGCAACTGTGGCTGGTTTGACAGTGCCAAGTGCTTCCTGCAAACTGACATCAGAAACCTGGCCTGGTGATTTTCTTTCTCCGGGGAAAGGCCATGGTTCATGTCCAGGGCCCGGTGGCCCGTACTTGCCTGCTGCCTTCTGAAATTCCACACGGATCAGGATACCTCCCAGATGTAAGGTGCCACCACAGGCAAATGTGGCTGGTTTGACAGTGCCAAGTGCCTCCTGCAAACTGACATCAGGAACCTGGCCTTGTGAGTTTTGTTTCTCTGGGGAAAGGCCATCATTCTTGTTCAGAGCCCAGTGGCCCAGAGTGGCCGGCTGCCTGCTGAATTTCCGCACGGATCAGGATAGCTCCCAGATTCAAGATGCCGCCACAGGCAACTGCGGCAGGTTTGACAGTGCCAAGTGCCTCCTGCAAACTGACATCAGGAACCTGGCCTGGTGACATTTATTTCTCTGGGGAAAGGCCATTGTACGTGTCCAAGGCCTAGTGGCCCAGAGTGGCCGGCTGCTTGCTGGAATTCTGCATGGATCAGGATGCCGCCGAGATGCAAGGTGCCCCCACAGACACCTGTGGCTGGTTTGACAGTGCCAAGTGCCTCCTGCAAACTGACATCAGGAACCTGGCCTGGTGACTTTTGTTTCTCTGGGGAAAGGCCATCGTTCATATCCTACAAACTGTGGCCCAGAGTGGCCGGCTGCCTGCTGAAATTCCGCACGGATCAGGATACCTCCCAGATGCAAGGTGCCCCACGGGAAACTGTGGCTGGTTTGACAGTGCCAAGTGCCTCCTGCCAACTGACATCAAGAACCTGGCCTGGTGACTTTTGCTTCTCTGGGGAAAGGCCATGGTTGGTATCCTGAGCCTCGTGTCCTGGAGTGGCCGTCTGCCTGCTAAAATTCTGGACGGACCAGGATGCCGCCAAGATGCAAGGTGCCCCCACAGGCAACTGTGGCTGGTTTGACAGTGCCAAGTGCTTCCTGCAAACTGACATCAGAAACCTGGCCTGGTGATTTTCTTTCCCAGGGGAAAGGCCATGGTTCATGTCCAGGGCCCGGTGGCTCGCAGTTGCCTGCTGCCTGCTGAAATTCCACACGGATCCGGATACCTCCCTGATGCAAGTTGCCCCCACCGGCAACTGTGGCTGGTTTGACAGTGCCATGTGCCTCCTGCAAACTGACATCTGGAACCTGGCCTGGTGACTTTTGTTTCCCTGGGGAAAGGCCATAGATGATGTCCGGTGCCCCCTGGCCTGGAGTGGCCGACTGCCTGCTGAAATTCCGAACGGATCAGGATATCTCCCAGATGCAAGGTGCCCCCACAGGCACCTGTGGCTGGTTTGACAGTGCCAAGTGCCTCCTGCAAACTGACATCAGGAACCTGGCCTGGTGACTTTTGTTTCTCTGGGGAAAGGCCATCGTTCCTCTCCAGGGCCCGGTGGCTCGAGTGGGCGGATACCTGCTAAAATTCCGCACAGATCAGGATACCTCCCAGATGGAAGGTGCCCACCCAGGCAACTGTGGCTGGTTTGACAGTGCCAAGTGCCTCCTGCAAACTGACATCAGGAACCTGGCCTGGTGACTTTTGTTTCTCAGGGGAAAGGTCATCGTTCGTGTCCAGTGCCCGGTGGCCTGGAGTGGCCAGCCGCCTGTTGAAATTCCGCACGGATGAGGATAACTCCCAGATGAAAGGAGCCCCCAGAGGCAACTGTGGCTGGTTTGACAGTGCCAAGTGCCTCCTGCAAACTGACATCAGGAACCTGGCCTGGTGACTTTTGTTTCTCTGGGGAAAGGCCATGGTTCATGTCCACGGCCTGGTGGCCCGGAGTGTCCGGCTGCCTGCTGAAATTCCGCATGGATCAGGATGCCGCCGAGATGCAAGGTGCCCCACAGGCACCTGTGGCTGGTTTGACAGTGCCAAGTGCTTCCTGCAAACTGACATCAGAAACCTGGCCTGGTGATTTTCTTTCTCCGGGGAAAGGCCATGATTCATGTCCAGGGCCCGGTGGCCCGTACTTGCCTGCTGCCTGCTGAAATTCCACACGGATCAGGATACCTCCCAGATGTAAGGTGCCACCACAGGCAACTGTGGCTGGTTTGACAGTGCCAAGTGCCTCCTGCAAACTGACATCAGGAACCTGGCCTTGTGACTTTTGTTTCTCTGGGGAAAGGCCATCATTCTTGTTCAGAGCCCAGTGGCCCGGAGTGGCCGGCTGCCTGCTGAATTTCCGCACGGATCAGGATGCCGCCAAGATGCAAGGTGCCCCCAGAGGCAACTGTGGCTGGTTTGACAGTGCCAAGTGCTTCCTGCAAATTGACATCAGAAACCTGGCCTGGTGATTTTCTTTCCCAGGGGAAAGGCCATGGTTCATGTCCAGGGCCCGGTGGCTCACAGTTGCCTGCTGCCTGCTGAAATTCCACACGGATCCGGATACCTCCCTGATGCAAGTTGCCCCCACCGGCAACTGTGGCTGGTTTGACAGTGCCATGTGCCTCCTGCAAACTGACATCAGGAACCTGGCCTGGTGACTTTTGTTTCCCAGGGGAAAGGCCATACATGATGTCCAGTGCCTTCTGGCCTGGAGTGGACGACTGTCTGCTGAAATTCTGCATGGATCAGAATGCCGCCGAGATGCAAGGTGCCCCACAGGAACCTGTGGCTGGTTTGACAGTGCCAAGTGCTTCCTGCAAACTGACATCAGAAACCTGGCCTGGTGATTTTCTTTCTCCGGGGAAAGGCCATGGTTCATGTCCAGGGCTTGGTGGCCCGTACTTGCCTGCTGCCTGCTGAAATTCCACACGGATCAGGATACCTCCCAGATGTAAGGTGCCACCACAGGCAACTGTGGCTGGTTTGACAGTGCCAAGTGCCTCCTGCAAACTGACATCAGGAACCTGGCCCGGTGACTTTTGTTTCTCTGGGGAAAGGCCATCGTTCATATCCTACAAACTGTGGCCCAGAGTGGCCGGCTGCCTGCTGAAATTCCGCACGGATCAGGATACCTCCCAGATGCAAGGTGCCCCACGGGAAACTGTGGCTGGTTTGACAGTGCCAAGTGCCTCCTGCCAACTGACATCAAGAACCTGGCCTGGTGACTTTTGTTTCTCTGGGGAAAGGCCATGGTTGGTATCCTGAGCCTGGTGTCCTGGAGTGGCCGTCTGCCTGCTAAAATTCTGGACGGACCAGGATGCCGCCAACATGCAATGTGCCCCCACAGGCAACTGTGGCTGGTTTGACAGTGCCAAGTGTTTCCTGCAAACTGACATCAGAAACCTGGCCTGGTGATTTTCTTTCTCCGGGGAAAGGCCATGGTTCATGTCCAGGGCCCGGTGGCTCGGAGTGGCCAGCTGACTGCTGAAATTCCGCATGGATCAGGATACCTCCCAGGTTCAAGGTGCCGCCACAGGCAACTGTGGCTGGTTTGACAGTGCCAAGCGCCTCCTGCCAACTGACATCAGGAACCTGGCCTGGTGACTTTTGTTTCTCATGGGAAGTGCCATCGTTCGTGTCCCGTACTCGGAGGCCAGGAGTGGCCGGCTGCCTGCTGAAATACCGCACAGATCAGGATAGCTCCCAGATGCAAGGTGCCCCCACAGGCACCTGTGGCTGGTTTGACAGTGCCAAGTGCCTCCTGCAAACTGACATCAGGAACCTGGCCTGGTGATTTTTCTTTGTCTGGGGAAAGGCCATTGTACGTGTCCAGGGCCTGTGGCCCGTAGTGGCCGGCCCCCTGCTGAAATTCCGAACGGATCAGGATACCTCCCAGACCGATAGTACCACCACAGGCAACTGTGGCTGGTTTGACAGTGCCAAGTGCCTCCTGCAAACTGACATCAGGAACCTGGCCTGGTGACTTTTATTTCTCTGGGGAAAGGCCATCGTTCCTCTCCAGGGCCCGTAGTCCGGAGTGGCCGACTGCCTGCTGAAATTCCTCATGGATCAGGATGCCTCCCACATGAAAGGTGCCCCCACAGGCAACTACGTCTGATTTGACAGTGCCATGTGCCTCCTGCAAACTGATATCAGGAACCTGGCCTGGTGATTTTTCTTTGTCTGGTGAAAGGCCATTGTACCTGTCCAGAGCCTGGTGGCCCGGAGTGGCCGGCTGCCTGCTGAAATTCCAAACGGATCACGATTCCTCCCAGAGCGAAAGTACCACCACAGGCAACTGTGGCTGGTTTGACAGTGCCAAGTGCCTCCTGCCAACTGACATCAGCAACCTTGCCAGGTGACTTTTGGTTCTCTGGGGAAAGGCCATCGTTCGTGTCCAGGGCCAGGTGTCCCTGGGTGTCCGGCTGCCTGCTGAAATTCCGAACGGATCAGGATACTGCCCAGATGCAATGTGCTCCCACAGGCAACTGTGGCTGGTTTGACAGTGCCAAGTGCCTCCTGCAAACTGACATCAGGAACCTGGCCTGGTGACTTTTGTTTCTCAGGGGAAAGTCCATGGTTTATATCCTGGACCAGTTGGACCGCAGGGACCGGCTGCTTGCTGAAATTCCGAAAGCACCAGGATGCCTCCCAGATGCAAGGTGTCCCCACAGGTAATTGTGTCTGGTTTGAGAGTGCCATGTGCCTCCTGCAAACTGACATCGGAAAGCTGGGCTGGTCACTTTGGTTTCTCTGGGGAAAGGCCACGATTCATGTCCAGGGCCTTGCGGCCCGGAGTGGCCCGCTGCCTGCTGAAATTCCGCACGGATCAGGATACCTCCCAGACCGAAACTAAAACCATAGGCAACTGTGGCTGGTTTGACAGTGCCAAGTGCCTCCAGCAAACTGACATCAGGAACCTGGCCTGGTAAGTTTTGTTTCTCTGGGGAAAGGCCATCGTTCTTGTCCGGAGCCCGCCAGCCCGGAGTGGCCGGCTGCCTGCTGAAATTCTGCATGGATCAGAATGCCGCCGAGATGCAAGGTGCCCCACAGGCAACTGTGGCTGGTTTGACAGTGCCAAGTGCTTCCTGCAAACTGACATCAGAAACCTGGCCTGGTGATTTTCTTTCTCCGGGGAAAGGCCATGGTTCATGTCCAGGGCCCGGTGGCCCGTACTTGCCTGCTGCCTTCTGAAATTCCACATGGATCAGGATACCTCCCAGATGTAAGGTGCCACCACAGGCAAATGTGGCTGGTTTGACAGTGCCAAGTGCCTCCTGCAAACTGACATCAGGAACCTGGCCTTGTGAGTTTTGTTTCTCTGGGGAAAGGCCATCATTCTTGTTCAGAGCCCAGTGGCCCAGAGTGGCCGGCTGCCTGCTGAATTTCCGCACGGATCAGGATAGCTCCCAGATTCAAGATGCCGCCACAGGCAACTGCGGCAGGTTTGACAGTGCCAAGTGCCTCCTGCAAACTGACATCAGGAACCTGGCCTGGTGACATTTATTTCTCTGGGGAAAGGCCATTGTACGTGTCCAAGGCCTAGTGGCCCAGAGTGGCCGGCTGCTTGCTGGAATTCTGCATGGATCAGGATGCCGCCGAGATGCAAGGTGCCCCCACAGACACCTGTGGCTGGTTTGACAGTGCCAAGTGCCTCCTGCAAACTGACATCAGGAACCTGGCCTGGTGACTTTTGTTTCTCTGGGGAAAGGCCATCGTTCATATCCTACAAACTGTGGCCCAGAGTGGCCGGCTGCCTGCTGAAATTCCGCACGGATCAGGATACCTCCCAGATGCAAGGTGCCCCACGGGAAACTGTGGCTGGTTTGACAGTGCCAAGTGCCTCCTGCCAACTGACATCAAGAACCTGGCCTGGTGACTTTTGCTTCTCTGGGGAAAGGCCATGGTTGGTATCCTGAGCCTCGTGTCCTGGAGTGGCCGTCTGCCTGCTAAAATTCTGGACGGACCAGGATGCCGCCAAGATGCAAGGTGCCCCCACAGGCAACTGTGGCTGGTTTGACAGTGCCAAGTGCTTCCTGCAAACTGACATCAGAAACCTGGCCTGGTGATTTTCTTTCCCAGGGGAAAGGCCATGGTTCATGTCCAGGGCCCGGTGGCTCGCAGTTGCCTGCTGCCTGCTGAAATTCCACACGGATCCGGATACCTCCCTGATGCAAGTTGCCCCCACCGGCAACTGTGGCTGGTTTGACAGTGCCATGTGCCTCCTGCAAACTGACATCTGGAACCTGGCCTGGTGACTTTTGTTTCCCTGGGGAAAGGCCATAGATGATGTCCAGTGCCCCCTGGCCTGGAGTGGCCGACTGCCTGCTGAAATTCCGAACGGATCAGGATATCTCCCAGATGCAAGGTGCCCCCACAGGCACCTGTGGCTGGTTTGACAGTGCCAAGTGCCTCCTGCAAACTGACATCAGGAACCTGGCCTGGTGACTTTTGTTTCTCTGGGGAAAGGCCATCGTTCCTCTCCAGGGCCCGGTGGCTCGAGTGGGCGGATACCTGCTAAAATTCCGCACAGATCAGGATACCTCCCAGATGGAAGGTGCCCACCCAGGCAACTGTGGCTGGTTTGACAGTGCCAAGTGCCTCCTGCAAACTGACATCAGGAACCCGGCCTGGTGATTTTTCTTTGTCTGGGGAAAGGCCATTGTACGTGTCCAGGGCCTGTGGCCCGTAGTGGCTGGCCCCCTGCTGAAATTCCGAACGGATCAGGATACCTCCCAGACCGATAGTACCACCTCAGGCAACTGTGGCTGGTTTGACAGTGCCAAGTGCCTCCTGCAAACTGACATCAGGAACCTGGCCTGGTGACTTTTGTTTCTCTGGGGAAAAGCCATCATTCTTCTCCAGTGCCCGTTGGCCCGGAGTGGACGGGTGCCTGCTCAAATTCCGCACGGATCAGGATACCTCCCAGATGGAAAGTACCACCACAGGCAACTGTGGCTGGTTTGACAGTGCCAAGTGCCTCCTGCAAACTGACATCAGGAACCTGGCCTGGTGACTTTTGTTTCTCTGGGGAAAGGCCATCGTTCATATCCTACAAACTGTGGCCCAGAGTGGCCGGCTGCCTGCTGAAATTCCGCACGGATCAGGATACCTCCCAGATGCAAGGTGCCCCACGGGAAACTGTGGCTGGTTTGACAGTGCCAAGTGCCTCCTGCCAACTGACATCAAGAACCTGGCCTGGTGACTTTTGTTTCTCTGGGGAAAGGCCATGGTTGGTATGATGAGCCTCCTGTCCTGGAGTGGCCGTCTGCCTGCTAAAATTCTGGACGGACCAGGATGCCGCCAAGATGCAAGGTGCCCCCAGAGGCAACTGTGGCTGGTTTGACAGTGCCAAGTGCTTCCTGCATACTGACATCAGAAACCTGGCCTGGTGATTTTCTTTCCCAGGGGAAAGGCCATGGTTCATGTCCAGGGCCCGGTGGCTCGCAGTTGCCTGCTGCCTGCTGAAATTCCACACGGATCCGGATACCTCCCAGATGCAAGGTGCCCCCACAGGCAACTTTGGCTGGTTTGACAGTGCCAAGTGCGTCCTGCAAATTGACATCAGGAACCTGGCCTGGTGAGTTTTGTTTCTCTGGGGAAAGGCTATTATTCTTGTTCAGAGCCCGGTGGCTCGGAGTGGCCAGCTGACTGCTGAAATTCCGCATGGATCAGGATACCTCCCAGGTTCAAGGTGCCGCCACAGGCAACTGTGGCTGGTTTGACAGTGCCAAGCGCCTCCTGCCAAACTGACATCAGGAACCTGGCCTGGTGACTTTTGTTTCTCATGGGAAGTGCCATCGTTCGTGTCCCGTACCCGGAGGCCAGGAGTGGCCGGCTGCCTGCTGAAATTCCGAACGGATCAGGATACTGCCCAGATGCAATGTGCTCCCACAGGCAACTGTGGCTGGTTTGACAGTGCCAAGTGCCTCCTGCAAACTGACATCAGGAACCTGGCCTGGTGACTTTTGTTTCTCAGGGGAAAGTCCATGGTTTATATCCTGGACCAGTTGGACCGCAGGGACCGGCTGCTTGCTGAAATTCCGAAAGCACCAGGATGCCTCCCAGATGCAAGGTGTCCCCACAGGTAATTGTGTCTGGTTTGAGAGTGCCATGTGCCTCCTGCAAACTGACATCGGAAAGCTGGGCTGGTCACTTTGGTTTCTCTGGGGAAAGGCCACGATTCATGTCCAGGGCCTTGCGGCCCGGAGTGGCCCGCTGCCTGCTGAAATTCCGCACGGATCAGGATACCTCCCAGACCGAAACTAAAACCATAGGCAACTGTGGCTGGTTTGACAGTGCCAAGTGCCTCCTGCAAACAGACATCAGGAACCTGGCCTGGTAAGTTTTGTTTCTCTGGGGAAAGGCCATCGTTCTTGTCCGGAGCCAGTTGGCCCGGAGTGGACGGGTGCCTGCTCAAATTCCGCACGGATCAGGATACCTCCCTGATGGAAAGTGGCCCCACAGGCAACTGTGGCTGGTTTGACAGTGCCAAGTGCCTCCTGCAAACTGACATCAGGAACCTGGCCTGGTGACTTTTGTTTCTCTGGGGAAAAGCCATCATTCTTCTCCAGTGCCCGTTGGCCCGGAGTGGACGGGTGCCTGCTCAAATTCCGCACGGATCAGGATACCTCCCAGATGGAATGTACCACCACAGGCAACTGTGGCTGGTTTGACAGTGCCAAGTGCCTCCTGCAAACTGACATCCGGAGCCTGGCCTGGTGTCTTTTGTTTCTCAGGGGAAAGGCTTTCGCTCCTATCCATGGACGGGTGGCCAATAGTGGCTGGCTGCCTGCTGAAATTCCGCAAGGTTGAAGATACCTCCCAGATGGAAAGTACCACCACAGGCAACTGTGGCTGGTTTGACAGTGCCAAGTGCCTCCTGCAAACTGACATCAGGAACCTGGCCTGGTGACTTTTGTTTCTCAGGGGAAAGGTCATCGTTCGTGTCCAGTGCCCGGTGGCCTGGAGTGGCCAGCCGCCTGTTGAAATTCCGCACGGATGAGGATAACTCCCAGATGAAAGGAGCCCCCAGAGGCAACTGTGGCTGGTTTGACAGTGCCAAGTGCCTCCTGCAAACTGACATCAGGAACCTGGCCTGGTGACTTTTGTTTCTCTGGGGAAAGGCCATGGTTCATGTCCACGGCCTGGTGGCCCGGAGTGTCCGGCTGCCTGCTGAAATTCCGCATGGATCAGGATGCCGCCGAGATGCAAGGTGCCCCACAGGCACCTGTGGCTGGTTTGACAGTGCCAAGTGCTTCCTGCAAACTGACATCAGAAACCTGGCCTGGTGATTTTCTTTCTCCGGGGAAAGGCCATGATTCATGTCCAGGGCCCGGTGGCCCGTACTTGCCTGCTGCCTGCTGAAATTCCACACGGATCAGGATACCTCCCAGATGTAAGGTGCCACCACAGGCAACTGTGGCTGGTTTGACAGTGCCAAGTGCCTCCTGCAAACTGACATCAGGAACCTGGCCTTGTGACTTTTGTTTCTCTGGGGAAAGGCCATCATTCTTGTTCAGAGCCCAGTGGCCCGGAGTGGCCGGCTGCCTGCTGAATTTCCGCACGGATCAGGATGCCGCCAAGATGCAAGGTGCCCCCAGAGGCAACTGTGGCTGGTTTGACAGTGCCAAGTGCTTCCTGCAAATTGACATCAGAAACCTGGCCTGGTGATTTTCTTTCCCAGGGGAAAGGCCATGGTTCATGTCCAGGGCCCGGTGGCTCACAGTTGCCTGCTGCCTGCTGAAATTCCACACGGATCCGGATACCTCCCTGATGCAAGTTGCCCCCACCGGCAACTGTGGCTGGTTTGACAGTGCCATGTGCCTCCTGCAAACTGACATCAGGAACCTGGCCTGGTGACTTTTGTTTCCCAGGGGAAAGGCCATACATGATGTCCAGTGCCTTCTGGCCTGGAGTGGACGACTGTCTGCTGAAATTCTGCATGGATCAGAATGCCGCCGAGATGCAAGGTGCCCCACAGGCACCTGTGGCTGGTTTGACAGTGCCAAGTGCTTCCTGCAAACTGACATCAGAAACCTGGCCTGGTGATTTTCTTTCTCCGGGGAAAGGCCATGGTTCATGTCCAGGGCTTGGTGGCCCGTACTTGCCTGCTGCCTGCTGAAATTCCACACGGATCAGGATACCTCCCAGATGTAAGGTGCCACCACAGGCAACTGTGGCTGGTTTGACAGTGCCAAGTGCCTCCTGCAAACTGACATCAGGAACCTGGCCCGGTGACTTTTGTTTCTCTGGGGAAAGGCCATCGTTCATATCCTACAAACTGTGGCCCAGAGTGGCCGGCTGCCTGCTGAAATTCCGCACGGATCAGGATACCTCCCAGATGCAAGGTGCCCCACGGGAAACTGTGGCTGGTTTGACAGTGCCAAGTGCCTCCTGCAAACTGACATCAGGAACCTGGCCTGGTGACATTTATTTCTCTGGGGAAAGGCCATTGTACGTGTCCAAGGCCTAGTGGCCCAGAGTGGCCGGCTGCTTGCTGGAATTCTGCATGGATCAGGATGCCGCGGAGATGCAAGGTGCCCCCACAGGCACCTGTGGCTGGTTTGACAGTGCCAAGTGCCTCCTGCAAACTGACATCAGGAACCTGGCCTGGTGACTTTTGTTTTTCTGGGGAAAGGCCATCGTTCATATCCTACAAACTGTGGCCCATAGTGGCCGGCTGCCTGCTGAAATTCCGCACGGATCAGGATACCTCCCAGATGCAAGGTGCCCCCAGAGGCAACTGTGGCTGGTTTGACAGTGCCAAGTGCTTCCTGCATACTGACATCAGAAACCTGGCCTGGTGATTTTCTTTCCCAGGGGAAAGGCCATGGTTCATGTCCAGGGCCCGGTGGCTCGCAGTTGCCTGCTGCCTGCTGAAATTCCACACGGATCCGGATACCTCCCAGATGCAAGGTGCCCCCACAGGCAACTTTGGCTGGTTTGACAGTGCCAAGTGCGTCCTGCAAATTGACATCAGGAACCTGGCCTGGTGAGTTTTGTTTCTCTGGGGAAAGGCTATTATTCTTGTTCAGAGCCCGGTGGCTCGGAGTGGCCAGCTGACTGCTGAAATTCCGCATGGATCAGGATACCTCCCAGGTTCAAGGTGCCGCCACAGGCAACTGTGGCTGGTTTGACAGTGCCAAGCGCCTCCTGCCAACTGACATCAGGAACCTGGCCTGGTGACTTTTGTTTCTCATGGGAAGTGCCATCGTTCGTGTCCCGTACCCGGAGGCCAGGAGTGGCCGGCTGCCTGCTGAAATTCCGAACGGATCAGGATACTGCCCAGATGCAATGTGCTCCCACAGGCAACTGTGGCTGGTTTGACAGTGCCAAGTGCCTCCTGCAAACTGACATCAGGAACCTGGCCTGGTGACTTTTGTTTCTCAGGGGAAAGTCCATGGTTTATATCCTGGACCAGTTGGACCGCAGGGACCGGCTGCTTGCTGAAATTCCGAAAGCACCAGGATGCCTCCCAGATGCAAGGTGTCCCCACAGGTAATTGTGTCTGGTTTGAGAGTGCCATGTGCCTCCTGCAAACTGACATCGGAAAGCTGGGCTGGTCACTTTGGTTTCTCTGGGGAAAGGCCACGATTCATGTCCAGGGCCTTGCGGCCCGGAGTGGCCCGCTGCCTGCTGAAATTCCGCACGGATCAGGATACCTCCCAGACCGAAACTAAAACCATAGGCAACTGTGGCTGGTTTGACAGTGCCAAGTGCCTCCTGCAAACAGACATCAGGAACCTGGCCTGGTAAGTTTTGTTTCTCTGGGGAAAGGCCATCGTTCTTGTCCGGAGCCAGTTGGCCCGGAGTGGACGGGTGCCTGCTCAAATTCCGCACGGATCAGGATACCTCCCTGATGGAAAGTGGCCCCACAGGCAACTGTGGCTGGTTTGACAGTGCCAAGTGCCTCCTGCAAACTGACATCAGGAACCTGGCCTGGTGACTTTTGTTTCTCTGGGGAAAAGCCATCATTCTTCTCCAGTGCCCGTTGGCCCGGAGTGGACGGGTGCCTGCTCAAATTCCGCACGGATCAGGATACCTCCCAGATGGAATGTACCACCACAGGCAACTGTGGCTGGTTTGACAGTGCCAAGTGCCTCCTGCAAACTGACATCCGGAGCCTGGCCTGGTGTCTTTTGTTTCTCAGGGGAAAGGCTTTCGCTCCTATCCATGGACGGGTGGCCAATAGTGGCTGGCTGCCTGCTGAAATTCCGCAAGGTTGAAGATACCTCCCAGATGGAAAGTACCACCACAGGCAACTGTGGCTGGTTTGACAGTGCCAAGTGCCTCCTGCAAACTGACATCAGGAACCTGGCCTGGTGACTTTTGTTTCTCAGGGGAAAGGTCATCGTTCGTGTCCAGTGCCCGGTGGCCTGGAGTGGCCAGCCGCCTGTTGAAATTCCGCACGGATGAGGATAACTCCCAGATGAAAGGAGCCCCCAGAGGCAACTGTGGCTGGTTTGACAGTGCCAAGTGCCTCCTGCAAACTGACATCAGGAACCTGGCCTGGTGACTTTTGTTTCTCTGGGGAAAGGCCATGGTTCATGTCCACGGCCTGGTGGCCCGGAGTGTCCGGCTGCCTGCTGAAATTCCGCATGGATCAGGATGCCGCCGAGATGCAAGGTGCCCCACAGGCACCTGTGGCTGGTTTGACAGTGCCAAGTGCTTCCTGCAAACTGACATCAGAAACCTGGCCTGGTGATTTTCTTTCTCCGGGGAAAGGCCATGATTCATGTCCAGGGCCCGGTGGCCCGTACTTGCCTGCTGCCTGCTGAAATTCCACACGGATCAGGATACCTCCCAGATGTAAGGTGCCACCACAGGCAACTGTGGCTGGTTTGACAGTGCCAAGTGCCTCCTGCAAACTGACATCAGGAACCTGGCCTTGTGACTTTTGTTTCTCTGGGGAAAGGCCATCATTCTTGTTCAGAGCCCAGTGGCCCGGAGTGGCCGGCTGCCTGCTGAATTTCCGCACGGATCAGGATGCCGCCAAGATGCAAGGTGCCCCCAGAGGCAACTGTGGCTGGTTTGACAGTGCCAAGTGCTTCCTGCAAATTGACATCAGAAACCTGGCCTGGTGATTTTCTTTCCCAGGGGAAAGGCCATGGTTCATGTCCAGGGCCCGGTGGCTCACAGTTGCCTGCTGCCTGCTGAAATTCCACACGGATCCGGATACCTCCCTGATGCAAGTTGCCCCCACCGGCAACTGTGGCTGGTTTGACAGTGCCATGTGCCTCCTGCAAACTGACATCAGGAACCTGGCCTGGTGACTTTTGTTTCCCAGGGGAAAGGCCATACATGATGTCCAGTGCCTTCTGGCCTGGAGTGGACGACTGTCTGCTGAAATTCTGCATGGATCAGAATGCCGCCGAGATGCAAGGTGCCCCACAGGCACCTGTGGCTGGTTTGACAGTGCCAAGTGCTTCCTGCAAACTGACATCAGAAACCTGGCCTGGTGATTTTCTTTCTCCGGGGAAAGGCCATGGTTCATGTCCAGGGCTTGGTGGCCCGTACTTGCCTGCTGCCTGCTGAAATTCCACACGGATCAGGATACCTCCCAGATGTAAGGTGCCACCACAGGCAACTGTGGCTGGTTTGACAGTGCCAAGTGCCTCCTGCAAACTGACATCAGGAACCTGGCCCGGTGACTTTTGTTTCTCTGGGGAAAGGCCATCGTTCATATCCTACAAACTGTGGCCCAGAGTGGCCGGCTGCCTGCTGAAATTCCGCACGGATCAGGATACCTCCCAGATGCAAGGTGCCCCACGGGAAACTGTGGCTGGTTTGACAGTGCCAAGTGCCTCCTGCCAACTGACATCAAGAACCTGGCCTGGTGACTTTTGTTTCTCTGGGGAAAGGCCATGGTTGGTATCCTGAGCCTGGTGTCCTGGAGTGGCCGTCTGCCTGCTAAAATTCTGGACGGACCAGGATGCCGCCAACATGCAATGTGCCCCCACAGGCAACTGTGGCTGGTTTGACAGTGCCAAGTGTTTCCTGCAAACTGACATCAGAAACCTGGCCTGGTGATTTTCTTTCTCAGGGGAAAGGCCATGGTTCATGTCCAGGGCCCGGTGGCTCGGAGTGGCCAGCTGACTGCTGAAATTCCGCATGGATCAGGATACCTCCCAGGTTCAAGGTGCCGCCACAGGCAACTGTGGCTGGTTTGACAGTGCCAAGCGCCTCCTGCCAACTGACATCAGGAACCTGGCCTGGTGACTTTTGTTTCTCATGGGAAGTGCCATCGTTCGTGTCCCGTACTCGGAGGCCAGGAGTGGCCGGCTGCCTGCTGAAATACCGCACAGATCAGGATAGCTCCCAGATGCAAGGTGCCCCCACAGGCACCTGTGGCTGGTTTGACAGTGCCAAGTGCCTCCTGCAAACTGACATCAGGAACCTGGCCTGGTGATTTTTCTTTGTCTGGGGAAAGGCCATTGTACGTGTCCAGGGCCTGTGGCCCGTAGTGGCCGGCCCCCTGCTGAAATTCCGAACGGATCAGGATACCTCCCAGACCGATAGTACCACCACAGGCAACTGTGGCTGGTTTGACAGTGCCAAGTGCCTCCTGCAAACTGACATCAGGAACCTGGCCTGGTGACTTTTATTTCTCTGGGGAAAGGCCATCGTTCCTCTCCAGGGCCCGTAGTCCGGAGTGGCCGACTGCCTGCTGAAATTCCTCATGGATCAGGATGCCTCCCACATGAAAGGTGCCCCCACAGGCAACTACGTCTGATTTGACAGTGCCATGTGCCTCCTGCAAACTGATATCAGGAACCTGGCCTGGTGATTTTTCTTTGTCTGGTGAAAGGCCATTGTACCTGTCCAGAGCCTGGTGGCCCGGAGTGGCCGGCTGCCTGCTGAAATTCCAAACGGATCACGATTCCTCCCAGAGCGAAAGTACCACCACAGGCAACTGTGGCTGGTTTGACAGTGCCAAGTGCCTCCTGCCAACTGACATCAGCAACCTTGCCAGGTGACTTTTGGTTCTCTGGGGAAAGGCCATCGTTCGTGTCCAGGGCCAGGTGTCCCTGGGTGTCCGGCTGCCTGCTGAAATTCCGAACGGATCAGGATACTGCCCAGATGCAATGAGCTCCCACAGGCAACTGTGGCTGGTTTGACAGTGCCAAGTGCCTCCTGCAAACTGACATCAGGAACCTGGCCTGGTGACTTTTGTTTCTCAGGGGAAAGTCCATGGTTTATATCCTGGACCAGTTGGACCGCAGGGACCGGCTGCTTGCTGAAATTCCGAAAGCACCAGGATGCCTCCCAGATGCAAGGTGTCCCCACAGGTAATTGTGTCTGGTTTGAGAGTGCCATGTGCCTCCTGCAAACTGACATCGGAAAGCTGGGCTGGTCACTTTGGTTTCTCTGGGGAAAGGCCACGATTCATGTCCAGGGCCTTGCGGCCCGGAGTGGCCCGCTGCCTGCTGAAATTCCGCACGGATCAGGATACCTCCCAGACCGAAACTAAAACCATAGGCAACTGTGGCTGGTTTGACAGTGCCAAGTGCCTCCAGCAAACTGACATCAGGAACCTGGCCTGGTAAGTTTTGTTTCTCTGGGGAAAGGCCATCGTTCTTGTCCGGAGCCCGCCAGCCCGGAGTGGCCGGCTGCCTGCTGAAATTCTGCATGGATCAGAATGCCGCCGAGATGCAAGGTGCCCCACAGGCAACTGTGGCTGGTTTGACAGTGCCAAGTGCTTCCTGCAAACTGACATCAGAAACCTGGCCTGGTGATTTTCTTTCTCCGGGGAAAGGCCATGGTTCATGTCCAGGGCCCGGTGGCCCGTACTTGCCTGCTGCCTTCTGAAATTCCACACGGATCAGGATACCTCCCAGATGTAAGGTGCCACCACAGGCAAATGTGGCTGGTTTGACAGTGCCAAGTGCCTCCTGCAAACTGACATCAGGAACCTGGCCTTGTGAGTTTTGTTTCTCTGGGGAAAGGCCATCATTCTTGTTCAGAGCCCAGTGGCCCAGAGTGGCCGGCTGCCTGCTGAATTTCCGCACGGATCAGGATAGCTCCCAGATTCAAGATGCCGCCACAGGCAACTGCGGCAGGTTTGACAGTGCCAAGTGCCTCCTGCAAACTGACATCAGGAACCTGGCCTGGTGACATTTATTTCTCTGGGGAAAGGCCATTGTACGTGTCCAAGGCCTAGTGGCCCAGAGTGGCCGGCTGCTTGCTGGAATTCTGCATGGATCAGGATGCCGCCGAGATGCAAGGTGCCCCCACAGGCACCTGTGGCTGGTTTGACAGTGCCAAGTGCCTCCTGCAAACTGACATCAGGAACCTGGCCTGGTGACTTTTGTTTCTCTGGGGAAAGGCCATCGTTCATATCCTACAAACTGTGGCCCAGAGTGGCCGGCTGCCTGCTGAAATTCCGCACGGATCAGGATACCTCCCAGATGCAAGGTGCCCCACGGGAAACTGTGGCTGGTTTGACAGTGCCAAGTGCCTCCTGCCAACTGACATCAAGAACCTGGCCTGGTGACTTTTGCTTCTCTGGGGAAAGGCCATGGTTGGTATCCTGAGCCTCGTGTCCTGGAGTGGCCGTCTGCCTGCTAAAATTCTGGACGGACCAGGATGCCGCCAAGATGCAAGGTGCCCCCACAGGCAACTGTGGCTGGTTTGACAGTGCCAAGTGCTTCCTGCAAACTGACATCAGAAACCTGGCCTGGTGATTTTCTTTCCCAGGGGAAAGGCCATGGTTCATGTCCAGGGCCCGGTGGCTCGCAGTTGCCTGCTGCCTGCTGAAATTCCACACGGATCCGGATACCTCCCTGATGCAAGTTGCCCCCACCGGCAACTGTGGCTGGTTTGACAGTGCCATGTGCCTCCTGCAAACTGACATCTGGAACCTGGCCTGGTGACTTTTGTTTCCCTGGGGAAAGGCCATAGATGATGTCCAGTGCCCCCTGGCCTGGAGTGGCCGACTGCCTGCTGAAATTCCGAACGGATCAGGATATCTCCCAGATGCAAGGTGCCCCCACAGGCACCTGTGGCTGGTTTGACAGTGCCAAGTGCCTCCTGCAAACTGACATCAGGAACCTGGCCTGGTGACTTTTGTTTCTCTGGGGAAAGGCCATCGTTCCTCTCCAGGGCCCGGTGGCTCGAGTGGGGGGATACCTGCTAAAATTCCGCACAGATCAGGATACCTCCCAGATGGAAGGTGCCCACCCAGGCAACTGTGGCTGGTTTGACAGTGCCAAGTGCCTCCTGCAAACTGACATCAGGAACCCGGCCTGGTGATTTTTCTTTGTCTGGGGAAAGGCCATTGTACGTGTCCAGGGCCTGTGGCCCGTAGTGGCTGGCCCCCTGCTGAAATTCCGAACGGATCAGGATACCTCCCAGACCGATAGTACCACCTCAGGCAACTGTGGCTGGTTTGACAGTGCCAAGTGCCTCCTGCAAACTGACATCAGGAACCTGGCCTGGTGACTTTTGTTTCTCTGGGGAAAAGCCATCATTCTTCTCCAGTGCCCGTTGGCCCGGAGTGGACGGGTGCCTGCTCAAATTCCGCACGGATCAGGATACCTCCCAGATGGAAAGTACCACCACAGGCAACTGTGGCTGGTTTGACAGTGCCAAGTGCCTCCTGCAAACTGACATCAGGAACCTGGCCTGGTGACTTTTGTTTCTCTGGGGAAAGGCCATCGTTCATATCCTACAAACTGTGGCCCAGAGTGGCCGGCTGCCTGCTGAAATTCCGCACGGATCAGGATACCTCCCAGATGCAAGGTGCCCCACGGGAAACTGTGGCTGGTTTGACAGTGCCAAGTGCCTCCTGCCAACTGACATCAAGAACCTGGCCTGGTGACTTTTGTTTCTCTGGGGAAAGGCCATGGTTGGTATGATGAGCCTCCTGTCCTGGAGTGGCCGTCTGCCTGCTAAAATTCTGGACGGACCAGGATGCCGCCAAGATGCAAGGTGCCCCCAGAGGCAACTGTGGCTGGTTTGACAGTGCCAAGTGCTTCCTGCATACTGACATCAGAAACCTGGCCTGGTGATTTTCTTTCCCAGGGGAAAGGCCATGGTTCATGTCCAGGGCCCGGTGGCTCGCAGTTGCCTGCTGCCTGCTGAAATTCCACACGGATCCGGATACCTCCCAGATGCAAGGTGCCCCCACAGGCAACTTTGGCTGGTTTGACAGTGCCAAGTGCCTCCTGCAAATTGACATCAGGAACCTGGCCTGGTGAGTTTTGTTTCTCTGGGGAAAGGCTATTATTCTTGTTCAGAGCCCGGTGGCTCGGAGTGGCCAGCTGACTGCTGAAATTCCGCATGGATCAGGATACCTCCCAGGTTCAAGGTGCCGCCACAGGCAACTGTGGCTGGTTTGACAGTGCCAAGCGCCTCCTGCCAACTGACATCAGGAACCTGGCCTGGTGACTTTTGTTTCTCATGGGAAGTGCCATCGTTCGTGTCCCGTACCCGGAGGCCAGGAGTGGCCGGCTGCCTGCTGAAATTCCGAACGGATCAGGATACTGCCCAGATGCAATGTGCTCCCACAGGCAACTGTGGCTGGTTTGACAGTGCCAAGTGCCTCCTGCAAACTGACATCAGGAACCTGGCCTGGTGACTTTTGTTTCTCAGGGGAAAGTCCATGGTTTATATCCTGGACCAGTTGGACCGCAGGGACCGGCTGCTTGCTGAAATTCCGAAAGCACCAGGATGCCTCCCAGATGCAAGGTGTCCCCACAGGTAATTGTGTCTGGTTTGAGAGTACCATGTGCCTCCTGCAAACTGACATCGGAAAGCTGGGCTGGTCACTTTGGTTTCTCTGGGGAAAGGCCACGATTCATGTCCAGGGCCTTGCGGCCCGGAGTGGCCCGCTGCCTGCTGAAATTCCGCACGGATCAGGATACCTCCCAGACCGAAACTAAAACCATAGGCAACTGTGGCTGGTTTGACAGTGCCAAGTGCCTCCTGCAAACAGACATCAGGAACCTGGCCTGGTAAGTTTTGTTTCTCTGGGGAAAGGCCATCGTTCTTGTCCGGAGCCAGTTGGCCCAGAGTGGACGGGTGCCTGCTCAAATTCCGCACGGATCAGGATACCTCCCTGATGGAAAGTGGCCCCACAGGCAACTGTGGCTGGTTTGACAGTGCCAAGTGCCTCCTGCAAACTGACATCAGGAACCTGGCCTGGTGACTTTTGTTTCTCTGGGGAAAAGCCATCATTCTTCTCCAGTGCCCGTTGGCCCGGAGTGGACGGGTGCCTGCTCAAATTCCGCACGGATCAGGATACCTCCCAGATGGAATGTACCACCACAGGCAACTGTGGCTGGTTTGACAGTGCCAAGTGCCTCCTGCAAACTGACATCCGGAGCCTGGCCTGGTGTCTTTTGTTTCTCAGGGGAAAGGCTTTCGCTCCTATCCATGGACGGGTGGCCAATAGTGGCTGGCTGCCTGCTGAAATTCCGCAAGGTTGAAGATACCTCCCAGATGGAAAGTACCACCACAGGCAACTGTGGCTGGTTTGACAGTGCCAAGTGCCTCCTGCAAACTGACATCAGGAACCTGGCCTGGTGACTTTTGTTTCTCAGGGGAAAGGTCATCGTTCGTGTCCAGTGCCCGGTGGCCTGGAGTGGCCAGCCGCCTGTTGAAATTCCACACGGATGAGGATAACTCCCAGATGAAAGGAGCCCCCAGAGGCAACTGTGGCTGGTTTGACAGTGCCAAGTGCCTCCTGCAAACTGACATCAGGAACCTGGCCTGGTGACTTTTGTTTCTCTGGGGAAAGGCCATGGTTCATGTCCACGGCCTGGTGGCCCGGAGTGTCCGGCTGCCTGCTGAAATTCCGCATGGATCAGGATGCCGCCGAGATGCAAGGTGCCCCACAGGCACCTGTGGCTGGTTTGACAGTGCCAAGTGCTTCCTGCAAACTGACATCAGAAACCTGGCCTGGTGATTTTCTTTCTCCGGGGAAAGGCCATGATTCATGTCCAGGGCCCGGTGGCCCGTACTTGCCTGCTGCCTGCTGAAATTCCACACGGATCAGGATACCTCCCAGATGTAAGGTGCCACCACAGGCAACTGTGGCTGGTTTGACAGTGCCAAGTGCCTCCTGCAAACTGACATCAGGAACCTGGCCTTGTGAGTTTTGTTTCTCTGGGGAAAGGCCATCATTCTTGTTCAGAGCGCAGTGGCCCGGAGTGGCCGGCTGCCTGCTGAATTTCCGCACGGATCAGGATGCCGCCAAGATGCAAGGTGCCCCCAGAGGCAACTGTGGCTGGTTTGACAGTGCCAAGTGCTTCCTGCAAATTGACATCAGAAACCTGGCCTGGTGATTTTCTTTCCCAGGGGAAAGGCCATGGTTCATGTCCAGGGCCCGGTGGCTCACAGTTGCCTGCTGCCTGCTGAAATTCCACACGGATCCGGATACCTCCCTGATGCAAGTTGCCCCCACCGGCAACTGTGGCTGGTTTGACAGTGCCATGTGCCTCCTGCAAACTGACATCAGGAACCTGGCCTGGTGACTTTTGTTTCCCAGGGGAAAGGCCATACATGATGTCCAGTGCCTTCTGGCCTGGAGTGGACGACTGTCTGCTGAAATTCTGCATGGATCAGGATGCCGCCGAGATGCAAGGTGCCCCACAGGCACCTGTGGCTGGTTTGACAGTGCCAAGTGCTTCCTGCAAACTGACATCAGAAACCTGGCCTGGTGATTTTCTTTCTCCGGGGAAAGGCCATGGTTCATGTCCAGGGCTTGGTGGCCCGTACTTGCCTGCTGCCTGCTGAAATTCCACACGGATCAGGATACCTCCCAGATGTAAGGTGCCACCACAGGCAACTGTGGCTGGTTTGACAGTGCCAAGTGCCTCCTGCAAACTGACATCAGGAACCTGGCCCGGTGACTTTTGTTTCTCTGGGGAAAGGCCATCGTTCATATCCTACAAACTGTGGCCCAGAGTGGCCGGCTGCCTGCTGAAATTCCGCACGGATCAGGATACCTCCCAGATGCAAGGTGCCCCACGGGAAACTGTGGCTGGTTTGACAGTGCCAAGTGCCTCCTGCCAACTGACATCAAGAACCTGGCCTGGTGACTTTTGTTTCTCTGGGGAAAGGCCATGGTTGGTATCCTGAGCCTGGTGTCCTGGAGTGGCCGGCTGCCTGCTAAAATTCTGGACGGACCAGGATGCCGCCAACATGCAATGTGCCCCCACAGGCAACTGTGGCTGGTTTGACAGTGCCAAGTGTTTCCTGCAAACTGACATCAGAAACCTGGCCTGGTGATTTTCTTTCTCAGGGGAAAGGCCATGGTTCATGTCCAGGGCCCGGTGGCTCGGAGTGGCCAGCTGACTGCTGAAATTCCGCATGGATCAGGATACCTCCCAGGTTCAAGGTGCCGCCACAGGCAACTGTGGCTGGTTTGACAGTGCCAAGCGCCTCCTGCCAACTGACATCAGGAACCTGGCCTGGTGACTTTTGTTTCTCATGGGAAGTGCCATCGTTCGTGTCCCGTACTCGGAGGCCAGGAGTGGCCGGCTGCCTGCTGAAATACCGCACAGATCAGGATAGCTCCCAGATGCAAGGTGCCCCCACAGGCACCTGTGGCTGGTTTGACAGTGCCAAGTGCCTCCTGCAAACTGACATCAGGAACCTGGCCTGGTGATTTTTCTTTGTCTGGGGAAAGGCCATTGTACGTGTCCAGGGCCTGTGGCCCGTAGTGGCCGGCCCCCTGCTGAAATTCCGAACGGATCAGGATACCTCCCAGACCGATAGTACCACCACAGGCAACTGTGGCTGGTTTGACAGTGCCAAGTGCCTCCTGCAAACTGACATCAGGAACCTGGCCTGGTGACTTTTATTTCTCTGGGGAAAGGCCATCGTTCCTCTCCAGGGCCCGTAGTCCGGAGTGGCCGACTGCCTGCTGAAATTCCTCATGGATCAGGATGCCTCCCACATGAAAGGTGCCCCCACAGGCAACTACGTCTGATTTGACAGTGCCATGTGCCTCCTGCAAACTGATATCAGGAACCTGGCCTGGTGATTTTTCTTTGTCTGGTGAAAGGCCATTGTACCTGTCCAGAGCCTGGTGGCCCGGAGTGGCCGGCTGCCTGCTGAAATTCCAAACGGATCACGATTCCTCCCAGAGCGAAAGTACCACCACAGGCAACTGTGGCTGGTTTGACAGTGCCAAGTGCCTCCTGCCAACTGACATCAGCAACCTTGCCAGGTGACTTTTGGTTCTCTGGGGAAAGGCCATCGTTCGTGTCCAGGGCCAGGTGTCCCTGGGTGTCCGGCTGCCTGCTGAAATTCCGAACGGATCAGGATACTGCCCAGATGCAATGTGCTCCCACAGGCAACTGTGGCTGGTTTGACAGTGCCAAGTGCCTCCTGCAAACTGACATCAGGAACCTGGCCTGGTGACTTTTGTTTCTCAGGGGAAAGTCCATGGTTTATATCCTGGACCAGTTGGACCGCAGGGACCGGCTGCTTGCTGAAATTCCGAAAGCACCAGGATGCCTCCCAGATGCAAGGTGTCCCCACAGGTAATTGTGTCTGGTTTGAGAGTGCCATGTGCCTCCTGCAAACTGACATCGGAAAGCTGGGCTGGTCACTTTGGTTTCTCTGGGGAAAGGCCACGATTCATGTCCAGGGCCTTGCGGCCCGGAGTGGCCCGCTGCCTGCTGAAATTCCGCACGGATCAGGATACCTCCCAGACCGAAACTAAAACCATAGGCAACTGTGGCTGGTTTGACAGTGCCAAGTGCCTCCAGCAAACTGACATCAGGAACCTGGCCTGGTAAGTTTTGTTTCTCTGGGGAAAGGCCATCGTTCTTGTCCGGAGCCCGCCAGCCCGGAGTGGCCGGCTGCCTGCTGAAATTCTGCATGGATCAGAATGCCGCCGAGATGCAAGGTGCCCCACAGGCAACTGTGGCTGGTTTGACAGTGCCAAGTGCTTCCTGCAAACTGACATCAGAAACCTGGCCTGGTGATTTTCTTTCTCCGGGGAAAGGCCATGGTTCATGTCCAGGGCCCGGTGGCCCGTACTTGCCTGCTGCCTTCTGAAATTCCACACGGATCAGGATACCTCCCAGATGTAAGGTGCCACCACAGGCAAATGTGGCTGGTTTGACAGTGCCAAGTGCCTCCTGCAAACTGACATCAGGAACCTGGCCTTGTGAGTTTTGTTTCTCTGGGGAAAGGCCATCATTCTTGTTCAGAGCCCAGTGGCCCAGAGTGGCCGGCTGCCTGCTGAATTTCCGCACGGATCAGGATAGCTCCCAGATTCAAGGTGCCGCCACAGGCAACTGCGGCAGGTTTGACAGTGCCAAGTGCCTCCTGCAAACTGACATCAGGAACCTGGCCTGGTGACATTTATTTCTCTGGGGAAAGGCCATTGTACGTGTCCAAGGCCTAGTGGCCCAGAGTGGCCGGCTGCTTGCTGGAATTCTGCATGGATCAGGATGCCGCCGAGATGCAAGGTGCCCCCACAGGCACCTGTGGCTGGTTTGACAGTGCCAAGTGCCTCCTGCAAACTGACATCAGGAACCTGGCCTGGTGACTTTTGTTTCTCTGGGGAAAGGCCATCGTTCATATCCTACAAACTGTGGCCCAGAGTGGCCGGCTGCCTGCTGAAATTCCGCACGGATCAGGATACCTCCCAGATGCAAGGTGCCCCACGGGAAACTGTGGCTGGTTTGACAGTGCCAAGTGCCTCCTGCCAACTGACATCAAGAACCTGGCCTGGTGACTTTTGTTTCTCTGGGGAAAGGCCATGGTTGGTATGATGAGCCTCCTGTCCTGGAGTGGCCGTCTGCCTGCTAAAATTCTGGACGGACCAGGATGCCGCCAAGATGCAAGGTGCCCCCAGAGGCAACTGTGGCTGGTTTGACAGTGCCAAGTGCTTCCTGCATACTGACATCAGAAACCTGGCCTGGTGATTTTCTTTCCCAGGGGAAAGGCCATGGTTCATGTCCAGGGCCCGGTGGCTCGCAGTTGCCTGCTGCCTGCTGAAATTCCACACGGATCCGGATACCTCCCAGATGCAAGGTGCCCCCACAGGCAACTTTGGCTGGTTTGACAGTGCCAAGTGCGTCCTGCAAATTGACATCAGGAACCTGGCCTGGTGAGTTTTGTTTCTCTGGGGAAAGGCTATTATTCTTGTTCAGAGCCCGGTGGCTCGGAGTGGCCAGCTGACTGCTGAAATTCCGCATGGATCAGGATACCTCCCAGGTTCAAGGTGCCGCCACAGGCAACTGTGGCTGGTTTGACAGTGCCAAGCGCCTCCTGCCAACTGACATCAGGAACCTGGCCTGGTGACTTTTGTTTCTCATGGGAAGTGCCATCGTTCGTGTCCCGTACCCGGAGGCCAGGAGTGGCCGGCTGCCTGCTGAAATTCCGAACGGATCAGGATACTGCCCAGATGCAATGTGCTCCCACAGGCAACTGTGGCTGGTTTGACAGTGCCAAGTGCCTCCTGCAAACTGACATCAGGAACCTGGCCTGGTGACTTTTGTTTCTCAGGGGAAAGTCCATGGTTTATATCCTGGACCAGTTGGACCGCAGGGACCGGCTGCTTGCTGAAATTCCGAAAGCACCAGGATGCCTCCCAGATGCAAGGTGTCCCCACAGGTAATTGTGTCTGGTTTGAGAGTGCCATGTGCCTCCTGCAAACTGACATCGGAAAGCTGGGCTGGTCACTTTGGTTTCTCTGGGGAAAGGCCACGATTCATGTCCAGGGCCTTGCGGCCCGGAGTGGCCCGCTGCCTGCTGAAATTCCGCACGGATCAGGATACCTCCCAGACCGAAACTAAAACCATAGGCAACTGTGGCTGGTTTGACAGTGCCAAGTGCCTCCTGCAAACAGACATCAGGAACCTGGCCTGGTAAGTTTTGTTTCTCTGGGGAAAGGCCATCGTTCTTGTCCGGAGCCAGTTGGCCCGGAGTGGACGGGTGCCTGCTCAAATTCCGCACGGATCAGGATACCTCCCTGATGGAAAGTGGCCCCACAGGCAACTGTGGCTGGTTTGACAGTGCCAAGTGCCTCCTGCAAACTGACATCAGGAACCTGGCCTGGTGACTTTTGTTTCTCTGGGGAAAAGCCATCATTCTTCTCCAGTGCCCGTTGGCCCGGAGTGGACGGGTGCCTGCTCAAATTCCGCACGGATCAGGATACCTCCCAGATGGAATGTACCACCACAGGCAACTGTGGCTGGTTTGACAGTGCCAAGTGCCTCCTGCAAACTGACATCCGGAGCCTGGCCTGGTGTCTTTTGTTTCTCAGGGGAAAGGCTTTCGCTCCTATCCATGGACGGGTGGCCAATAGTGGCTGGCTGCCTGCTGAAATTCCGCAAGGTTGAAGATACCTCCCAGATGGAAAGTACCACCACAGGCAACTGTGGCTGGTTTGACAGTGCCAAGTGCCTCCTGCAAACTGACATCAGGAACCTGGCCTGGTGACTTTTGTTTCTCAGGGGAAAGGTCATCGTTCGTGTCCAGTGCCCGGTGGCCTGGAGTGGCCAGCCGCCTGTTGAAATTCCGCACGGATGAGGATAACTCCCAGATGAAAGGAGCCCCCAGAGGCAACTGTGGCTGGTTTGACAGTGCCAAGTGCCTCCTGCAAACTGACATCAGGAACCTGGCCTGGTGACTTTTGTTTCTCTGGGGAAAGGCCATGGTTCATGTCCACGGCCTGGTGGCCCGGAGTGTCCGGCTGCCTGCTGAAATTCCGCATGGATCAGGATGCCGCCGAGATGCAAGGTGCCCCACAGGCACCTGTGGCTGGTTTGACAGTGCCAAGTGCTTCCTGCAAACTGACATCAGAAACCTGGCCTGGTGATTTTCTTTCTCCGGGGAAAGGCCATGAATCATGTCCAGGGCCCGGTGGCCCGTACTTGCCTGCTGCCTGCTGAAATTCCACACGGATCAGGATACCTCCCAGATGTAAGGTGCCACCACAGGCAACTGTGGCTGGTTTGACAGTGCCAAGTGCCTCCTGCAAACTGACATCAGGAACCTGGCCTTGTGACTTTTGTTTCTCTGGGGAAAGGCCGTCATTCTTGTTCAGAGCGCAGTGGCCCGGAGTGGCCGGCTGCCTGCTGAATTTCCGCACGGATCAGGATGCCGCCAAGATGCAAGGTGCCCCCAGAGGCAACTGTGGCTGGTTTGACAGTGCCAAGTGCTTCCTGCAAATTGACATCAGAAACCTGGCCTGGTGATTTTCTTTCCCAGGGGAAAGGCCATGGTTCATGTCCAGGGCCCGGTGGCTCACAGTTGCCTGCTGCCTGCTGAAATTCCACACGGATCCGGATACCTCCCTGATGCAAGTTGCCCCCACCGGCAACTGTGGCTGGTTTGACAGTGCCATGTGCCTCCTGCAAACTGACATCAGGAACCTGGCCTGGTGACTTTTGTTTCCCAGGGGAAAGGCCATACATGATGTCCAGTGCCTTCTGGCCTGGAGTGGACGACTGTCTGCTGAAATTCTGCATGGATCAGGATGCCGCCGAGATGCAAGGTGCCCCACAGGCACCTGTGGCTGGTTTGACAGTGCCAAGTGCTTCCTGCAAACTGACATCAGAAACCTGGCCTGGTGATTTTCTTTCTCCGGGGAAAGGCCATGGTTCATGTCCAGGGCTTGGTGGCCCGTACTTGCCTGCTGCCTGCTGAAATTCCACACGGATCAGGATACCTCCCAGATGTAAGGTGCCACCACAGGCAACTGTGGCTGGTTTGACAGTGCCAAGTGCCTCCTGCAAACTGACATCAGGAACCTGGCCCGGTGACTTTTGTTTCTCTGGGGAAAGGCCATCGTTCATATCCTACAAACTGTGGCCCAGAGTGGCCGGCTGCCTGCTGAAATTCCGCACGGATCAGGATACCTCCCAGATGCAAGGTGCCCCACGGGAAACTGTGGCTGGTTTGACAGTGCCAAGTGCCTCCTGCCAACTGACATCAAGAACCTGGCCTGGTGACTTTTGTTTCTCTGGGGAAAGGCCATGGTTGGTATCCTGAGCCTGGTGTCCTGGAGTGGCCGGCTGCCTGCTAAAATTCTGGACGGACCAGGATGCCGCCAACATGCAATGTGCCCCCACAGGCAACTGTGGCTGGTTTGACAGTGCCAAGTGTTTCCTGCAAACTGACATCAGAAACCTGGCCTGGTGATTTTCTTTCTCAGGGGAAAGGCCATGGTTCATGTCCAGGGCCCGGTGGCTCGGAGTGGCCAGCTGACTGCTGAAATTCCGCATGGATCAGGATACCTCCCAGGTTCAAGGTGCCGCCACAGGCAACTGTGGCTGGTTTGACAGTGCCAAGCGCCTCCTGCCAACTGACATCAGGAACCTGGCCTGGTGACTTTTGTTTCTCATGGGAAGTGCCATCGTTCGTGTCCCGTACTCGGAGGCCAGGAGTGGCCGGCTGCCTGCTGAAATACCGCACAGATCAGGATAGCTCCCAGATGCAAGGTGCCCCCACAGGCACCTGTGGCTGGTTTGACAGTGCCAAGTGCCTCCTGCAAACTGACATCAGGAACCTGGCCTGGTGATTTTTCTTTGTCTGGGGAAAGGCCATTGTACGTGTCCAGGGCCTGTGGCCCGTAGTGGCCGGCCCCCTGCTGAAATTCCGAACGGATCAGGATACCTCCCAGACCGATAGTACCACCACAGGCAACTGTGGCTGGTTTGACAGTGCCAAGTGCCTCCTGCAAACTGACATCAGGAACCTGGCCTGGTGACTTTTATTTCTCTGGGGAAAGGCCATCGTTCCTCTCCAGGGCCCGTAGTCCGGAGTGGCCGACTGCCTGCTGAAATTCCTCATGGATCAGGATGCCTCCCACATGAAAGGTGCCCCCACAGGCAACTACGTCTGATTTGACAGTGCCATGTGCCTCCTGCAAACTGATATCAGGAACCTGGCCTGGTGATTTTTCTTTGTCTGGTGAAAGGCCATTGTACCTGTCCAGAGCCTGGTGGCCCGGAGTGGCCGGCTGCCTGCTGAAATTCCAAACGGATCACGATTCCTCCCAGAGCGAAAGTACCACCACAGGCAACTGTGGCTGGTTTGACAGTGCCAAGTGCCTCCTGCCAACTGACATCAGCAACCTTGCCAGGTGACTTTTGGTTCTCTGGGGAAAGGCCATCGTTCGTGTCCAGGGCCAGGTGTCCCTGGGTGTCCGGCTGCCTGCTGAAATTCCGAACGGATCAGGATACTGCCCAGATGCAATGTGCTCCCACAGGCAACTGTGGCTGGTTTGACAGTGCCAAGTGCCTCCTGCAAACTGACATCAGGAACCTGGCCTGGTGACTTTTGTTTCTCAGGGGAAAGTCCATGGTTTATATCCTGGACCAGTTGGACCGCAGGGACCGGCTGCTTGCTGAAATTCCGAAAGCACCAGGATGCCTCCCAGATGCAAGGTGTCCCCACAGGTAATTGTGTCTGGTTTGAGAGTGCCATGTGCCTCCTGCAAACTGACATCGGAAAGCTGGGCTGGTCACTTTGGTTTCTCTGGGGAAAGGCCACGATTCATGTCCAGGGCCTTGCGGCCCGGAGTGGCCCGCTGCCTGCTGAAATTCCGCACGGATCAGGATACCTCCCAGACCGAAACTAAAACCATAGGCAACTGTGGCTGGTTTGACAGTGCCAAGTGCCTCCTGCAAACAGACATCAGGAACCTGGCCTGGTAAGTTTTGTTTCTCTGGGGAAAGGCCATCGTTCTTGTCCGGAGCCAGTTGGCCCGGAGTGGACGGGTGCCTGCTCAAATTCCGCACGGATCAGGATACCTCCCTGATGGAAAGTGGCCCCACAGGCAACTGTGGCTGGTTTGACAGTGCCAAGTGCCTCCTGCAAACTGACATCAGGAACCTGGCCTGGTGACTTTTGTTTCTCTGGGGAAAAGCCATCATTCTTCTCCAGTGCCCGTTGGCCCGGAGTGGACGGGTGCCTGCTCAAATTCCGCACGGATCAGGATACCTCCCAGATGGAATGTACCACCACAGGCAACTGTGGCTGGTTTGACAGTGCCAAGTGCCTCCTGCAAACTGACATCCGGAGCCTGGCCTGGTGTCTTTTGTTTCTCAGGGGAAAGGCTTTCGCTCCTATCCATGGACGGGTGGCCAATAGTGGCTGGCTGCCTGCTGAAATTCCGCAAGGTTGAAGATACCTCCCAGATGGAAAGTACCACCACAGGCAACTGTGGCTGGTTTGACAGTGCCAAGTGCCTCCTGCAAACTGACATCAGGAACCTGGCCTGGTGACTTTTGTTTCTCAGGGGAAAGGTCATCGTTCGTGTCCAGTGCCCGGTGGCCTGGAGTGGCCAGCCGCCTGTTGAAATTCCGCACGGATGAGGATAACTCCCAGATGAAAGGAGCCCCCAGAGGCAACTGTGGCTGGTTTGACAGTGCCAAGTGCCTCCTGCAAACTGACATCAGGAACCTGGCCTGGTGACTTTTGTTTCTCTGGGGAAAGGCCATGGTTCATGTCCACGGCCTGGTGGCCCGGAGTGTCCGGCTGCCTGCTGAAATTCCGCATGGATCAGGATGCCGCCGAGATGCAAGGTGCCCCACAGGCACCTGTGGCTGGTTTGACAGTGCCAAGTGCTTCCTGCAAACTGACATCAGAAACCTGGCCTGGTGATTTTCTTTCTCCGGGGAAAGGCCATGAATCATGTCCAGGGCCCGGTGGCCCGTACTTGCCTGCTGCCTGCTGAAATTCCACACGGATCAGGATACCTCCCAGATGTAAGGTGCCACCACAGGCAACTGTGGCTGGTTTGACAGTGCCAAGTGCCTCCTGCAAACTGACATCAGGAACCTGGCCTTGTGACTTTTGTTTCTCTGGGGAAAGGCCGTCATTCTTGTTCAGAGCGCAGTGGCCCGGAGTGGCCGGCTGCCTGCTGAATTTCCGCACGGATCAGGATGCCGCCAAGATGCAAGGTGCCCCCAGAGGCAACTGTGGCTGGTTTGACAGTGCCAAGTGCTTCCTGCAAATTGACATCAGAAACCTGGCCTGGTGATTTTCTTTCCCAGGGGAAAGGCCATGGTTCATGTCCAGGGCCCGGTGGCTCACAGTTGCCTGCTGCCTGCTGAAATTCCACACGGATCCGGATACCTCCCTGATGCAAGTTGCCCCCACCGGCAACTGTGGCTGGTTTGACAGTGCCATGTGCCTCCTGCAAACTGACATCAGGAACCTGGCCTGGTGACTTTTGTTTCCCAGGGGAAAGGCCATACATGATGTCCAGTGCCTTCTGGCCTGGAGTGGACGACTGTCTGCTGAAATTCTGCATGGATCAGGATGCCGCCGAGATGCAAGGTGCCCCACAGGCACCTGTGGCTGGTTTGACAGTGCCAAGTGCTTCCTGCAAACTGACATCAGAAACCTGGCCTGGTGATTTTCTTTCTCCGGGGAAAGGCCATGGTTCATGTCCAGGGCTTGGTGGCCCGTACTTGCCTGCTGCCTGCTGAAATTCCACACGGATCAGGATACCTCCCAGATGTAAGGTGCCACCACAGGCAACTGTGGCTGGTTTGACAGTGCCAAGTGCCTCCTGCAAACTGACATCAGGAACCTGGCCCGGTGACTTTTGTTTCTCTGGGGAAAGGCCATCGTTCATATCCTACAAACTGTGGCCCAGAGTGGCCGGCTGCCTGCTGAAATTCCGCACGGATCAGGATACCTCCCAGATGCAAGGTGCCCCACGGGAAACTGTGGCTGGTTTGACAGTGCCAAGTGCCTCCTGCCAACTGACATCAAGAACCTGGCCTGGTGACTTTTGTTTCTCTGGGGAAAGGCCATGGTTGGTATCCTGAGCCTGGTGTCCTGGAGTGGCCGGCTGCCTGCTAAAATTCTGGACGGACCAGGATGCCGCCAACATGCAATGTGCCCCCACAGGCAACTGTGGCTGGTTTGACAGTGCCAAGTGTTTCCTGCAAACTGACATCAGAAACCTGGCCTGGTGATTTTCTTTCTCAGGGGAAAGGCCATGGTTCATGTCCAGGGCCCGGTGGCTCGGAGTGGCCAGCTGACTGCTGAAATTCCGCATGGATCAGGATACCTCCCAGGTTCAAGGTGCCGCCACAGGCAACTGTGGCTGGTTTGACAGTGCCAAGCGCCTCCTGCCAACTGACATCAGGAACCTGGCCTGGTGACTTTTGTTTCTCATGGGAAGTGCCATCGTTCGTGTCCCGTACTCGGAGGCCAGGAGTGGCCGGCTGCCTGCTGAAATACCGCACAGATCAGGATAGCTCCCAGATGCAAGGTGCCCCCACAGGCACCTGTGGCTGGTTTGACAGTGCCAAGTGCCTCCTGCAAACTGACATCAGGAACCTGGCCTGGTGATTTTTCTTTGTCTGGGGAAAGGCCATTGTACGTGTCCAGGGCCTGTGGCCCGTAGTGGCCGGCCCCCTGCTGAAATTCCGAACGGATCAGGATACCTCCCAGACCGATAGTACCACCACAGGCAACTGTGGCTGGTTTGACAGTGCCAAGTGCCTCCTGCAAACTGACATCAGGAACCTGGCCTGGTGACTTTTATTTCTCTGGGGAAAGGCCATCGTTCCTCTCCAGGGCCCGTAGTCCGGAGTGGCCGACTGCCTGCTGAAATTCCTCATGGATCAGGATGCCTCCCACATGAAAGGTGCCCCCACAGGCAACTACGTCTGATTTGACAGTGCCATGTGCCTCCTGCAAACTGATATCAGGAACCTGGCCTGGTGATTTTTCTTTGTCTGGTGAAAGGCCATTGTACCTGTCCAGAGCCTGGTGGCCCGGAGTGGCCGGCTGCCTGCTGAAATTCCAAACGGATCACGATTCCTCCCAGAGCGAAAGTACCACCACAGGCAACTGTGGCTGGTTTGACAGTGCCAAGTGCCTCCTGCCAACTGACATCAGCAACCTTGCCAGGTGACTTTTGGTTCTCTGGGGAAAGGCCATCGTTCGTGTCCAGGGCCAGGTGTCCCTGGGTGTCCGGCTGCCTGCTGAAATTCCGAACGGATCAGGATACTGCCCAGATGCAATGTGCTCCCACAGGCAACTGTGGCTGGTTTGACAGTGCCAAGTGCCTCCTGCAAACTGACATCAGGAACCTGGCCTGGTGACTTTTGTTTCTCAGGGGAAAGTCCATGGTTTATATCCTGGACCAGTTGGACCGCAGGGACCGGCTGCTTGCTGAAATTCCGAAAGCACCAGGATGCCTCCCAGATGCAAGGTGTCCCCACAGGTAATTGTGTCTGGTTTGAGAGTGCCATGTGCCTCCTGCAAACTGACATCGGAAAGCTGGGCTGGTCACTTTGGTTTCTCTGGGGAAAGGCCACGATTCATGTCCAGGGCCTTGCGGCCCGGAGTGGCCCGCTGCCTGCTGAAATTCCGCACGGATCAGGATACCTCCCAGACCGAAACTAAAACCATAGGCAACTGTGGCTGGTTTGACAGTGCCAAGTGCCTCCAGCAAACTGACATCAGGAACCTGGCCTGGTAAGTTTTGTTTCTCTGGGGAAAGGCCATCGTTCTTGTCCGGAGCCCGCCACCCCGGAGTGGCCGGCTGCCTGCTGAAATTCTGCATGGATCAGAATGCCGCCGAGATGCAAGGTGCCCCACAGGCACCTGTGGCTGGTTTGACAGTGCCAAGTGCTTCCTGCAAACTGACATCAGAAACCTGGCCTGGTGATTTTCTTTCTCCGGGGAAAGGCCATGGTTCATGTCCAGGGCCCGGTGGCCCGTACTTGCCTGCTGCCTTCTGAAATTCCACACGGATCAGGATACCTCCCAGATGTAAGGTGCCACCACAGGCAAATGTGGCTGGTTTGACAGTGCCAAGTGCCTCCTGCAAACTGACATCAGGAACCTGGCCTTGTGAGTTTTGTTTCTCTGGGGAAAGGCCATCATTCTTGTTCAGAGCCCAGTGGCCCAGAGTGGCCGGCTGCCTGCTGAATTTCCGCACGGATCAGGATAGCTCCCAGATTCAAGGTGCCGCCACAGGCAACTGCGGCAGGTTTGACAGTGCCAAGTGCCTCCTGCAAACTGACATCAGGAACCTGGCCTGGTGACATTTATTTCTCTGGGGAAAGGCCATTGTACGTGTCCAAGGCCTAGTGGCCCAGAGTGGCCGGCTGCTTGCTGGAATTCTGCATGGATCAGGATGCCGCCGAGATGCAAGGTGCCCCCACAGGCACCTGTGGCTGGTTTGACAGTGCCAAGTGCCTCCTGCAAACTGACATCAGGAACCTGGCCTGGTGACTTTTGTTTCTCTGGGGAAAGGCCATCGTTCATATCCTACAAACTGTGGCCCAGAGTGGCCGGCTGCCTGCTGAAATTCCGCACGGATCAGGATACCTCCCAGATGCAAGGTGCCCCACGGGAAACTGTGGCTGGTTTGACAGTGCCAAGTGCCTCCTGCCAACTGACATCAAGAACCTGGCCTGGTGACTTTTGTTTCTCTGGGGAAAGGCCATGGTTGGTATCCTGAGCCTCGTGTCCTGGAGTGGCCGTCTGCCTGCTAAAATTCTGGACGGACCAGGATGCCGCCAAGATGCAAGGTGCCCCCAGAGGCAACTGTGGCTGGTTTGACAGTGCCAAGTGCTTCCTGCAAACTGACATCAGAAACCTGGCCTGGTGATTTTCTTTCCCAGGGGAAAGGCCATGGTTCATGTCCAGGGCCCGGTGGCTCGCAGTTGCCTGCTGCCTGCTGAAATTCCACACGGATCCGGATACCTCCCTGATGCAAGTTGCCCCCACCGGCAACTGTGGCTGGTTTGACAGTGCCATGTGCCTCCTGCAAACTGACATCTGGAACCTGGCCTGGTGACTTTTGTTTCCCTGGGGAAAGGCCACAGATGATGTCCAGTGCCCCCTGGCCTGGAGTGGCCGACTGCCTGCTGAAATTCCGCACGGATCAGGATATCTCCCAGATGCAAGGTGCCCCCACAGGCACCTGTGGCTGGTTTGACAGTGCCAAGTGCCTCCTGCAAACTGACATCAGGAACCTGGCCTGGTGACTTTTGTTTCTCTGGGGAAAGGCCATCGTTCCTCTCCAGGGCCCGGTGGCTCGAGTGGGCGGATACCTGCTAAAATTCCGCACAGATCAGGATACCTCCCAGATGGAAGGTGCCCACCCAGGCAACTGTGGCTGGTTTGACAGTGCCAAGTGCCTCCTGCAAACTGACATCAGGAACCTGGCCTGGTGATTTTTCTTTGTCTGGGGAAAGGCCATTGTACGTGTCCAGGGCCTGTGGCCCGTAGTGGCTGGCCCCCTGCTGAAATTCCGAACGGATCAGGATACCTCCCAGACCGATAGTACCACCTCAGGCAACTGTGGCTGGTTTGACAGTGCCAAGTGCCTCCTGCAAACTGACATCAGGAACCTGGCCTGGTGACTTTTGTTTCTCTGGGGAAAAGCCATCATTCTTCTCCAGTGCCCGTTGGCCCGGAGTGGACGGGTGCCTGCTCAAATTCCGCACGGATCAGGATACCTCCCAGATGGAAAGTACCACCACAGGCAACTGTGGCTGGTTTGACAGTGCCAAGTGCCTCCTGCAAACTGACATCAGGAACCTGGCCTGGTGACTTTTGTTTCTCTGGGGAAAGGCCATCGTTCATTGCCTACAAACTGTGGCCCAGAGTGGCCGGCTGCCTGCTGAAATTCCGCACGGATCAGGATACCTCCCAGATGCAAGGTGCCCCACGGGAAACTGTGGCTGGTTTGACAGTGCCAAGTGCCTCCTGCCAACTGACATCAAGAACCTGGCCTGGTGACTTTTGTTTCTCTGGGGAAAGGCCATGGTTGGTATGATGAGCCTCCTGTCCTGGAGTGGCCGTCTGCCTGCTAAAATTCTGGACGGACCAGGATGCCGCCAAGATGCAAGGTGTCCCCAGAGGCAACTGTGGCTGGTTTGACAGTGCCAAGTGCTTCCTGCAAACTGACATCAGAAACCTGGCCTGGTGATTTTCTTTCCCAGGGGAAAGGCCATGGTTCATGTCCAGGGCCCGGTGGCTCGCAGTTGCCTGCTGCCTGCTGAAATTCCACACGGATCCGGATACCTCCCAGATGCAAGGTGCCCCCACAGGCAACTTTGGCTGGTTTGACAGTGCCAAGTGCCTCCTGCAAATTGACATCAGGAACCTGGCCTGGTGAGTTTTGTTTCTCTGGGGAAAGGCTATTATTCTTGTTCAGAGCCCGGTGGCTGGGAGTGGCCAGCTGACTGCTGAAATTCCGCACGGATCAGGATACCTCCCAGGTTCAAGGTGCCGCCACAGGCAACTGTGGCTGGTTTGACAGTGCCAAGCGCCTCCTGCCAACTGACATCAGGAACCTGGCCTGGTGACTTTTGTTTCTCATGGGAAGTGCCATCGTTCGTGTCCCGTACCCGGAGGCCAGGAGTGGCCGGCTGCCTGCTGAAATTCCGAACGGATCAGGATACTGCCCAGATGCAATGTGCTCCCACAGGCAACTGTGGCTGGTTTGACAGTGCCAAGTGCCTCCTGCAAACTGACATCAGGAACCTGGCCTGGTGACTTTTGTTTCTCAGGGGAAAGTCCATGGTTTATATCCTGGACCAGTTGGACCGCAGGGACCGGCTGCTTGCTGAAATTCCGAAAGCACCAGGATGCCTCCCAGATGCAAGGTGTCCCCACAGGTAATTGTGTCTGGTTTGAGAGTGCCATGTGCCTCCTGCAAACTGACATCGGAAAGCTGGGCTGGTCACTTTGGTTTCTCTGGGGAAAGGCCACGATTCATGTCCAGGGCCTTGCGGCCCGGAGTGGCCCGCTGCCTGCTGAAATTCCGCACGGATCAGGATACCTCCCAGACCGAAACTAAAACCATAGGCAACTGTGGCTGGTTTGACAGTGCCAAGTGCCTCCAGCAAACTGACATCAGGAACCTGGCCTGGTAAGTTTTGTTTCTCTGGGGAAAGGCCATCGTTCTTGTCCGGAGCCAGTTGGCCCGGAGTGGACGGGTGCCTGCTCAAATTCCGCACGGATCAGGATACCTCCCAGATGGAAAGTGGCCCCACAGGCAACTGTGGCTGGTTTGACAGTGCCAAGTGCCTCCTGCAAACTGACATCAGGAACCTGGCCTGGTGACTTTTGTTTCTCTGGGGAAAAGCCATCATTCTTCTCCAGTGCCCGTTGGCCCGGAGTGGACGGGTGCCTGCTGAAATTCCTCACGGATCAGGATACCTCCCAGATGGAATGTACCACCACAGGCAACTGTGGCTGGTTTGACAGTGCCAAGTGCCTCCTGCAAACTGACATCCGGAGCCTGGCCTGGTGTCTTTTGTTTCTCAGGGGAAAGGCTTTCGCTCCTATCCATGGACGGGTGGCCAATAGTGGCTGGCTGCCTGCTGAAATTCCGCAAGGTTGAAGATACCTCCCAGATGGAAAGTACCACCACAGGCAACTGTGGCTGGTTTGACAGTGCCAAGTGCCTCCTGCAAACTGACATCAGGAACCTGGCCTGGTGACTTTTGTTTCTCAGGGGAAAGGTCATCGTTCGTGTCCAGTGCCCGGTGGCCTGGAGTGGCCAGCCGCCTGTTGAAATTCCGCACGGATGAGGATAACTCCCAGATGAAAGGAGCCCCCAGAGGCAACTGTGGCTGGTTTGACAGTGCCAAGTGCCTCCTGCAAACTGACATCAGGAACCTGGCCTGGTGACTTTTGTTTCTCTGGGGAAAGGCCATGGTTCATGTCCACGGCCTGGTGGCCCGGAGTGTCCGGCTGCCTGCTGAAATTCCGCATGGATCAGGATGCCGCCGAGATGCAAGGTGCCCCACAGGCACCTGTGGCTGGTTTGACAGTGCCAAGTGCTTCCTGCAAACTGACATCAGAAACCTGGCCTGGTGATTTTCTTTCTCCGGGGAAAGGCCATGATTCATGTCCAGGGCCCGGTGGCCCGTACTTGCCTGCTGCCTGCTGAAATTCCACACGGATCAGGATACCTCCCAGATGTAAGGTGCCACCACAGGCAACTGTGGCTGGTTTGACAGTGCCAAGTGCCTCCTGCAAACTGACATCAGGAACCTGGCCTTGTGACTTTTGTTTCTCTGGGGAAAGGCCATCATTCTTGTTCAGAGCCCAGTGGCCCGGAGTGGCCGGCTGCCTGCTGAATTTCCGCACGGATCAGGATAGCTCCCAGATGCAATGTGCCGCCACAGGCAACTGTGGCAGGTTTGACAGTGCCAAGTGCCTCCTGCAAACTGACATCAGGAACCTGGCCTGGTGACATTTATTTCTCTGGGGAAAGGCCATTGTACGTGTCCAAGGCCTAGTGGCCCAGAGTGGCCGGCTGCTTGCTGGAATTCTGCATGGATCAGGATGCCGCGGAGATGCAAGGTGCCCCCACAGGCACCTGTGGCTGGTTTGACAGTGCCAAGTGCCTCCTGCAAACTGACATCAGGAACCTGGCCTGGTGACTTTTGTTTTTCTGGGGAAAGGCCATCGTTCATATCCTACAAACTGTGGCCCATAGTGGCCGGCTGCCTGCTGAAATTCCGCACGGATCAGGATACCTCCCAGATGCAAGGTGCCCCACGGGAAACTGTGGCTGGTTTGACAGTGCCAAGTGCCTCCTGCCAACTGACATCAAGAACCTGGCCTGGTGACTTTTGTTTCTCTGGGGAAAGGCCATGGTTGGTATCCTGAGCCTGGTGTCCTGGAGTGGCCGTCTGCCTGCTAAAATTCTGGACGGACCAGGATGCCGCCAAGATGCAAGGTGCCCCCACAGGCAACTGTGGCTGGTTTGACAGTGCCAAGTGTTTCCTGCAAACTGACATCAGAAACCTGGCCTGGTGATTTTCTTTCTCAGGGGAAAGGCCATGGTTCATGTCCAGGGCCCGGTGGCTCGGAGTGGCCAGCTGACTGCTGAAATTCCGCATGGATCAGGATACCTCCCAGGTTCAAGGTGCCGCCACAGGCACCTGTGGCTGGTTTGACAGTGCCAAGTGCCTCCTGCAAACTGACATCAGGAACCTGGCCTGGTGATTTTTCTTTGTCTGGGGAAAGGCCATTGTACGTGTCCAGGGCCTGTGGTCCGTAGTGGCCGGCCCCCTGCTGAAATTCCACACGGATCAGGATACCTCCCAGACCGATAGTACCACCACAGGCAACTGTGGCTGGTTTGACAGTGCCAAGTGCCTCCTGCAAACTGACATCAGGAACCTGGCCTGGTGACTTTTATTTCTCTGGGGAAAGGCCATCGTTCCTCTCCAGGGCCCGTAGTCCGGAGTGGCCGGCTGCCTGCTGAAATTCCTCATGGATCAGGATGCCTCCCACATGAAAGGTGCCCCCACAGGCAACTACGTCTGATTTGACAGTGCCATGTGCCTCCTGCAAACTGATATCAGGAACCTGGCCTGGTGATTTTTCTTTGTCTGGTGAAAGGCCATTGTACCTGTCCAGAGCCTGGTGGCCCGGAGTGGCCGGCTGCCTGCTGAAATTCCAAACGGATCACGATTCCTCCCAGAGCGAAAGTACCACCACAGGCAACTGTGGCTGGTTTGACAGTGCCAAGTGCCTCCTGCCAACTGACATCAGCAACCTTGCCAGGTGACTTTTGGTTCTCTGGGGAAAGGCCATCGTTCGTGTCCAGGGCCAGGTGTCCCTGGGTGTCCGGCTGCCTGCTGAAATTCCGAACGGATCAGGATACTGCCCAGATGCAATGTGCTCCCACAGGCAACTGTGGCTGGTTTGACAGTGCCAAGTGCCTCCTGCAAACTGACATCAGGAACCTGGCCTGGTGACTTTTGTTTCTCAGGGGAAAGTCCATGGTTTATATCCTGGACCAGTTGGACCGCAGGGACCGGCTGCTTGCTGAAATTCCGAAAGCACCAGGATGCCTCCCAGATGCAAGGTGTCCCCACAGGTAATTGTGTCTGGTTTGAGAGTGCCATGTGCCTCCTGCAAACTGACATCGGAAAGCTGGCCTGGTCACTTTGGTTTCTCTGGGGAAAGGCCACGATTCATGTCCAGGGCCTTGCGGCCCGGAGTGGCCCGCTGCCTGCTGAAATTCCGCACGGATCAGGATACCTCCCAGACCGAAACTAAAACCATAGGCAACTGTGGCTGGTTTGACAGTGCCAAGTGCCTCCAGCAAACTGACATCAGGAACCTGGCCTGGTAAGTTTTGTTTCTCTGGGGAAAGGCCATCGTTCTTGTCCGGAGCCCGCCAGCCCGGAGTGGCCGGCTGCCTGCTGAAATTCTGCATGGATCAGAATGCCGCCGAGATGCAAGGTGCCCCACAGGCACCTGTGGCTGGTTTGACAGTGCCAAGTGCTTCCTGCAAACTGACATCAGAAACCTGGCCTGGTGATTTTCTTTCTCCGGGGAAAGGCCATGGTTCATGTCCAGGGCCCGGTGGCCCGTACTTGCCTGCTGCCTTCTGAAATTCCACACGGATCAGGATACCTCCCAGATGTAAGGTGCCACCACAGGCAAATGTGGCTGGTTTGACAGTGCCAAGTGCCTCCTGCAAACTGACATCAGGAACCTGGCCTTGTGAGTTTTGTTTCTCTGGGGAAAGGCCATCATTCTTGTTCAGAGCCCAGTGGCCCAGAGTGGCCGGCTGCCTGCTGAATTTCCGCACGGATCAGGATAGCTCCCAGATTCAAGGTGCCGCCACAGGCAACTGCGGCAGGTTTGACAGTGCCAAGTGCCTCCTGCAAACTGACATCAGGAACCTGGCCTGGTGACATTTATTTCTCTGGGGAAAGGCCATTGTACGTGTCCAAGGCCTAGTGGCCCAGAGTGGCCGGCTGCTTGCTGGAATTCTGCATGGATCAGGATGCCGCCGAGATGCAAGGTGCCCCCACAGGCACCTGTGGCTGGTTTGACAGTGCCAAGTGCCTCCTGCAAACTGACATCAGGAACCTGGCCTGGTGACTTTTGTTTCTCTGGGGAAAGGCCATCGTTCATATCCTACAAACTGTGGCCCAGAGTGGCCGGCTGCCTGCTGAAATTCCGCACGGATCAGGATACCTCCCAGATGCAAGGTGCCCCACGGGAAACTGTGGCTGGTTTGACAGTGCCAAGTGCCTCCTGTCAACTGACATCAAGAACCTGGCCTGGTGACTTTTGTTTCTCTGGGGAAAGGCCATGGTTGGTATCCTGAGCCTCGTGTCCTGGAGTGGCCATCTGCCTGATAAAATTCTGGACGGACCAGGATGCCGCCAAGATGCAAGGTGCCCCCAGAGGCAACTGTGGCTGGTTTGACAGTGCCAAGTGCTTCCTGCAAACTGACATCAGAAACCTGGCCTGGTGATTTTCTTTCCCAGGGGAAAGGCCATGGTTCATGTCCAGGGCCCGGTGGCTCGCAGTTGCCTGCTGCCTGCTGAAATTCCACACGGATCCGGATACCTCCCTGATGCAAGTTGCCCCCACCGGCAACTGTGGCTGGTTTGACAGTGCCATGTGCCTCCTGCAAACTGACATCTGGAACCTGGCCTGGTGACTTTTGTTTCCCTGGGGAAAGGCCACAGATGATGTCCAGTGCCCCCTGGCCTGGAGTGGCCGGCTGCCTGCTGAAATTCCGCACGGATCAGGATATCTCCCAGATGCAAGGTGCCCCCACAGGCACCTGTGGCTGGTTTGACAGTGCCAAGTGCCTCCTGCAAACTGACATCAGGAACCTGGCCTGGTGACTTTTGTTTCTCTGGGGAAAGGCCATCGTTCCTCTCCAGGGCCCGGTGGCTCGAGTGGGCGGATACCTGCTAAAATTCCGCACAGATCAGGATACCTCCCAGATGGAAGGTGCCCACCCAGGCAACTGTGGCTGGTTTGACAGTGCCAAGTGCCTCCTGCAAACTGACATCAGGAACCTGGCCTGGTGATTTTTCTTTGTCTGGGGAAAGGCCATTGTACGTGTCCAGGGCCTGTGGCCCGTAGTGGCTGGCCCCCTGCTGAAATTCCGAACGGATCAGGATACCTCCCAGACCGATAGTACCACCTCAGGCAACTGTGGCTGGTTTGACAGTGCCAAGTGCCTCCTGCAAACTGACATCAGGAACCTGGCCTGGTGACTTTTGTTTCTCTGGGGAAAGGCCATCGTTCATATCCTACAAACTGTGGCCCAGAGTGGCCGGCTGCCTGCTGAAATTCCGCACGGATCAGGATACCTCCCAGATGCAAGGCGCCCCCACAGGCAACTGTGGCTGGTTTGACAGTGCCAAGTGCGTCCTGCAAATTGACATCAGGAACCTGGCCTGGTGAGTTTTGTTTCTCTGGGGAAAGGCTATTATTCTTGTTCAGAGCCCAGTGGCTCGGAGTGGCCAGCTGACTGCTGAAATTCCGCATGGATCAGGATACCTCCCAGGTTCAAGGTGCCGCCACAGGCAACTGTGGCTGGTTTGACAGTGCCAAGCGCCTCCTGCCAACTGACATCAGGAACCTGGCCTGGTGACTTTTGTTTCTCATGGGAAGTGCCATCGTTCGTGTCCCGTACCCGGAGGCCAGGAGTGGCCGGCTGCCTGCTGAAATTCCGAACGGATCAGGATACTGCCCAGATGCAATGTGCTCCCACAGGCAACTGTGGCTGGTTTGACAGTGCCAAGTGCCTCCTGCAAACTGACATCAGGAACCTGGCCTGGTGACTTTTGTTTCTCAGGGGAAAGTCCATGGTTTATATCCTGGACCAGTTGGACCGCAGGGACCGGCTGCTTGCTGAAATTCCGAAAGCACCAGGATGCCTCCCAGATGCAAGGTGTCCCCACAGGTAATTGTGTCTGGTTTGAGAGTGCCATGCGCCTCCTGCAAACTGACATCGGAAAGCTGGGCTGGTCACTTTGGTTTCTCTGGGGAAAGGCCACGATTCATGTCCAGGGCCTTGCGGCCCGGAGTGGCCCGCTGCCTGCTGAAATTCCGCACGGATCAGGATACCTCCCAGACCGAAACTAAAACCATAGGCAACTGTGGCTGGTTTGACAGTGCCAAGTGCCTCCAGGAAACTGACATCAGGAACCTGGCCTGGTAAGTTTTGTTTCTCTGGGGAAAGGCCATCGTTCTTGTCCGGAGCCAGTTGGCCCGGAGTGGACGGGTGCCTGCTCAAATTCCGCACGGATCAGGATACCTCCCAGATGGAATGTACCACCACAGGCAACTGTGGCTGGTTTGACAGTGCCAAGTGCCTCCTGCAAACTGACATCAGGAACCTGGCCTGGTGACTTTTGTTTCTCTGGGGAAAAGCCATCATTCTTCTCCAGTGCCCGTTGGCCCGGAGTGGACGGGTGCCTGCTCAAATTCCGCACGGATCAGGATACCTCCCAGATGGAATGTTACCACAGGCAACTGTGGCTGGTTTGACAGTGCCAAGTGCCTCCTGCAAACTGACATCCGGAGCCTGGCCTGGTGTCTTTTGTTTCTCAGGGGAAAGGCTTTCGCTCCTATCCATGGACGGGTGGCCAATAGTGGCTGGCTGCCTGCTGAAATTCCGCACGGTTGAAGACACCTCCCAGATGGAAAGTACAACCACAGGCAACTGTGGCTGGTTTGACAGTGCCAAGTGCCTCCTGCAAACTGACATCAGGAACCTGGCCTGGTGACTTTTGTTTCTCTGGGGAAAGGCCATGGTTCATGTCCACGGCCTGGTGGCCCGGAGTGTCCGGCTGCCTGCTGAAATTCCGCATGGATCAGGATGCCGCCGAGATGCAAGGTGCCCCACAGGCACCTGTGGCTGGTTTGACAGTGCCAAGTGCTTCCTGCAAACTGACATCAGAAACCTGGCCTGGTGATTTTCTTTCTCCGGGGAAAGGCCATGATTCATGTCCAGGGCCCGGTGGCCCGTACTTGCCTGCTCCCTGCTGAAATTCCACACGGATCAGGATACCTCCCAGATGTAAGGTGCCACCACAGGCAACTGTGGCTGGTTTAACAGTGCCAAGTGCCTCCTGCAAACTGACATCAGGAACCTGGCCTTGTGACTTTTGTTTCTCTGGGGAAAGGCCATCATTCTTGTTCAGAGCCCAGTGGCCCGGAGTGGCCGGCTGCCTGCTGAATTTCCGCACGGATCAGGATAGCTCCCAGATGCAATGTGCCGCCACAGGCAACTGTGGCAGGTTTGACAGTGCCAAGTGCCTCCTGCAAACTGACATCAGGAACCTGGCCTGGTGACATTTATTTCTCTGGGGAAAGGCCATTGTACGTGTCCAAGGCCTAGTGGCCCGGACTGGCCGGCTGCTTGCTGGAATTCTGCATGGATCAGGATGCCGCGGAGATGCAAGGTGCCCCCACAGGCACCTGTGGCTGGTTTGACAGTGCCAAGTGCCTCCTGCAAACTGACATCAGGAACCTGGCCTGGTGACTTTTGTTTTTCTGGGGAAAGGCCATCGTTCATATCCTACAAACTGTGGCCCATAGTGGCCGGCTGCCTGCTGAAATTCCGCACGGATCAGGATACCTCCCAGATGCAAGGTGCCCCACGGGAAACTGTGGCTGGTTTGACAGTGCCAAGTGCCTCCTGCCAACTGACATCAAGAACCTGGCCTGGTGACTTTTGTTTCTCTGGGGAAAGGCCATGGTTGGTATCCTGAGCCTGGTGTCCTGGAGTGGCCGTCTGCCTGCTAAAATTCTGGACGGACCAGGATGCCGCCAAGATGCAAGGTGCCCCCACAGGCAACTGTGGCTGGTTTGACAGTGCCAAGTGTTTCCTGCAAACTGACATCAGAAACCTGGCCTGGTGATTTTCTTTCTCAGGGGAAAGGCCATGGTTCATGTCCAGGGCCCGGTGGCTCGGAGTGGCCAGCTGACTGCTGAAATTCCGCATGGATCAGGATACCTCCCAGATGCAAGGTGCCGCCACAGGCAACTGTGGCTGGTTTGACAGTGCCAAGTGCCTCCTGCAAACTGACATCAGGAACCTGGCCTGGTGATTTTTCTTTGTCTGGGGAAAGGCCATTGTACGTGTCCAGGGCCTGTGGCCCGTAGTGGCTGGCCCCCTGCTGAAATTCCGAACGGATCAGGATACCTCCCAGACCGATAGTGCCACCACAGGCAACTGTGGCTGGTTTGACAGTGCCAAGTGCCTCCTGCAAACTGACATCAGGAACCTGGCCTGGTGACTTTTCTTTGTCTGGGGAAAGGCCATCGTTCCTCTCCAGGGCCCGTAGTCCGGAGTGGCCGGCTGCCTGCTGAAATTCCTCATGGATCAGGATGCCTCCCACATGAAAGGTGCCCCCACAGGCGACTACGTCTGATTTGACAGTGCCATGTGCCTCCTGCAAACTGATATCAGGAACCTGGCCTGGTGATTTTTCTTTGTCTGGTGAAAGGCCATTGTACCTGTCCAGAGCCTGGTGGCCCGGAGTGGCCAGCTGCCTGCTGAAATTCCGAACGGATCACGATTCCTCCCAGAGCGAAAGTACCACCACAGGCAACTGTGGCTGGTTTGACAGTGCCAAGTGCCTCCTGCCAACTGACATCAGCAACCTTGCCAGGTGACTTTTGGTTCTCTGGGGAAAGGCCATCGTTCGTGTCCAGGGCCGGGTGTCCCTGGGTGTCCGGCTGCCTGCTGAAATTCCGAACGGATCAGGATACTGCCCAGATGCAATGTGCTCCCACAGGCAACTGTGGCTGGTTTGACAGTGCCAAGTGCCTCCAGCAAACTGACATCAGGAACCTGGCCTGGTAAGTTTTGTTTCTCTGGGGAAAGGCCATCGTTCTTGTCCGGAGCCCGCCAGCCCGGAGTGGCCGGCTGCCTGCTGAAATTCTGCATGGATCAGGATGCCGCCGAGATGCAAGGTGCCCCACAGGCACCTGTGGCTGGTTTGACAGTGCCAAGTGCTTCCTGCAAACTGACATCAGAAACCTGGCCTGGTGATTTTCTTTCTCCGGGGAAAGGCCATGGTTCATGTCCAGGGCCCGGTGGCCCGTACTTGCCTGCTGCCTTCTGAAATTCCACACGGATCAGGATACCTCCCAGATGTAAGGTGCCACCACAGGCAAATGTGGCTGGTTTGACAGTGCCAAGTGCCTCCTGCCAACTGACATCAGGAACCTGGCCTTGTGAGTTTTGTTTCTCTGGGGAAAGGCCATCATTCTTGTTCAGAGCCCAGTGGCCCAGAGTGGCCGGCTGCCTGCTGAATTTCCGCACGGATCAGGATAGCTCCCAGATTCAAGGTGCCGCCACAGGCAACTGCGGCAGGTTTGACAGTGCCAAGTGCCTCCTGCAAACTGACATCAGGAACCTGGCCTGGTGACATTTATTTCTCTGGGGAAAGGCCATTGTACGTGTCCAAGGCCTAGTGGCCCAGAGTGGCCGGCTGCTTGCTGGAATTCTGCATGGATCAGGATGCCGCCGAGATGCAAGGTGCCCCCACAGGCACCTGTGGCTGGTTTGACAGTGCCAAGTGCCTCCTGCAAACTGACATCAGGAACCTGGCCTGGTGACTTTTGTTTCTCTGGGGAAAGGCCATCGTTCATATCCTACAAACTGTGGCCCAGAGTGGCCGGCTGCCTGCTGAAATTCCGCACGGATCAGGATACCTCCCAGATGCAAGGTGCCCCACGGGAAACTGTGGCTGGTTTGACAGTGCCAAGTGCCTCCTGCCAACTGACATCAAGAACCTGGCCTGGTGACTTTTGTTTCTCTGGGGAAAGGCCATGGTTGGTATCCTGAGCCTCGTGTCCTGGAGTGGCCGTCTGCCTGCTAAAATTCTGGACAGACCAGGATGCCGCCAAGATGCAAGGTGCCCCCAGAGGCAACTGTGGCTGGTTTGACAGTGCCAAGTGCTTCCTGCAAACTGACATCAGAAACCTGGCCTGGTGATTTTCTTTCCCAGGGGAAAGGCCATGGTTCATGTCCAGGGCCCGGTGGCTCGCAGTTGCCTGCTGCCTGCTGAAATTCCACACGGATCCGGATACCTCCCTGATGCAAGTTGCCCCCACCGGCAACTGTGGCTGGTTTGACAGTGCCATGTGCCTCCTGCAAACTGACATCTGGAACCTGGCCTGGTGACTTTTGTTTCCCTGGGGAAAGGCCATAGATGATGTCCAGTGCCCCCTGGCCTGGAGTGGCCGACTGCCTGCTAAAATTCCGCACGGATCAGGATATCTCCCAGATGCAAGGTGCCCCCACAGGCACCTGTGGCTGGTTTGACAGTGCCAAGTGCCTCCTGCAAACTGACATCAGGAACCTGGCCTGGTGACTTTTGTTTCTCTGGGGAAAGGCCATCGTTCCTCTCCAGGGCCCGGTGGCTCGAGTGGGTGGATACCTGCTAAAATTCCGCACAGATCAGGATACCTCCCAGATGGAAGGTGCCCGCCCAGGCAACTGTGGCTGGTTTGACAGTGCCAAGTGCCTCCTGCAAACTGACATCAGGAACCTGGCCTGGTGATTTTTCTTTGTCTGGGGAAAGGCCATTGTACGTGTCCAGGGCCTGTGGCCCGTAGTGGCTGGCCCCCTTCTGAAATTCCGAACGGATCAGGATACCTCCCAGACCGATAGTACCACCTCAGGCAACTGTGGCTGGTTTGACAGTGCCAAGTGCCTCCTGCCAACTGACATCAGCAACCTGGCCGGGTGACTTTTGTTTCTCTGGGGAAAGGCCCTGGTTAATGTACAGGGCCGGGTGTCCTGAGTGGCCGGCTGCCTGCTGAAATTCCGCACGGATCAGGATACCTCCCAGATGGAAAGTGGCCCCACAGGCAACTGTGGCTGGTTTGACAGTGCCAAGTGCCTCCTGCAAACTGACATCAGGAACCTGGCCTGGTGACTTTTGTTTCTCTGGGGAAAAGCCATCATTCTTCTCCGGTGCCCGTTGGCCCGGAGTGGACGGGTGCCTGCTCAAATTCCGCACGGATCAGGATACCTCCCAGATGGAAAGTACCACCACAGGCAACTGTGGCTGGTTTGACAGTGCCAAGTGCCTCCTGCAAACTGACATCAGGAGCCTGGCCTGGTGTCTTTTGTTTCTCAGGGGAAAGGCTTTCGTTCCTATCCATGGACGGCTGGCCAATAGTGGCTGGCTGTCTGCTGAAATTCCGCACGGTTGAAGATACCTCCCAGATGGAAAGTACCACCACAGGCAACTGTGGCTGGTTTGACAGTGCCAAGTGCTTCCTGCAAACTGACATCAGAAACCTGGCCTGGTGATTTTCTTTCTCAGGGGAAAGGCCATGGCTCATGTCCAGGGCCCGGTGGCCCCTACTTGCCTGCTGCCTGCTGAAATTCCACACGGATCAGGATACCTCCCAGATGTAAGGTGCCACCACAGGCAACTGTGGCTGGTTTGACAGTGCCAAGTGCCTCCTGCAAACTGACATCAGGAACCTGGCCTTGTGAGTTTTGTTTCTCTGGGGAAAGGCCATCATTCTTGTTCAGAGCCCAGTGGCCCGTAGTGGCCGGCTGGCTGCTGAAATTCAGCACGGATCAGGATACCTCCCAGATTCAAGGTGCCGCCACAGGCAACTGTGGCTGGCTTGAGAGTGCCAAGTGCCTCCTGCAAACTGACATCAGGAACCTGGCCTTGTGAGTTTTGTTTCTCTGGGGAAAGGCCATCATTCTTTTCCGGGGCCCGCCTGCCCGGAGTGGCCGGCTGCCTTCTGAAATTCCACACGGTTGAGGATACCTCCCAGATGCAAGGTGGACCCACAGACAACTGTGGCTGGTTTGACAGTGCCAAGTGCCTCCTGCAAACTGACATCAGGAACCTGGCCTGGTGACTTTTGTTTCTCTGGGGAAAGGCCATGGTTCTTGTCCACGGCCTGGTGGCCCGGAGTGTCCGGCTGCCTCCTGAAATTCCGCATGGATCAGAATGCCTCCAGGATGAAAAGTGCCCCCATAGGCAACTGCGGCTGGTTTGACAGTGCCAAGTGCCTCCTCCAAACAGACATCAGGAACCTCGCCTGGTAAGTTTTGTTTCTCTGGGGAAAGGCCATCGTTCTTGTCCGGGTTCCGCCGGCCCGGAGTCGCCGGCTGTCTGCTGAAATTCCACACGGTTGAGGCTACCTCCCAGGTGCAAGGCGCCCCCACAGGCAACTGTGGCTGGTTTGACAGTGCCATGTGCCTCCTGCAAACTGACATCAGGAACCTGACCTGGTGACTTTCGCTTGTCTGGGGAAAGGCCATAGATGATGTCCAGTGCCCCCTGGCCCAGAGTGGCCGACTGCCTGCTGAAATTCCGCACGGATCAGGATACCTCCCAGATGCAAGGTGCCCACCCAGGCAACTGTGGCTTGTTTGACAGTGCCAAGTGCCTCCTGCAAACTGACATCAGGAACCTGACCTGGTAAGTTTTGTTTCTCTGGGGAAAGGCCATCGTTCCTGTCCGGGGCCCGCTGGCCCGGAGTGGCCGGCTGCCTGCTGAAATTCCACACGGTTGAGGATACCTCCTAGATGCAAGGTGGCCCCACAGGCAACTGTGGCTGGTTTGACAGTGCCAAGTGCCTCCTGCAAACTGACATCAGGAACCTGGCCTGGTGACTTTTCTTTGTCTGGGGAAAGGCCATCGTTCCTCTCCAGGGCCCGTAGTCCGGAGTGGCCGGCTGCCTGCTGAAATTCCTCATGGATCAGAATGCCTCCCAGATGAAAAGTGCCCCCATAGGCAACTGTGGCTGGTTTGACAGTGCCAAGTGCCTCCTGCAAACTGACATCAGGAACCTGGCCTGGTAAGTTTTGTTTCTCTGGGGAAAGGCCATCGTTCTTGTCCGGGTTCCGCCGGCCCGGAGTGGCTGGCTGTCTGCTGAAATTCCACAGGGTTAAGGCTACCTCCCAGATGCAAGGCGCCCCCACAGGCAACTGTGGCTGGTTTGACAGTGCCATGTGCCTCCTGCAAACTGACATCAGGAACCTGGCCTGGTGACTTTTGTTTCTCTGGGGAAAGGCCATGGTTCGTATCCTGGATACGTAGGACCGGAGAGGCCGGCTGCCTGTTGAAATTCCTCACGGATCAGGATGCCGCCGAGATGCAAGATGCCCCCACAGGCACCTGTGGCTGGTTTGACAGTGCCAAGTGCCTCCTGCCAACTGACATCAGCAACCTTGCCAGGTGACTTTTGTTTCTCTGGGGAAAGGCCATCGTTCGTGTCCAGGGCCGGGTGTCCCTGGGTGTCCGGCTGCCTGCTGAAATTCCGAACGGATCAGGATACCGCCCAGATGCAATGTGCCCCCACAGGCAACTGTGGCTGGTTTGACAGTGCCAAGTGCCTCCTGCAAACTGACATCAGGAACCTGGCCTGGTGACTTTTGTTTCTCAGGGGAAAGTCCATGGTTTATATCCTGGACCAGTTGGACCGCAGGGACCGGCTGCTTGCTGAAATTCCGAAAGCACCAGGATGCCTCCCAGATGCAAGGTGTCGCCACAGGTAATTGTGTCTGGTTTGACAGTGCCATGTGCCTCCTGCAAACTGACATCGGAAAGCTGGGCTGGTCACTTTGGTTTCTCTGGGGAAAGGCCACGATTCATGTCCAGGGCCTTGCGGCCCGGAGTGGCCCGCTGCCTGCTGAAATTCCGCACGGATCAGGATACCTCCCAGACCGAAACTAAAACCATAGGCAACTGTGGCTGGTTTGACAGTGCCAAGTGCCTCCAGCAAACTGACATCAGGAACCTGGCCTGGTAAGTTTTGTTTCTCTGGGGAAAGGCCATCGTTCTTGTCCGGAGCCCGCCAGCCCGGAGTGGCCGGCTGCCTGCTGAAATTCTGCATGGATCAGGATGCCGCCGAGATGCAAGGTGCCCCACAGGCACCTGTGGCTGGTTTGACAGTGCCAAGTGCTTCCTGCAAACTGACATCAGAAACCTGGCCTGGTGATTTTCTTTCTCCGGGGAAAGGCCATGGTTCATGTCCAGGGTCCGGTGGCCCGTACTTGCCTGCTGCCTTCTGAAATTCCACACGGATCAGGATACCTCCCAGATGTAAGGTGCCACCACAGGCAAATGTGGCTGGTTTGACAGTGCCAAGTGCCTCCTGCAAACTGACATCAGGAACCTGGCCTTGTGAGTTTTGTTTCTGTGGGGAAAGGTCATCGTTCTTGTTCAGAGCCCAGTGGCCCGGAGTGGCCGGCTGCCTGCTGAATTTCCGCACGGATCAGGATAGCTCCCAGATTCAAGGTGCCGCCACAGGCAACTGCGGCAGGTTTGACAGTGCCAAGTGCCTCCTGCAAACTGACATCAGGAACCTGGCCTGGTGACATTTATTTCTCTGGGGAAAGGCCATTGTACGTGTCCAAGGCCTAGTGGCCCAGAGTGGCCGGCTGCTTGCTGGAATTCTGCATGGATCAGGATGCCGCCGAGATGCAAGGTGCCCCCAAAGGCACCTGCGGCTGGTTTGACAGTGCCAAGTGCCTCCTGCAAACTGACATCAGGAACCTGGCCTGGTGACTTTTGTTTCTCTGGGGAAAGGCCATCGTTCATATCCTACAAACTGTGGCCCAGAGTGGCCGGCTGCCTGCTGAAATTCCGCACGGATCAGGATACCTCCCAGATGCAAGGTGCCCCACGGGAAACTGTGGCTGGTTTGACAGTGCCAAGTGCTTCCTGCAAACTGACATCAGAAACCTGGCCTGGTGATTTTCTTTCCCAGGGGAAAGGCCATGGTTCATGTCCAGGGCCCGGTGGCTCGCAGTTGCCTGCTGCCTGCTGAAATTCCACACGTATCCGGATACCTCCCAGATGCAAGGTGCCCCCACAGGCAACTTTGGCTGGTTTGACAGTGCCAAGTGCGTCCTGCAAATTGACATCAGGAACCTGGCCTGGTGACTTTTGTTTCTCTGGGGAAAGGCTATTATTCTTGTTCAGAGCCCGGTGGCTGGGAGTGGCCAGCTGACTGCTGAAATTCCGCATGGATCAGGATACCTCCCAGGTTCAAGGTGCCGCCACAGACAACTGTGGCTGGTTTGACAGTGCCAAGCGCCTCCTGCCAACTGACATCAGGAACCTGGCCTGGTGACTTTTGTTTCTCATGGGAAGTGCCATCGTTCGTGTCCCGTACCCGGAGGCCAGGAGTGGCCGGCTGCCTGCTGAAATTCCGAACGGATCAGGATACTGCCCAGATGCAATGTGCTCCCACAGGCAACTGTGGCTGGTTTGACAGTGCCAAGTGCCTCCTGCAAACTGACATCAGGAACCTGGCCTGGTGACTTTTGTTTCTCAGGGGAAAGTCCATGGTTTATATCCTGGACCAGTTGGACCGCAGGGACCGGCTGCTTGCTGAAATTCCGAAAGCACCAGGATGCCTCCCAGATGCAAGGTGTCCCCACAGGTAATTGTGTCTGGTTTGAGAGTGCCATGTGCCTCCTGCAAACTGACATCAGAAAGCTGGGCTGGTCACTTTGGTTTCTCTGGGGAAAGGCCACGATTCATGTCCAGGGCCTTGCGGCCCGGAGTGGCCCGCTGCCTGCTGAAATTCCGCACGGATCAGGATACCTCCCAGACCGAAACTAAAACCATAGGCAACTGTGGCTGGTTTGACAGTGCCAAGTGCCTCCAGCAAACTGACATCAGGAACCTGGCCTGGTATGTTTTGTTTCTCTGGGGAAAGGCCATCGTTCTTGTCCGGAGCCCGTTGGCCCGGAGTGGACGGGTGCCTGCTCAAATTCCGCACGGATCAGGATGCCTCCCTGATGGAAAGTGGCCCCACAGGCAACTGTGGCTGGTTTGACAGTGCCAAGTGCCTCCTGCAAACTGACATCAGGAACCTGGCCTGGTGACTTTTGTTTCTCTGGGGAATAGCCATCATTCTTCTCCAGTGCCCGTTGGCCCGGAGTGGACGGGTGCCTGCTCAAATTCCGCACGGATCAGGATACCTCCCAGATGGAATGTACCACCACAGGCAACTGTGGCTGGTTTGACAGTGCCAAGTGCCTCCTGCAAACTGACATCAGGAACCTGGCCTGGTGTCTTTTGTTTCTCAGGGGAAAGGCTTTCGTTCCTATCCATGGACGGGTGGCCAATAGTGGCTGGCTGCCTGCTGAAATTCCGCAAGGTTGAGGATACCTCCCAGATGGAAAGTACCACCACAGGCAACTGTGGCTGGTTTGACAGTGCCAAGTGCCTCCTGCAAACTGACATCAGGAACCTGGCCTGGTGACTTTTGTTTCTCAGGGGAAAGGTCATCGTTCGTGTCCAGTGCCCGGTGGCCTGGAGTGGCCAGCCGCCTGTTGAAATTCCGCACGGATGAGGATAACTCCCAGATGAAAGGAGCCCCCAGAGGCAACTGTGGCTGGTTTGACAGTGCCAAGTGCCTCCTGCAAACTGACATCAGGAACCTGGCCTGGTGACTTTTGTTTCTCTGGGGAAAGGCCATGGTTCATGTCCACGGCCTGGTGGCCCGGAGTGTCCGGCTGCCTGCTGAAATTCTGCATGGATCAGGATGCCGCCGAGATGCAAGGTGCCCCACAGGCACCTGTGGCTGGTTTGACAGTGCCAAGTGCTTCCTGCAAACTGACATCAGAAACCTGCCCTGGTGATTTTCTTTCTCCGGGGAAAGGCCATGGTTCATGTCCAGGGCCCGGTGGCCCGTACTTGCCTGCTGCCTGCTGAAATTCCACACGGATCAGGATACCTCCCAGATGTAAGGTGCCACCACAGGCACCTGTGGCTGGTTTGACAGTGCCAAGTGCCTCCTGCAAACTGACATCAGGAACCTGGCCTGGTGACTTTTGTTTCTCTGGGGAAAGGCCATCGTTCATATCCTACAAACTGTGGCCCAGAGTGGCCGGCTGCCTGCTGAAATTCCGCACGGATCAGGATACCTCCCAGATGGAAAGTGCCCCACGGGAAACTGTGGCTGGTTTAACAGTGCCAAGTGCCTCCTGCCAACTGACATCAAGAACCTGGCCTGGTGACTTTTGTTTCTCTGGGGAAAGGCCATGGTTGGTATCCTGAGCCTGGTGTCCTGGAGTGGCCGTCTGCCTGCTAAAATTCTGGACGGACCAGGATGCCGCCAAGATGCAAGGTGCCCCCAGAGGCAACTGTGGCTGGTTTGACAGTGCCAAGTGCCTCCTGCAAACTGACATCAGGAACCTGGCCTGGTGACTTTTGTTTCTCTGGGGAAAGGCCATCGTTCCTCTCCAGGGCCCGGTGGCTCGAGTGGGCGGATACCTGCTAAAATTCCGCACAGATCAGGATACCTCCCAGATGGAAGGTGCCCGCCCAGGCAACTGTGGCTGGTTTGACAGTGCCAAGTGCCTCCTGCAAACTGACATCAGGAACCTGGCCTGGTGATTTTTCTTTGTCTGGGGAAAGGCCATTGTACGTGTCCAGGGCCTGTGGCCCGTAGTGGCTGGCCCCCTTCTGAAATTCCGAACGGATCAGGATACCTCCCAGACCGATAGTACCACCTCAGGCAACTGTGGCTGGTTTGACAGTGCCAAGTGCCTCCTGCCAACTGACATCAGCAACCTGGCCGGGTGACTTTTGTTTCTCTGGGGAAAGGCCGTGGTTAATGTACAGGGCCGGGTGTCCTGAGTGGCCGGCTGCCTGCTGAAATTCCGCACGGATCAGGATACCTCCCAGATGGAAAGTGGCCCCACAGGCAACTGTGGCTGGTTTGACAGTGCCAAGTGCCTCCTGCAAACTGACATCAGGAACCTGGCCTGGTGACTTTTGTTTCTCTGGGGAAAAGCCATCATTCTTCTCCAGTGCCCGTTGGCCCGGAGTGGACGGGTGCCTGCTCAAATTCCGCACGGATCAGGATACCTCCCAGATGGAAAGTACCACCACAGGCAACTGTGGCTGGTTTGACAGTGCCAAGTGCCTCCTGCAAACTGACATCAGGAGCCTGGCCTGGTGTCTTTTGTTTCTCAGGGGAAAGGCTTTCGTTCCTATCCATGGACGGCTGGCCAATAGTGGCTGGCTGTCTGCTGAAATTCCGCACGGTTGAAGATACCTCCCAGATGGAAAGTACCACCACAGGCAACTGTGGCTGGTTTGACAGTGCCAAGTGCTTCCTGCAAACTGACATCAGAAACCTGGCCTGGTGATTTTCTTTCTCAGGGGAAAGGCCATGGCTCATGTCCAGGGCCCGGTGGCCCCTACTTGCCTGCTGCCTGCTGAAATTCCACACGGATCAGAATACCTCCCAGATTCAAGGTGCCACCACAGGCAACTGTGGCTGGTTTGACAGTGCCAAGTGCCTCCTGCAAACTGACATCAGGAACCTGGCCTTGTGAGTTTTGTTTCTCTGGGGAAAGGCCATCATTCTTGTTCAGAGCCCAGTGGCCCGGAGTGGCCGGCTGCCTGCTGAAATTCCGCACGGATCAGGATACCTCCCAGATTCAAGGTGCCGCCACAGGCAACTGTGGCTGGCTTGAGAGTGCCAAGTGCCTCCTGCAAACTGACATCAGGAACCTGGCCTTGTGAGTTTTGTTTCTCTGGGGAAAGGCCATCATTCTTTTCCGGGGCCCGCCTGCCCGGAGTGGCCGGCTGCCTTCTGAAATTCCACACGGTTGAGGATACCTCCCAGATGCAAGGTGGACCCACAGACAACTGTGGCTGGTTTGACAGTGCCAAGTGCCTCCTGCAAACTGACATCAGGAACCTGGCCTGGTGACTTTTGTTTCTCTGGGGAAAGGCCATGGTTCTTGTCCACGGCCTGGTGGCCCGGAGTGTCCGGCTGCCTCCTGAAATTCCGCATGGATCAGAATGCCTCCAGGATGAAAAGTGCCCCCATAGGCAACTGCGGCTGGTTTGACAGTGCCAAGTGCCTCCTCCAAACAGACATCAGGAACCTCGCCTGGTAAGTTTTGTTTCTCTGGGGAAAGGCCATCGTTCTTGTCCGGGTTCCGCCGGCCCGGAGTCGCCGGCTGTCTGCTGAAATTCCACACGGTTGAGGCTACCTCCCAGATGCAAGGCGCCCCCACAGGCAACTGTGGCTGGTTTGACAGTGCCATGTGCCTCCTGCAAACTGACATCAGGAACCTGACCTGGTGACTTTCGCTTGTCTGGGGAAAGGCCATAGATGATGTCCAGTGCCCCCTGGCCCAGAGTGGCCGACTGCCTGCTGAAATTCCGCACGGATCAGGATACCTCCCAGATGCAAGGTGCCCACCCAGGCAACTGTGGCTTGTTTGACAGTGCCAAGTGCCTCCTGCAAACTGACATCAGGAACCTGGCCTGGTGAGTTTTGTTTCTCTGGGGAAAGGTCATGGTTCATATCCTGGACCCGTAGTCCAGGAGTGGCCGGCTGCCTGCTGAAATTCTGAACGGATTAGGATGCCGCCCTGATGCAAGGTACCACCACAGGAAACTGTGGCAGGTTTGACAGTGCCAAGTGCCTCCTGCAAACTGACATCAGGAACCTGACCTGGTAAGTTTTGTTTCTCTGGGGAAAGGCCATCGTTCCTGTCCGGGGCCCGCTGGCCCGGAGTGGCCGGCTGCCTGCTGAAATTCCACACGGTTGAGGATACCTCCTAGATGCAAGGTGGCCCCACAGGCAACTGTGGCTGGTTTGACAGTGCCAAGTGCCTCCTGCAAACTGACATCAGGAACCTGGCCTGGTGACTTTTCTTTGTCTGGGGAAAGGCCATCGTTCCTCTCCAGGGCCCGTAGTCCGGAGTGGCCGGCTGCCTGCTGAAATTCCTCATGGATCAGAATGCCTCCCAGATGAAAAGTGCCCCCATAGGCAACTGTGGCTGGTTTGACAGTGCCAAGTGCCTCCTGCAAACTGACATCAGGAACCTGGCCTGGTAAGTTTTGTTTCTCTGGGGAAAGGCCATCGTTCTTGTCCGGGTTCCGCCGGCCCGGAGTGGCTGGCTGTCTGCTGAAATTCCACAGGGTTAAGGCTACCTCCCAGATGCAAGGCGCCCCCACAGGCAACTGTGGCTGGTTTGACAGTGCCATGTGCCTCCTGCAAACTGACATCAGGAACCTGGCCTGGTGACTTTTGTTTCTCTGGGGAAAGGCCATGGTTCGTATCCTGGATACGTAGGACCGGAGAGGCCGGCTGCCTGTTGAAATTCCTCACGGATCAGGATGCCGCCGAGATGCAAGATGCCCCCACAGGCACCTGTGGCTGGTTTGACAGTGCCAAGTGCCTCCTGCCAACTGACATCAGCAACCTTGCCAGGTGACTTTTGTTTCTCTGGGGAAAGGCCATCGTTCGTGTCCAGGGCCGGGTGTCCCTGGGTGTCCGGCTGCCTGCTGAAATTCCGAACGGATCAGGATACCGCCCAGATGCAATGTGCCCCCACAGGCAACTGTGGCTGGTTTGACAGTGCCAAGTGCCTCCTGCAAACTGACATCAGGAACCTGGCCTGGTGACTTTTGTTTCTCAGGGGAAAGTCCATGGTTTATATCCTGGACCAGTTGGACCGCAGGGACCGGCTGCTTGCTGAAATTCCGAAAGCACCAGGATGCCTCCCAGATGCAAGGTGTCCCCACAGGTAATTGTGTCTGGTTTGAGAGTGCCATGTGCCTCCTGCAAACTGACATCGGAAAGCTGGGCTGGTCACTTTGGTTTCTCTGGGGAAAGGCCACGATTCATGTCCAGGGCCTTGCGGCCCGGAGTGGCCCGCTGCCTGCTGAAATTCCGCACGGATCAGGATACCTCCCAGACCGAAACTAAAACCATAGGCAACTGTGGCTGGTTTGACAGTGCCAAGTGCCTCCAGCAAACTGACATCAGGAACCTGGCCTGGTAAGTTTTGTTTCTCTGGGGAAAGGCCATCGTTCTTGTCCGGAGCCCGCCAGCCCGGAGTGGCCGGCTGCCTGCTGAAATTCTGCATGGATCAGGATGCCGCCGAGATGCAAGGTGCCCCACAGGCACCTGTGGCTGGTTTGACAGTGCCAAGTGCTTCCTGCAAACTGACATCAGAAACCTGGCCTGGTGATTTTCTTTCTCCGGGGAAAGGCCATGGTTCATGTCCAGGGCCCGGTGGCCCGTACTTGCCTGCTGCCTTCTGAAATTCCACACGGATCAGGATACCTCCCAGATGTAAGGTGCCACCACAGGCAAATGTGGCTGGTTTGACAGTGCCAAGTGCCTCCTGCAAACTGACATCAGGAACCTGGCCTTGTGAGTTTTGTTTCTCTGGGGAAAGGTCATCGTTCTTGTTCAGAGCCCAGTGGCCCGGAGTGGCCGGCTGCCTGCTGAATTTCCGCACGGATCAGGATAGCTCCCAGATTCAAGGTGCCGCCACAGGCAACTGCGGCAGGTTTGACAGTGCCAAGTGCCTCCTGCAAACTGACATCAGGAACCTGGCCTGGTGACATTTATTTCTCTGGGGAAAGGCCATTGTACGTGTCCAAGGCCTAGTGGCCCAGAGTGGCCGGCTGCTTGCTGGAATTCTGCATGGATCAGGATGCCGCCGAGATGCAAGGTGCCCCCACAGGCACCTGTGGCTGGTTTGACAGTGCCAAGTGCCTCCTGCAAACTGACATCAGGAACCTGGCCTGGTGACTTTTGTTTCTCTGGGGAAAGGCCATCGTTCATATCCTACAAACTGTGGCCCAGAGTGGACGGCTGCCTGCTGAAATTCCGCACGGATCAGGATACCTCCCAGATGCAAGGTGCCCCACGGGAAACTGTGGCTGGTTTGACAGTGCCAAGTGCCTCCTGCCAACTGACATCAAGAACCTGGCCTGGTGACTTTTGTTTCTCTGGGGAAAGGCCATGGTTGGTATCCTGAGCCTGGTGTCCTGGAGTGGCCGTCTGCCTGCTAAAATTCTGGACGGACCAGGATGCCGCCAAGATGCAAGGTGCCCCCAGAGGCAACTGTGGCTGGTTTGACAGTGCCAAGTGCCTCCTGCAAACTGACATCAGGAACCTGGCCTGGTGACTTTTGTTTCTCTGGGGAAAGGCCATCGTTCCTCTCCAGGGCCCAGTGGCTCGAGTGGGCGGATACCTGCTAAAATTCCGCACAGATCAGGATACCTCCCAGATGGAAGGTGCCCGCCCAGGCAACTGTGGCTGGTTTGACAGTGCCAAGTGCCTCCTGCAAACTGACATCAGGAACCTGGCCTGGTGATTTTTCTTTCTCCGGGGAAAGGCCATTGTACGTGTCCAGGGCCTGTGGCCCGTAGTGGCTGGCCCCTTCTGAAATTCCGAACGGATCAGGATACCTCCCAGACCGATAGTACCACCTCAGGCAACTGTGGCTGGTTTGACAGTGCCAAGTGCCTCCTGCCAACTGACATCAGCAACCTGGCCGGGTGACTTTTGTTTCTCTGGGGAAAGGCCGTGGTTAATGTACAGGGCCGGGTGTCCTGAGTGGCCGGCTGCCTGCTGAAATTCCGCACGGATCAGGATACCTCCCAGATGGAAAGTGGCCCCACAGGCAACTGTGGCTGGTTTGACAGTGCCAAGTGCCTCCTGCAAACTGACATCAGGAACCTGGCCTGGTGACTTTTGTTTCTCTGGGGAAAAGCCATCATTCTTCTCCAGTGCCCGTTGGCCCGGAGTGGACGGGTGCCTGCTCAAATTCCGCACGGATCAGGATACCTCCCAGATGGAAAGTACCACCACAGGCAACTGTGGCTGGTTTGACAGTGCCAAGTGCCTCCTGCAAACTGACATCAGGAGCCTGGCCTGGTGTCTTTTGTTTCTCAGGGGAAAGGCTTTCGTTCCTATCCATGGACGGCTGGCCAATAGTGGCTGGCTGTCTGCTGAAATTCCGCACGGTTGAAGATACCTCCCAGATGGAAAGTACCACCACAGGCAACTGTGGCTGGTTTGACAGTGCCAAGTGCTTCCTGCAAACTGACATCAGAAACCTGGCCTGGTGATTTTCTTTCTCAGGGGAAAGGCCATGGCTCATGTCCAGGGCCCGGTGGCCCCTACTTGCCTGCTGCCTGCTGAAATTCCACACGGATCAGGATACGTCCCAGATGTAAGGTGCCACCACAGGCAACTGTGGCTGGTTTGACAGTGCCAAGTGCCTCCTGCAAACTGACATCAGGAACCTGGCCTTGTGAGTTTTGTTTCTCTGGGGAAAGGCCATCATTCTTGTTCAGAGCCCAGTGGCCCGGAGTGGCCGGCTGCCTGCTGAAATTCCGCACGGATCAGGATACCTCCCAGATTCAAGGTGCCGCCACAGGCAACTGTGGCTGGCTTGAGAGTGCCAAGTGCCTCCTGCAAACTGACATCAGGAACCTGGCCTTGTGAGTTTTGTTTCTCTGGGGAAAGGCCATCATTCTTTTCCGGGGCCCGCCTGCCCGGAGTGGCCGGCTGCCTTCTGAAATTCCACACGGTTGAGGATACCTCCCAGATGCAAGGTGGACCCACAGACAACTGTGGCTGGTTTGACAGTGCCAAGTGCCTCCTGCAAACTGACATCAGGAACCTGGCCTGGTGACTTTTGTTTCTCTGGGGAAAGGCCATGGTTCTTGTCCACGGCCTGGTGGCCCGGAGTGTCCGGCTGCCTCCTGAAATTCCGCATGGATCAGAATGCCTCCCAGATGGAAAGTGCCCCCATAGGCAACTGTGGCTGGTTTGACAGTGCCAAGTGCCTCCTCCAAACAGACATCAGGAACCTCGCCTGGTAAGTTTTGTTTCTCTGGGGAAAGGCCATCGTTCTTGTCCGGGTTCCGCCGGCCCGGAGTCGCCGGCTGTCTGCTGAAATTCCACACGGTTGAGGCTACCTCCCAGATGCAAGGCGCCCCCACAGGCAACTGTGGCTGGTTTGACAGTGCCATGTGCCTCCTGCAAACTGACATCAGGAACCTGACCTGGTGACTTTCGCTTGTCTGGGGAAAGGCCATAGATGATGTCCAGTGCCCCCTGGCCCGGAGTGGCCGACTGCCTGCTGAAATTCCGCACGGATCAGGATACCTCCCAGATGCAAGGTGCCCACCCAGGCAACTGTGGCTTGTTTGACAGTGCCAAGTGCCTCCTGCAAACTGACATCAGGAACCTGGCCTGGTGAGTTTTGTTTCTCTGGGGAAAGGTCATGGTTCATATCCTGGACCCGTAGTCCAGGAGTGGCCGGCTGCCTGCTGAAATTCTGAACGGATTAGGATGCCGCCCTGATGCAAGGTACCACCACAGGAAACTGTGGCAGGTTTGACAGTGCCAAGTGCCTCCTGCAAACTGACATCAGGAACCTGACCTGGTAAGTTTTGTTTCTCTGGGGAAAGGCCATCGTTCCTGTCCGGGGCCCGCTGGCCCGGAGTGGCCGGCTGCCTGCTGAAATTCCACACGGTTGAGGATACCTCCTAGATGCAAGGTGGCCCCACAGGCAACTGTGGCTGGTTTGACAGTGCCAAGTGCCTCCTGCAAACTGACATCAGGAACCTGGCCTGGTGACTTTTCTTTGTCTGGGGAAAGGCCATCGTTCCTCTCCAGGGCCCGTAGTCCGGAGTGGCCGGCTGCCTGCTGAAATTCCTCATGGATCAGAATGCCTCCCAGATGAAAAGTGCCCCCATAGGCAACTGTGGCTGGTTTGACAGTGCCAAGTGCCTCCTGCAAACTGACATCAGGAACCTGGCCGGGTAACTTTTGTTTCTCTGGGGAAAGGCCATCGTTCTTGTCCGGGTTCCGCCGGCCCGGAGTGGCTGGCTGTCTGCTGAAATTCCACAGGGTTAAGGCTACCTCCCAGATGCAAGGCGCCCCCACAGGCAACTGTGGCTGGTTTGACAGTGCCATGTGCCTCCTGCAAACTGACATCAGGAACCTGGCCTGGTGACTTTTGTTTCTCTGGGGAAAGGCCATGGTTTATATCCTGGATACGTAGGACCGGAGAGGCCGGCTGCCTGTTGAAATTCCTCACGGATCAGGATGCCGCCGAGATGCAAGATGCCCCCACAGGCACCTGTGGCTGGTTTGACAGTGCCAAGTGCCTCCTGCCAACTGACATCAGCAACCTTGCCAGGTGACTTTTGTTTCTCTGGGGAAAGGCCATCGTTCGTGTCCAGGGCCGGGTGTCCCTGGGTGTCCGGCTGCCTGCTGAAATTCCGAACGGATCAGGATACCGCCCAGATGCAATGTGCCCCCACAGGCAACTGTGGCTGGTTTGACAGTGCCAAGTGCCTCCTGCAAACTGACATCAGGAACCTGGCCTGGTGACTTTTGTTTCTCAGGGGAAAGTCCATGGTTTATATCCTGGACCAGTTGGACCGCAGGGACCGGCTGCTTGCTGAAATTCCGAAAGCACCAGGATGCCTCCCAGATGCAAGGTGTCCCCACAGGTAATTGTGTCTGGTTTGAGAGTGCCATGTGCCTCCTGCAAACTGACATCGGAAAGCTGGGCTGGTCACTTTGGTTTCTCTGGGGAAAGGCCACGATTCATGTCCAGGGCCTTGCGGCCCGGAGTGGCCCGCTGCCTGCTGAAATTCCGCACGGATCAGGATACCTCCCAGACCGAAACTAAAACCATAGGCAACTGTGGCTGGTTTGACAGTGCCAAGTGCCTCCAGCAAACTGACATCAGGAACCTGGCCTGGTAAGTTTTATTTCTCTGGGGAAAGGCCATCGTTCTTGTCCGGAGCCCGCCAGCCCGGAGTGGCCGGCTGCCTGCTGAAATTCTGCATGGATCAGGATGCCGCCGAGATGCAAGGTGCCCCACAGGCACCTGTGGCTGGTTTGACAGTGCCAAGTGCTTCCTGCAAACTGACATCAGAAACCTGGCCTGGTGATTTTCTTTCTCCGGGGAAAGGCCATGGTTCATGTCCAGGGCCCGGTGGCCCGTACTTGCCTGCTGCCTTCTGAAATTCCACACGGATCAGGATACCTCCCAGATGTAAGGTGCCACCACAGGCAAATGTGGCTGGTTTGACAGTGCCAAGTGCCTCCTGCAAACTGACATCAGGAACCTGGCCTTGTGAGTTTTGTTTCTCTGGGGAAAGGTCATCGTTCTTGTTCAGAGCCCAGTGGCCCGGAGTGGCCGGCTGCCTGCTGAATTTCCGCACGGATCAGGATAGCTCCCAGATTCAAGGTGCCGCCACAGGCAACTGCGGCAGGTTTGACAGTGCCAAGTGCCTCCTGCAAACTGACATCAGGAACCTGGCCTGGTGACATTTATTTCTCTGGGGAAAGGCCATTGTACGTGTCCAAGGCCTAGTGGCCCAGAGTGGCCGGCTGCTTGCTGGAATTCTGCATGGATCAGGATGCCGCCGAGATGCAAGGTGCCCCCACAGGCACCTGTGGCTGGTTTGACAGTGCCAAGTGCCTCCTGCAAACTGACATCAGGAACCTGGCCTGGTGACTTTTGTTTCTCTGGGGAAAGGCCATCGTTCATATCCTACAAACTGTGGCCCAGAGTGGCCGGCTGCCTGCTGAAATTCCGCACGGATCAGGATACCTCCCAGATGCAAGGTGCCCCACAGGCAACTGTGGCTGGTTTGACAGTGCCAAGTGCCTCCTGCAAACTGACATCAGGAGCCTGGCCTGGTGTCTTTTGTTTCTCAGGGGAAAGGCTTTCGTTCCTATCCATGGACGGCTGGCCAATAGTGGCTGGCTGTCTGCTGAAATTCCGCACGGTTGAAGATACCTCCCAGATGGAAAGTACCACCACAGGCAACTGTGGCTGGTTTGACAGTGCCAAGTGCTTCCTGCAAACTGACATCAGAAACCTGGCCTGGTGATTTTCTTTCTCAGGGGAAAGGCCATGGCTCATGTCCAGGGCCCGGTGGCCCCTACTTGCCTGCTGCCTGCTGAAATTCCACACGGATCAGAATACCTCCCAGATTCAAGGTGCCACCACAGGCAACTGTGGCTGGTTTGACAGTGCCAAGTGCCTCCTGCAAACTGACATCAGGAACCTGGCCTTGTGAGTTTTGTTTCTCTGGGGAAAGGCCATCATTCTTGTTCAGAGCCCAGTGGCCCGGAGTGGCCGGCTGCCTGCTGAAATTCCGCACGGATCAGGATACCTCCCAGATTCAAGGTGCCGCCACAGGCAACTGTGGCTGGCTTGAGAGTGCCAAGTGCCTCCTGCAAACTGACATCAGGAACCTGGCCTTGTGAGTTTTGTTTCTCTGGGGAAAGGCCATCATTCTTTTCCGGGGCCCGCCTGCCCGGAGTGGCCGGCTGCCTTCTGAAATTCCACACGGTTGAGGATACCTCCCAGATGCAAGGTGGACCCACAGACAACTGTGGCTGGTTTGACAGTGCCAAGTGCCTCCTGCAAACTGACATCAGGAACCTGGCCTGGTGACTTTTGTTTCTCTGGGGAAAGGCCATGGTTCTTGTCCACGGCCTGGTGGCCCGGAGTGTCCGGCTGCCTCCTGAAATTCCGCATGGATCAGAATGCCTCCCAGATGGAAAGTGCCCCCATAGGCAACTGTGGCTGGTTTGACAGTGCCAAGTGCCTCCTCCAAACAGACATCAGGAACCTCGCCTGGTAAGTTTTGTTTCTCTGGGGAAAGGCCATCGTTCTTGTCCGGGTTCCGCCGGCCCGGAGTCGCCGGCTGTCTGCTGAAATTCCACACGGTTGAGGCTACCTCCCAGATGCAAGGCGCCCCCACAGGCAACTGTGGCTGGTTTGACAGTGCCATGTGCCTCCTGCAAACTGACATCAGGAACCTGACCTGGTGACTTTCGCTTGTCTGGGGAAAGGCCATAGATGATGTCCAGTGCCCCCTGGCCCGGAGTGGCCGACTGCCTGCTGAAATTCCGCACGGATCAGGATACCTCCCAGATGCAAGGTGCCCACCCAGGCAACTGTGGCTTGTTTGACAGTGCCAAGTGCCTCCTGCAAACTGACATCAGGAACCTGGCCTGGTGAGTTTTGTTTCTCTGGGGAAAGGTCATGGTTCATATCCTGGACCCGTAGTCCAGGAGTGGCCGGCTGCCTGCTGAAATTCTGAACGGATTAGGATGCCGCCCTGATGCAAGGTACCACCACAGGAAACTGTGGCAGGTTTGACAGTGCCAAGTGCCTCCTGCAAACTGACATCAGGAACCTGACCTGGTAAGTTTTGTTTCTCTGGGGAAAGGCCATCGTTCCTGTCCGGGGCCCGCTGGCCCGGAGTGGCCGGCTGCCTGCTGAAATTCCACACGGTTGAGGATACCTCCTAGATGCAAGGTGGCCCCACAGGCAACTGTGGCTGGTTTGACAGTGCCAAGTGCCTCCTGCAAACTGACATCAGGAACCTGGCCTGGTGACTTTTCTTTGTCTGGGGAAAGGCCATCGTTCCTCTCCAGGGCCCGTAGTCCGGAGTGGCCGGCTGCCTGCTGAAATTCCTCATGGATCAGAATGCCTCCCAGATGAAAAGTGCCCCCATAGGCAACTGTGGCTGGTTTGACAGTGCCAAGTGCCTCCTGCAAACTGACATCAGGAACCTGGCCGGGTAACTTTTGTTTCTCTGGGGAAAGGCCATCGTTCTTGTCCGGGTTCCGCCGGCCCGGAGTGGCTGGCTGTCTGCTGAAATTCCACAGGGTTAAGGCTACCTCCCAGATGCAAGGCGCCCCCACAGGCAACTGTGGCTGGTTTGACAGTGCCATGTGCCTCCTGCAAACTGACATCAGGAACCTGGCCTGGTGACTTTTGTTTCTCTGGGGAAAGGCCATGGTTTATATCCTGGATACGTAGGACCGGAGAGGCCGGCTGCCTGTTGAAATTCCTCACGGATCAGGATGCCGCCGAGATGCAAGATGCCCCCACAGGCACCTGTGGCTGGTTTGACAGTGCCAAGTGCCTCCTGCCAACTGACATCAGCAACCTTGCCAGGTGACTTTTGTTTCTCTGGGGAAAGGCCATCGTTCGTGTCCAGGGCCGGGTGTCCCTGGGTGTCCGGCTGCCTGCTGAAATTCCGAACGGATCAGGATACCGCCCAGATGCAATGTGCCCCCACAGGCAACTGTGGCTGGTTTGACAGTGCCAAGTGCCTCCTGCAAACTGACATCAGGAACCTGGCCTGGTGACTTTTGTTTCTCAGGGGAAAGTCCATGGTTTATATCCTGGACCAGTTGGACCGCAGGGACCGGCTGCTTGCTGAAATTCCGAAAGCACCAGGATGCCTCCCAGATGCAAGGTGTCCCCACAGGTAATTGTGTCTGGTTTGAGAGTGCCATGTGCCTCCTGCAAACTGACATCGGAAAGCTGGGCTGGTCACTTTGGTTTCTCTGGGGAAAGGCCACGATTCATGTCCAGGGCCTTGCGGCCCGGAGTGGCCCGCTGCCTGCTGAAATTCCGCACGGATCAGGATACCTCCCAGACCGAAACTAAAACCATAGGCAACTGTGGCTGGTTTGACAGTGCCAAGTGCCTCCAGCAAACTGACATCAGGAACCTGGCCTGGTAAGTTTTGTTTCTCTGGGGAAAGGCCATCGTTCTTGTCCGGAGCCCGCCAGCCCGGAGTGGCCGGCTGCCTGCTGAAATTCTGCAGGGATCAGAATGCCGCCGAGATGCAAGGTGCCCCACAGGCACCTGTGGCTGGTTTGACAGTGCCAAGTGCTTCCTGCAAACTGACATCAGAAACCTGGCCTGGTGATTTTCTTTCTCCGGGGAAAGGCCATGGTTCATGTCCAGGGCCCGGTGGCCCGTACTTGCCTGCTGCCTTCTGAAATTCCACACGGATCAGGATACCTCCCAGATGTAAGGTGCCACCACAGGCAAATGTGGCTGGTTTGACAGTGCCAAGTGCCTCCTGCAAACTGACATCAGGAACCTGGCCTTGTGAGTTTTGTTTCTCTGGGGAAAGGCCATCATTCTTGTTCAGAGCCCAGTGGCCCAGAGTGGCCGGCTGCCTGCTGAATTTCCGCACGGATCAGGATAGCTCCCAGATTCAAGGTGCCGCCACAGGCAACTGCGGCAGGTTTGACAGTGCCAAGTGCCTCCTGCAAACTGACATCAGGAACCTGGCCTGGTGACATTTATTTCTCTGGGGAAAGGCCATTGTACGTGTCCAAGGCCTAGTGGCCCAGAGTGGCCGGCTGCTTGCTGGAATTCTGCATGGATCAGGATGCCGCCGAGATGCAAGGTGCCCCCACAGGCACCTGTGGCTGGTTTGACAGTGCCAAGTACCTCCTGCAAACTGACATCAGGAACCTGGCCTGGTGACTTTTGTTTCTCTGGGGAAAGGCCATCGTTCATATCCTACAAACTGTGGCCCAGAGTGGCCGGCTGCCTGCTGAAATTCCGCACGGATCAGGATACCTCCCAGATGCAAGGTGCCCCACGGGAAACTGTGGCTGGTTTGACAGTGCCAAGTGCCTCCTGCCAACTGACATCAGAAACCTGCCCTGGTGATTTTCTTTCTCCGGGGAAAGGCCATGGTTGGTATCCTGAGCCTGGTGTCCTGGAGTGGCCGTCTGCCTGCTAAAATTCTGGACGGACCAGGATGCCGCCAAGATGCAAGGTGCCCCCAGAGGCAACTGTGGCTGGTTTGACAGTGCCAAGTGCTTCCTGCAAACTGACATCAGAAACCTGGCCTGGTGATTTTCTTTCCCAGGGGAAAGGCCATGGTTCATGTCCAGGGCCCGGTGGCTCGCAGTTGCCTGCTGCCTGCTGAAATTCCACACGGATCCGGATACCTCCCTGATGCAAGTCGCCCCCACCGGCAACTGTGGCTGGTTTGACAGTGCCATGTGCCTCCTGCAAACTGACATCAGGAACCTGGCCTTGTGAGTTTTGTTTCTCTGGGGAAAGGCCATTATTCTTGTTCAGAGCCCAGTGGCCCGGAGTGGCCGGCTGCCTGCTGAAATTCCGCACGGATCAGGATACCTCCCAGATTCAAGGTGCCGCCACAGGCAACTGTGGCTGGCTTGAGAGTGCCAAGTGCCTCCTGCAAACTGACATCAGGAACCTGGCCTGGTGACTGTTGTTTCTCTGGGGAAAGGCCATCATTCTTTTCCGGGGCCCGCCGGCCCGGAGTGGCCGGCTGCCTTCTGAAATTCCACACGGTTGAGGATACCTCCCAGATGCAAGGTGGACCCACAGACAACTGTGGCTGGTTGGACAGTGCCGAGTGCCTCCTGCAAACTGACATCAGGAACCTGGCCTGGTGACTTTTGTTTCTCTGGGGAAAGGCCATGGTTCTTGTCCACGGCCTGGTGGCCCGGAGTGACCGGCTGCCTCCTGAAATTCCGCATGGATCAGAATGCCTCCAGGATGAAAAGTGCCCCCATAGGCAACTGTGGCTGGTTTGACAGTGCCAAGTGCCTCCTCCAAACAGACATCAGGATCCTCGCCTGGTAAGTTTTGTTTCTCTGGGGAAAGGCCATCGTTCTTGTCCGGGTTCCGCCGGCCCGGAGTCGCCGGCTGTCTGCTGAAATTCCACACGGTTGAGGCTACCTCCCAGATGCAAGGCGCCCCCACAGGCAACTGTGGCTGGTTTGACAGTGCCATGTGCCTCCTGCAAACTGACATCAGGAACCTGACCTGGTGACTTTCGCTTGTCTGGGGAAAGGCCATAGATGATGTCCAGTGCCCCCTGGCCCGGAGTGGCCGACTGCCTGCTGAAATTCCGCACGGATCAGGATACCTCCCAGATGCAAGGTGCCCCCACAGGCAACTGTGGCTTGTTTGACAGTGCCAAGTGCCTCCTGCAAACTGACATCAGGAACCTGGCCTGGTGAGTTTTGTTTCTCTGGGGAAAGGTCATGGTTCATATCCTGGACCCGTAGTCCAGGAGTGGCCGGCTGCCTGCTGAAATTCTGAACGGATTAGGATGCCGCCCTGATGCAAGGTACCACCACAGGAAACTGTGGCAGGTTTGACAGTGCCAAGGGCCTCCTGCAAACTGACATCAGGAACCTGACCTGGTAAGTTTTGTTTCTCTGGGGAAAGGCCATCGTTCTTGTCCGGGGCCGCCGGCCCGGAGTGGCTGGCTGTCTGCTGAAATTCCACAGGGTTAAGGCTACCTCCCAGATGCAAGGCGCCCCCACAGGCAACTGTGGCTGGTTTGACAGTGCCATGTGCCTCCTGCAAACTGACATCAGGAACCTGGCCTGGTGACTTTTGTTTCTCTGGGGAAAGGCCATGGTTCGTATCCTGGATACGTAGGACCGGAGAGGCCGGCTGCCTGTTGAAATTCCTCACGGATCAGGATGCCGCCGAGATGCAAGATGCCCCCACAGGCACCTGTGGCTGCTTCGACAGTGCCAAGTGCCTCCTGCAAACTGACATCAGGAACCTGGCCGGGTGACTTTTGTTTCTCTGGGGAAAGGCCATGGTTCATAACCTGGACCCGTAGGCCAGGAGTGGCCGGCTGCCTGCTGAAATTCCGAACGGATCAGGATGCCTCCCAGATGCAAGGTGCCCCACGGGAAACTGCGGCTGGTTTGACAGTGCCAAGTGCCTCCTGCAAACTGACATCAGGAACCTGGCCGGGTGACTTTTGTTTCTCTGGGGAAAGGCCATGGTTCATATCCTGGACCCGTAGGCCAGGAGTGGCCGACTGCCTGCTGAAATGCCGAACGGATCAGGATGCCTCCCAGATGCAAGGTGCCCCCAGAGGCAATTGTGGCTGGTTTGACAGTGCCAAGTGCCTCCTGCAAACTGACATCAGGAACCTGGCCTGGTGACATTTATTTCTCTGGGGAAAGGCCATGGTTGGTATCCTGAGCCTGGTGTCCTGGAGTGGCCGTCTGCCTGCTAAAATTCTGGATGGACCAGGATGCATCCCAGATGCAATGTGCCCCCAGAGGCAACTGTGGCTGGTTTGACAGTGCCAAGTGCCTCCTGCAAACTGACATCAGGAACCTGGCCTGGTGACATTTATTTCTCTGGGGAAAGGCCATTGTACGTGTCCAAGGCCTAGTGGCCCAGAGTGGCCGGCTGCTTGCGGGAATTCTGCATGGATCAGGATGCTGCCGAGATGCAAGGTGCCGCCACAGGCACCTGTGGCTGGTTTGACAGTGCCAAGTGCCTCCTGCAAACTGACATCAGGAACCTGGCCTGGTGACATTTATTTCTCTGGGGATAGGCCATTGTACGTGTCCAATTCCTAGTGGCCTGGAGTGGCCAGCTGCTTGCTGGAATTCTGCATGGATCAGAATGCCGCCGAGATGCAAGGTGCCCCCACAGGCAACTGTGGCTGGTTTGACAGTGCCAAGTGCCTCCTGCAAACAGACATCAGGAACCTGGCCTGGTGACTTTTTTTTCTCTGGGGAAAGGCCATCGTTCTTGTCCGGGTTCCGCCGGCCCGGAGTCGCCGGCTGTCTGCTGAAATTCCACACGGTTGAGGCTACCTCCCAGATGCAAGGTGCCCCACAGGCAACTGTGGCTGGTTTGACAGTGCCATGTGCCCCCTGCAAACTGACATCAGGAGCCTGGCCTGGTGTCTTTTGTTTCTCAGGGGAAAGGCTTTCGTTCCTATCCATGGACGGGTGGCCAATAGTGGCTGGCTGCCTGCTGAAATTCCGCACGGTTGAAGATACCTCCCAGATGGAAAGTACCACCACAGGCAACTGTGGCTGGTTTGACAGTGCCAAGTGCCTCCTGCAAACTGACATCAGGAACCTGGCCTGGTGACTTTTGTTTCTCAGGGGAAAGGGCATCGTTCGTGTCCAGTGCCCGGTGGCCTGGAGTGGCCAGCAGCCTGCTGAACTTCCGCACAGCTGAGGATACCTCCCAGATGCAAGATGCCCATACAGGTACGTGTGGCTGGTTTGACAGTGCCAAGTGCCTCCTGCAAACTGACATCAGGAACCTGGCCAGGTGACTTTTGTTTCTCTGGGGAAAGGCCATCGTTCCACTCCACGGCCAGGTGGCCTGGAGTGGCCGGCTGCCTGTTGAAATTCCGCACGGATGAGGATAACTCCCAGATGAAAGGAGCCCCCAGAGGCAACTGTGGCTGGTTTGACAGTGCCAAGTGCCTCCTGCAAACTGACATCAGGAACCTGGCCTGGTAACTTTTGTTTCTCTGGGGAAAGGCCATGGTTCATGTCCACGGCCTGGTGGCCCGGAGTGTCCGGCTGCCTGCTGAAATTCCGCATGGATCAGGATGCCGCCGAGATGCAAGGTGCCCCACAGGCACCTGTGGCTGCTTCGACAGTGCCAAGTGCTTCCTGCAAACTGACATCAGAAACCTGGCCTGGTGATTTTCTTTCTCAGGGGAAAGGCCATGGCTCATGTCCAGGGCCCGGTGGCCCCGACTTGCCTGCTGCCTGCTGAAATTCCACACGGATCAGGATACCTCCCAGATGTAAGGTGCCACCACAGGCAACTGTGGCTGGTTTGACAGTGCCAAGTGCCTCCTGCAAACTGACATCAGGAACCTGGCCTTGTGAGTTTTGTTTCTCTGGGGAAAGGCCATCATTCTTGTTCAGAGCCCAGTGGCCCGGAGTGGCCGGCTGCCTGCTGAAATTCCGCACGGATCAGGATACCTCCCAGATTCAAGGTGCCGCCACAGGCAACTGTGGCTGGCTTGAGAGTGCCAAGTGCCTCCTGCAAACTGACATCAGGAACCTGGCCTGGTGACTGTTGTTTCTCTGGGGAAAGGCCATCATTCTTTTCCGGGGCCCACCAGCCCGGAGTGGCCGGCTGCCTTCTGAAATTCCACACGGTTGAGGATACCTCCCAGATGCAAGGTGGACCCACAGACAACTGTGGCTGGTTTGACAGTGCCGAGTGCCTCCTGCAAACTGACATCAGGAACCTGGCCTGGTGACTTTTGTTTCTCTGGGGAAAGGCCATGGTTCGTATCCTGGATACGTAGGACCGGAGAGGCCGGCTGTCTGCTGAAATTCCTCACGGATCAGGATACCACCGAGATGCAAGATGCCCCCACAGGCACCTGTGGCTCCTTCGACAGTGCCAAGTGCCTCCTGCAAACTGACATCAGGAGCCTGGCCTGGTGTCTTTTGTTTCTCAGGGGAAAGGCTTTCGTTCCTATCCATGGACGGGTGGCCAATAGTGGCTGGCTGCCTGCTGAAATTCCGCACAGATGAGGATACCTCCCAGATGCAAGATGCACATACAGGTACGTGTGGCTGGTTTGACAGTGCTAAGTGCCTCCTGCAAACAGACATCAGGAACCTGGCCAGGTGACTTTTGTTTCTCTGGGGAAAGGCCATCGTTCCACTCCACGGCCAGGTGGCCTGGAGTGGCCGGCTGCCTGTTGAAATTCCGCACGGATGAGGATACCTCCCAGATGAAAGGAGCCCCCAGAGGCAACTGTGGCTGGTTTGACAGTGCCAAGTGCTTCCTGCAAACTGACATCAGAAACCTGGCCTGGTGATTTTCTTTCTCCGGGGAAAGGCCATGGTTCATGTCCAGGGCCCGGTTGCCCCTACTTGCCTGCTGCCTGCTGAAATTCCACACGGATCAGGATACCTCCCAGATGTAAGGTGCCACCACAGGCAACTGTGGCTGGTTTGACAGTGCCAAGTGCCTCCTGCAAACTGACATCAGGAACCTGGCCTTGTGAGTTTTGTTTCTCTGGGGAAAGGCCATCATTCTTGTTCAGAGCCCAGTGGCCCGGAGTGGCCGGCTGCCTGCTGAAATTCCGCACGGATCAGGATACCTCCCAGATTCAAGGTGCCGCCACAGGCAACTGTGGCTGGCTTGAGAGTGCCAAGTGCCTCCTGCAAACTGACATCAGGAACCTGGCCTGGTGACTTTTGATTCTCTGGGGAAAGGCCATCATGCTTTTCCGGGGCCCGCCGGCCCGGAGTGGCCGGCTGCCTTCTGAAATTCCACACGGTTGAGGATACCTCCCAGATGCAAGGTGCCCCCACAGGCAACTGTGGCTGGTTTGACAGTGCCAAGTGCCTCCTGCAAACTGACATCAGGAACCTGGCCTGGTGACTTTTGTTTCTCTGGGGAAAGGCCATCACTCTTCTCCAATGCCCGGTGGCCCGGAGTGGCCGGCCCACTGCTGAAATTCCGCACAGGTGAGGATACCTCCCAGATGCAACGTGCCCATAAAGGTAAGTGTGGCTGGTTTGACAGTGCCAAGTGCCTCCTGCAAACTGACATCAGGAACCTGGCCTGGTGAGTTTTGTTTCTCTGGGGAAAGGTCATGGTTCATATCCTGGACCAGTAGTCCAGGAGTGGCCGGCTGCCTGCTGAAATTCTGAACGGATTAGGATGCCGCCCAGATGCAAGGTGCCCCCAGAGGCAATTGTGGCTGGTTTGACAGTGCCAAGTGCCTCCTGCAAACTGACATCAGGAACCTGGCCTGGTGACATTTATTTCTCTGGGGAAAGGCCATTGTACGTGTCCAGGGCCTAGTGGCCCGGAGTGGCCGGCTGCTTGCTGGACTTCTGCATGGATCAGGATGCCGCCAAGATGCAAGGTGCCCCCACAGGCACCTGTGGCTGGTTTGACAGTGCTAAGTGCCTCCTGCAAACTGACATCAGGAACCTGGCCTGGTGACTTTTGTTTCTCTGGGGAAAGGCCATCGTTCCTCTCCAGGGCCCGCTGCCCCGGAGTGGCAGACTGCCTGCAGAAATTCCGCACGGATGAGGATAACTCCCAGATGAAAGGAGCCCCCAGAGGCAACTGTGGCTGGTTTGACAGTGCCAAGTGCCTCCTGCAAGCTGACATCAGGAACCTGGACTGGTGACTTTTGTTTCTCTGGGGAAAGGCCATCGTTCGTGTCCAGGGCCGGGTGTCCCTGGGTGTCCGGCTGCCTGCTGAAATTCCGAAAGCATCAGGATACCGCCCACATGCAATGTGCCCCCACAGGCACCTGTGGCTGGTTCGACAGTGCCAAGTGCCTCCTGCAAACTGACCTCAGGAACCTGGCCTGGTGACTTTTGTTTCTCAGGGGAAAGTCCATGGTTTATATCCTGGACCAGCTGGACCGCAGGGACCGGCTGCTTGCTGAAATTCCGAAAGCACCAGGATGCCTCCCAGATGCAAGCTGTCCCCACAGGTAATTGTGTCTGGTTTGAGAGTGCCAAGTGCCTCCTGCAAACTGACATAGGAAGGCTGGGCTGGTCACTTTGGTTTCTCTGAGGAAAGGCCACGATTCATGTCCAGGGCCTTGCGGCCCGGAGTGGCCCGCTGCCTGCTGAAATTCCGCACAGTTGAGGATACCTCCCTGACGCAAGGTGCCCCCGCAGACAACTGTGGCTGGTTTGACAGTGCCAAGTGCCTTTTGCAAACTGACATCAGGAACCTGGCCGGGTGACTTTTGTTTCTCTGGGGAAAGGTCATGTTTAATGTACAGGGCCGGGTGTCCCGGAGTGGCCAGCTGCCTGCTGAAATTCCGCACGGATCATGATGCCTGCCAGACCACAGGTACCAGCACAGTCAACTGTGGCTGGTTTGACAGTGCCAAGTGCCTCCTGCAAACTGACATCAGGAACCTGTCCTTGTGACTTTCCTTTCTCTGGGGAAAGACCATGATTCATGTCCAGGGCCTTGCGGCCTGGAGTGCCCGGCTGCCTGCTGAAATTCCGCATGGATCGGGATGCCTCCCAGATGGAAAGTGCCCCCAGAGGCAACTGTGGCTGGTTTGACAGTGCCAAGTGCCTCCTGCAAACTGACATCAGGAACCTGGCCGGGTGACTTTTGTTTCCCTAGGGAAAAGCCGTGGTTCTTGTCCAGGGCCTGGTGGCCCGGAGTGGCCGGCCGCCTGCTGAAATTCCGCATGGATCAGGATGCCTCCCAGATGTAAGGCGCCCCCACAGGCACCTGTGGCTGGTTTGACAGTGCCAAGTGCCTCCTGCAAACTGACATCAGGAACCTGGCCTGGTGACTTTTGTTTCTCTGCGGAAAGACCATAGTTCATGTCCACGGCCTGGTGGCCCGGAGTGGCCGGCTGCCTGCTGAAATTCCGCTTGGATCAGGATGCCTCCCAGATGAAAAGTGCCCCCACAGGCCCCTGTGGCTGGTTTGACAGTGCCAAGTGCCTCCTGCCAACTGACATCAAGAACCTGGCCTGGTGACTTTTGTTTCTCTGGGGAAAGGCCATCATTCTTTTCCGAGGCCTGGTGGCCCGTAGTGGCCAGCAGCCTGCTGAAATTCCGAACGGATCAGGATACCTCCCACACCGAAACTAAAACCATAGGCAACTGTGGCTGGTTTGATGGTGCCAAGTGCCTCCTGCAAACAGACATCAGGAACCTGGCCTGGTAAGTTTTGTTTCTCTGGGGAAAGGCCATCGTTCTTGTCCGGGGCCCGTCAGCCCGGAGTGGCCGGCTGCCTGCTGAAATTTCACACGGTTGAGGATACCTCCCAGATGCAAGGTGCCCCCACAGGCAACTGTGGCTGGTTTGACAGTGCCATGTGCCTCCTGCAAACTGACATCAGGAACCTGACCCGGTGACATTCGTTTCTCTGGAGAAAGACCATGATTCATGTCCAGGGCCTTGCGGCCTTGAGTGCCCGGCTGCCTGCTGAAATTCCGCATGGATCAGGATGCCTCCCAGATGTAAAGTGCCCCCAGAGGCAACTGTGGCTGGTTTGACAGTGCCAAGTGCCTCCTGCAAACTGACATCAGGAACCTGGCCTGGTGACTTTTGTTTCTCTGGGGAAAGGCCATAGATGATGTCCAGTGCCCCCTGGCCCGGAGTGGCCGACTGCCTGCTGAAATTCCGCACGGATCAGGATACCTCCCAGATGCAAGGTGCCACCACAGGCAACTGTGGCTGGTTTGACAGTGCCAAGTGCCTCCTGCAAACTGACATCAGGAACCTGGCCTGGTGACTTTTGTTTCTCTGGGGAAAGGCCATGGTTCATATCCTGGATACGTAGGACCGGAGAGGCCGGCTGCCTGTTGAAATTCCTCACTGATCAGGATGCCGCCGAGATGCAAGATGCCCCCACAGGCCCCTGTGGCTGCTTCGACAGTGCCAAGTGCCTCCTGCAAACTGACATCAGGAACCTGGCCTGGTGACTTTTGTTTTTCTGGGGAAAGGCCATGGTTCATATCCTGGACCCGTAGTCCCGGAGTGGCCCGCTGCCTGCTGAAATTCCGAAGGGATCAGGATGCCTCCCAGATGCAAAGTGCCCCCAGAGGCAATTGTGGCTGGTTTGACAGTGCCAAGTGCCTCCTGCAAACTGACATCAGGAACCTGGCCTGGTGACATTTATTTCTCTGGGGAAAGGCCATTGTACGTGTCCAAGGCCTAGTGGCCCGGAGTGGCCGGCTGCTTGCTGGAATTCTGCATGGCTCAGGATGCCGCCGAGATGCAAGGTGCCCCCTCAGGCACCTGTGGCTGGTTTGACAGTGCCATGTGCCTCCTGCAAACTGACATCAGGAACCTGGCCTGGTGACTTTTGTTTCTCTGGGGAAAGGCCATGGTTCATATCCTACAAACTGTGGCCCATAGTGGCCGGCTGCCTGCTGAAATTCCGCACGGATCAGGATACCTCCCAGATGCAAGGTGCCCCACGGGAAACTGTGGCTGGTTTGACAGTGCCAAGTGCCTCCTGCCAACTGACATCAAGAACCTGGCCTGGTGACTTTTGTTTCTCTGGGGAAAGGCCATGGTTGGTATCCTGAGCCTGGTGTCCTGGAGTGGCCGTCTGCCTGCTAAAATTCTGGACGGACCTGGATGCCGCCAAGATGCAAGGTGCCCCCAGAGGCAACTGTGGCTGGTTTGACAGTGCCAAGTGCTTCCTGCAAACTGACATCAGAAACCTGGCCTGGTGATTTTCTTTCTCAGGGGAAAGGCCATGGTTCATGTCCAGGGCCCGGTGACTCGCAGTTGCCTGCTGCCTGCTGAAATTCCACACGGATCCGGATACCTCCCAGATGCAAGGTGCCCCCACAGGCAACTTTGGCTGGTTTGACAGTGCCAAGTGCGTCCTGCAAATTGACATCAGGAACCTGGCCTGGTGACTTTTGTTTCTCATGGGAAGTGCCATCGTTCGTGTCCCGTACTCGGAGGCCAGGAGTGGCCGGCTGCCTGCTGAAATTCCGCACGGATCAGGATACCTCCCAGACCGAAACTAAAAGCATAGGCCGCTGTGGCTGGTTTGACAGTGCCAAGTGCCTCCTGCAAACTGACATCAGGAACCTGGCCTGGTAGGTTTTGTTTCTCTGGGGAAAGGCAATCGTTCTTGTCCGGGGCCCGCCGGCCCAGAGTGGCCGGCTGCCTGCTGAAATTCCACACGGTTGAAGATACCTCCCAGATGCAAGGTGCCCCCACAGGCAACTGTGGCTGGTTTGACAGTGCCATGTGCCTCCTGCAAAATGACATCAGGAACCTGGCCTTGTGACTTTCCTTTCTCTGGGGAAAGACCATGATTCATGTCCAGAGCCTTGCGGCCTGGAGTGGCCGGCTGCCTGCTGAAATTCCGCATGGATCAGGATGCCTCCCAGATGAAAAGTGCCCCCACAGGCACCTGTGGCTGGTTTGACAGTGCCAAGTGCCTCCTGCCAACTGACATCAAGAACCTGGCCTGGTGACTTTTGTTTCTCTGGGGAAAGGCCATCATTCTTTTCCGAGGCCTGGTGGCCCGTAGTGGCCAGCAGCCTGCTGAAATTCCGAACGGATCAGGATACCTCCCACACCGAAACTAAAACCATAGGCAACTGTGGCTGGTTTGATGGTGCCAAGTGCCTCCTGCAAACAGACATCAGGAACCTGGCCTGGTAAGTTTTGTTTCTCTGGGGAAAGGCCATCGTTCTTGTCCGGGGCCCGTCAGCCCGGAGTGGCCGGCTGCCTGCTGAAATTTCACACGGTTGAGGATACCTCCCAGATGCAAGGTGCCCCCACAGGCAACTGTGGCTGGTTTGACAGTGCCATGTGCCTCCTGCAAACTGACATCAGGAACCTGACCCGGTGACATTCGTTTCTCTGGAGAAAGACCATGATTCATGTCCAGGGCCTTGCGGCCTGGAGTGCCCGGCTGCCTGCTGAAATTCCGCATGGATCAGGATGCCTCCCAGATGTAAAGTGCCCCCAGAGGCAACTGTGGCTGGTTTGACAGTGCCAAGTGCCTCCTGCAAACTGACATCAGGAACCTGGCCTGGTGACTTTTGTTTCTCTGGGGAAAGGCCATAGATGATGTCCAGTGCCCCCTGGCCCGGAGTGGCCGACTGCCTGCTGAAATTCCGCACGGATCAGGATACCTCCCAGATGCAAGGTGCCACCACAGGCAACTGTGGCTGGTTTGACAGTGCCAAGCGCCTCCTGCCAACTGACATCAGGAACCTGGCCTGGTGACTTTTGTTTCTCTGGGGAAAGGTCATGGTTAATGTACAGGGCCGGGTGTCCCGGAGTGGCCAGCTGCCTGCTGAAATTCCGCACGGATCAGGATGCCTGCCAGACCAAAGGTACCAGCACAGTCAACTGTGGCTGGTTTGACAGTGCCAAGTGCCTCCTGCAAACTGACATCAGGAACCTGGCCGGGTGACTTTTGTTTCTCTGGGGAAAGGCCATGGTTCATGTCCAGGGCCCGCTGTCCCGGAGTGGCCGTCTGCCTGCTGAAATTCCGCACAGATCAGGATAGCACCCAGATGAAAGGAGCCCCCACAGGCACCTGTGGCTGGTTTGACAGTGCCAAGTGCATCCTGCAAACTGACATCAGGAACCTGGCCTGGTGACTTTTGTTTCTCTGGGGAAAAGCCATGGTTCAAGTCCACGGCCTGGTGGCCCGGAGTGTCCGGCTGCCTGCTGAAATTCTGCATGGATCAGGATGCCTCCCAGATGAAAAATACCCCCAGAGGCAACTGTGGCTGGTTTGACAGTGCCAAGTGTCTCCTGCAAACTGACATCAGGAACCTGGCCTGGTGACTTTTGTTTCTCTGGGGAAAGGCCATCATTCTTTTCCGGGGCCCGCTGGCCCGGAGTGGCCGGCAGCCTGCTGAAATTCCGCACGGATCAGGATACCTCCCAGACCGAAACTAAAATCATAGGCCGCTGTGGCTGGTTTGACAGTGCCAAGTGCCTCCTGCAAACTGACATCAGGAACCTGGCCTGGTGAGTTTTGTTTCTCTGGGGAAAGGCAATCGTTCTTGTCCGGGGCCCGCCGGCCCGGAGTGGCCGGCTGCCTGCTGAAATTCCTCACGGATCAGGATACCTCCCAGATGCAAGGTGCCCCCACAGGCAACTGTGGCTGGTTTGACAGTGCCATGTGCCTCCTGCAAAATGACATCAGGAACCTGGCCTTGTGACTTTCCTTTCTCTGGGGAAAGACCATGATTCATGTCCAGGGCCTTGCGGCCTGGAGTGCCCGGCTGCCTGCTGAAATTCCGCATGGATCGGGATGCCTCCCAGATGGAAAGTGCCCCCAGAGGCAACTGTGGCTGGTTTGACAGTGCCAAGTGCCTCCTGCAAACTGACATCAGGAACCTGGCCGGGTGACTTTTGTTTCCCTAGGGAAAAGCCGTGGTTCTTGTACAGGGCCTGGTGGCCCGGAGTGGCCGGCCGCCTGCTGAAATTCTGCATGGATCAGGATGCCTCCCAGATGAAAAGTGCCCCCACAGGCACCTGTGGCTGGTTTGACAGTGCCAAGTGCCTCCTGCAAACTGACATCAGGAACCTGGCCTGGTGACTTTTGTTTCTCTGCGGAAAGACCATAGTTCATGTCCACGGCCTGGTGGCCCGGAGTGGCCGGCTGCCTGCTGAAATTCCTCTTGGATCAGGATGCCTCCCAGATGAAAAGTGCCCCCACAGGCAACTGTGGCTGGTTTGACAGTGCCAAGTGCCTCCTGCAAACTGACATCAGGAACCTGGCCTGGTGACTTTTGTTTCTCTGGGGAAAGGCCATGGTTGGTATCCTGAGCCTGGTGTCCTGGAGTGGCCGTCTGCCTGCTAAAATTCTGGACGGACCAGGATGCCTCCCAGATGCAAGGTGCCCCCAGAGGCAACTGTGGCTGGTTTGACAGTGCCAAGTGCCTCCTGCAAACTGACATCAGGAACCTGCCTGGTGACATTTATTTCTCTGGGGAAAGGCCATTGTACGTGTCCAAGGCCTAGTGGCCCGGACTGGCCGGCTGCTTGCTGGAATTCTGCATGGATCAGGATGCCGCCGAGATGCAAGGTGCCCCCACAGGCACCTGTGGCTGGTTTGACAGTGCCAAGTGCCTCCTGCAAACTGACATCAGGAACCTGGCCTGGTGACTTTTGTTTCTCTGGGGAAAGGCCATGGTTCATATTCTACAAACTGTGGCCCAGAGTGGCCGGCTGCCTGCTGAAATTCCGCACGGATCAGGATACCTCCCAGATGCAAGGTGCCCCACGGGAAACTGCGGCTGGTTTGACAGTGCCAAGTGCCTCCTGCCAACTGACATCAAGAACCTGGCCTGGTGACTTTTGTTTCTCTGGGGAAAGGCCATGGTTGGTATCCTGAGCCTGGTGTCCTGGAGTGGCCGTCTGCCTGCTAAAATTCTGGACGGACCAGGATGCCTCCCAGATGCAAGGTGCCCCCAGAGGCAACTGTGGCTGGTTTGACAGTGCCAAGTGCTTCCTGCAAACTGACATCAGAAACCTGGCCTGGTGATTTTCTTTCTCAGGGGAAACGCCATGGTTCATGTCCAGGGCCCGGTGGCTCGCAGTTGCCTGCTGCCTGCCGAAATTCCACACGGATCCGGATACCTCCCAGATGCAAGGTGCCCCCACAGGCAACTTTGGCTGGTTTGACAGTGCCAAGTGCGTCCTGCAAATTGACATCAGGAACCTGGCCTGGTGACTTTTGTTTCTCTGAGGAAATGTTATTATTCTTGTTCAGAGCCCGGTGGCTCGGAGTGGCCGGACGCCTGCTGAAATTCCGCACAGATCAGGGTACCTCCCAGATGAAAGGAGCCCCCACAGGCAACTGTGGCTGGTTTGACAGTGCCAAGTGCCTCCTGTAAACTGAGATCAGGAACCTTGCCTGGTGAGTTTTGTTTCTCTGGGGAAAAGTCATGGTTTATATCCTGGACCCGTAGTCCCGGAGTGGCCGGCTGCCTGCTGGAATTCTGCATGGATCAGGATGCCGCCGAGATACAAGGTGCCCCCATAGGCACCTGTGGCTGTTTTGACAGTGCCAAGTGCCTCCTGCAAACTGACATCAGGAACCTGGCCTGGTGACTTTTGTTTCTCTGGGGAAAGGCCATCATTCTTTTCCGGGGCCCGCTGGCCCGGAGTGGCAGGCAGCCTGCTGAAATTCCGCATGGATCAGGATACCTCCCAGACCGAAACTAAAAGCATAGGCACCTGTGGCTGGTTTGACAGTGCCAAGTGCCTCCTGCAAACTGACATCAGGAACCTGGCCTGGTAAGTTTTGTTTCTCTGGGGAAAGGCAATCGTTCTTGTCCCGGGCCCGCCGGCCCGGAGTGGCCGGCTGCCTGCTGAAATTCCACACGGTTGAGGATACCTCGTAGATGGAAGGTGCCCCCACAGGCACCTGTGGCTGGTTTGACAGTGCCATGTGCCTCCTGCAAAATGACATCAGGAACCTGGCCTTGTGACTTTCCTTTCTCTGGGGAAAGACCATGATTCATGTCCAGGGCCTTGCGGCCTGGAGTGCCCGGCTGCCTGCTGAAATTCCGCATGGATCGGGATACCTCCCAGATGGAAAGTGCCCCCACAGGCAACTGTGGCTTGTTTGACAGTGCCAAGTGCCTCCTGCAAACTGACATCAGGAACCTGGCCTGGTGACTTTTGTTTCTCTGAGGAAAGGGCATCGTTCGTGTCCAGTGCCCGGTGGCCTGGTGTGGCCAGCAGCCTGCTGAAATTCCTCACGGACCAGGATACCTCCCAGATGCAAGTGGCCCGCAGAGGCAACAGTGGCTGGTTTGACAGTGCCAAGTGCCTCCTGCAATTTGACATCAGGAACCTGGCCTGGTGACTTTTGTTTCTCTGGGGAAAAGATATCCTTTCTGTCCAGGGCCCGGTGACCGATTGTGGTCAGCTGCCTGCTGAAATTCCAAATATCTCAGAATGCCTCCCAGAAGAAGCAAGGCGCCACCACAGGCAAATGTGGCTGGTGTGACAGTGCCAAGTGTATTCTGAAAACTTACATCAGGAACCTGGCCGGCTGAGTTTTGTTTCTCAGAGAAAAGGCCATAGATCGTGTCCAGCATCCGGTGGGCCATAGTGGCCGTGTGCATTTTGATGTTCCGTATGTCTCAGGATGCCTCCCTGAAGCAAGATTCCACCACAAGCAACTGTGGCTGGTTTGACAGTGCCAAGTGCCTCCTGCAAACTGACCTCGGTAACCTGGCCTGGTGAGTTTTGTTTCTGAGAGAGAAGGCCACGTTTCCTGTCGTGGTTCCGGTGGCGCAATGTGGCCTGGTGCCTCTTAAAATTCCGAACATCTCAGGATGCCTCTCAGAAGCAAGGTGCCGCCAGAGTCAACTGTGGCTGGTTTGACAGTGCCAAGTGCCTCCTGCAAACTGACATCAGGAAGCTGGCCTGGTGAGTTTTGTTTCTCAGAGTAAAAGCCATTGTTCTTCTCCTGTATCCAGCAGTGGCCGGCTGTGTGCCGTAATTCTGAACGTCTCAATATACATCATAGAAGCAAGGCTCCACAACAGGCAACTGTGCCTGGTTTGACTGTGACAAGTGCCTCCTGCAAACTGACATCAGGAACCTGGCCTGGTGAGTTATGTTTCCAGGGTAAATGGCCAGTATTTTTATCCAAGTTTCATTGTCAGAGAGTGGCCGCCTGCCTGCTGAAATTCCGAATATCACAGGATGCCCCCAGATGCAAGGTTCCACCATCAGCAACTGTGGCTGGCTTGACAGTGCCACTTGCTTCCTGCAAACTGACATCAGGAACCTGTCCAGGTGAATTTTGTTTCCCAGGGAAAAGGGCCGGCTACCCTGTCCATGGGAAAGAGGCCAGAAATGTCTGGAGGCCTGCAGAAATTCCGAACGTCACAGGATGCCTCCCAGACCCATGGTGTCACGACATGCAACGATGGCTGGATTAACAGTGCCAAGTGCCTCCTGCAAACGGGCTGGTCAGTTTCATTTCCCGGGTGAAAGAGCCCGCGTTTTTGGCTATTGGCCAGTGGCCCAGAGAGGATTGGTGGCTGCTGAACTTCCAAACCTTGCAGGATTCCTCCCGGACGCAAGGTGACACCAGAGGCAACTGTGGCTGTTTTGACAGTGCCAAGTGCCTCCTGTAAACGGACATCAGGAACTCGGGCTAGTGAGTTTCCTTTCCCAGGGAAAAGGGACAGCGTTCATGTCCAGGGGCCAGTGGCACTAAGTGGCCAGCTGCCTGCTGTAATTCTAAATCTCACAGGATGCCTCTTAGACGCAAGGGGGCACCATCAGCAACTATGGCTCGTTGGACAGTGCCAAGTGCCTCCTGCAAACTGAAATCGGGAATTTGGGCTCACGAGTTGCATTTCCCACTGAAAACAGACAACGTTTGTGTCCAGGGGCCAGTGGCCCACAGAGGATTGGTGCCTGATGAAATTCCAAATGTCTCAGGATGTCTCCTGGATGCAAGGTGCAACTGTCAGCAACTGTGAGTGTTGACAGTGCCAAGAGCCTCCTGCAAATTGACATCAGTAACCTGGCCTGGCATGTTTTGTTTCCCAGTGAAAAGTGACGTCATTTGTGTCCAACGACCAGTGCCACAGAGTGACTGTTTCCCGGCAGAAAATCCAAAAATCGCGGGATGCCTCCGAGAAGAAGGTGACTACCTTGTTGCTAGTTCTGCCCCAGCCTACCATAGATAACCTGGCTCTTCCCTTGAGGCTCTGAGATGCCAAGAACTTGTCAACTTCAAAGGGCGGGCCGGGCTACATCGACTCAGCTGCCACAGTTTCTCCTTGCTAGACCTAGTGGGAAAGCATTTTGCTGAGATGCAGAAGGCAAGAAACGCACAATACGGAGACGCGGAGCTGTCCCAAGTGCCGCTGCCAGACGTCTTTCCGCAGAAGGAGCGCCCCGGAGCGCACCGCAACCGGCACCGTCATCTCTGCGCAAAGAGCCAAAATATTTTCAAACCCGCCAAAACTAATCCAAAAATATTTTCAAACCCGCCAAAATAGAAAACCAGACAGAAGTGATCAATATATTCGATAAAACCTGACAAAACATGATAAAGCCCACCAAAGCTAATCCAAACACACCAAAAACTGGGCTAAACAGAATCAAAACAAATCTAAACGTTCTAAAAACCGGCCAAAATATTTAAAAACCCGTCAAAACTAATCAAAACCTTCCGAATACCCGCCAAAATAATTTAGACCCACAAAACTCATCAAAACATTCTGAAAAAATGCCAAAACATTAGAAAACCAGCCAGAACTGATCAAAACATTCAAAAAACTTGGCAAAACATCATAAAAACAAATCAAAACCAACCAAAACATTCCAAAAACCTGACAAAATAGTTTACAACCTGCCAAAACTGATCAAAACATTCTGAAAAGATGCCAAAATATTATAAAACCAGTCAGAAGTGATCAAAACATACAAAAAACATGCCAAAACATAATAAAAACAAATCTAAACAAACCAAAACATTCTAAAAACCTGCCAAAATATTTTAAAGCCAGAAAAACGAATCAAAACTTTACAAAAACATGCCAAAACATAAAACAAATCTAAACAAAAAAACATTCCACACACTAGCGAAAATATTTTAGAACTCCCCAAAAACTGGTCAAAACATACTGAAAACCTGCCAAAATATTATAAAATTAGTCAGAAGTGAATAAAACATTCAAAAAACTAATCCAAACACACCAAAAACATGACTAAACATAAAAAAAACAAATCAAAACCACCCAAAAAAATCCGAAAAACCCCCCCAAAGTAATCTAAACATTCTAAAAGCCCTCCAAAACATAATAAAGATATAGGAAAACCAAACAAAATATTCTAAAAACCTGCCAAAATATATTAAATCCCGCCAAAACCGATCAAAACATTCTGAATAGATGCCAAAATACTAGAGAACCAGCCAGAACTGATCCAAATATTTCAAAAAGCTTGCCAAAACATAATAAAAACAAATCAAAACCAGCTAAAACATTGTAAAAACTCGCCAAATTATTTTAAGCCCCCAAATTATTTTAAAACTCGCCAAAACGAATCAAAATTTTCCAAAAACTTTATAAAAACAAATCAAAACAAACCAAGAAATTCCAAACACCAGGCAAAATATTGTAAAACAAATCAAAAGTAATCAAAATTTCCCAAACCAGCTGAAATATTGTAAAAAAAATCAAAACAAATCAAAACATACCAAAAACCTGCCAAAATGTTAATACACCCGCCGAAACTGATCACAACATTCCCAATAGACGCAAAAAACATTCAAAAAATCCGTCAAAACATTAAAAAGAAAATCAATGCTAACCAAAATATTCCAAAAACCCGCTAAAATACTTAAAAATACGCAAAAATGAACCAAACATTTCCAAGAACCCACCAAAACATAAGAAAAACAAATCCAAACAAATTAAAACAATGCAAAATAGTTTAGAACCCGCCAAAAGTGATCAAAACATTTGGAAAACACGCCAAAATACTAGAAAACCAGCCAGGACTGATCAAAACACACAAAAACCTTGCCAAAAAATAATAAAAACAAATAAAAACATTTTAAAAATCCGGGCAAAATATTTAAAAACCCGCCGAAAGGAACCGAAATATTCCAAAACTCTCCAAAACTTCACAAAAACGAACCAAAACATCCCAAAAACCCACAAAAATATTTAGAACCGCGATCAGCACCAGCGCTCTCTGCGCAAACACCCGCTAGATGGCATCCGAGAGACGGAGAGCGCCGTACCTTCTAGGATGCGAAGAGTGAAGCCGCACAACAGCCGGACTGTGTCCGCAGCTTTCTAACTGCTAGAATTTCATGGCTTAGCACTCGCCTGCCTCTTCAATTGCCATTAGCATCCGAACGGAAGGTATTCTTGGACAACTTTGCTCTGCTTGCTTCTAGTTCTGCCCCAGCCCACCATAGATAACCTTGCTCTTCCCTTTAGTTTCTGAGATGCCGAGAACTCGGGAATTGAGAACACAAGTCCGGGGACGTATACTGTGCTGGCACAGTTTCTCCTTGCTAGACACAGTGGAAAAGCATTTTGCTGAGACGCAGAAGACAAGAAATGCAGAAAACGGAGATACGGAGCTCTCCGAAGTTAAGTGCCGCTGCCAGGCGTCTTTCGGCAGAAAGAGAGCTCCGGAGCGCACAGTGACCGGCACAGTGCTCTGTGCGCGAAGAGCCGCTTGATCGCATCCGAGAGACGGAGAGCGCGGTACTTTCTAGGATGCGAAGAGTGAAGCCGCACAACAGCCGGACTGTGTCCGCAGCTTTCTAACTGCTAGAATTTCAAGGCTTAGCACTCGCCTGCCTCTTCAATTGCCATTAGCATCCGAACGGAAGGTATTCTTGGACAACTTTGCTGTGCTTGCTTCTAGTTCTGCCCCAGCCCACCATAGATAACCTTGCTCTTCCCTTTAGTTTCTGAGATGCCGAGAACTCGGGAATTGAGAACACAAGTCCGGGGACGTATACTGTGCTGGCACAGTTTCTCCTTGCTAGACACAGTGGAAAAGCATTTTGCTGAGACGCAGAAGACAAGAAATGCAGAAAACGGAGATACGGAGCTCTCCGAAGTTAAATGCCGCTGCCAGGCGTCTTTCGGCAGAAAGAGAGCTGCGGAGCGCACAGTGACCGGCACAGTGCTCTCTGCGCGAAGAGCCGCTTGATCGCATCCGAGAGACGGAGAGCGCCGTACCTTCTAGGATGCGAAGAGTGAAGCCGCACAACACCCGGACTGTGTCCGCAGCTTTCTAACTGCTAGAATTTCAAGGCTTAGCACTCGCCTGCCTCTTCAATTGCCATTAGCATCCGAACGGAAGGTATTCTTGGACAACTTTGCTCTGCTTGCTTCTAGTTCTGCCCCAGCCCACCATAGATAACCTTGCTCTTCCCTTTAGTTTCTGAGATGCCGAGAACTCGGGAATTGAGAACACAAGTCCGGGGACGTATACTGTGCTGGCACAGTTTCTCCTTGCTAGACACAGTGGAAAAGCATTTTGCTGAGACGCAGAAGACAAGAAATGCAGAAAACGGAAATACGGAGCTCTCCGAAGTTAAATGCCGCTGCCAGGCGTCTTTCGGCAGAAAGAGAGCTGCGGAGCGCACAGTGACCGGCACAGTGTTCTCTGCGCGAAGAGCCGCTTGATCGCATCCGAGAGACGGAGAGCGCCGTACCTTCTAGGATGCGAAGAGTGAAGCCGCACAACAGCCGGACTGTGTCCGCAGCTTTCTAACTGCTAGAATTTCAAGGCTTAGCACTCGCCTGCCTCTTCAATTGCCATTAGCATCCGAACGGAAGGTATTCTTGGACAACTTTGCTGTGCTTGCTTCTAGTTCTGCCCCAGCCCACCATAGATAACCTTGCTCTTCCCTTTATTTTCTGAGATGCCGAGAACTCGGGAATTGAGAACACAAGTCCGGGGACGTATACTGTGCTGGCACAGTTTCTCCTTGCTAGACACAGTGGAAAAGCATTTTGCTGAGACGCAGAAGACAAGAAATGCAGAAAACGGAGATACGGAGCTCTCCGAAGTTAAATGCCGCTGCCAGGCGTCTTTCGGCAGAAAGAGAGCTGCGGAGCGCACAGTGACCGGCACAGTGCTCTCTGCGCGAAGAGCCGCTTGATCGCATCCGAGAGACGGAGAGCGCGGTACTTTCTAGGATGCGAAGAGTGAAGCCGCACAACAGCCGGACTGTGTCCGCAGCTTTCTAACTGCTAGAATTTCAAGGCTTAGCACTCGCCTGCCTCTTCAATTGCCATTAGCATCCGAACGGAAGGTATTCTTGGACAACTTTGCTCTGCTTGCTTCTAGTTCTGCCCCAGCCCACCATAGATAACCTTGCTCTTCCCTTTAGTTTCTGAGATGCCGAGAACTCGGGAATTGAGAACACAAGTCCGGGGACGTATACTGTGCTGGCACAGTTTCTCCTTGCTAGACACAGTGGAAAAGCATTTTGCTGAGACGCAGAAGACAAGAAATGCAGAATACGGAGATACGGAGCTCTCCGAAGTTAAGGGCCGCTGCCAGGAGTCTTTCGGCAGAAAGAGAGCTGCGGAGCGCACAGTGACCGGCACAGTGCTCTCTGCGCGAAGAGCCGCTTGATCGCATCCGAGAGACGGAGAGCGCGGTACTTTCTAGGATGCGAAGAGTGAAGCCGCACAACAGCCGGACTGTGTCCGCAGCTTTCTAACTGCTAGAATTTCAAGGCTTAGCACTCGCCTGCCTCTTCAATTGCCATTAGCATCCGAACGGAAGGTATTCTTGGACAACTTTGCTCTGCTTGCTTCTAGTTCTGCCCCAGCCCACCATAGATAACCTTGCTCTTCCCTTTAGTTTCTGAGATGCCGAGAACTCGGGAATTGAGAACACAAGTCCGGGGACGTATACTGTGCTGGCACAGTTTCTCCTTGCTAGACACAGTGGAAAAGCATTTTGCTGAGACGCAGAAGACAAGAAATGCAGAAAACGGAGATACGGAGCTCTCCGAAGTTAAGTGCCGCTGCCAGGCGTCTTTCGGCAGAAAGAGAGCTCCGGAGCGCACAGTGACCGGCACAGTGCTCTCTGCGCGAAGAGCCGCTTGATCGCATCCGAGCGACGGAGAGCGCCGTACCTTCTAGGATGCGAAGAGTGAAGCCGCACAACACCCGGACTGTGTCCGCAGCTTTCTAACTGCTAGAAATTCAAGGCTTAGCACTCGCCTGCCTCTTCAATTGCCATTAGCATCCGAACGGAAGGTATTCTTGGACAACTTTGCTGTGCTTGCTTCTAGTTCTGCCCCAGCCCACCATAGATAACCTTGCTCTTCCCTTTATTTTCTGAGATGCCGAGAACTCGGGAATTGAGAACACAAGTCCGGGGACGTATACCGTGCTGGCACAGTTTCTCCTTGCTAGACACAGTGGAAAAGCATTTTGCTGAGACGCAGAAGACAAGAAATGCAGAAAACGGAGATACGGAGCTCTCCGAAGTTAAATGCCGCTGCCAGGCGTCTTTCGGCAGAAAGAGAGCTGCGGAGCGCACAGTGACCGGCACAGTGCTCTCTGCGCGAAGAGCCGCTTGATCGCATCCGAGAGACGGAGAGCGCCGTACCTTCTAGGATGCGAAGAGTGAAGCCGCACAACACCCGGACTGTGTCCGCAGCTTTCTAACTGCTAGAATTTCAAGGCTTAGCACTCGCCTGCCTCTTCAATTGCCATTAGCATCCGAACGGAAGGTATTCTTGGACAACTTTGCTCTGCTTGCTTCTAGTTCTGCCCCAGCCCACCATAGATAACCTTGCTCTTCCCTTTAGTTTCTGAGATGCCGAGAACTCGGGAATTGAGAACACAAGTCCGGGGACGTATACTGTGCTGGCACAGTTTCTCCTTGCTAGACACAGTGGAAAAGCATTTTGCTGAGACGCAGAAGACAAGAAATGCAGAAAACGGAAATACGGAGCTCTCCGAAGTTAAATGCCGCTGCCAGGCGTCTTTCGGCAGAAAGAGAGCTGCGGAGCGCACAGTGACCGGCACAGTGTTCTCTGCGCGAAGTGCCGCTTGATCGCATCCGAGAGACGGAGAGCGCCGTACCTTCTAGGATGCGAAGAGTGAAGCCGCACAACACCCGGACTGTGTCCGCAGCTTTCTAACTGCTAGAATTTCAAGGCTTAGCACTCGCCTGCCTCTTCAATTGCCATTAGCATCCGAACGGAAGGTATTCTTGGACAACTTTGCTGTGCTTGCTTCTAGTTCTGCCCCAGCCCACCATAGATAACCTTGCTCTTCCCTTTATTTTCTGAGATGCCGAGAACTCGGGAATTGAGAACACAAGTCCGGGGACGTATACTGTGCTGGCACAGTTTCTCCTTGCTAGACACAGTGGAAAAGCATTTTGCTGAGACGCAGAAGACAAGAAATGCAGAAAACGGAGATACGGAGCTCTCCGAAGTTAAATGCCGCTGCCAGGCGTCTTTCGGCAGAAAGAGAGCTGCGGAGCGCACAGTGACCGGCACAGTGCTCTCTGCGCGAAGAGCCGCTTGATCGCATCCGAGAGACGGAGAGCGCCGTACCTTCTAGGATGCGAAGAGTGAAGCCGCACAACAGCCGGACTGTGTCCGCAGCTTTCTACCTGCTAGAATTTCAAGGCTTAGCACTCGCCTGCCTCTTCAATTGCCATTAGCATCCGAACGGAAGGTATTCTTGGACAACTTTGCTCTGCTTGCTTCTAGTTCTGCCCCAGCCCACCATAGATAACCTTGCTCTTCCCTTTAGTTTCTGAGATGCCGAGAACTCGGGAATTGAGAACACAAGTCCGGGGACGTATACTGTGCTGGCACAGTTTCTCCTTGCTAGACACAGTGGAAAAGCATTTTGCTGAGACGCAGAAGACAAGAAATGCAGAAAACGGAGATACGGAGCTCTCCGAAGTTAAGTGCCGCTGCCAGGCGTCTTTCGGCAGAAAGAGAGCTCCGGAGCGCACAGTGACCGGCACAGTGCTCTCTGCGCGAAGAGCCGCTTGATCGCATCCGAGAGACGGAGAGCGCCGTACCTTCTAGGATGCGAAGAGTGAAGCCGCACAACACCCGGACTGTGTCCGCAGCTTTCTAACTGCTAGAATTTCAAGGCTTAGCACTCGCCTGCCTCTTCAATTGCCATTAGCATCCGAACGGAAGGTATTCTTGGACAACTTTGCTGTGCTTGCTTCTAGTTCTGCCCCAGCCCACCATAGATAACCTTGCTCTTCCCTTTAGTTTCTGAGATGCCGAGAACTCGGGAATTGAGAACACAAGTCCGGGGACGTATACCGTGCTGGCACAGTTTCTCCTTGCTAGACACAGTGGAAAAGCATTTTGCTGAGACGCAGAAGACAAGAAATGCAGAATACGGAGATACGGAGCTCTCCGAAGTTAAGTGCCGCTGCCAGGAGTCTTTCGGCAGAAAGAGAGCTGCGGAGCGCACAGTGACCGGCACAGTGCTCTCTGCGCGAAGAGCCGCTTGATCGCATCCGAGAGACGGAGAGCGCCGTACCTTCTAGGATGCGAAGAGTGAAGCCGCACAACACCCGGACTGTGTCCGCAGCTTTCTAACTGCTAGAATTTCAAGGCTTAGCACTCGCCTGCCTCTTCAATTGCCATTAGCATCCGAACGGAAGGTATTCTTGGACAACTTTGCTGTGCTTGCTTCTAGTTCTGCCCCAGCCCACCATAGATAACCTTGCTCTTCCCTTTATTTTCTGAGATGCCGAGAACTCGGGAATTGAGAACACAAGTCCGGGGACGTATACCGTGCTGGCACAGTTTCTCCTTGCTAGACACAGTGGAAAAGCATTTTGCTGAGACGCAGAAGACAAGAAATGCAGAATACGGAGATACGGAGCTCTCCGAAGTTAAGTGCCGCTGCCAGGAGTCTTTCGGCAGAAAGAGAGCTGCGGACCGCACAGTGACCGGCACAGTGCTCTCTGCGCGAAGAGCCGCTTGATCGCATCCGAGAGACGGAGAGCGCCGTACCTTCTAGGATGCGAAGAGTGAAGCCGCACAACACCCGGACTGTGTCCGCAGCTTTCTAACTGCTAGAATTTCAAGGCTTAGCACTCGCCTGCCTCTTCAATTGCCATTAGCATCCGAACGGAAGGTATTCTTGGACAACTTTGCTGTGCTTGCTTCTAGTTCTGCCCCAGCCCACCATAGATAACCTTGCTCTTCCCTTTAGTTTCTGAGATGCCGAGAACTCGGGAATTGAGAACACAAGTCCGGGGACGTATACCGTGCTGGCACAGTTTCTCCTTGCTAGACACAGTGGAAAAGCATTTTGCTGAGACGCAGAAGACAAGAAATGCAGAATACGGAGATACGGAGCTCTCCGAAGTTAAGTGCCGCTGCCAGGAGTCTTTCGGCAGAAAGAGAGCTGCGGAGCGCACAGTGACCGGCACAGTGCTCTCTGCGCGAAGAGCCGCTTGATCGCATCCGAGAGACGGAGAGCGCCGTACCTTCTAGGATGCGAAGAGTGAAGCCGCACAACACCCGGACTGTGTCCGCAGCTTTCTAACTGCTAGAATTTCAAGGCTTAGCACTCGCCTGCCTCTTCAATTGCCATTAGCATCCGAACGGAAGGTATTCTTGGACAACTTTGCTGTGCTTGCTTCTAGTTCTGCCCCAGCCCACCATAGATAACCTTGCTCTTCCCTTTAGTTTCTGAGATGCCGAGAACTCGGGAATTGAGAACACAAGTCCGGGGACGTATACTGTGCTGGCACAGTTTCTCCTTGCTAGACACAGTGGAAAAGCATTTTGCTGAGACGCAGAAGACAAGAAATGCAGAAAACGGAGATACGGAGCTCTCCGAAGTTAAATGCCGCTGCCAGGCGTCTTTCGGCAGAAAGAGAGCTGCGGAGCGCACAGTGACCGGCACAGTGCTCTGTGCGCGAAGAGCCGCTTGATCGCATCCGAGAGACGGAGAGCGCGGTACTTTCTAGGATGCGAAGAGTGAAGCCGCACAACACCCGGACTGTGTCCGCAGCTTTCTAACTGCTAGAATTTCAAGGCTTAGCACTCGCCTGCCTCTTCAATTGCCATTAGCATCCGAACGGAAGGTATTCTTGGACAACTTTGCTGTGCTTGCTTCTAGTTCTGCCCCAGCCCACCATAGATAACCTTGCTCTTCCCTTTAGTTTCTGAGATGCCGAGAACTCGGGAATTGAGAACACAAGTCCGGGGACGTATACTGTGCTGGCACAGTTTCTCCTTGCTAGACACAGTGGAAAAGCATTTTGCTGAGACGCAGAAGACAAGAAATGCAGAAAACGGAGATACGGAGCTCTCCGAAGTTAAATGCCGCTGCCAGGCGTCTTTCGGCAGAAAGAGAGCTGCGGAGCGCACAGTGACCGGCACAGTGCTCTGTGCGCGAAGAGCCGCTTGATCGCATCCGAGAGACGGAGAGCGCGGTACTTTCTAGGATGCGAAGAGTGAAGCCGCACAACACCCGGACTGTGTCCGCAGCTTTCTAACTGCTAGAATTTCAAGGCTTAGCACTCGCCTGCCTCTTCAATTGCCATTAGCATCCGAACGGAAGGTATTCTTGGACAACTTTGCTGTGCTTGCTTCTAGTTCTGCCCCAGCCCACCATAGATAACCTTGCTCTTCCCTTTAGTTTCTGAGATGCCGAGAACTCGGGAATTGAGAACACAAGTCCGGGGACGTATACTGTGCTGGCACAGTTTCTCCTTGCTAGACACAGTGGAAAAGCATTTTGCTGAGACGCAGAAGACAAGAAATGCAGAATACGGAGATACAGAGCTCTCCGAAGTTAAGTGCCGCTGCCAGGAGTCTTTCGGCAGAAAGAGAGCTTCGGAGCGCACAGTGACCGGCACAGTGCTCTCTGCGCGAAGAGCCGCTTGATCGCATCCGAGAGACGGAGAGCGCGGTACTTTCTAGGATGCGAAGAGTGAAGCCGCACAACACCCGGACTGTGTCCGCAGCTTTCTAACTGCTACAAGACCATGGCTTCCCACGCGATTTGTTTAGATTGTTCTTTATTATATTTTGATTACTTTTGCAGAGTTTTTTTCTGTGTTGTCGGGTTTTCACAATATTTTGATCAGTTTTTGGGGATTCTAGAATATTATGGCGGGTTTCTGGAATGTTTAGATGTCTTTTTATAATGTTTTGGTTGATTTTGATTAGTTTTTAATATGATATGGGGGGGTTTTAGAATGTTTTGATTAATTTGGGCACGGTTAAAAATGTTCTTTTTGGGTTTTTAGAATGTTTCGATTTGTTTTGTTTTTCTAAAACTTTGCCTAGTTTTCCGTGTGTTTGGATCAGTTTTTGTGGGCTTTCTCATGTTATGGCAGGGTTTTTTTTTTGTTTGACTGGGTTTTAGAATATTTTGATGACTTATGACGGGATTTGAAATACTTGGTGTTTTTTAAAAATGTTTCCCTTGCCTTAGTTTTGTTTTTATTAAGATTTGCCGGCTTCTGGAATATTTTAGCTGGTTTTTGGGATATTTTGGTTGGTTTTGATTTGTTTTTATGATATTTTGGCGGGGTTTCGGAATGTTTTGGTTGGGTTTTAGAATGTTTTTTATTCTCCTGAGTTGTTTTTATTGTCTTGGCAGGTTTTCGAATGTTTGGATTTGTTTTGGCGGGTTTTAAAATATTTTGGCGGGTATTTAAAAGGTTTAGGTTTGTTTTGATTTGTTTTGATTCTGTTTAGCCCAGTTTTTGGTGTGTTTGGATTAGCTTTGGTGGGCTTTATCATGTTTTGTCAGGTTTTTTTGAATGTATTGATCACTTCTGTCTGGTTTTCTATTTTGGCGGGTTTGAAAATATTTTTGGATGAGTTTTGGCGGGTTTGAAAATATTTTGGCTCTTTGCGCAGAGATGACGGTGCCGGTTGCGGTGCGCTCCGGGGCGCTCCTTCTGCGGAAAGACGCCTGGCAGCGGCACTTGGGACAGCTCCGCGTCTCCGTATTCTGCGTTTCTTGCCTTCTGCATCTCAGCAAAATGCTTTGCCACTAGGTCTAGCAAGGAGAAACTGTGGCAGCTGAGTAGATGTAGCCCGGCCCGCCCTTTGAAGTTGAAAAGTTCTTGGCATCTCAGAGCCTCAAGGGAAGAGCAAGGTTATCTATGGTAGGCTGGGGCAGAACTAGCAGCAAGCAGAGCAAAGTTGTCCAAGAATAGCTTCCATTGGAATGCTAATGGCAATTGAAGAGGCAGGCCAGTGGCAAGCCACTAGCTTCTAGCAGTTTGAAAGTTGCAGACACAGTGCAGGTGTTGTGCGGCTTCTTTCTTGGCCTCCTAGAAGGTGCCGTGGTGCCGCGCTCCCCGACTCTTGCTTGCCAATATGTTGCCGTGTTCCTCCTATTGTTTGGTTTGTTTTGATTTGTTTTGATGATGTTTTGGCGGGTTTTCGGAATGTTTTGGTGGTGTTTTAGAATGTTTTGTTTTCTCTTGTGTTGTTTTTATTGTGTTGGCACGTTGTGGAACGTTTGGATTCGTTTTGGCGGGTTTTAAAATATTTTGGCGGGTATTTGGAATGTTTTGGTTTGCTTTCATTTGTTTTGATTATGTTTTGGCAAGTTATTGAAAGTTTCGATCACTTCTGACAGGTTTTCTAGTATTTTGGCATCTTTTCAGAATGTTTTGATCAGTTTTGGCAGGTTGTAAACTATTTTGTCAGGTTTTTGGAATGTTTTGGTTGGTTTTGATTTGTTTTTATGATGTTTTGCCAAGTTTTTTGAATGTTTTGATCAGTTCTGGCTGGTTTTCTAATGTTTTGGCATTTTTTCAGAATGTTTTGATGAGTTTTGTGGGTCTAAATTATTTTGGCGGGTTTTCGGAATATTTTGGTTGGTTTTGATTTGTTTTTATGATGTTTTGGCGGGTTTTCGGAATGTTTTGGTTGGGTTTTAGAATGTTTTGTATTCTCTTGAGTTGTTTTTATTGTCTGGGCAGGTTTTGGAATGTTTGGATTCCTTTTGGCGGGTTTTAAAATATTTTGGCGGGTATTTGGAATGTTTTGGCGGGTATTCGGAATGTTTTGATTAGTTTTGACGGGTTTTGAAATATTTTGGCGGGTTTTTAGAAGGTTTTGACTTGTTTTGATTCTGTTTAGCCCAGTTTTTGGTGTGTTTGAATTAGCTTTGGTGGGCTTTATCATGTTTTGTCAGGTTTTTTCGAATGTATTGATCACTTCTGTCTGGTTTTCTATTTTGGCGGGTTTGAAAATATTTTTGGATTAGTTTTGGCGGGTTTGAAAATATTTTGGCTCTTTGCGCAGAGACGACGGTGCCGGTTGCGGTGCGCTCCGGGGCGCTCCTTCTGCGGAAAGACGCCTGGCAGCGGCACTTGGGACAGCTCCGCGTCTCCGTATTCTGCGTTTCTTGCCTTCTGCATCTCAGCAAAATGCTTTCCCACTAGGTCTAGCAAGGAGAAACTGTGGCAGCTGAGTAGATGTAGCCCGGCCCGCCCTTTGAAGTTGAAAAGTTCTTGGCATCTCAGAACCTCAAGGGAAGAGCAAGGTTATCTATGGTAGGCTGGGGCAGAACTAGCAGCAAGCAGAGCAAAGTTGTCCAAGAATAGCTTCCATTGGAATGCTAATGGCAATTGAAGAGGCAGGCCAGTGGCAAGCCACTATCTTCTAGCAGTTTGAAAGTTGCAGACACAGTACAGGTGTTGTGCGGCTTCTTTCTTGGCCTCCTAGAAGGTGCCGCACTCTCCGTCTCTTGCTTGCCAATATGTTGCCGTGTTCCTCCTATTGTTTGGTTTGTTTTGATTTGTTTTGATGATCTTTTGGCGGGTTTTCGGAATGTTTTGGTGGTGTTTTAGAATGTTTTGTTTTCTCTTGTGTTGTTTTTATTGTCTTGGCAGGTTGTGGAACGTTTGGATTCGTTTTGGCGGGTTTTAAAATATTTTGGCGGGTATTTGGAATGTTTTGGTTTGCTTTCATTTGTTTTGATTATGTTTTGGCAAGTTATTGAAAGTTTCGATCACTTCTGACAGGTTTTCTAGTATTTTGGGATCTTTTCAGAATGTTTTGATCAGTTTTAGCAGGTTGTAAACTATTTTGTCAGGTTTTTGGAATGTTTTGGTTGGTTTTGATTTGTTTTTATGATGTTTTGCCAAGTTTTTTGAATGTTTTGATCAGTTCTGGCTGGTTTTCTAATGTTTTGGCAATTTTCAGAATGTTTTGATGAGTTTTGTGGGTCTAAATAATTTTGGCGGTTTTCGGAATATTTTGGTTGGTTTTGATTTGTTTTTATGATGTTTTGGCGGGTTTTCGGAATGTTTTGGTTGGGTTTTAGAATGTTTTGTATTCTCTTGAGTTGTTTTTATTGTCTTGGCAGGTTTTGGAATGTTTGGATTTGTTTTGGCGGGTTTTAAAATATTTTGGCGGGTATTTGGAATGTTTTGGCGGGTATTCGGAAGGTTTTGATTAGTTTTGACGGGTTTTGAAATATTTTGGCGGGTTTTTAGAAGGTTTTGATTCTGTTTAGCCCAGTTTTTGGTGTGTTTGGATTAGCTTTGGTGGGCTTTATCATGTTTTGTCAGGTTTTTTCGAATGTATTGATCACTTCTGTCTGGTTTTCTATTTTGGCGGGTTTGAAAATATTTTTGGATTAGTTTTGGCAGGTTTTAAAATATTTTGGCTCTTTGCGCAGAGACGACGGTGCCGGTTGCGGTGCGCTCCGGGGCGCTCCTTCTGCGGAAAGACGCCTGGCAGCGGCACTTGGGACAGCTCCGCGTCTCCGTATTCTGCGTTTCTTGCCTTCTGCATCTCAGCAAAATGCTTTCCCACTAGGTCTAGCAAGGAGAAACTGTGGCAGCTGAGTAGATGTAGCCCGGCCCGCCCTTTGAAGTTGAAAAGTTCTTGGCATCTCAGAGCCTCAAGGGAAGAGCAAGGTTATCTATGGTAGGCTGGGGCAGAACTAGCAGCAAGCAGAGCAAAGTTGTCCAAGAATAGCTTCCATTGGAATGCTAATGGCAATTGAAGAGGCAGGCCAGTGGCAAGCCACTATCTTCTAGCAGTTTGAAAGTTGCAGACACAGTGCAGGTGTTGTGCGGCTTCTTTCTTGGCCTCCTAGAAGGTGCCGTGGTGCCGCGCTCTCCGTCTCTTGCTTGCCAATATGTTGCCATGTTCCTCCTATTGTTTGGTTTGTTTTGATTTGTTTTGATGATCTTTTGGCGGGTTTTCGGAATGTTTTGGTGGTGTTTTAGAATGTTTTGTTTTCTCTTGTGTTGTTTTTATTGTCTTGGCAGGTTGTGGACGTTTGGATTCGTTTTGGTGGGTTTTAAAATATTTTGGCGGGTATTTGGAATGTTTTGGTTTGCTTTCATTTGTTTTGATTATGTTTTGGCAAGTTATTGAAAGTTTCGATCACTTCTGACTGGTTTTCTAGTATTTTGGGATCTTTTCAGAATGTTTTGATCAGTTTTAGAATGTTTTGTATTCTCTTGAGTTGTTTTTATTGTCTTGGCAGGTTTTGGAGTGTTTGGATTGCTTTTGGCGGGTTTTAAAATATTTTGGCGGGTATTTGGAATGTTTTGGCGGGTATTCGGAAGGTTTTGATTAGTTTTGACGGGTTTTGAAATATTTTGGCGGGTTTTTAGAAGGTTTTGACTTGTTTTGATTCTGTTTAGCCCAGTTTTTGGTGTGTTTGGATTAGCTTTGGTGGGCTTTATCATGTTTTGTCAGGTTTTTTCGAATGTATTGATCACTTCTGTCTGGTTTTCTATTTTGGCGGGTTTGAAAATATTTTTGGATGAGTTTTGGTGGGTTTGAATATATTATGGCTCTTTGCGCAGAGACGACGGTGCCGGTTGCGGTGCGCTCCGGGGCGCTCCTTCTGCGGAAAGACACCTGGCAGCGGCACTTGGGACAGCTCCGCGTCTCCGTATTCTGCGTTTCTTGCCTTCTGCATCTCAGCAAAATGCTTTCCCACTAGGTCTAGCAAGGAGAAACTGTGGCAGCTGAGTAGATGTAGCCCGGCCCGCCCTTTGAAGTTGAAAAGTTCTTGGCATCTCAGAGCCTCAAGGGAAGAGCAAGGTTATCTATGGTAGGCTGGGGCAGAACTAGCAGCAAGCAGAGCAAAGTTGTCCAAGAATAGCTTCCATTGGAATGCTAATGGCAATTGAAGAGGCAGGCCAGTGGCAAGCCACTATCTTCTAGCAGTTTGAAAGTTGCAGACACAGTGCAGGTGTTTTGCGGCTTCCTTCTTGGCCTCCTAGAAGGTGCCGCACTCTCCGTCTCTTGCTTGCCAATATGTTGCCGTGTTCCTCCTATTGTTTGGTTTGTTTTGATTTGTTTTGATGATCTTTTGGCGGGTTTTCGGAATGTTTTGGTGGTGTTTTAGAATGTTTTGTTTTCTCTTGTGTTGTTTTTATTGTCTTGGCAGGTTGTGGAACGTTTGGATTCGTTTTGGCGGGTTTTAAAATATTTTGGCGGGTATTTGGAATGTTTTGGTTTGCTTTCATTTGTTTTGATTATGTTTTGGCAAGTTATTGAAAGTTTTGATCACTTCTGACTGGTTTTCTAGTATTTTGGCATCTTTTCAGAATGTTTTGATCAGTTTTAGCAGGTTGTAAACTATTTTGTCAGGTTTTTGGAATGTTTTGGTTGGTTTTGATTTGTTTTTATGATGTTTTGCCAAGTTTTTTGAATGTTTTGATCAGTTCTGGCTGGTTTTCTAATGTTTTGGCAATTTTCAGAATGTTTTGATGAGTTTTGTGGGTCTAAATCATTTTGGCGGTTTTCGGAATATTTTGGTTGGTTTTGATTTGTTTTTATGATGTTTTGGCGGGTTTTCGGAATGTTTTGGTTGGGTTTTAGAATGTTTTGTATTCTCTTGAGTTGTTTTTATTGTCTTGGCAGGTTCTGGAATGTTTGGATTGCTTTTGGCGGGTTTTAAAATATTTTGGCGGGTATTTGGAATGTTTTGGCGGGTATTCGGAATGTTTTGATTAGTTTTGACGGGTTTTGAAATATTTTGGAGGGTTTTTAGAAGGTTTTGATTCTGTTTAGCCCAGTTTTTGGTGTGTTTGGATTAGCTTTGGTGGGCTTTATCATGTTTTGTCAGGTTTTTTCGAATGTATTGATCACTTCTGTCTGGTTTTCTATTTTGGCGGGTTTGAAAATATTTTTGGATGAGTTTTGGCGGGTTTGAGAATATTTTGGCTCTTTGCGCAGAGACGACGGTGCCGGTTGCGGTGCGCTCCGGGGCGCTCCTTCTGCGGAAAGACGCCTGGCAGCGGCACTTGGGACAGCTCCGCGTCTCCGTATTCTGCGTTTCTTGCCTTCTGCATCTCAGCAAAATGCTTTCCCACTAGGTCTAGCAAGGAGAAACTGTGGCAGCTGAGTAGATGTAGCCCGGCCCGCCCTTTGAAGTTGAAAAGTTCTTGGCATCTCAGAACCTCAAGGGAAGAGCAAGGTTATCTATGGTAGGCTGGGGCAGAACTAGCAGCAAGCAGAGCAAAGTTGTCCAAGAATAGCTTCCATTGGAATGCTAATGGCAATTGAAGAGGCAGGCCAGTGGCAAGCCACTATCTTCTAGCAGTTTGAAAGTTGCAGACACAGTACAGGTGTTGTGCGGCTTCTTTCTTGGCCTCCTAGAAGGTGCCGCACTCTCCGTCTCTTGCTTGCCAATATGTTGCCGTGTTCCTCCTATTGTTTGGTTTGTTTTGATTTGTTTTGATGATCTTTTGGCGGGTTTTCGGAATGTTTTGGTGGTGTTTTAGAATGTTTTGTTTTCTCTTGTGTTGTTTTTATTGTCTTGGCAGGTTGTGGAACGTTTGGATTCGTTTTGGCGGGTTTTAAAATATTTTGGCGGGTATTTGGAATGTTTTGGTTTGCTTTCATTTGTTTTGATTATGTTTTGGCAAGTTATTGAAAGTTTTGATCACTTCTGACTGGTTTTCTAGTATTTTGGCATCTTTTCAGAATGTTTTGATCAGTTTTAGCAGGTTGTAAACTATTTTGTCAGGTTTTTGGAATGTTTTGGTTGGTTTTGATTTGTTTTTATGATGTTTTGCCAAGTTTTTTGAATGTTTTGATCAGTTCTGGCTGGTTTTCTAATGTTTTGGCAATTTTCAGAATGTTTTGATGAGTTTTGTGGGTCTAAATCATTTTGGCGGTTTTCGGAATATTTTGGTTGGTTTTGATTTGTTTTTATGATGTTTTGGCGGGTTTTCGGAATGTTTTGGTTGGGTTTTAGAATGTTTTGTATTCTCTTGAGTTGTTTTTATTGTCTTGGCAGGTTTTGGAATGTTTGGATTGCTTTTGGCGGGTTTTAAAATATTTTGGCGGGTATTTGGAATGTTTTGGCGGGTATTCGGAAGGTTTTGATTAGTTTTGACGGGTTTTGAAATATTTTGGCGGGTTTTTAGAAGGTTTTGACTTGTTTTGATTCTGTTTAGCCCAGTTTTTGGTGTGTTTGGATTAGCTTTGGTGGGCTTTATCATGTTTTGTCAGGTTTTTTCGAATGTATTGATCACTTCTGTCTGGTTTTCTATTTTGGCGGGTTTGAAAATATTTTTGGATTAGTTTTGGCAGGTTTTAAAATATTTTGGCTCTTTGCGCAGAGACGACGGTGCCGGTTGCGGTGTGCTCCGGGGCGCTCCTTCTGCGGAAAGACGCCTGGCAGCGGCACTTGGGACAGCTCCGCGTCTCCGTATTCTGCGTTTCTTGCCTTCTGCATCTCAGCAAAATGCTTTCCCACTAGGTCTAGCAAGGAGAAACTGTGGCAGCTGAGTAGATGTAGCCCGGCCCGCCCTTTGAAGTTGAAAAGTTCTTGGCATCTCAGAGCCTCAAGGGAAGAGCAAGGTTATCTATGGTAGGCTGGGGCAGAACTAGCAGCAAGCAGAGCAAAGTTGTCCAAGAATAGCTTCCATTGGAATGCTAATGGCAATTGAAGAGGCAGGCCAGTGGCAAGCCACTAGCTTCTAGCAGTTTGAAAGTTGCAGACACAGTGCAGGTGTTGTGCGGCTTCTTTCTTGGCCTCCTAGAAGGTGCCGTGGTGCCGCGCTCTCCGTCTCTTGCTTGCCAATATGTTGCCATGTTCCTCCTATTGTTTGGTTTGTTTTGATTTGTTTTGATGATCTTTTAGCGGGTTTTCGGAATGTTTTGGTGGTGTTTTAGAATGTTTTGTTTTCTCTTGTGTTGTTTTTATTGTCTTGGCAGGTTGTGGAACGTTTGGATTCGTTTTGGTGGGTTTTAAAATATTTTGGCGGGTATTTGGAATGTTTTGGTTTGCTTTCATTTGTTTTGATTATGTTTTGGCAAGTTATTGAAAGTTTCGATCACTTCTGACTGGTTTTCTAGTATTTTGGGATCTTTTCAGAATGTTTTGATCAGTTTTAGAATGTTTTGTATTCTCTTGAGTTGTTTTTATTGTCTTGGCAGGTTTTGGAGTGTTTGGATTGCTTTTGGCGGGTTTTAAAATATTTTGGCGGGTATTTGGAATGTTTTGGCGGGTATTCGGAAGGTTTTGATTAGTTTTGACGGGTTTTGAAATATTTTGGCGGGTTTTTAGAAGGTTTTGACTTGTTTTGATTCTGTTTAGCCCAGTTTTTGGTGTGTTTGGATTAGCTTTGGTGGGCTTTATCATGTTTTGTCAGGTTTTTTCGAATGTATTGATCACTTCTGTCTGGTTTTCTATTTTGGCGGGTTTGAAAATATTTTTGGATTAGTTTTGGCAGGTTTTAAAATATTTTGGCTCTTTGCGCAGAGACGACGGTGCCGGTTGCGGTGCGCTCCGGGGCGCTCCTTCTGCGGAAAGACGCCTGGCAGCGGCACTTGGGACAGCTCCGCGTCTCCGTATTCTGCGTTTCTTGCCTTCTGCATCTCAGCAAAATGCTTTCCCACTAGGTCTAGCAAGGAGAAACTGTGGCAGCTGAGTAGATGTAGCCCGGCCCGCCCTTTGAAGTTGAAAAGTTCTTGGCATCTCAGAGCCTCAAGGGAAGAGCAAGGTTATCTATGGTAGGCTGGGGCAGAACTAGCAGCAAGCAGAGCAAAGTTGTCCAAGAATAGCTTCCATTGGAATGCTAATGGCAATTGAAGAGGCAGGCCAGTGGCAAGCCACTAGCTTCTAGCAGTTTGAAAGTTGCAGACACAGTGCAGGTGTTGTGCGGCTTCTTTCTTGGCCTCCTAGAAGGTGCCGTGGTGCCGCGCTCTCCGTCTCTTGCTTGCCAATATGTTGCCATGTTCCTCCTATTGTTTGGTTTGTTTTGATTTGTTTTGATGATGTTTTGGCGGGTTTTCGGAATGTTTTGGTGGTATTTTAGAATGTTTTGTTTTCTCTTGTGTTGTTTTTATTGTCTTGGCAGGTTGTGGAACGTTTGGATTCGTTTTGGCGGGTTTTAAAATATTTTGGCGGGTATTTGGAATGTTTTGGTTTGCTTTCATTTGTTTTGATTATGTTTTGGCAAGTTATTGAAAGTTTGGATCACTTCTGACTGGTTTTCTAGTATTTTGGGATCTTTTCAGAATGTTTTGATCAGTTTTAGAATGTTTTGTATTCTCTTGAGTTGTTTTTATTGTCTTGGCAGGTTTTGGAATGTTTGGATTGCTTTTGGCGGGTTTTAAAATATTTTGGCGGGTATTTGGAATGTTTTGGCGGGTATTCGGAAGGTTTTGATTAGTTTTGACGGGTTTTGAAATATTTTGGCGGGTTTTTAGAAGGTTTTGACTTGTTTTGATTCTGTTTAGCCCAGTTTTTGGTGTGTTTGGATTAGCTTTGGTGGGCTTTATCATGTTTTGTCAGGTTTTTTCGAATGTATTGATCACTTCTGTCTGGTTTTCTATTTTGGCGGGTTTGAAAATATTTTTGGATTAGTTTTGGCGGGTTTGAAAATATTTTGGCTCTTTGCGCAGAGACGACGGTGCCGGTTGCGGTGTGCTCCGGGGCGCTCCTTCTGCGGAAAGACGCCTGGCAGCGGCACTTGGGACAGCTCCGCGTCTCCGTATTCTGCGTTTCTTGCCTTCTGCATCTCAGCAAAATGCTTTCCCACTAGGTCTAGCAAGGAGAAACTGTGGCAGCTGAGTAGATGTAGCCCGGCCCGCCCTTTGAAGTTGACAAGTTCTTGGCATCTCAGAACCTCAAGGGAAGAGCAAGGTTATCTATGGTAGGCTGGGGCAGAACTAGCAGCAAGCAGAGCAAAGTTGTCCAAGAATAGCTTCCATTGGAATGCTAATGGCAATTGAAGAGGCAGGCCAGTGGCAAGCCACTAGCTTCTAGCAGTTTGAAAGTTGCAGACACAGTGCAGGTGTTGTGCGGCTTCTTTCTTGGCCTCCTAGAAGGTGCCGCACTCTCCGTCTCTTGCTTGCCAATATGTTGCCGTGTTCCTCCTATTGTTTGGTTTGTTTTGATTTGTTTTGATGATGTTTTGGCGGGTTTTCGGAATGTTTTGGTGGTGTTTTAGAATGTTTTGTTTTCTCTTGTGTTGTTTTTATTGTCTTGGCAGGTTGTGGAACGTTTGGATTCGTTTTGGCGGGTTTTAAAATATTTTGGCGGGTATTTGGAATGTTTTGGTTTGCTTTCATTTGTTTTGATTATGTTTTGGCAAGTTATTGAAAGTTTTGATCACTTCTGACTGGTTTTCTAGTATTTTGGCATCTTTTCAGAATGTTTTGATCAGTTTTAGCAGGTTGTAAACTATTTTGTCAGGTTTTTGGAATGTTTTGGTTGGTTTTGATTTGTTTTTATGATGTTTTGCCAAGTTTTTTGAATGTTTTGATCAGTTCTGGCTGGTTTTCTAATGTTTTGGCAATTTTCAGAATGTTTTGATGAGTTTTGTGGGTCTAAATCATTTTGGCGGTTTTCGGAATATTTTGGTTGGTTTTGATTTGTTTTTATGATGTTTTGGCGGGTTTTCGGAATGTTTTGGTTGGGTTTTAGAATGTTTTGTATTCTCTTGAGTTGTTTTTATTGTCTTGGCAGGTTCTGGAATGTTTGGATTGCTTTTGGCGGGTTTTAAAATATTTTGGCGGGTATTTGGAATGTTTTGGCGGGTATTCGGAATGTTTTGATTAGTTTTGACGGGTTTTGAAATATTTTGGAGGGTTTTTAGAAGGTTTTGATTCTGTTTAGCCCAGTTTTTGGTGTGTTTGGATTAGCTTTGGTGGGCTTTATCATGTTTTGTCAGGTTTTTTCGAATGTATTGATCACTTCTGTCTGGTTTTCTATTTTGGCGGGTTTGAAAATATTTTTGGATGAGTTTTGGCGGGTTTGAAAATATTTTGGCTCTTTGCGCAGAGACGACGGTGCCGGTTGCGGTGTGCTCCGGGGCGCTCCTTCTGCGGAAAGACGCCTGGCAGCGGCACTTGGGACAGCTCCGCGTCTCCGTATTCTGCGTTTCTTGCCTTCTGCATCTCAGCAAAATGCTTTCCCACTAGGTCTAGCAAGGAGAAACTGTGGCAGCTGAGTAGATGTAGCCCGGCCCGCCCTTTGAAGTTGACAAGTTCTTGGCATCTCAGAACCTCAAGGGAAGAGCAAGGTTATCTATGGTAGGCTGGGGCAGAACTAGCAGCAAGCAGAGCAAAGTTGTCCAAGAATAGCTTCCATTGGAATGCTAATGGCAATTGAAGAGGCAGGCCAGTGGCAAGCCACTAGCTTCTAGCAGTTTGAAAGTTGCAGACACAGTACAGGTGTTGTGCGGCTTCTTTCTTGGCCTCCTAGAAGGTGCCGCACTCTCCGTCTCTTGCTTGCCAATATGTTGCCGTGTTCCTCCTATTGTTTGGTTTGTTTTGATTTGTTTTGATGATGTTTTGGCGGGTTTTCGGAATGTTTTGGTGGTGTTTTAGAATGTTTTGTTTTCTCTTGTGTTGTTTTTATTGTCTTGGCAGGTTGTGGAACGTTTGGATTCGTTTTGGCGGGTTTTAAAATATTTTGGCGGGTATTTGGAATGTTTTGGTTTGCTTTCATTTGTTTTGATTATGTTTTGGCAAGTTATTGAAAGTTTTGATCACTTCTGACTGGTTTTCTAGTATTTTGGCATCTTTTCAGAATGTTTTGATCAGTTTTAGCAGGTTGTAAACTATTTTGTCAGGTTTTTGGAATGTTTTGGTTGGTTTTGATTTGTTTTTATGATGTTTTGCCAAGTTTTTTGAATGTTTTGATCAGTTCTGGCTGGTTTTCTAATGTTTTGGCAATTTTCAGAATGTTTTGATGAGTTTTGTGGGTCTAAATAATTTTGGCGGTTTTCGGAATATTTTGGTTGGTTTTGATTTGTTTTTATGATGTTTTGGCGGGTTTTCGGAATGTTTTGGTTGGGTTTTAGAATGTTTTGTATTCTCTTGAGTTGTTTTTATTGTCTTGGCAGGTTCTGGAATGTTTGGATTGCTTTTGGCGGGTTTTAAAATATTTTGGCGGGTATTTGGAATGTTTTGGCGGGTATTCGGAATGTTTTGATTAGTTTTGACGGGTTTTGAAATATTTTGGAGGGTTTTTAGAAGGTTTTGATTCTGTTTAGCCCAGTTTTTGGTGTGTTTGGATTAGCTTTGGTGGGCTTTATCATGTTTTGTCAGGTTTTTTCGAATGTATTGATCACTTCTGTCTGGTTTTCTATTTTGGCGGGTTTGAAAATATTTTTGGATTAGTTTTGGCAGGTTTTAAAATATTTTGGCTCTTTGCGCAGAGACGACGGTGCCGGTTGCGGTGCGCTCCGGGGCGCTCCTTCTGCGGAAAGACGGCTGGCAGCGGCACTTGGGACAGCTCCGCGTCTCCGTATTCTGCGTTTCTTGCCTTCTGCATCTCAGCAAAATGCTTTCCCACTAGGTCTAGCAAGGAGAAACTGTGGCAGCTGAGTAGATGTAGCCCGGCCCGCCCTTTGAAGTTGAAAAGTTCTTGGCATCTCAGAGCCTCAAGGGAAGAGCAAGGTTATCTATGGTAGGCTGGGGCAGAACTAGCAGCAAGCAGAGCAAAGTTGTCCAAGAATAGCTTCCATTGGAATGCTAATGGCAATTGAAGAGGCAGGCCAGTGGCAAGCCACTAGCTTCTAGCAGTTTGAAAGTTGCAGACACAGTGCAGGTGTTGTGCGGCTTCCTTCTTGGCCTCCTAGAAGGTGCCGCACTCTCCGTCTCTTGCTTGCCAATATGTTGCCGTGTTCCTCCTATTGTTTGGTTTGTTTTGATTTGTTTTGATGATGTTTTGGCGGGTTTTCGGAATGTTTTGGTGGTGTTTTAGAATGTTTTGTTTTCTCTTGTGTTGTTTTTATTGTCTTGGCAGGTTGTGGAACGTTTGGATTCGTTTTGGCGGGTTTTAAAATATTTTGGCGGGTATTTGGAATGTTTTGGTTTGCTTTCATTTGTTTTGATTATGTTTTGGCAAGTTATTGAAAGTTTTGATCACTTCTGACTGGTTTTCTAGTATTTTGGCATCTTTTCAGAATGTTTTGATCAGTTTTAGCAGGTTGTAAACTATTTTGTCAGGTTTTTGGAATGTTTTGGTTGGTTTTGATTTGTTTTTATGATGTTTTGCCAAGTTTTTTGAATGTTTTGATCAGTTCTGGCTGGTTTTCTAATGTTTTGGCAATTTTCAGAATGTTTTGATGAGTTTTGTGGGTCTAAATCATTTTGGCGGTTTTCGGAATATTTTGGTTGGTTTTGATTTGTTTTTATGATGTTTTGGCGGGTTTTCGGAATGTTTTGGTTGGGTTTTAGAATGTTTTGTATTCTCTTGAGTTGTTTTTATTGTCTTGGCAGGTTCTGGAATGTTTGGATTGCTTTTGGCGGGTTTTAAAATATTTTGGCGGGTATTTGGAATGTTTTGGCGGGTATTCGGAATGTTTTGATTAGTTTTGACGGGTTTTGAAATATTTTGGAGGGTTTTTAGAAGGTTTTGATTCTGTTTAGCCCAGTTTTTGGTGTGTTTGGATTAGCTTTGGTGGGCTTTATCATGTTTTGTCAGGTTTTTTCGAATGTATTGATCACTTCTGTCTGGTTTTCTATTTTGGCGGGTTTGAAAATATTTTTGGATGAGTTTTGGCGGGTTTGAAAATATTTTGGCTCTTTGCGCAGAGACGACGGTGCCGGTTGCGGTGTGCTCCGGGGCGCTCCTTCTGCGGAAAGACGCCTGGCAGCGGCACTTGGGACAGCTCCGCGTCTCCGTATTCTGCGTTTCTTGCCTTCTGCATCAGAGCAAAATGCTTTCCCACTAGGTCTAGCAAGGAGAAACTGTGGCAGCTGAGTAGATGTAGCCCGGCCCGCCCTTTGAAGTTGACAAGTTCTTGGCATCTCAGAACCTCAAGGGAAGAGCAAGGTTATCTATGGTAGGCTGGGGCAGAACTAGCAGCAAGCAGAGCAAAGTTGTCCAAGAATAGCTTCCATTGGAATGCTAATGGCAATTGAAGAGGCAGGCCAGTGGCAAGCCACTAGCTTCTAGCAGTTTGAAAGTTGCAGACACAGTACAGGTGTTGTGCGGCTTCTTTCTTGGCCTCCTAGAAGGTGCCGCACTCTCCGTCTCTTGCTTGCCAATATGTTGCCGTGTTCCTCCTATTGTTTGGTTTGTTTTGATTTGTTTTGATGATGTTTTGGCGGGTTTTCGGAATGTTTTGGTGGTGTTTTAGAATGTTTTGTTTTCTCTTGTGTTGTTTTTATTGTCTTGGCAGGTTGTGGAATGTTTGGATTCCTTTTGGCGGGTTTTCAAATATTTTGGCGGGTATTTGGAATGTTTTGGTTTGCTTTCATTTGTTTTGATTATGTTTTGGCAAGTTATTGAAAGTTTTGATCACTTCTGACTGGTTTTCTAGTATTTTGGCATCTTTTCAGAATGTTTTGATCAGTTTTAGCAGGTTGTAAACTATTTTGTCAGGTTTTTGGAATGTTTTGGTTGGTTTTGATTTGTTTTTATGATGTTTTGCCAAGTTTTTTGAATGTTTTGATCAGTTCTGGCTGGTTTTCTAATGTTTTGGCAATTTTCAGAATGTTTTGATGAGTTTTGTGGGTCTAAATCATTTTGGCGGTTTTCGGAATATTTTGGTTGGTTTTGATTTGTTTTTATGATGTTTTGGCGGGTTTTCGGAATGTTTTGGTTGGGTTTTAGAATGTTTTGTATTCTCTTGAGTTGTTTTTATTGTCTTGGCAGGTTCTGGAATGTTTGGATTGCTTTTGGCGGGTTTTAAAATATTTTGGCGGGTATTTGGAATGTTTTGGCGGGTATTCGGAATGTTTTGATTAGTTTTGACGGGTTTTGAAATATTTTGGAGGGTTTTTAGAAGGTTTTGATTCTGTTTAGCCCAGTTTTTGGTGTGTTTGGATTAGCTTTGGTGGGCTTTATCATGTTTTGTCAGGTTTTTTCGAATGTATTGATCACTTCTGTCTGGTTTTCTATTTTGGCGGGTTTGAAAATATTTTTGGATTAGTTTTGGCAGGTTTTAAAATATTTTGGCTCTTTGCGCAGAGACGACGGTGCCGGTTGCGGTGCGCTCCGGGGCGCTCCTTCTGCGGAAAGACGCCTGGCAGCGGCACTTGGGACAGCTCCGCGTCTCCGTATTCTGCGTTTCTTGCCTTCTGCATCTCAGCAAAATGCTTTCCCACTAGGTCTAGCAAGGAGAAACTGTGGCAGCTGAGTAGATGTAGCCCGGCCCGCCCTTTGAAGTTGAAAAGTTCTTGGCATCTCAGAGCCTCAAGGGAAGAGCAAGGTTATCTATGGTAGGCTGGGGCAGAACTAGCAGCAAGCAGAGCAAAGTTGTCCAAGAATAGCTTCCATTGGAATGCTAATGGCAATTGAAGAGGCAGGCCAGTGGCAAGCCACTAGCTTCTAGCAGTTTGAAAGTTGCAGACACAGTGCAGGTGTTGTGCGGCTTCTTTCTTGGCCTCCTAGAAGGTGCCGTGGTGCCGCGCTCTCCGTCTCTTGCTTGCCAATATGTTGCCATGTTCCTCCTATTGTTTGGTTTGTTTTGATTTGTTTTGATGATCTTTTGGCGGGTTTTCGGAATGTTTTGGTGGTGTTTTAGAATGTTTTGTTTTCTCTTGTGTTGTTTTTATTGTCTTGGCAGGTTGTGGAACGTTTGGATTCGTTTTGGCGGGTTTTAAAATATTTTGGCGGGTATTTGGAATGTTTTGGTTTGCTTTCATTTGTTTTGATTATGTTTTGGCAAGTTATTGAAAGTTTCGATCACTTCTGACTGGTTTTCTAGTATTTTGGGATCTTTTCAGAATGTTTTGATCAGTTTTAGAATTTTTGTATTCTCTTGAGTTGTTTTTATTGTCTTGGCAGGTTTTGGAATGTTTGGATTGCTTTTGGCGGGTTTTAAAATATTTTGGCGGGTATTTGGAATGTTTTGGCGGGTATTCGGAAGGTTTTGATTAGTTTTGACGGGTTTTGAAATATTTTGGCGGGTTTTTAGAAGGTTTTGACTTGTTTTGATTCTGTTTAGCCCAGTTTTTGGTGTGTTTGGATTAGCTTTGGTGGGCTTTATCATGTTTTGTCAGGTTTTTTCGAATGTATTGATCACTTCTGTCTGGTTTTCTATTTTGGCGGGTTTGAAAATATTTTTGGATGAGTTTTGGCGGGTTTGAAAATATTTTGGCTCTTTGCGCAGAGACGACGGTGCCGGTTGCGGTGTGCTCCGGGGCGCTCCTTCTGCGGAAAGACGCCTGGCAGCGGCACTTGGGACAGCTCCGCGTCTCCGTATTCTGCGTTTCTTGCCTTCTGCATCAGAGCAAAATGCTTTCCCACTAGGTCTAGCAAGGAGAAACTGTGGCAGCTGAGTAGATGTAGCCCGGCCCGCCCTTTGAAGTTGACAAGTTCTTGGCATCTCAGAACCTCAAGGGAAGAGCAAGGTTATCTATGGTAGGCTGGGGCAGAACTAGCAGCAAGCAGAGCAAAGTTGTCCAAGAATAGCTTCCATTGGAATGCTAATGGCAATTGAAGAGGCAGGCCAGTGGCAAGCCACTAGCTTCTAGCAGTTTGAAAGTTGCAGACACAGTACAGGTGTTGTGCGGCTTCTTTCTTGGCCTCCTAGAAGGTGCCGCACTCTCCGTCTCTTGCTTGCCAATATGTTGCCGTGTTCCTCCTATTGTTTGGTTTGTTTTGATTTGTTTTGATGATGTTTTGGCGGGTTTTCGGAATGTTTTGGTGGTGTTTTAGAATGTTTTGTTTTCTCTTGTGTTGTTTTTATTGTCTTGGCAGGTTGTGGAACGTTTGGATTCGTTTTGGCGGGTTTTAAAATATTTTGGCGGGTATTTGGAATGTTTTGGTTTGCTTTCATTTGTTTTGATTATGTTTTGGCAAGTTATTGAAAGTTTTGATCACTTCTGACTGGTTTTCTAGTATTTTGGCATCTTTTCAGAATGTTTTGATCAGTTTTAGCAGGTTGTAAACTATTTTGTCAGGTTTTTGGAATGTTTTGGTTGGTTTTGATTTGTTTTTATGATGTTTTGCCAAGTTTTTTGAATGTTTTGATCAGTTCTGGCTGGTTTTCTAATGTTTTGGCAATTTTCAGAATGTTTTGATGAGTTTTGTGGGTCTAAATCATTTTGGCGGTTTTCGGAATATTTTGGTTGGTTTTGATTTGTTTTTATGATGTTTTGGCGGGTTTTCGGAATGTTTTGGTTGGGTTTTAGAATGTTTTGTATTCTCTTGAGTTGTTTTTATTGTCTTGGCAGGTTCTGGAATGTTTGGATTGCTTTTGGCGGGTTTTAAAATATTTTGGCGGGTATTTGGAATGTTTTGGCGGGTATTCGGAATGTTTTGATTAGTTTTGACGGGTTTTGAAATATTTTGGAGGGTTTTTAGAAGGTTTTGATTCTGTTTAGCCCAGTTTTTGGTGTGTTTGGATTAGCTTTGGTGGGCTTTATCATGTTTTGTCAGGTTTTTTCGAATGTATTGATCACTTCTGTCTGGTTTTCTATTTTGGCGGGTTTGAAAATATTTTTGGATTAGTTTTGGCAGGTTTTAAAATATTTTGGCTCTTTGCGCAGAGACGACGGTGCCGGTTGCGGTGCGCTCCGGGGCGCTCCTTCTGCGGAAAGACGCCTGGCAGCGGCACTTGGGACAGCTCCGCGTCTCCGTATTCTGCGTTTCTTGCCTTCTGCATCTCAGCAAAATGCTTTCCCACTAGGTCTAGCAAGGAGAAACTGTGGCAGCTGAGTAGATGTAGCCCGGCCCGCCCTTTGAAGTTGAAAAGTTCTTGGCATCTCAGAACCTCAAGGGAAGAGCAAGGTTATCTATGGTAGGCTGGGGCAGAACTAGCAGCAAGCAGAGCAAAGTTGTCCAAGAATAGCTTCCATTGGAATGCTAATGGCAATTGAAGAGGCAGGCCAGTGGCAAGCCACTATCTTCTAGCAGTTTGAAAGTTGCAGACACAGTGCAGGTGTTGTGCGGCTTCTTTCTTGGCCTCCTAGAAGGTGCCGTGGTGCCGCGCTCTCCGTCTCTTGCTTGCCAATATGTTGCCATGTTCCTCCTATTGTTTGGTTTGTTTTGATTTGTTTTGATGATCTTTTGGCGGGTTTTCGGAATGTTTTGGTGGTGTTTTAGAATGTTTTGTTTTCTCTTGTGTTGTTTTTATTGTCTTGGCAGGTTGTGGAACGTTTGGATTCGTTTTGGCGGGTTTTAAAATATTTTGGCGGGTATTTGGAATGTTTTGGTTTGCTTTCATTTGTTTTGATTATGTTTTGGCAAGTTATTGAAAGTTTCGATCACTTCTGACTGGTTTTCTAGTATTTTGGGATCTTTTCAGAATGTTTTGATCAGTTTTAGAATGTTTTGTATTCTCTTGAGTTGTTTTTATTGTCTTGGCAGGTTTTGGAATGTTTGGATTGCTTTTGGCGGGTTTTAAAATATTTTGGCGGGTATTTGGAATGTTTTGGCGGGTATTCGGAAGGTTTTGATTAGTTTTGACGGGTTTTGAAATATTTTGGCGGGTTTTTAGAAGGTTTTGACTTGTTTTGATTCTGTTTAGCCCAGTTTTTGGTGTGTTTGGATTAGCTTTGGTGGGCTTTATCATGTTTTGTCAGGTTTTTTCGAATGTATTGATCACTTCTGTCTGGTTTTCTATTTTGGCGGGTTTGAAAATATTTTTGGATGAGTTTTGGTGGGTTTGAATATATTATGGCTCTTTGCGCAGAGACGACGGTGCCGGTTGCGGTGCGCTCCGGGGCGCTCCTTCTGCGGAAAGACACCTGGCAGCGGCACTTGGGACAGCTCCGCGTCTCCGTATTCTGCGTTTCTTGCCTTCTGCATCTCAGCAAAATGCTTTCCCACTAGGTCTAGCAAGGAGAAACTGTGGCAGCTGAGTAGATGTAGCCCGGCCCGCCCTTTGAAGTTGACAAGTTCTTGGCATCTCAGAACCTCAAGGGAAGAGCAAGGTTATCTATGGTAGGCTGGGGCAGAACTAGCAGCAAGCAGAGCAAAGTTGTCCAAGAATAGCTTCCATTGGAATGCTAATGGCAATTGAAGAGGCAGGCCAGTGGCAAGCCACTATCTTCTAGCAGTTTGAAAGTTGCAGACACAGTGCAGGTGTTGTGCGGCTTCCTTCTTGGCCTCCTAGAAGGTGCCGCACTCTCCGTCTCTTGCTTGCCAATATGTTGCCGTGTTCCTCCTATTGTTTGGTTTGTTTTGATTTGTTTTGATGATCTTTTGGCGGGTTTTCGGAATGTTTTGGTGGTGTTTTAGAATGTTTTGTTTTCTCTTGTGTTGTTTTTATTGTCTTGGAAGGTTTTGGAACGTTTGGATTCGTTTTGGCGGGTTTTAAAATATTTTGGCGGTTGTTTGGAATGTTTTGGTTTGCTTTCATTTGTTTTGATTATGTTTTGGCAAGTTATTGAAAGTTTCGATCACTTCTGACTGGTTTTCTAGTATTTTGGCATCTTTTCAGAATGTTTTGATCAGTTTTAGCAGGTTGTAAACTATTTTGTCAGGTTTTTGGAATGTTTTGGTTGGTTTTGATTTGTTTTTATGATGTTTTGCCAAGTTTTTTGAATGATTTGATCAGTTCTGGCTGGTTTTCTAATGTTTTGGCAATTTTCAGAATGTTTTGATGAGTTTTGTGGGTCTAAATTATTTTGGCGGTTTTTGGAATATTTTGGTTGTTTTTGATTTGATTTGATGATGTTTTGTCCGGTTTTCGGAATGTTTTGGTTGGGTTTTAGAATGTTTTGTATTCTCTTGAGTTGTTTTTATTCTGTTGGCAGGTTTTGGAATGTTTGGATTGCTTTTGGCGGGTTTTAAAATATTTTGGCGGGTATTTGGAATGTTTTGGCGGGTATTCGGAATGTTTTGATTAGTTTTGACGGGTTTTAAAATATTTTGGAGGGTTTTTAGAAGGTTTTGATTCTGTTTAGCCCAGTTTTTGGTGTGTTTGGATTAGCTTTGGTGGGCTTTATCATGTTTTGTCAGGTTTTTTCGAATGTATTGATCACTTCTGTCTGGTTTTCTATTTTGGCGGGTTTGAAAATATTTTTGGATGAGTTTTGGCGGGTTTGAAAATATTTTGGCTCTTTGCGCAGAGATGACGGTGCCGGTTGCGGTGCGCTGCGGGGCGCTCCTTCTGCGGAAAGACGCCTGGCAGCGGCACTTGGGACAGCTCCGCGTCTCCGTATTCTGCGTTTCTTGCCTTCTGCATCTCAGCAAAATGCTTTCCCACTAGGTCTAACAAGGAGAAACTGTGGCAGCTGAGTAGATGTAGCCCGGCCCGCCCTTTGAAGTTGACAAGTTCTTGGCATCTCAGAGCCTCAAGGGAAGAGCAAGGTTATCTATGGTAGGCTGGGGCAGAACTAGCAGCAAGCAGAGCAAAGTTGTCCAAGAATAGCTTCCATTGGAATGCTAATGGCAATTGAAGAGGCAGGCCAGTGGCAAGCCACTATCTTCTAGCAGTTTGAAAGTTGCAGACACAGTACAGGTGTTGTGCGGCTTCTTTCTTGGCCTCCTAGAAGGTGCCGCGCTCTCCGTCTCTTGCTTGCCAATATGTTGCCGTGTTCCTCCTATTGTTTGGTTTGTTTTGATTTGTTTTGATGATCTTTTGGCGGGTTTTCGGAATGTTTTGGTGGTGTTTTAGAATGTTTTGTTTTCTCTTGTGTTGTTTTTATTGTGTTGGCAGGTTTTGGAACGTTTGGATTCGTTTTGGCGGGTTTTAAAATATTTTGGCGGGTGTTTGGAATGTTTTGGTTTGCTTTCATTTGTTTTGATTATGTTTTGGCAAGTTATTGAAAGTTTCGATCACTTCTGACAGGTTTTCTAGTATTTTGGCATCTTTTCAGAATGTTTTGATCAGTTTTAGCAGGTTGTAAACTATTTTGTCAGGTTTTTGGAATGTTTTGGTTGGTTTTGATTTGTTTTTATGATGTTTTGCCAAGTTTTTTGAATGATTTGATCAGTTCTGGCTGGTTTTCTAATGTTTTGGCAATTTTCAGAATGTTTTGATGAGTTTTGTGGGTCTAAATCATTTTGGCGGTTTTCGGAATATTTTGGTTGGTTTTGATTTGTTTTTATGATGTTTTGGCGGGTTTTCGGAATGTTTTGGTTGGGTTTTAGAATGTTTTGTATTCTCTTGAGTTGTTTTTATTGTCTTGGCAGGTTTTGGAATGTTTGGATTTGTTTTGGCGGGTTTTAAAATATTTTGGCGGGTATTTGGAATGTTTTGGCGGGTATTCGGAAGGTTTTGATTAGTTTTGACGGGTTTTGAAATATTTTGGCGGGTTTTTAGAAGGTTTTGATTCTGTTTAGCCCAGTTTTTGGTGTGTTTGGATTAGCTTTGGTGGGCTTTATCATGTTTTGTCAGGTTTTTTCGAATGTATTGATCACTTCTGTCTGGTTTTCTATTTTGGCGGGTTTGAAAATATTTTTGGATGAGTTTTGGCGGGTTTGAAAATATTTTGGCTCTTTGCGCAGAGACGACGGTGCCGGTTGCGGTGCGCTGCGGGGCGCTCCTTCTGCGGAAAGACGCCTGGCAGCGGCACTTGGGACAGCTCCGCGTCTCCGTATTCTGCGTTTCTTGCCTTCTGCATCTCAGCAAAATGCTTTCCCACTAGGTCTAGCAAGGAGAAACTGTGGCAGCTGAGTAGATGTAGCCCGGCCCGCCCTTTGAAGTTGACAAGTTCTTGGCATCTCAGAACCTCAAGGGAAGAGCAAGGTTATCTATGGTAGGCTGGGGCAGAACTAGCAGCAAGCAGAGCAAAGTTGTCCAAGAATAGCTTCCATTGGAATGCTAATGGCAATTGAAGAGGCAGGCCAGTGGCAAGCCACTATCTTCTAGCAGTTTGAAAGTTGCAGACACAGTACAGGTGTTGTGCGGCTTCTTTCTTGGCCTCCTAGAAGGTGCCGCACTCTCCGTCTCTTGCTTGCCAATATGTTGCCGTGTTCCTCCTATTGTTTGGTTTGTTTTGATTTGTTTTGATGATCTTTTGGCGGGTTTTCGGAATGTTTTGGTGGTGTTTTAGAATGTTTTGTTTTCTCTTGTGTTGTTTTTATTGTCTTGGCAGGTTGTGGAACGTTTGGATTCGTTTTGGCGGGTTTTAAAATATTTTGGCGGGTATTTGGAATGTTTTGGTTTGCTTTCATTTGTTTTGATTATGTTTTGGCAAGTTATTGAAAGTTTTGATCACTTCTGACTGGTTTTCTAGTATTTTGGCATCTTTTCAGAATGTTTTGATCAGTTTTAGCAGGTTGTAAACTATTTTGTCAGGTTTTTGGAATGTTTTGGTTGGTTTTGATTTGTTTTTATGATGTTTTGCCAAGTTTTTTGAATGTTTTGATCAGTTCTGGCTGGTTTTCTAATGTTTTGGCAATTTTCAGAATGTTTTGATGAGTTTTGTGGGTCTAAATCATTTTGGCGGTTTTCGGAATATTTTGGTTGGTTTTGATTTGTTTTTATGATGTTTTGGCGGGTTTTTGGAATGTTTTGGTTGGGTTTTAGAATGTTTTGTATTCTCTTGAGTTGTTTTTATTGTCTTGGCAGGTTTTGGAATGTTTGGATTTGTTTTGGCGGGTTTTAAAATATTTTGGCGGGTATTTGGAATGTTTTGGCGGGTATTCGGAAGGTTTTGATTAGTTTTGACGGGTTTTGAAATATTTTGGAGGGTTTTTAGAAGGTTTTGATTCTGTTTAGCCCAGTTTTTGGTGTGTTTGGATTAGCTTTGGTGGGCTTTATCATGTTTTGTCAGGTTTTTTCGAATGTATTGATCACTTCTGTCTGGTTTTCTATTTTGGCGGGTTTGAAAATATTTTTGGATGAGTTTTGGTGGGTTTGAATATATTATGGCTCTTTGCGCAGAGACGACGGTGCCGGTTGCGGTGCGCTCCGGGGCGCTCCTTCTGCGGAAAGACACCTGGCAGCGGCACTTGGGACAGCTCCGCGTCTCCGTATTCTGCGTTTCTTGCCTTCTGCATCTCAGCAAAATGCTTTCCCACTAGGTCTAGCAAGGAGAAACTGTGGCAGCTGAGTAGATGTAGCCCGGCCCGCCCTTTGAAGTTGAAAAGTTCTTGGCATCTCAGAGCCTCAAGGGAAGAGCAAGGTTATCTATGGTAGGCTGGGGCAGAACTAGCAGCAAGCAGAGCAAAGTTGTCCAAGAATAGCTTCCATTGGAATGCTAATGGCAATTGAAGAGGCAGGCCAGTGGCAAGCCACTATCTTCTAGCAGTTTGAAAGTTGCAGACACAGTGCAGGTGTTTTGCGGCTTCCTTCTTGGCCTCCTAGAAGGTGCCGCACTCTCCGTCTCTTGCTTGCCAATATGTTGCCGTGTTCCTCCTATTGTTTGGTTTGTTTTGATTTGTTTTGATGATCTTTTGGCGGGTTTTCGGAATGTTTTGGTGGTGTTTTAGAATGTTTTGTTTTCTCTTGTGTTGTTTTTATTGTCTTGGAAGGTTTTGGAACGTTTGGATTCGTTTTGGCGGGTTTTAAAATATTTTGGCGGTTGTTTGGAATGTTTTGGTTTGCTTTCATTTGTTTTGATTATGTTTTGGCAAGTTATTGAAAGTTTCGATCACTTCTGACTGGTTTTCTAGTATTTTGGCATCTTTTCAGAATGTTTTGATCAGTTTTAGCAGGTTGTAAACTATTTTGTCAGGTTTTTGGAATGTTTTGGTTGGTTTTGATTTGTTTTTATGATGTTTTGCCAAGTTTTTTGAATGTTTTGATCAGTTCTGGCTGGTTTTCTAATGTTTTGGCAATTTTCAGAATGTTTTGATGAGTTTTGTGGGTCTAAATTATTTTGGCGGTTTTTGGAATATTTTGGTTGTTTTTGATTTGATTTGATGATGTTTTGGCGGGTTTTCGGAATGTTTTGGTTGGGTTTTAGAATGTTTTGTATTCTCTTGAGTTGTTTTTATTCTGTTGGCAGGTTTTGGAATGTTTGGATTGCTTTTGGCGGGTTTTAAAATATTTTGGCGGGTATTTGGAATGTTTTGGCGGGTATTCGGAATGTTTTGATTAGTTTTGACGGGTTTTGAAATATTTTGGAGGGTTTTTAGAAGGTTTTGATTCTGTTTAGCCCAGTTTTTGGTGTGTTTGGATTAGCTTTGGTGGGCTTTATCATGTTTTGTCAGGTTTTTTCGAATGTATTGATCACTTCTGTCTGGTTTTCTATTTTGGCGGGTTTGAAAATATTTTTGGATGAGTTTTGGCGGGTTTGAAAATATTTTGGCTCTTTGCGCAGAGACGACGGTGCCGGTTGCGGTGTGCTCCGGGGCGCTCCTTCTGCGGAAAGACGCCTGGCAGCGGCACTTGGGACAGCTCCGCGTCTCCGTATTCTGCGTTTCTTGCCTTCTGCATCTCAGCAAAATGCTTTCCCACTAGGTCTAGCAAGGAGAAACTGTGGCAGCTGAGTAGATGTAGCCCGGCCCGCCCTTTGAAGTTGACAAGTTCTTGGCATCTCAGAACCTCAAGGGAAGAGCAAGGTTATCTATGGTAGGCTGGGGCAGAACTAGCAGCAAGCAGAGCAAAGTTGTCCAAGAATAGCTTCCATTGGAATGCTAATGGCAATTGAAGAGGCAGGCCAGTGGCAAGCCACTAGCTTCTAGCAGTTTGAAAGTTGCAGACACAGTGCAGGTGTTGTGCGGCTTCTTTCTTGGCCTCCTAGAAGGTGCCGTGGTGCCGCGCTCTCCGTCTCTTGCTTGCCAATATGTTGCCATGTTCCTCCTATTGTTTGGTTTGTTTTGATTTGTTTTGATGATCTTTTGGCGGGTTTTCGGAATGTTTTGGTGGTGTTTTAGAATGTTTTGTTTTCTCTTGTGTTGTTTTTATTGTCTTGGCAGGTTGTGGAACGTTTGGATTCGTTTTGGTGGGTTTTAAAATATTTTGGCGGGTATTTGGAATGTTTTGGTTTGCTTTCATTTGTTTTGATTATGTTTTGGCAAGTTATTGAAAGTTTCGATCACTTCTGACTGGTTTTCTAGTATTTTGGGATCTTTTCAGAATGTTTTGATCAGTTTTAGAATGTTTTGTATTCTCTTGAGTTGTTTTTATTGTCTTGGCAGGTTTTGGAATGTTTGGATTGCTTTTGGCGGGTTTTAAAATATTTTGGCGGGTATTTGGAATGTTTTGGCGGGTATTCGGAATGTTTTGATTAGTTTTGACGGGTTTTGAAATATTTTGGCAGGTTTTTAGAAGGTTTTGACTTGTTTTGATTCTGTTTAGCCCAGTTTTTGGTGTGTTTGGATTAGCTTTGGTGGGCTTTATCATGTTTTGTCAGGTTTTTTCGAATGTATTTATCACTTCTGTCTGGTTTTCTATTTTGGCGGGTTTGAAAATATTTTTGGATGAGTTTTGGTGGGTTTGAATATATTATGGCTCTTTGCGCAGAGACGACGGTGCCGGTTGCGGTGCGCTCCGGGGCGCTCCTTCTGCGGAAAGACACCTGGCAGCGGCACTTGGGACAGCTCCGCGTCTCCGTATTCTGCGTTTCTTGCCTTCTGCATCTCAGCAAAATGCTTTCCCACTAGGTCTAGCAAGGAGAAACTGTGGCAGCTGAGTAGATGTAGCCCGGCCCGCCCTTTGAAGTTGAAAAGTTCTTGGCATCTCAGAGCCTCAAGGGAAGAGCAAGGTTATCTATGGTAGGCTGGGGCAGAACTAGCAGCAAGCAGAGCAAAGTTGTCCAAGAATAGCTTCCATTGGAATGCTAATGGCAATTGAAGAGGCAGGCCAGTGGCAAGCCACTATCTTCTAGCAGTTTGAAAGTTGCAGACACAGTGCAGGTGTTTTGCGGCTTCCTTCTTGGCCTCCTAGAAGGTGCCGCACTCTCCGTCTCTTGCTTGCCAATATGTTGCCGTGTTCCTCCTATTGTTTGGTTTGTTTTGATTTGTTTTGATGATCTTTTGGCGGGTTTTCGGAATGTTTTGGTGGTGTTTTAGAATGTTTTGTTTTCTCTTGTGTTGTTTTTATTGTCTTGGCAGGTTTTGGAACGTTTGGATTCGTTTTGGCGGGTTTTAAAATATTTTGGCGGTTGTTTGGAATGTTTTGGTTTGCTTTCATTTGTTTTGATTATGTTTTGGCAAGTTATTGAAAGTTTCGATCACTTCTGACTGGTTTTCTAGTATTTTGGCATCTTTTCAGAATGTTTTGATCAGTTTTAGCAGGTTGTAAACTATTTTGTCAGGTTTTTGGAATGTTTTGGTTGGTTTTGATTTGTTTTTATGATGTTTTGCCAAGTTTTTTGAATGTTTTGATCAGTTCTGGCTGGTTTTCTAATGTTTTGGCAATTTTCAGAATGTTTTGATGAGTTTTGTGGGTCTAAATTATTTTGGCGGTTTTTGGAATATTTTGGTTGTTTTTGATTTGATTTGATGATGTTTTGGCGGGTTTTCGGAATGTTTTGGTTGGGTTTTAGAATGTTTTGTATTCTCTTGAGTTGTTTTTATTCTGTTGGCAGGTTTTGGAATGTTTGGATTGCTTTTGGCGGGTTTTAAAATATTTTGGCGGGTATTTGGAATGTTTTGGCGGGTATTCGGAATGTTTTGATTAGTTTTGACGGGTTTTGAAATATTTTGGAGGGTTTTTAGAAGGTTTTGATTCTGTTTAGCCCAGTTTTTGGTGTGTTTGGATTAGCTTTGGTGGGCTTTATCATGTTTTGTCAGGTTTTTTCGAATGTATTGATCACTTCTGTCTGGTTTTCTATTTTGGCGGGTTTGAAAATATTTTTGGATGAGTTTTGGCGGGTTTGAAAATATTTTGGCTCTTTGCGCAGAGACGACGGTGCCGGTTGCGGTGTGCTCCGGGGCGCTCCTTCTGCGGAAAGACGCCTGGCAGCGGCACTTGGGACAGCTCCGCGTCTCCGTATTCTGCGTTTCTTGCCTTCTGCATCTCAGCAAAATGCTTTCCCACTAGGTCTAGCAAGGAGAAACTGTGGCAGCTGAGTAGATGTAGCCCGGCCCGCCCTTTGAAGTTGACAAGTTCTTGGCATCTCAGAACCTCAAGGGAAGAGCAAGGTTATCTATGGTAGGCTGGGGCAGAACTAGCAGCAAGCAGAGCAAAGTTGTCCAAGAATAGCTTCCATTGGAATGCTAATGGCAATTGAAGAGGCAGGCCAGTGGCAAGCCACTAGCTTCTAGCAGTTTGAAAGTTGCAGACACAGTGCAGGTGTTGTGCGGCTTCTTTCTTGGCCTCCTAGAAGGTGCCGTGGTGCCGCGCTCTCCGTCTCTTGCTTGCCAATATGTTGCCATGTTCCTCCTATTGTTTGGTTTGTTTTGATTTGTTTTGATGATCTTTTGGCGGGTTTTCGGAATGTTTTGGTGGTGTTTTAGAATGTTTTGTTTTCTCTTGTGTTGTTTTTATTGTCTTGGCAGGTTGTGGAACGTTTGGATTCGTTTTGGTGGGTTTTAAAATATTTTGGCGGGTATTTGGAATGTTTTGGTTTGCTTTCATTTGTTTTGATTATGTTTTGGCAAGTTATTGAAAGTTTCGATCACTTCTGACTGGTTTTCTAGTATTTTGGGATCTTTTCAGAATGTTTTGATCAGTTTTAGAATGTTTTGTATTCTCTTGAGTTGTTTTTATTGTCTTGGCAGGTTTTGGAGTGTTTGGATTGCTTTTGGCGGGTTTTAAAATATTTTGGCGGGTATTTGGAATGTTTTGGCGGGTATTCGGAAGGTTTTGATTAGTTTTGACGGGTTTTGAAATATTTTGGCAGGTTTTTAGAAGGTTTTGACTTGTTTTGATTCTGTTTAGCCCAGTTTTTGGTGTGTTTGGATTAGCTTTGGTGGGCTTTATCATGTTTTGTCAGGTTTTTTCGAATGTATTGATCACTTCTGTCTGGTTTTCTATTTTGGCGGGTTTGAAAATATTTTTGGATGAGTTTTGGCGGGTTTGAAAATATTTTGGCTCTTTGCGCAGAGACGACGGTGCCGGTTGCGGTGTGCTCCGGGGCGCTCCTTCTGCGGAAAGACGCCTGGCAGCGGCACTTGGGACAGCTCCGCGTCTCCGTATTCTGCGTTTCTTGCCTTCTGCATCTCAGCAAAATGCTTTCCCACTAGGTCTAGCAAGGAGAAACTGTGGCAGCTGAGTAGATGTAGCCCGGCCCGCCCTTTGAAGTTGACAAGTTCTTGGCATCTCAGAACCTCAAGGGAAGAGCAAGGTTATCTATGGTAGGCTGGGGCAGAACTAGCAGCAAGCAGAGCAAAGTTGTCCAAGAATAGCTTCCATTGGAATGCTAATGGCAATTGAAGAGGCAGGCCAGTGGCAAGCCACTAGCTTCTAGCAGTTTGAAAGTTGCAGACACAGTACAGGTGTTGTGCGGCTTCTTTCTTGGCCTCCTAGAAGGTGCCGCACTCTCCGTCTCTTGCTTGCCAATATGTTGCCATGTTCCTCCTATTGTTTGGTTTGTTTTGATTTGTTTTGATGATCTTTTGGCGGGTTTTCGGAATGTTTTGGTGGTGTTTTAGAATGTTTTGTTTTCTCTTGTGTTGTTTTTATTGTCTTGGCAGGTTGTGGAACGTTTGGATTCGTTTTGGCGGGTTTTAAAATATTTTGGCGGGTATTTGGAATGTTTTGGTTTGCTTTCATTTGTTTTGATTATGTTTTGGCAAGTTATTGAAAGTTTTGATCACTTCTGACTGGTTTTCTAGTATTTTGGCATCTTTTCAGAATGTTTTGATCAGTTTTAGCAGGTTGTAAACTATTTTGTCAGGTTTTTGGAATGTTTTGGTTGGTTTTGATTTGTTTTTATGATGTTTTGCCAAGTTTTTTGAATGTTTTGATCAGTTCTGGCTGGTTTTCTAATGTTTTGGCAATTTTCAGAATGTTTTGATGAGTTTTGTGGGTCTAAATCATTTTGGCGGTTTTCGGAATATTTTGGTTGGTTTTGATTTGTTTTTATGATGTTTTGGCGGGTTTTCGGAATGTTTTGGTTGGGTTTTAGAATGTTTTGTATTCTCTTGAGTTGTTTTTATTGTCTTGGCAGGTTCTGGAATGTTTGGATTTGTTTTGGCGGGTTTTAAAATATTTTGGCGGGTATTTGGAATGTTTTGGCGGGTATTCGGAATGTTTTGATTAGTTTTGACGGGTTTTGAAATATTTTGGAGGGTTTTTAGAAGGTTTTGATTCTGTTTAGCCCAGTTTTTGGTGTGTTTGGATTAGCTTTGGTGGGCTTTATCATGTTTTGTCAGGTTTTTTCGAATGTATTGATCACTTCTGTCTGGTTTTCTATTTTGGCGGGTTTGAAAATATTTTTGGATGAGTTTTGGCGGGTTTGAAAATATTTTGGCTCTTTGCGCAGAGACGACGGTGCCGGTTGCGGTGCGCTCCGGGGCGCTCCTTCTGCGGAAAGACGCCTGGCAGCGGCACTTGGGACAGCTCCGCGTCTCCGTATTCTGCGTTTCTTGCCTTCTGCATCTCAGCAAAATGCTTTCCCACTAGGTCTAGCAAGGAGAAACTGTGGCAGCTGAGTAGATGTAGCCCGGCCCGCCCTTTGAAGTTGAAAAGTTCTTGGCATCTCAGAACCTCAAGGGAAGAGCAAGGTTATCTATGGTAGGCTGGGGCAGAACTAGCAGCAAGCAGAGCAAAGTTGTCCAAGAATAGCTTCCATTGGAATGCTAATGGCAATTGAAGAGGCAGGCCAGTGGCAAGCCACTAGCTTCTAGCAGTTTGAAAGTTGCAGACACAGTACAGGTGTTGTGCGGCTTCCTTCTTGGCCTCCTAGAAGGTGCCGTGGTGCCGCGCTCTCCGTCTCTTGCTTGCCAATATGTTGCCATGTTCCTCCTATTGTTTGGTTTGTTTTGATTTGTTTTGATGATCTTTTGGCGGGTTTTCGGAATGTTTTGGTGGTGTTTTAGAATGTTTTGTTTTCTCTTGTGTTGTTTTTATTGTCTTGGAAGGTTTTGGAACGTTTGGATTCGTTTTGGCGGGTTTTAAAATATTTTGGCGGTTGTTTGGAATGTTTTGGTTTGCTTTCATTTGTTTTGATTATGTTTTGGCAAGTTATTGAAAGTTTCGATCACTTCTGACTGGTTTTCTAGTATTTTGGCATCTTTTCAGAATGTTTTGATCAGTTTTAGCAGGTTGTAAACTATTTTGTCAGGTTTTTGGAATGTTTTGGTTGGTTTTGATTTGTTTTTATGATGTTTTGCCAAGTTTTTTGAATGATTTGATCAGTTCTGGCTGGTTTTCTAATGTTTTGGCAATTTTCAGAATGTTTTGATGAGTTTTGTGGGTCTAAATTATTTTGGCGGTTTTTGGAATATTTTGGTTGTTTTTGATTTGATTTGATGATGTTTTGTCCGGTTTTCGGAATGTTTTGGTTGGGTTTTAGAATGTTTTGTATTCTCTTGAGTTGTTTTTATTGTCTTGGCAGGTTTTGGAATGTTTGGATTGCTTTTGGCGGGTTTTAAAATATTTTGGCGGGTATTTGGAATGTTTTGGCGGGTATTCGGAATGTTTTGATTAGTTTTGACGGGTTTTGAAATATTTTGGAGGGTTTTTAGAAGGTTTTGATTCTGTTTAGCCCAGTTTTTGGTGTGTTTGGATTAGCTTTGGTGGGCTTTATCATGTTTTGTCAGGTTTTTTCGAATGTATTGATCACTTCTGTCTGGTTTTCTATTTTGGCGGGTTTGAAAATATTTTTGGATGAGTTTTGGCGGGTTTGAAAATATTTTGGCTCTTTGCGCAGAGACGACGGTGCCGGTTGCGGTGCGCTCCGGGGCGCTCCTTCTGCGGAAAGACGCCTGGCAGCGGCACTTGGGACAGCTCCGCGTCTCCGTATTCTGCGTTTCTTGCCTTCTGCATCTCAGCAAAATGCTTTCCCACTAGGTCTAGCAAGGAGAAACTGTGGCAGCTGAGTAGATGTAGCCCGGCCCGCCCTTTGAAGTTGACAAGTTCTTGGCATCTCAGAGCCTCAAGGGAAGAGCAAGGTTATCTATGGTAGGCTGGGGCAGAACTAGCAGCAAGCAGAGCAAAGTTGTCCAAGAATAGCTTCCATTGGAATGCTAATGGCAATTGAAGAGGCAGGCCAGTGGCAAGCCACTATCTTCTAGCAGTTTGAAAGTTGCAGACACAGTACAGGTGTTGTGCGGCTTCTTTCTTGGCCTCCTAGAAGGTGCCGCGCTCTCCGTCTCTTGCTTGCCAATATGTTGCCGTGTTCCTCCTATTGTTTGGTTTGTTTTGATTTGTTTTGATGATCTTTTGGCGGGTTTTCGGAATGTTTTGGTGGTGTTTTAGAATGTTTTGTTTTCTCTTGTGTTGTTTTTATTGTGTTGGCAGGTTTTGGAACGTTTGGATTCGTTTTGGCGGGTTTTAAAATATTTTGGCGGGTATTTGGAATGTTTTGGTTTGCTTTCATTTGTTTTGATTATGTTTTGGCAAGTTATTGAAAGTTTCGATCACTTCTGACAGGTTTTCTAGTATTTTGGCATCTTTTCAGAATGTTTTGATCAGTTTTAGCAGGTTGTAAACTATTTTGTCAGGTTTTTGGAATGTTTTGGTTGGTTTTGATTTGTTTTTATGATGTTTTGCAAAGTTTTTTGAATGATTTGATCAGTTCTGGCTGGTTTTCTAATGTTTTGGCAATTTTCAGAATGTTTTGATGAGTTTTGTGGGTCTAAATCATTTTGGCGGTTTTCGGAATATTTTGGTTGGTTTTGATTTGTTTTGATGATGTTTTGGCGGGTTTTCGGAATGTTTTGGTTGGGTTTTAGAATGTTTTGTATTCTCTTGAGTTGTTTTTATTGTGTTGGCAGGTTTTGGAATGTTTGGATTTGTTTTGGCGGGTTTTAAAATATTTTGGCGGGTATTTGGAATGTTTTGGCGGGTATTCGGAATGTTTTGATTAGTTTTGACGGGTTTTGAAATATTTTGGAGGGTTTTTAGAAGGTTTTGATTCTGTTTAGCCCAGTTTTTGGTGTGTTTGGATTAGCTTTGGTGGGCTTTATCATGTTTTGTCAGGTTTTTTCGAATGTATTGATCACTTCTGTCTGGTTTTCTATTTTGGCGGGTTTGAAAATATTTTTGGATGAGTTTTGGCGGGTTTGAAAATATTTTGGCTCTTTGCGCAGAGACGACGGTGCCGGTTGCGGTGCGCTCCGGGGCGCTCCTTCTGCGGAAAGACGCCTGGCAGCGGCACTTGGGACAGCTCCGCGTCTCCGTATTCTGCGTTTCTTGCCTTCTGCATCTCAGCAAAATGCTTTCCCACTAGGTCTAGCAAGGAGAAACTGTGGCAGCTGAGTAGATGTAGCCCGGCCCGCCCTTTGAAGTTGAAAAGTTCTTGGCATCTCAGAACCTCAAGGGAAGAGCAAGGTTATCTATGGTAGGCTGGGGCAGAACTAGCAGCAAGCAGAGCAAAGTTGTCCAAGAATAGCTTCCATTGGAATGCTAATGGCAATTGAAGAGGCAGGCCAGTGGCAAGCCACTATCTTCTAGCAGTTTGAAAGTTGCAGACACAGTGCAGGTGTTTTGCGGCTTCCTTCTTGGCCTCCTAGAAGGTGCCGCACTCTCCGTCTCTTGCTTGCCAATATGTTGCCGTGTTCCTCCTATTGTTTGGTTTGTTTTGATTTGTTTTGATGATCTTTTGGCGGGTTTTCGGAATGTTTTGGTGGTGTTTTAGAATGTTTTGTTTTCTCTTGTGTTGTTTTTATTGTGTTGGCAGGTTGTGGAACGTTTGGATTCGTTTTGGCGGGTTTTAAAATATTTTGGCGGGTATTTGGAATGTTTTGGTTTGCTTTCATTTGTTTTGATTATGTTTTGGCAAGTTATTGAAAGTTTTGATCACTTCTGACTGGTTTTCTAGTATTTTGGCATCTTTTCAGAATGTTTTGATCAGTTTTAGCAGGTTGTAAACTATTTTGTCGGGTTTTTGGAATGTTTTGGTTGGTTTTGATTTGTTTTTATGATGTTTTGCCAAGTTTTTTGAATGTTTTGATCAGTTCTGGCTGGTTTTCTAATGTTTTGGCAATTTTCAGAATGTTTTGATGAGTTTTGTGGGTCTAAATCATTTTGGCGGTTTTCGGAATATTTTGGTTGGTTTTGATTTGTTTTTATGATGTTTTGGCGGGTTTTCGGAATGTTTTGGTTGGGTTTTAGAATGTTTTGTATTCTCTTGAGTTGTATTTATTGTCTTGGCAGGTTTTGGAATGTTTGGATTGCTTTTGGCGGGTTTTAAAATATTTTGGCGGGTATTTGGAATGTTTTGGCGGGTATTCGGAATGTTTTGATTAGTTTTGACGGGTTTTGAAATATTTTGGAGGGTTTTTAGAAGGTTTTGATTCTGTTTAGCCCAGTTTTTGGTGTGTTTGGATTAGCTTTGGTGGGCTTTATCATGTTTTGTCAGGTTTTTTCGAATGTATTGATCACTTCTGTCTGGTTTTCTATTTTGGCGGGTTTGAAAATATTTTTGGATTAGTTTTGGCAGGTTTTAAAATATTTTGGCTCTTTGCGCAGAGACGACGGTGCCGGTTGCGGTGCGCTCCGGGGCGCTCCTTCTGCGGAAAGACGGCTGGCAGCGGCACTTGGGACAGCTCCGCGTCTCCGTATTCTGCGTTTCTTGCCTTCTGCATCTCAGCAAAATGCTTTCCCACTAGGTCTAGCAAGGAGAAACTGTGGCAGCTGAGTAGATGTAGCCCGGCCCGCCCTTTGAAGTTGAAAAGTTCTTGGCATCTCAGAGCCTCAAGGGAAGAGCAAGGTTATCTATGGTAGGCTGGGGCAGAACTAGCAGCAAGCAGAGCAAAGTTGTCCAAGAATAGCTTCCATTGGAATGCTAATGGCAATTGAAGAGGCAGGCCAGTGGCAAGCCACTAGCTTCTAGCAGTTTGAAAGTTGCAGACACAGTGCAGGTGTTGTGCGGCTTCTTTCTTGGCCTCCTAGAAGGTGCCGTGGTGCCGCGCTCTCCGTCTCTTGCTTGCCAATATGTTGCCATGTTCCTCCTATTGTTTGGTTTGTTTTGATTTGTTTTGATGATCTTTTGGCGGGTTTTCGGAATGTTTTGGTGGTGTTTTAGAATGTTTTGTTTTCTCTTGTGTTGTTTTTATTGTCTTGGCAGGTTGTGGAACGTTTGGATTCGTTTTGGCGGGTTTTAAAATATTTTGGCGGGTATTTGGAATGTTTTGGTTTGCTTTCATTTGTTTTGATTATGTTTTGGCAAGTTATTGAAAGTTTCGATCACTTCTGACTGGTTTTCTAGTATTTTGGGATCTTTTCAGAATGTTTTGATCAGTTTTAGAATGTTTTGTATTCTCTTGAGTTGTTTTTATTGTCTTGGCAGGTTTTGGAATGTTTGGATTGCTTTTGGCGGGTTTTAAAATATTTTGGCGGGTATTTGGAATGTTTTGGCGGGTATTCGGAAGGTTTTGATTAGTTTTGACGGGTTTTGAAATATTTTGGCGGGTTTTTAGAAGGTTTTGACTTGTTTTGATTCTGTTTAGCCCAGTTTTTGGTGTGTTTGGATTAGCTTTGGTGGGCTTTATCATGTTTTGTCAGGTTTTTTCGAATGTATTGATCACTTCTGTCTGGTTTTCTATTTTGGCGGGTTTGAAAATATTTTTGGATGAGTTTTGGCGGGTTTTAAAATCTTTTGGCGGGTATTTGGAATGTTTTGGTTTGCTTTCATTTGTTTTGATTATGTTTTGGCTAGTTATTGAAAGTTTTGATCACTTCTTACTGGTTTTCTAGTATTTTGGCATCTTTTCAGAATGTTTTGATGAGTTTTGGCGGGTTCTAAACTACTTTGTCGGGTTTTTGGAATGTTTCGGTTGGTTATGATTTGTTTTTATGATGTTTTGGCCGGATTTCGGAATATTTTGGCTGGTTTTTGGAATGTTTCGGTTGGTTTATGATTTGTTTTTATGATGTTTTGCAAAGTTTTTTGAATGTTTTGATCAGTTCTGGCTGGTTTTCTAATGTTTTGGCATCTTTTCAGAATGTTTTGATGAGTTTTGCGGGTCTAAATCATTTTGGCAGGATTTTGGAATATTTTGGTTGGTTTTGATTTGTTTTGATGATGTTTTGGCGGGATTTCGGAATGTTTTGGTTGGGTTTTAGAATGTTTTGTTTTCTCTTGTGTTGTTTATATTGTCTTGGCAGGTTTTGGAATGTTTGGATTCCTTTTGCCGGGTTTTAAAATCTTTTGGCAGGTATTTGGAATGTTTTTTAACGGGTATTCGGAAGGTTTTGATTAGTTTTGACGGGTTTTGAATTATTTTGGCGGGTTTTTAGAAGATTTAGGTTTGTTTTGATTTGTTTTGATTCTGTTTAGCCCAGTTTTTGATGTGTTTGGATTAGCTTTGGTGGGCTTTATCATGTTTTGTCAGGTTTTTTCGAATGTATTGATCACTTCTGTCTGGTTTTCTATTTTGGCGGGTTTGAAAATATTTTTGGATGAGTTTTGGCGGGTTTTAAAATCTTTTGGCGGGTATTTGGAATGTTTTGGGTTGCTTTCATTTGTTTTGATTATGTTTTGGCAAGTTATTGAAAGTTTGGATCACTTCTTACTGGTTTTCTAGTATTTTGGCATCTTTTCAGAATGTTTTGATCAGTTTTAGCAGGTTGTAAACTATTTTGTCAGGTTTTTGGAATGTTTTGGTTGGTTTTGATTTGTTTTTATGATGTTTTGCCAAGTTTTTTGAATGTTTTGATCAGTTCTGGCTGGTTTTCTAATGTTTTGGCAATTTTCAGAATGTTTTGATGAGTTTTGTGGGTCTAAATCATTTTGGCGGTTTTCGGAATATTTTGGTTGGTTTTGATTTGTTTTTATGATGTTTTGGCGGGTTTTCGGAATGTTTTGGTTGGGTTTTAGAATGTTTTGTATTCTCTTGAGTTGTTTTTATTGTCTTGGCAGGTTCTGGAATGTTTGGATTTGTTTTGGCGGGTTTTAAAATATTTTGGCGGGTATTTGGAATGTTTTGGCGGGTATTCGGAATGTTTTGATTAGTTTTGACGGGTTTTGAAATATTTTGGAGGGTTTTTAGAAGGTTTTGATTCTGTTTAGCCCAGTTTTTGGTGTGTTTGGATTAGCTTTGGTGGGCTTTATCATGTTTTGTCAGGTTTTTTCGAATGTATTGATCACTTCTGTCTGGTTTTCTATTTTGGCGGGTTTGAAAATATTTTTGGATGAGTTTTGGCGGGTTTGAAAATATTTTGGCTCTTTGCGCAGAGACGACGGTGCCGGTTGCGGTGCGCTCCGGGGCGCTCCTTCTGCGGAAAGACGCCTGGCAGCGGCACTTGGGACAGCTCCGCGTCTCCGTATTCTGCGTTTCTTGCCTTCTGCATCTCAGCAAAATGCTTTCCCACTAGGTCTAGCAAGGAGAAACTGTGGCAGCTGAGTAGATGTAGCCCGGCCCGCCCTTTGAAGTTGACAAGTTCTTGGCATCTCAGAGCCTCAAGGGAAGAGCAAGGTTATCTATGGTAGGCTGGGGCAGAACTAGCAGCAAGCAGAGCAAAGTTGTCCAAGAATAGCTTCCATTGGAATGCTAATGGCAATTGAAGAGGCAGGCCAGTGGCAAGCCACTATCTTCTAGCAGTTTGAAAGTTGCAGACACAGTACAGGTGTTGTGCGGCTTCTTTCTTGGCCTCCTAGAAGGTGCCGCGCTCTCCGTCTCTTGCTTGCCAATATGTTGCCGTGTTCCTCCTATTGTTTGGTTTGCTTTGATTTGTTTTGATGATCTTTTGGCGGGTTTTCGGAATGTTTTGGTGGTGTTTTAGAATGTTTTGTTTTCTCTTGTGTTGTTTTTATTGTGTTGGCAGGTTTTGGAACGTTTGGATTCGTTTTGGCGGGTTTTAAAATATTTTGGCGGGTATTTGGAATGTTTTGGTTTGCTTTCATTTGTTTTGATTATGTTTTGGCAAGTTATTGAAAGTTTCGATCACTTCTGACAGGTTTTCTAGTATTTTGGCATCTTTTCAGAATGTTTTGATCAGTTTTAGCAGGTTGTAAACTATTTTGTCAGGTTTTTGGAATGTTTTGGTTGGTTTTGATTTGTTTTTATGATGTTTTGCAAAGTTTTTTGAATGATTTGATCAGTTCTGGCTGGTTTTCTAATGTTTTGGCAATTTTCAGAATGTTTTGATGAGTTTTGTGGGTCTAAATCATTTTGGCGGTTTTCGGAATATTTTGGTTGGTTTTGATTTGTTTTGATGATGTTTTGGCGGGTTTTCGGAATGTTTTGGTTGGGTTTTAGAATGTTTTGTATTCTCTTGAGTTGTTTTTATTGTGTTGGCAGGTTTTGGAATGTTTGGATTTGTTTTGGCGGGTTTTAAAATATTTTGGCGGGTATTTGGAATGTTTTGGCGGGTATTCGGAATGTTTTGATTAGTTTTGACGGGTTTTGAAATATTTTGGAGGGTTTTTAGAAGGTTTTGATTCTGTTTAGCCCAGTTTTTGGTGTGTTTGGATTAGCTTTGGTGGGCTTTATCATGTTTTGTCAGGTTTTTTCGAATGTATTGATCACTTCTGTCTGGTTTTCTATTTTGGCGGGTTTGAAAATATTTTTGGATGAGTTTTGGCGGGTTTGAAAATATTTTGGCTCTTTGCGCAGAGACGACGGTGCCGGTTGCGGTGCGCTCCGGGGCGCTCCTTCTGCGGAAAGACGCCTGGCAGCGGCACTTGGGACAGCTCCGCGTCTCCGTATTCTGCGTTTCTTGCCTTCTGCATCTCAGCAAAATGCTTTCCCACTAGGTCTAGCAAGGAGAAACTGTGGCAGCTGAGTAGATGTAGCCCGGCCCGCCCTTTGAAGTTGAAAAGTTCTTGGCATCTCAGAACCTCAAGGGAAGAGCAAGGTTATCTATGGTAGGCTGGGGCAGAACTAGCAGCAAGCAGAGCAAAGTTGTCCAAGAATAGCTTCCATTGGAATGCTAATGGCAATTGAAGAGGCAGGCCAGTGGCAAGCCACTATCTTCTAGCAGTTTGAAAGTTGCAGACACAGTGCAGGTGTTTTGCGGCTTCCTTCTTGGCCTCCTAGAAGGTGCCGCACTCTCCGTCTCTTGCTTGCCAATATGTTGCCGTGTTCCTCCTATTGTTTGGTTTGTTTTGATTTGTTTTGATGATCTTTTGGCGGGTTTTCGGAATGTTTTGGTGGTGTTTTAGAATGTTTTGTTTTCTCTTGTGTTGTTTTTATTGTGTTGGCAGGTTGTGGAACGTTTGGATTCGTTTTGGCGGGTTTTAAAATATTTTGGCGGGTATTTGGAATGTTTTGGTTTGCTTTCATTTGTTTTGATTATGTTTTGGCAAGTTATTGAAAGTTTTGATCACTTCTGACTGGTTTTCTAGTATTTTGGCATCTTTTCAGAATGTTTTGATCAGTTTTAGCAGGTTGTAAACTATTTTGTCGGGTTTTTGGAATGTTTTGGTTGGTTTTGATTTGTTTTTATGATGTTTTGCCAAGTTTTTTGAATGTTTTGATCAGTTCTGGCTGGTTTTCTAATGTTTTGGCAATTTTCAGAATGTTTTGATGAGTTTTGTGGGTCTAAATCATTTTGGCGGTTTTCGGAATATTTTGGTTGGTTTTGATTTGTTTTTATGATGTTTTGGCGGGTTTTCGGAATGTTTTGGTTGGGTTTTAGAATGTTTTGTATTCTCTTGAGTTGTTTTTATTGTCTTGGCAGGTTTTGGAATGTTTGGATTGCTTTTGGCGGGTTTTAAAATATTTTGGCGGGTATTTGGAATGTTTTGGCGGGTATTCGGAATGTTTTGATTAGTTTTGACGGGTTTTGAAATATTTTGGAGGGTTTTTAGAAGGTTTTGATTCTGTTTAGCCCAGTTTTTGGTGTGTTTGGATTAGCTTTGGTGGGCTTTATCATGTTTTGTCAGGTTTTTTCGAATGTATTGATCACTTCTGTCTGGTTTTCTATTTTGGCGGGTTTGAAAATATTTTTGGATTAGTTTTGGCAGGTTTTAAAATATTTTGGCTCTTTGCGCAGAGACGACGGTGCCGGTTGCGGTGCGCTCCGGGGCGCTCCTTCTGCGGAAAGACGGCTGGCAGCGGCACTTGGGACAGCTCCGCGTCTCCGTATTCTGCGTTTCTTGCCTTCTGCATCTCAGCAAAATGCTTTCCCACTAGGTCTAGCAAGGAGAAACTGTGGCAGCTGAGTAGATGTAGCCCGGCCCGCCCTTTGAAGTTGAAAAGTTCTTGGCATCTCAGAGCCTCAAGGGAAGAGCAAGGTTATCTATGGTAGGCTGGGGCAGAACTAGCAGCAAGCAGAGCAAAGTTGTCCAAGAATAGCTTCCATTGGAATGCTAATGGCAATTGAAGAGGCAGGCCAGTGGCAAGCCACTAGCTTCTAGCAGTTTGAAAGTTGCAGACACAGTGCAGGTGTTGTGCGGCTTCTTTCTTGGCCTCCTAGAAGGTGCCGTGGTGCCGCGCTCTCCGTCTCTTGCTTGCCAATATGTTGCCATGTTCCTCCTATTGTTTGGTTTGTTTTGATTTGTTTTGATGATCTTTTGGCGGGTTTTCGGAATGTTTTGGTGGTGTTTTAGAATGTTTTGTTTTCTCTTGTGTTGTTTTTATTGTCTTGGCAGGTTGTGGAACGTTTGGATTCGTTTTGGCGGGTTTTAAAATATTTTGGCGGGTATTTGGAATGTTTTGGTTTGCTTTCATTTGTTTTGATTATGTTTTGGCAAGTTATTGAAAGTTTCGATCACTTCTGACTGGTTTTCTAGTATTTTGGCATCTTTTCAGAATGTTTTGATCAGTTTTAGAATGTTTTGTATTCTCTTGAGTTGTTTTTATTGTCTTGGCAGGTTCTGGAATGTTTGGATTGCTTTTGGCGGGTTTTAAAATATTTTGGCGGGTATTTGGAATGTTTTGGCGGGTATTCGGAAGGTTTTGATTAGTTTTGACGGGTTTTGAAATATTTTGGCGGGTTTTTAGAAGGTTTTGACTTGTTTTGATTCTGTTTAGCCCAGTTTTTGGTGTGTTTGGATTAGCTTTGGTGGGCTTTATCATGTTTTGTCAGGTTTTTTCGAATGTATTGATCACTTCTGTCTGGTTTTCTATTTTGGCGGGTTTGAAAATATTTTTGGATGAGTTTTGGCGGGTTTTAAAATCTTTTGGCGGGTATTTGGAATGTTTTGGTTTGCTTTCATTTGTTTTGATTATGTTTTGGCTAGTTATTGAAAGTTTTGATCACTTCTTACTGGTTTTCTAGTATTTTGGCATCTTTTCAGAATGTTTTGATGAGTTTTGGCGGGTTCTAAACTACTTTGTCGGGTTTTTGGAATGTTTCGGTTGGTTATGATTTGTTTTTATGATGTTTTGGCCGGATTTCGGAATATTTTGGCTGGTTTTTGGAATGTTTCGGTTGGTTTATGATTTGTTTTTATGATGTTTTGCAAAGTTTTTTGAATGTTTTGATCAGTTCTGGCTGGTTTTCTAATGTTTTGGCATCTTTTCAGAATGTTTTGATGAGTTTTGCGGGTCTAAATCATTTTGGCAGGATTTTGGAATATTTTGGTTGGTTTTGATTTGTTTTGATGATGTTTTGGCGGGATTTCGGAATGTTTTGGTTGGGTTTTAGAATGTTTTGTTTTCTCTTGTGTTGTTTATATTGTCTTGGCAGGTTTTGGAATGTTTGGATTCCTTTTGCCGGGTTTTAAAATCTTTTGGCAGGTATTTGGAATGTTTTTTAACGGGTATTCGGAAGGTTTTGATTAGTTTTGACGGGTTTTGAATTATTTTGGCGGGTTTTTAGAAGATTTAGGTTTGTTTTGATTTGTTTTGATTCTGTTTAGCCCAGTTTTTGATGTGTTTGGATTAGCTTTGGTGGGCTTTATCATGTTTTGTCAGGTTTTTTCGAATGTATTGATCACTTCTGTCTGGTTTTCTATTTTGGCGGGTTTGAAAATATTTTTGGATGAGTTTTGGCGGGTTTTAAAATCTTTTGGCGGGTATTTGGAATGTTTTGGGTTGCTTTCATTTGTTTTGATTATGTTTTGGCAAGTTATTGAAAGTTTGGATCACTTCTTACTGGTTTTCTAGTATTTTGGCATCTTTTCAGAATGTTTTGATGAGTTTTGGCGGGTTCTAAACTACTTTGTTGGGTTTTTGGAATGTTTCGGTTGGTTATGATTTGTTTTTATGATGTTTTGGCCGGATTTCGGAATATTTTGGCTGGTTTTTGGAATGTTTCGGTTGGTTTATGATTTGTTTTTATGATGTTTTGCAAAGTTTTTTGAATGTTTTGATCAGTTCTGGCTGGTTTTCTAATGTTTTGGCATCTTTTCAGAATGTTTTGATGAGTTTTGCGGGTCTAAATCATTTTGGCGGGATTTTGGAATATTTTGGTTTGTTTTGATTTGTTTTGATGATGTTTTGGCGGGTTTTCGGAATGTTTTGGTTGGGTTTTAGAATGTTTTGTTTTCTCTTGTGTTGTTTATATTGTCTTGGCAGGTTTTGGAATGTTTGGATTCCTTTTGGCGGGTTTTAAAATCTTTTGGCGGGTATTTGGAATGTTTTTTAACGGGTATTCGGAAGGTTTTGATTAGTTTTGACGGGTTTTGAATTATTTTGGCGGGTTTTTAGAAGATTTAGGTTTGTTTTGATTTGTTTTGATTCTGTTTCGCCCAGTTTTTGATGTGTTTGGATTAGCTTTGGTGGGCTTTATCATGTTTTGTGAGGTTTTTTCGAATGTATTGATCACTTCTGTCTGGTTTTCTATTTTGGCGGGTTTGAAAATAGTTGTGGATGAGTTTTGGCGGGTTTGAAAATATTTTGGCTCTTTGCGCAGAGATGACGGTGCCGGTTGCGGTGCGCTCCGGGGCGCTCCTTCTGCGGAAAGACGCCTGGCAGCGGCACTTGGGACAGCTCCGCGTCTCCGTATTCTGTGTTTCTTGCCTTCTGCATCTCAGCAAAATGCTTTCCCACTAGGTCTAGCAAGGAGAAACTGTGGCAGCTGAGTAGATGTAGCCCGGCCCACCCTTTGAAGTTGACAAGTTCTTGGCATCTCAGAGCCTCAAGGGAAGAGCAAGGTTATCTATGGTAGGCTGGGGCAGAACTAGCAGCAAGCAGAGCAAAGTTGTCCAAGAATAGCTTCCATTGGAATGCTAATGGCAATTGAAGAGGCAGGCCAGTGGCAAGCCACTATCTTCTAGCAGTTTGAAAGTTGCAGACACAGTGCAGGTGTTGTGCGGCTTCCTTCTTGGCCTCCTAGAAGGTGCCGCGCTCTCTGTCTCTTGCTTGCCAATATGTTGCCGTGTTCCTCTTATTGTTTGGTTTGTTTTGATTTGTTTTTATGATGTTTTGGTGGGTTTTCGGAATGTTTTGGTGGTGTTTTAGAATGTTTTGTTTTCTCTTGTGTTGTTTATATTGTCTTGGCAGGTTTTGGAATGTTTGGATTCGTTTTGGCGGGTTTTCAAATCTTTTGGCGGGTATTTGGAATGTTTTGGTTTGCTTTCATTTGTTTTGATTATGTTTTGGCTAGTTATTGAAAGTTTCGATCACTTCAGACTGGTTTTCTAGTATTTTGGCATCTTTTCAGAATGTTTTGATGAGTTTTGGCGGGTTCTAAACTACTTTGTCGGGTTTTTGGAATGTTTCAGTTGGTTATGATTTGTTTTTATGATGTTTTGGCCAGATTTCGGAATATTTTGGCTGGTTTTTGGAATGTTTCGGTTGGTTTATGATTTGTTTTTATGATGTTTTGCAAAGTTTTTTGAATGTTTTGATCAGTTCTGGCTGGTTTTCTAATGTTTTGGCATCTTTTCAGAATGTTTTGATGAGTTTTGCGGGTCTAAATCATTTTGGCGGGATTTTGGAATATTTTGGTTGGTTTTGATTTGTTTTGATGATGTTTTGGCGGGTTTTCAGAATGTTTTGGTTGGGTTTTAGAATGTTTTGTTTTCTCTTGTGTTGTTTATATTGTCTTGGCAGGTTTTGGAATGTTTGGATTCCTTTTGGCGGGTTTTAAAATCTTTTGGCGGGTATTTGGAATGTTTTTTAACGGGTATTCGGAAGGTTTTGATTAGTTTTGACGGGTTTTGAATTATTTTGGCGGGTTTTTAGAAGGTTTAGGTTTGTTTTGATTTGTTTTGATTCTGTTTAGCCCAGTTTTTGATGTGTTTGGATTAGCTTTGGTGGGCTTTATCATGTTTTGTGAGGTTTTTTCGAATGTATTGATCAGTTCTGTCTGGTTTTCTATTTTGGCGGGTTTGAAAATAGTTGTGGATGAGTTTTGGCGGGTTTGAAAATATTTTGGCTCTTTGCGCAGAGATGACGGTGCCGGTTGCGGTGCGCTCCGGGGCGCTCCTTCTGCGGAAAGACGCCTGGCAGCGGCACTTGGGACAGCTCCGCATCTCCGTATTCTGCGTTTCTTGCCTTCTGCATCTCAGCAAAATGCTTTCCCACTAGGTCTAGCAAGGAGAAACTGTGGCAGCTGAGTAGATGTAGCCCGGCCCACCCTTTGAAGTTGACAAGTTCTTGGCATCTCAGAGCCTCAAGGGAAGAGCAAGGTTATCTATGGTAGGCTGGGGCAGAACTAGCAGCAAGCAGAGCAAAGTTGTCCAAGAATAGCTTCCATTGGAATGCTAATGGCAATTGAAGAGGCAGGCCAGTGGCAAGCCACTAGCTTCTAGCAGTTTGAAAGTTGCAGACACAGTGCAGGTGTTGTGCGGCTTCCTTCTTGGCCTCCTAGAAGGTGCCGCGCTCTCTGTCTCTTGCTTGCCAATATGTTGCCGTGTTCCTCTTATTTTTTGGTTGGTTTTGAATTGTTTTTATGATGTTTTGGCGGGTTTTCAGAATGTTTTGGTGGTGTTTTAGAATGTTTTGTTTTCTCTTGTGTTGTTTATATTGTCTTGGCAGGTTTTGGAATGTTTGGATTCCTTTTGGCGGGTGTTAAAATCTTTTGGCGGGTATTTGGAATGTTTTGGGTTGCTTTCATTTGTTTTGATTATGTTTTGGTAAGTTATTGAAAGTTTCGATCACTTCAGACTGGTTTGATAGTGTTTTGGCATCTTTTCAGAATGTTTTGATGAGTTTTGGCGGGTTCTAAACTACTTTGTCGGGTTTTTGGAATGTTTCAGTTGGTTATGATTTGTTTTTATGATGTTTTGGCCGGATTTCGGAATATTTTGGCTGGTTTTTGGAATGTTTCGGTTGGTTTATGATCTGTTTTTATGATGTTTTGCAAAGTTTTTTGAATGTTTTGATCAGTTCTGGCTGGTTTTCTAATGTTTTGGCATCTTTTCAGAATGTTTTGATGAGTTTTGCGGGTCTAAATCATTTTGGCGGGATTTTGGAATATTTTGGTTGGTTTTGATTTGTTTTGATGATGTTTTGGCGGGTTTTCGGAATGTTTTGGTTGGGTTTTAGAATGTTTTGTTTTCTCTTGTGTTGTTTATATTGTCTTGGCAGGTTTTGGAATGTTTGGATTCCTTTTGGCGGGTTTTAAAATATTTTGGCGGGTATTTGGAATGTTTTTTAACTGGTATTCGGAAGGTTTTGATTAGTTTTGACGGGTTTTGAATTATTTTGGCGGGTTTTTAGAAGGTTTAGGTTTGTTTTGATTTGTTTTGATTCTGTTTAGCCCAGTTTTTGATGTGTTTGGATTAGCTTTGGTGGGCTTTATCATGTTTTGTGAGGTTTTTTCGAATGTATTGATCAGTTCTGTCTGGTTTTCTATTTTGGCGGGTTTGAAAATATTTTTGGATGAGTTTTGGCGGGTTTGAAAATATTTTGGCTCTTTGCGCAGAGATGACGGTGCCGGTTGCGGTGCGCTGCGGGGCGCTCCTTCTGCGGAAAGACGCCTGGCAGCGGCACTTGGGACAGCTCCGCGTCTCCGTATTCTGCGTTTCTTGCCTTCTGCATCTCAGCAAAATGCTTTCCCACTAGGTCTAGCAAGGAGAAACTGTGGCAGCTGAGTAGATGTAGCCCGGCCCGCCCTTTGAAGTTGACAAGTTCTTGGCATCTCAGAGCCTCAAGGGAAGAGCAAGGTTATCTATGGTAGGCTGGGGCAGAACTAGCAGCAAGCAGAGCAAAGTTGTCCAAGAATAGCTTCCATTGGAATGCTAATGGCAATTGAAGAGGCAGGCCAGTGGCAAGCCACTAGCTTCTAGCAGTTTGAAAGTTGCAGACACAGTGCAGGTGTTGTGCGGCTTCCTTCTTGGCCTCCTAGAAGGTGCCGCCTTCTCCGTCTCTTGCTTGCCAATATGTTGCCGTGTTCCTCTTATTTTTTGGTTGGTTTTGAATTGTTTTTATGATGTTTTGGCGGGTTTTCAGAATGTTTTGGTGGTGTTTTAGAATGTTTTGTTTTCTCTTGTGTTGTTTATATTGTCTTGGCAGGTTTTGGAATGTTTGGATTCCTTTTGGCGGGTTTTAAAATCTTTTGGCGGGTATTTGGAATGTTTTGGTTTGCTTTCATTTGTTTTGATTATGTTTTGGCTAGTTATTGAAAGTTTCGATCACTTCAGACTGGTTTTCTAGTATTTTGGCATCTTTTCAGAATGTTTTGATGAGTTTTGGTGGGTTCTAAACTACTTTGTCGGGTTTTTGGAATGTTTCAGTTGGTTATGATTTGTTTTTATGATGTTTTGGCCGGATTTCGGAATATTTTGGCTGGTTTTTGGAATGTTTCGGTTGGTTTATGATTTGTTTTTATGATGTTTTGCCAAGTTTTTTGAATGTTTTGATCAGTTCTGGCTGGTTTTCTAATGTTTTGGCATCTTTTCAGAATGTTTTGATGAGTTTTGCGGGTCTAAATCATTTTGGCGGGATTTTGGAATATTTTGGTTGGTTTTGATTTGTTTTGATGATGTTTTGGCGGGTTTTCGGAATGTTTTGGTTGGGTTTTAGAATGTTTTGTTTTCTCTTGTGTTGTTTATATTGTCTTGGCAGGTTTTGGAATGTTTGGATTCATTTTGGCGGGTTTTAAAATATTTTGGCGGGTATTTGGAATGTTTTTTAACGGGTATTCGGAAGGTTTTGATTAGTTTTGACGGGTTTTGAATTATTTTGGCGGGTTTTTAGAAGGTTTAGGTTTGTTGTGATTTGTTTTGATTCTGTTTAGCCCAGTTTTTGATGTGTTTGGATTAGCTTTGGTGGGCTTTATCATGTTTTGTCAGGTTTTTTCGAATGTATTGATCACTTCTGTCTGGTTTTCTATTTTGGCGGGTTTGAAAATAGTTTTGGATGAGTTTTGGCGGGTTTTAAAATATTTTGGCTCTTTGCGCAGAGATGACGGTGCCGGTTGCGGTGCGCTCCGGGGCGCTCCTTCTGCGGAAAGACGCCTGGCAGCGGCACTTGGGACAGCTCCGCGTCTCCGTATTCTGTGTTTCTTGCCTTCTGCATCTCAGCAAAATGCTTTCCCACTAGGTCTAGCAAGGAGAAATTGTGGCAGCTGAGTAGATGTAGCCCGGCCCACCCTTTGAAGTTGACAAGTTCTTGGCATCTCAGAGCCTCAAGGGAAGAGCAAGGTTATCTATGGTAGGCTGGGGCAGAACTAGCAGCAAGCAGAGCAAAGTTGTCCAAGAATAGCTTCCATTGGAATGCTAATGGCAATTGAAGAGGCAGGCCAGTGGCAAGCCACTAGCTTCTAGCAGTTTGAAAGTTGCAGACACAGTGCAGGTGTTGTGCGGCTTCCTTCTTGGCCTCCTAGAAGGTGCCGCGCTCTCTGTCTCTTGCTTGCCAATATGTTGCCGTGTTCCTCTTATTGTTTGGTTTGTTTTGATTTGTTTTTATGATGTTTTGGTGGGTTTTCGGAATGTTTTGGTGGTGTTTTAGAATGTTTTGTTTTCTCTTGTGTTGTTTATATTGTCTTGGCCGGTTTTGGAATGTTTGGATTCGTTTTGGCGGGTTTTCAAATCTTTTGGCGGGTATTTGGAATGTTTTGGTTTGCTTTCATTTGTTTTGATTATGTTTTGGCAAGTTATTGAAAGTTTGGATCACTTCTTACTGGTTTTCTAGTATTTTGGCATCTTTTCAGAATGTTTTGATGAGTTTTGGCGGGTTCTAAACTACTTTGTCGGGTTTTTGGAATGTTTCGGTTGGTTATGATTTGTTTTTATGATGTTTTGGCCGGATTTCGGAATATTTTGGCTGGTTTTTGGAATGTTTCGGTTGGTTTATGATTTGTTTTTATGATGTTTTGCAAAGTTTTTTGAATGTTTTGATCAGTTCTGGCAGGTTTTCTAATGTTTTGGCATCTTTTCAGAATGTTTTGATGAGTTTTGCGGGTCTAAATCATTTTGGAGGGATTTTGGAATATTTTGGTTGGTTTTGATTTGTTTTGATGATGTTTTGGCGGGATTTCGGAATGTTTTGGTTGGGTTTTAGAATGTTTTGTTTTCTCTTGTGTTGTTTATATTGTCTTGGCAGGTTTTGGAATGTTTGGATTCCTTTTGGCGGGTTTTAAAATCTTTTGGCGGGTATTTGGAATGTTTTTTAACGGGTATTCGGAAGGTTTTGATTAGTTTTGACGGGTTTTGAATTATTTTGGCGGGTTTTTAGAAGATTTAGGTTTGTTTTGATTTGTTTTGATTCTGTTTAGCCCAGTTTTTGATGTGTTTGGATTAGCTTTGGTGGGCTTTATCATGTTTTGTGAGGTTTTTTCGAATGTATTGATCAGTTCTGTCTGGTTTTCTATTTTGGCGGGTTTGAAAATATTTTTGGATGAGTTTTGGCGGGTTTTAAAATCTTTTGGCGGGTATTTGGAATGTTTTGGTTTGCTTTCATTTGTTTTGATTATGTTTTGGCTAGTTATTGAAAGTTTGGATCACTTCTTACTGGTTTTCTAGTATTTTGGCATCTTTTCAGAATGTTTTGATGAGTTTTGGCGGGTTCTAAACTACTTTGTCGGGTTTTTGGAATGTTTCGGTTGGTTATGATTTGTTTTTATGATGTTTTGGCCGGATTTCGGAATATTTTGGCTGGTTTTTGGAATGTTTCGGTTGGTTTATGATTTGTTTTTATGATGTTTTGCAAAGTTTTTTGAATGTTTTGATCAGTTCTGGCTGGTTTTCTAATGTTTTGGCATCTTTTCAGAATGTTTTGATGAGTTTTGCGGGTCTAAATCATTTTGGCGGGATTTTGGAATATTTTGGTTGGTTTTGATTTGTTTTGATGATGTTTTGGCGGGTTTTCGGAATGTTTTGGTTGGATTTTAGAATGTTTTGTTTTCTCTTGTGTTGTTTATATTGTCTTGGCAGGTTTTGGAATGTTTGGATTCCTTTTGGCGGGTTTTAAAATCTTTTGGCGGGTATTTGGAATGATTTTTAACGGGTATTCGGAAGGTTTTGATTAGTTTTGACGGGTTTTGAATTATTTTGGCGGGTTTTTAGAAGATTTAGGTTTGTTTTGATTTGTTTTGATTCTGTTTAGCCCAGTTTTTGATGTGTTTGGATTAGCTTTGGTGGGCTTTATCATGTTTTGTGAGGTTTTTTCGAATGTATTGATCACTTCTGTCTGGTTTTCTATTTTGGCGGGTTTGAAAATAGTTTTGGATGAGTTTTGGCGGGTTTGAAAATATTTTGGCTCTTTGCGCAGAGATGACGGTGCCGGTTGCGGTGCGCTCCGGGGCGCTCCTTCTGCGGAAAGACGCCTGGCAGCGGCACTTGGGACAGCTCCGCGTCTCCGTATTCTGTGTTTCTTGCCTTCTGCATCTCAGCAAAATGCTTTCCCACTAGGTCTAGCAAGGAGAAACTGTGGCAGCTGAGTAGATGTAGCCCGGCCCACCCTTTGAAGTTGACAAGTTCTTGGCATCTCAGAGCCTCAAGGGAAGAGCAAGGTTATCTATGGTAGGCTGGGGCAGAACTAGCAGCAAGCAGAGCAAAGTTGTCCAAGAATAGCTTCCATTGGAATGCTAATGGCAATTGAAGAGGCAGGCCAGTGGCAAGCCACTAGCTTCTAGCAGTTTGAAAGTTGCAGACACAGTGCAGGTGTTGTGCGGCTTCCTTCTTGGCCTCCTAGAAGGTGCCGCGCTCTCTGTCTCTTGCTTGCCAATATGTTGCCGTGTTCCTCTTATTGTTTGGTTTGTTTTGATTTGTTTTTATGATGATTTGGTGGGTTTTCGGAATGTTTTGGTGGTGTTTTAGAATGTTTTGTTTTCTCTTGTGTTGTTTATATTGTCTTGGCAGGTTTTGGAATGTTTGGATTCGTTTTGGCGGGTTTTCAAATCTTTTGGCGGGTATTTGGAATGTTTTGGTTTGCCTTCATTTGTTTTGATTATGTTTTGGCTAGTTATTGAAAGTTTCGATCACTTCAGACTGGTTTTCTAGTATTTTGGCATCTTTTCAGAATGTTTTGATGAGTTTTGGCGGGTTCTAAACTACTTTGTCGGGTTTTTGGAATGTTTCAGTTGGTTATGATTTGTTTTTATGATGTTTTGGCCGGATTTCGGAATATTTTGGCTGGTTTTTGGAATGTTTCGGTTGGTTTATGATTTGTTTTTATGATGTTTTGCAAAGTTTTTTGAATGTTTTGATCAGTTCTGGCTGGTTTTCTAATGTTTTGGCATCTTTTCAGAATGTTTTGATGAGTTTTGCGGGTCTAAATCATTTTGGCGGGATTTTGGAATATTTTGGTTGGTTTTGATTTGTTTTGATGATGTTTTGGCGGGTTTTCGGAATGTTTTGGTTGGGTTTTAGAATGTTTTGTTTTCTCTTGTGTTGTTTATATTGTCTTGGCAGGTTTTGGAATGTTTGGATTCCTTTTGGCGGGTTTTAAAATCTTTTGGCGGGTATTTGGATTGTTTTTTAACGGGTATTCGGAAGGTTTTGATTAGTTTTGACGGGTTTTGAATTATTTTGGCGGGTTTTTAGAAGGTTTAGGTTTGTTTTGATTTGTTTTGATTCTGTTTAGCCCAGTTTTTGATGTGTTTGGATTAGCTTTGGTGGGCTTTATCATGTTTTGTGAGGTTTTTTCGAATGTATTGATCACTTCTGTCTGGTTTTCTATTTTGGCGGGTTTGAAAATACTTTTGGATGAGTTTTGGCGGGTTTGAAAATATTTTGGCTCTTTGCGCAGAGATGACGGTGCCGGTTGCGGTGCGCTCCGGGGCGCTCCTTCTGCGGAAAGACGCCTGGCAGCGGCACTTGGGACAGCTCCGCGTCTCCGTATTCTGCGTTTCTTGCCTTCTGCATCTCAGCAAAATGCTTTCCCACTAGGTCTAGCAAGGAGAAACTGTGGCAGCTGAGTAGATGTAGCCCGGCCCGCCCTTTGAAGTTGACAAGTTCTTGGCATCTCAGAGCCTCAAGGGAAGAGCAAGGTTATCTATGGTAGGCTGGGGCAGAACTAGCAGCAAGCAGAGCAAAGTTGTCCAAGAATAGCTTCCATTGGAATGCTAATGGCAATTGAAGAGGCAGGCCAGTGGCAAGCCACTAGCTTCTAGCAGTTTGAAAGTTGCAGACACAGTGCAGGTGTTGTGCGGCTTCCTTCTTGGCCTCCTAGAAGGTGCCGCGCTCTCTGTCTCTTGCTTGCCAATATGTTGCCGTGTTCCTCTTATTTTTTGGTTGGTTTTGAATTGTTTTTATGATGTTTTGGCGGGTTTTCAGAATGTTTTGGTGGTGTTTTAGAATGTTTTGTTTTCTCTTGTGTTGTTTATATTGTCTTGGCAGGTTTTGGAATGTTTGGATTCCTTTTGGCGGGTTTTAAAATCTTTTGGCGGGTATTTGGAATGTTTTGGTTTGCTTTCATTTGTTTTGATTATGTTTTGGCTAGTTATTGAAAGTTTCGATCACTTCAGACTGGTTTTCTAGTATTTTGGCATCTTTTCAGAATGTTTTGATGAGTTTTGGCGGGTTCTAAACTACTTTGTCGGGTTTTTGGAATGTTTCAGTTGGTTATGATTTGTTTTTATGATGTTTTGGCCGGATTTCGGAATATTTTGGCTGGTTTTTGGAATGTTTCGGTTGGTTTATGATTTGTTTTTATGATGTTTTGCCAAGTTTTTTGAATGTTTTGATCAGTTCTGGCTGGTTTTCTAATGTTTTGGCATCTTTTCAGAATGTTTTGATGAGTTTTGCGGGTCTAAATCATTTTGGCGGGATTTTGGAATATTTTGGTTGGTTTTGATTTGTTTTGATGATGTTTTGGCGGGTTTTCGGAATGTTTTGGTTGGGTTTTAGAATGTTTTGTTTTCTCTTGTGTTGTTTATATTGTCTTGGCAGGTTTTGGAATGTTTGGATTCATTTTGGCGGGTTTTAAAATATTTTGGCGGGTATTTGGAATGTTTTTTAACGGGTATTCGGAAGGTTTTGATTAGTTTTGACGGGTTTTGAATTATTTTGGCGGGTTTTTAGAAGGTTTAGGTTTGTTGTGATTTGTTTTGATTCTGTTTAGCCCAGTTTTTGATGTGTTTGGATTAGCTTTGGTGGGCTTTATCATGTTTTGTGAGGTTTTTTCGAATGTATTGATCACTTCTGTCTGGTTTTCTATTTTGGCGGGTTTGAAAATAGTTTTGGATGAGTTTTGGCGGGTTTGAAAATATTTTGGCTCTTTGCGCAGAGATGACGGTGCCGGTTGCGGTGCGCTCCGGGGCGCTCCTTCTGCGGAAAGACGCCTGGCAGCGGCACTTGGGACAGCTCCGCGTCTCCGTATTCTGTGTTTCTTGCCTTCTGCATCTCAGCAAAATGCTTTCCCACTAGGTCTAGCAAGGAGAAATTGTGGCAGCTGAGTAGATGTAGCCCGGCCCACCCTTTGAAGTTGACAAGTTCTTGGCATCTCAGAGCCTCAAGGGAAGAGCAAGGTTATCTATGGTAGGCTGGGGCAGAACTAGCAGCAAGCAGAGCAAAGTTGTCCAAGAATAGCTTCCATTGGAATGCTAATGGCAATTGAAGAGGCAGGCCAGTGGCAAGCCACTAGCTTCTAGCAGTTTGAAAGTTGCAGACACAGTGCAGGTGTTGTGCGGCTTCCTTCTTGGCCTCCTAGAAGGTGCCGCGCTCTCTGTCTCTTGCTTGCCAATATGTTGCCGTGTTCCTCTTATTGTTTGGTTTGTTTTGATTTGTTTTTATGATGTTTTGGTGGGTTTTCGGAATGTTTTGGTGGTGTTTTAGAATGTTTTGTTTTCTCTTGTGTTGTTTATATTGTCTTGGCCGGTTTTGGAATGTTTGGATTCGTTTTGGCGGGTTTTCAAATCTTTTGGCGGGTATTTGGAATGTTTTGGTTTGCTTTCATTTGTTTTGATTATGTTTTGGCAAGTTATTGAAAGTTTGGATCACTTCTTACTGGTTTTCTAGTATTTTGGCATCTTTTCAGAATGTTTTGATGAGTTTTGGCGGGTTCTAAACTACTTTGTCGGGTTTTTGGAATGTTTCGGTTGGTTATGATTTGTTTTTATGATGTTTTGGCCGGATTTCGGAATATTTTGGCTGGTTTTTGGAATGTTTCGGTTGGTTTATGATTTGTTTTTATGATGTTTTGCAAAGTTTTTTGAATGTTTTGATCAGTTCTGGCTGGTTTTCTAATGTTTTGGCATCTTTTCAGAATGTTTTGATGAGTTTTGCGGGTCTAAATCATTTTGGCGGGATTTTGGAATATTTTGGTTGGTTTTGATTTGTTTTGATGATGTTTTGGCGGGATTTCGGAATGTTTTGGTTGGGTTTTAGAATGTTTTGTTTTCTCTTGTGTTGTTTATATTGTCTTGGCAGGTTTTGGAATGTTTGGATTCCTTTTGGCGGGTTTTAAAATCTTTTGGCGGGTATTTGGAATGTTTTTTAACGGGTATTCGGAAGGTTTTGATTAGTTTTGACGGGTTTTGAATTATTTTGGCGGGTTTTTAGAAGATTTAGGTTTGTTTTGATTTGTTTTGATTCTGTTTAGCCCAGTTTTTGATGTGTTTGGATTAGCTTTGGTGGGCTTTATCATGTTTTGTCAGGTTTTTTCGAATGTATTGATCACTTCTGTCTGGTTTTCTATTTTGGCGGGTTTGAAAATATTTTTGGATGAGTTTTGGCGGGTTTTAAAATCTTTTGGCGGGTATTTGGAATGTTTTGGGTTGCTTTCATTTGTTTTGATTATGTTTTGGCAAGTTATTGAAAGTTTGGATCACTTCTTACTGGTTTTCTAGTATTTTGGCATCTTTTCAGAATGTTTTGATGAGTTTTGGCGGGTTCTAAACTACTTTGTTGGGTTTTTGGAATGTTTCGGTTGGTTATGATTTGTTTTTATGATGTTTTGGCCGGATTTCGGAATATTTTGGCTGGTTTTTGGAATGTTTCGGTTGGTTTATGATTTGTTTTTATGATGTTTTGCAAAGTTTTTTGAATGTTTTGATCAGTTCTGGCTGGTTTTCTAATGTTTTGGCATCTTTTCAGAATGTTTTGATGAGTTTTGCGGGTCTAAATCATTTTGGCGGGATTTTGGAATATTTTGGTTGGTTTTGATTTGTTTTGATGATGTTTTGGCGGGTTTTCGGAATGTTTTGGTTGGGTTTTAGAATGTTTTGTTTTCTCTTGTGTTGTTTATATTGTCTTGGCAGGTTTTGGAATGTTTGGATTCCTTTTGGCGGGTTTTAAAATCTTTTGGCGGGTATTTGGAATGTTTTTTAACGGGTATTCGGAAGGTTTTGATTAGTTTTGACGGGTTTTGAATTATTTTGGCGGGTTTTTAGAAGATTTAGGTTTGTTTTGATTTGTTTTGATTCTGTTTCGCCCAGTTTTTGATGTGTTTGGATTAGCTTTGGTGGGCTTTATCATGTTTTGTCAGGTTTTTTCGAATGTATTGATCACTTCTGTCTGGTTTTCTATTTTGGCGGGTTTGAAAATAGTTGTGGATGAGTTTTGGCGGGTTTGAAAATATTTTGGCTCTTTGCGCAGAGATGACGGTGCCGGTTGCGGTGCGCTCCGGGGCGCTCCTTCTGCGGAAAGACGCCTGGCAGCGGCACTTGGGACAGCTCCGCGTCTCCGTATTCTGTGTTTCTTGCCTTCTGCATCTCAGCAAAATGCTTTCCCACTAGGTCTAGCAAGGAGAAACTGTGGCAGCTGAGTAGATGTAGCCCGGCCCACCCTTTGAAGTTGACAAGTTCTTGGCATCTCAGAGCCTCAAGGGAAGAGCAAGGTTATCTATGGTAGGCTGGGGCAGAACTAGCAGCAAGCAGAGCAAAGTTGTCCAAGAATAGCTTCCATTGGAATGCTAATGGCAATTGAAGAGGCAGGCCAGTGGCAAGCCACTAGCTTCTAGCAGTTTGAAAGTTGCAGACACAGTGCAGGTGTTGTGCGGCTTCCTTCTTGGCCTCCTAGAAGGTGCCGCGCTCTCTGTCTCTTGCTTGCCAATATGTTGCCGTGTTCCTCTTATTGTTTGGTTTGTTTTGATTTGTTTTTATGATGTTTTGGTGGGTTTTCGGAATGTTTTGGTGGTGTTTTAGAATGTTTTGTTTTCTCTTGTGTTGTTTATATTGTCTTGGCAGGTTGTGGAACGTTTGGATTCGTTTTGGCGGGTTTTCAAATCTTTTGGCGGGTATTTGGAATGTTTTGGTTTGCTTTCATTTGTTTTGATTATGTTTTGGCTAGTTATTGAAAGTTTCGATCACTTCAGACTGGTTTTCTAGTATTTTGGCATCTTTTCAGAATGTTTTGATGAGTTTTGGCGGGTTCTAAACTACTTTGTCGGGTTTTTGGAATGTTTCAGTTGGTTATGATTTGTTTTTATGATGTTTTGGCCGGATTTCGGAATATTTTGGCTGGTTTTTGGAATGTTTCGGTTGGTTTATGATTTGTTTTTATGATGTTTTGCAAAGTTTTTTGAATGTTTTGATCAGTTCTGGCTGGTTTTCTAATGTTTTGGCATCTTTTCAGAATGTTTTGATGAGTTTTGCGGGTCTAAATCATTTTGGCGGGATTTTGGAATATTTTGGTTGGTTTTGATTTGTTTTGATGATGTTTTGGCGGGTTTTCGGAATGTTTTGGTTGGGTTTTAGAATGTTTTGTTTTCTCTTGTGTTGTTTATATTGTCTTGGCAGGTTTTGGAATGTTTGGATTCCTTTTGGCGGGTTTTAAAATCTTTTGGCGGGTATTTGGAATGTTTTTTAACGGGTATTCGGAAGGTTTTGATTAGTTTTGACGGGTTTTGAATTATTTTGGCGGGTTTTTAGAAGGTTTAGGTTTGTTTTGATTTGTTTTGATTCTGTTTAGCCCAGTTTTTGATGTGTTTGGATTAGCTTTGGTGGGCTTTATCATGTTTTGTGAGGTTTTTTCGAATGTATTGATCACTTCTGTCTGGTTTTCTATTTTGGCGGGTTTGAAAATAGTTGTGGATGAGTTTTGGCGGGTTTGAAAATATTTTGGCTCTTTGCGCAGAGATGACGGTGCCGGTTGCGGTGCGCTCCGGGGCGCTCCTTCTGCGGAAAGACGCCTGGCAGCGGCACTTGGGACAGCTCCGCGTCTCCGTATTCTGTGTTTCTTGCCTTCTGCATCTCAGCAAAATGCTTTCCCACTAGGTCTAGCAAGGAGAAACTGTGGCAGCTGAGTAGATGTAGCCCGGCCCACCCTTTGAAGTTGACAAGTTCTTGGCATCTCAGAGCCTCAAGGGAAGAGCAAGGTTATCTATGGTAGGCTGGGGCAGAACTAGCAGCAAGCAGAGCAAAGTTGTCCAAGAATAGCTTCCATTGGAATGCTAATGGCAATTGAAGAGGCAGGCCAGTGGCAAGCCACTAGCTTCTAGCAGTTTGAAAGTTGCAGACACAGTGCAGGTGTTGTGCGGCTTCCTTCTTGGCCTCCTAGAAGGTGCCGCGCTCTCTGTCTCTTGCTTGCCAATATGTTGCCGTGTTCCTCTTATTGTTTGGTTTGTTTTGATTTGTTTTTATGATGATTTGGTGGGTTTTCGGAATGTTTTGGTGGTGTTTTAGAATGTTTTGTTTTCTCTTGTGTTGTTTATATTGTCTTGGCAGGTTTTGGAATGTTTGGATTCGTTTTGGCGGGTTTTCAAATCTTTTGGCGGGTATTTGGAATGTTTTGGTTTGCCTTCATTTGTTTTGATTATGTTTTGGCTAGTTATTGAAAGTTTCGATCACTTCAGACTGGTTTTCTAGTATTTTGGCATCTTTTCAGAATGTTTTGATGAGTTTTGGCGGGTTCTAAACTACTTTGTCGGGTTTTTGGAATGTTTCAGTTGGTTATGATTTGTTTTTATGATGTTTTGGCCGGATTTCGGAATATTTTGGCTGGTTTTTGGAATGTTTCGGTTGGTTTATGATTTGTTTTTATGATGTTTTGCAAAGTTTTTTGAATGTTTTGATCAGTTCTGGCTGGTTTTCTAATGTTTTGGCATCTTTTCAGAATGTTTTGATGAGTTTTGCGGGTCTAAATCATTTTGGCGGGATTTTGGAATATTTTGGTTGGTTTTGATTTGTTTTGATGATGTTTTGGCGGGTTTTCGGAATGTTTTGGTTGGGTTTTAGAATGTTTTGTTTTCTCTTGTGTTGTTTATATTGTCTTGGCAGGTTTTGGAATGTTTGGATTCCTTTTGGCGGGTTTTAAAATCTTTTGGCGGGTATTTGGAATGTTTTTTAACGGGTATTCGGAAGGTTTTGATTAGTTTTGACGGGTTTTGAATTATTTTGGCGGGTTTTTAGAAGGTTTAGGTTTGTTTTGATTTGTTTTGATTCTGTTTAGCCCAGTTTTTGATGTGTTTGGATTAGCTTTGGTGGGCTTTATCATGTTTTGTGAGGTTTTTTCGAATGTATTGATCAGTTCTGTCTGGTTTTCTATTTTGGCGGGTTTGAAAATAGTTGTGGATGAGTTTTGGCGGGTTTGAAAATATTTTGGCTCTTTGCGCAGAGATGACGGTGCCGGTTGCGGTGCGCTCCGGGGCGCTCCTTCTGCGGAAAGACGCCTGGCAGCGGCACTTGGGACAGCTCCGCATCTCCGTATTCTGCGTTTCTTGCCTTCTGCATCTCAGCAAAATGCTTTCCCACTAGGTCTAGCAAGGAGAAACTGTGGCAGCTGAGTAGATGTAGCCCGGCCCACCCTTTGAAGTTGACAAGTTCTTGGCATCTCAGAGCCTCAAGGGAAGAGCAAGGTTATCTATGGTAGGCTGGGGCAGAACTAGCAGCAAGCAGAGCAAAGTTGTCCAAGAATAGCTTCCATTGGAATGCTAATGGCAATTGAAGAGGCAGGCCAGTGGCAAGCCACTAGCTTCTAGCAGTTTGAAAGTTGCAGACACAGTGCAGGTGTTGTGCGGCTTCCTTCTTGGCCTCCTAGAAGGTGCCGCGCTCTCTGTCTCTTGCTTGCCAATATGTTGCCGTGTTCCTCTTATTTTTTGGTTGGTTTTGAATTGTTTTTATGATGTTTTGGCGGGTTTTCAGAATGTTTTGGTGGTGTTTTAGAATGTTTTGTTTTCTCTTGTGTTGTTTATATTGTCTTGGCAGGTTTTGGAATGTTTGGATTCCTTTTGGCGGGTGTTAAAATCTTTTGGCGGGTATTTGGAATGTTTTGGGTTGCTTTCATTTGTTTTGATTATGTTTTGGTAAGTTATTGAAAGTTTCGATCACTTCAGACTGGTTTGATAGTGTTTTGGCATCTTTTCAGAATGTTTTGATGAGTTTTGGCGGGTTCTAAACTACTTTGTCGGGTTTTTGGAATGTTTCAGTTGGTTATGATTTGTTTTTATGATGTTTTGGCCGGATTTCGGAATATTTTGGCTGGTTTTTGGAATGTTTCGGTTGGTTTATGATCTGTTTTTATGATGTTTTGCAAAGTTTTTTGAATGTTTTGATCAGTTCTGGCTGGTTTTCTAATGTTTTGGCATCTTTTCAGAATGTTTTGATGAGTTTTGCGGGTCTAAATCATTTTGGCGGGATTTTGGAATATTTTGGTTGGTTTTGATTTGTTTTGATGATGTTTTGGCGGGTTTTCGGAATGTTTTGGTTGGGTTTTAGAATGTTTTGTTTTCTCTTGTGTTGTTTATATTGTCTTGGCAGGTTTTGGAATGTTTGGATTCCTTTTGGCGGGTTTTAAAATATTTTGGCGGGTATTTGGAATGTTTTTTAACTGGTATTCGGAAGGTTTTGATTAGTTTTGACGGGTTTTGAATTATTTTGGCGGGTTTTTAGAAGGTTTAGGTTTGTTTTGATTTGTTTTGATTCTGTTTAGCCCAGTTTTTGATGTGTTTGGATTAGCTTTGGTGGGCTTTATCATGTTTTGTGAGGTTTTTTCGAATGTATTGATCAGTTCTGTCTGGTTTTCTATTTTGGCGGGTTTGAAAATATTTTTGGATGAGTTTTGGCGGGTTTGAAAATATTTTGGCTCTTTGCGCAGAGATGACGGTGCCGGTTGCGGTGCGCTGCGGGGCGCTCCTTCTGCGGAAAGACGCCTGGCAGCGGCACTTGGGACAGCTCCGCGTCTCCGTATTCTGCGTTTCTTGCCTTCTGCATCTCAGCAAAATGCTTTCCCACTAGGTCTAGCAAGGAGAAACTGTGGCAGCTGAGTAGATGTAGCCCGGCCCGCCCTTTGAAGTTGACAAGTTCTTGGCATCTCAGAGCCTCAAGGGAAGAGCAAGGTTATCTATGGTAGGCTGGGGCAGAACTAGCAGCAAGCAGAGCAAAGTTGTCCAAGAATAGCTTCCATTGGAATGCTAATGGCAATTGAAGAGGCAGGCCAGTGGCAAGCCACTAGCTTCTAGCAGTTTGAAAGTTGCAGACACAGTGCAGGTGTTGTGCGGCTTCCTTCTTGGCCTCCTAGAAGGTGCCGCCTTCTCCGTCTCTTGCTTGCCAATATGTTGCCGTGTTCCTCTTATTTTTTGGTTGGTTTTGAATTGTTTTTATGATGTTTTGGCGGGTTTTCAGAATGTTTTGGTGGTGTTTTAGAATGTTTTGTTTTCTCTTGTGTTGTTTATATTGTCTTGGCAGGTTTTGGAATGTTTGGATTCCTTTTGGCGGGTTTTAAAATCTTTTGGCGGGTATTTGGAATGTTTTGGTTTGCTTTCATTTGTTTTGATTATGTTTTGGCTAGTTATTGAAAGTTTCGATCACTTCAGACTGGTTTTCTAGTATTTTGGCATCTTTTCAGAATGTTTTGATGAGTTTTGGTGGGTTCTAAACTACTTTGTCGGGTTTTTGGAATGTTTCAGTTGGTTATGATTTGTTTTTATGATGTTTTGGCCGGATTTCGGAATATTTTGGCTGGTTTTTGGAATGTTTCGGTTGGTTTATGATTTGTTTTTATGATGTTTTGCCAAGTTTTTTGAATGTTTTGATCAGTTCTGGCTGGTTTTCTAATGTTTTGGCATCTTTTCAGAATGTTTTGATGAGTTTTGCGGGTCTAAATCATTTTGGCGGGATTTTGGAATATTTTGGTTGGTTTTGATTTGTTTTGATGATGTTTTGGCGGGTTTTCGGAATGTTTTGGTTGGGTTTTAGAATGTTTTGTTTTCTCTTGTGTTGTTTATATTGTCTTGGCAGGTTTTGGAATGTTTGGATTCATTTTGGCGGGTTTTAAAATATTTTGGCGGGTATTTGGAATGTTTTTTAACGGGTATTCGGAAGGTTTTGATTAGTTTTGACGGGTTTTGAATTATTTTGGCGGGTTTTTAGAAGGTTTAGGTTTGTTGTGATTTGTTTTGATTCTGTTTAGCCCAGTTTTTGATGTGTTTGGATTAGCTTTGGTGGGCTTTATCATGTTTTGTCAGGTTTTTTCGAATGTATTGATCACTTCTGTCTGGTTTTCTATTTTGGCGGGTTTGAAAATAGTTTTGGATGAGTTTTGGCGGGTTTTAAAATATTTTGGCTCTTTGCGCAGAGATGACGGTGCCGGTTGCGGTGCGCTCCGGGGCGCTCCTTCTGCGGAAAGACGCCTGGCAGCGGCACTTGGGACAGCTCCGCGTCTCCGTATTCTGTGTTTCTTGCCTTCTGCATCTCAGCAAAATGCTTTCCCACTAGGTCTAGCAAGGAGAAATTGTGGCAGCTGAGTAGATGTAGCCCGGCCCACCCTTTGAAGTTGACAAGTTCTTGGCATCTCAGAGCCTCAAGGGAAGAGCAAGGTTATCTATGGTAGGCTGGGGCAGAACTAGCAGCAAGCAGAGCAAAGTTGTCCAAGAATAGCTTCCATTGGAATGCTAATGGCAATTGAAGAGGCAGGCCAGTGGCAAGCCACTAGCTTCTAGCAGTTTGAAAGTTGCAGACACAGTGCAGGTGTTGTGCGGCTTCCTTCTTGGCCTCCTAGAAGGTGCCGCGCTCTCTGTCTCTTGCTTGCCAATATGTTGCCGTGTTCCTCTTATTGTTTGGTTTGTTTTGATTTGTTTTTATGATGTTTTGGTGGGTTTTCGGAATGTTTTGGTGGTGTTTTAGAATGTTTTGTTTTCTCTTGTGTTGTTTATATTGTCTTGGCCGGTTTTGGAATGTTTGGATTCGTTTTGGCGGGTTTTCAAATCTTTTGGCGGGTATTTGGAATGTTTTGGTTTGCTTTCATTTGTTTTGATTATGTTTTGGCAAGTTATTGAAAGTTTGGATCACTTCTTACTGGTTTTCTAGTATTTTGGCATCTTTTCAGAATGTTTTGATGAGTTTTGGCGGGTTCTAAACTACTTTGTCGGGTTTTTGGAATGTTTCGGTTGGTTATGATTTGTTTTTATGATGTTTTGGCCGGATTTCGGAATATTTTGGCTGGTTTTTGGAATGTTTCGGTTGGTTTATGATTTGTTTTTATGATGTTTTGCAAAGTTTTTTGAATGTTTTGATCAGTTCTGGCAGGTTTTCTAATGTTTTGGCATCTTTTCAGAATGTTTTGATGAGTTTTGCGGGTCTAAATCATTTTGGAGGGATTTTGGAATATTTTGGTTGGTTTTGATTTGTTTTGATGATGTTTTGGCGGGATTTCGGAATGTTTTGGTTGGGTTTTAGAATGTTTTGTTTTCTCTTGTGTTGTTTATATTGTCTTGGCAGGTTTTGGAATGTTTGGATTCCTTTTGGCGGGTTTTAAAATCTTTTGGCGGGTATTTGGAATGTTTTTTAACGGGTATTCGGAAGGTTTTGATTAGTTTTGACGGGTTTTGAATTATTTTGGCGGGTTTTTAGAAGATTTAGGTTTGTTTTGATTTGTTTTGATTCTGTTTAGCCCAGTTTTTGATGTGTTTGGATTAGCTTTGGTGGGCTTTATCATGTTTTGTGAGGTTTTTTCGAATGTATTGATCAGTTCTGTCTGGTTTTCTATTTTGGCGGGTTTGAAAATATTTTTGGATGAGTTTTGGCGGGTTTTAAAATCTTTTGGCGGGTATTTGGAATGTTTTGGTTTGCTTTCATTTGTTTTGATTATGTTTTGGCTAGTTATTGAAAGTTTGGATCACTTCTTACTGGTTTTCTAGTATTTTGGCATCTTTTCAGAATGTTTTGATGAGTTTTGGCGGGTTCTAAACTACTTTGTCGGGTTTTTGGAATGTTTCGGTTGGTTATGATTTGTTTTTATGATGTTTTGGCCGGATTTCGGAATATTTTGGCTGGTTTTTGGAATGTTTCGGTTGGTTTATGATTTGTTTTTATGATGTTTTGCAAAGTTTTTTGAATGTTTTGATCAGTTCTGGCTGGTTTTCTAATGTTTTGGCATCTTTTCAGAATGTTTTGATGAGTTTTGCGGGTCTAAATCATTTTGGCGGGATTTTGGAATATTTTGGTTGGTTTTGATTTGTTTTGATGATGTTTTGGCGGGTTTTCGGAATGTTTTGGTTGGATTTTAGAATGTTTTGTTTTCTCTTGTGTTGTTTATATTGTCTTGGCAGGTTTTGGAATGTTTGGATTCCTTTTGGCGGGTTTTAAAATCTTTTGGCGGGTATTTGGAATGATTTTTAACGGGTATTCGGAAGGTTTTGATTAGTTTTGACGGGTTTTGAATTATTTTGGCGGGTTTTTAGAAGATTTAGGTTTGTTTTGATTTGTTTTGATTCTGTTTAGCCCAGTTTTTGATGTGTTTGGATTAGCTTTGGTGGGCTTTATCATGTTTTGTGAGGTTTTTTCGAATGTATTGATCACTTCTGTCTGGTTTTCTATTTTGGCGGGTTTGAAAATAGTTTTGGATGAGTTTTGGCGGGTTTGAAAATATTTTGGCTCTTTGCGCAGAGATGACGGTGCCGGTTGCGGTGCGCTCCGGGGCGCTCCTTCTGCGGAAAGACGCCTGGCAGCGGCACTTGGGACAGCTCCGCGTCTCCGTATTCTGTGTTTCTTGCCTTCTGCATCTCAGCAAAATGCTTTCCCACTAGGTCTAGCAAGGAGAAACTGTGGCAGCTGAGTAGATGTAGCCCGGCCCACCCTTTGAAGTTGACAAGTTCTTGGCATCTCAGAGCCTCAAGGGAAGAGCAAGGTTATCTATGGTAGGCTGGGGCAGAACTAGCAGCAAGCAGAGCAAAGTTGTCCAAGAATAGCTTCCATTGGAATGCTAATGGCAATTGAAGAGGCAGGCCAGTGGCAAGCCACTAGCTTCTAGCAGTTTGAAAGTTGCAGACACAGTGCAGGTGTTGTGCGGCTTCCTTCTTGGCCTCCTAGAAGGTGCCGCGCTCTCTGTCTCTTGCTTGCCAATATGTTGCCGTGTTCCTCTTATTGTTTGGTTTGTTTTGATTTGTTTTTATGATGATTTGGTGGGTTTTCGGAATGTTTTGGTGGTGTTTTAGAATGTTTTGTTTTCTCTTGTGTTGTTTATATTGTCTTGGCAGGTTTTGGAATGTTTGGATTCGTTTTGGCGGGTTTTCAAATCTTTTGGCGGGTATTTGGAATGTTTTGGTTTGCCTTCATTTGTTTTGATTATGTTTTGGCTAGTTATTGAAAGTTTCGATCACTTCAGACTGGTTTTCTAGTATTTTGGCATCTTTTCAGAATGTTTTGATGAGTTTTGGCGGGTTCTAAACTACTTTGTCGGGTTTTTGGAATGTTTCAGTTGGTTATGATTTGTTTTTATGATGTTTTGGCCGGATTTCGGAATATTTTGGCTGGTTTTTGGAATGTTTCGGTTGGTTTATGATTTGTTTTTATGATGTTTTGCAAAGTTTTTTGAATGTTTTGATCAGTTCTGGCTGGTTTTCTAATGTTTTGGCATCTTTTCAGAATGTTTTGATGAGTTTTGCGGGTCTAAATCATTTTGGCGGGATTTTGGAATATTTTGGTTGGTTTTGATTTGTTTTGATGATGTTTTGGCGGGTTTTCGGAATGTTTTGGTTGGGTTTTAGAATGTTTTGTTTTCTCTTGTGTTGTTTATATTGTCTTGGCAGGTTTTGGAATGTTTGGATTCCTTTTGGCGGGTTTTAAAATCTTTTGGCGGGTATTTGGATTGTTTTTTAACGGGTATTCGGAAGGTTTTGATTAGTTTTGACGGGTTTTGAATTATTTTGGCGGGTTTTTAGAAGGTTTAGGTTTGTTTTGATTTGTTTTGATTCTGTTTAGCCCAGTTTTTGATGTGTTTGGATTAGCTTTGGTGGGCTTTATCATGTTTTGTGAGGTTTTTTCGAATGTATTGATCACTTCTGTCTGGTTTTCTATTTTGGCGGGTTTGAAAATACTTTTGGATGAGTTTTGGCGGGTTTGAAAATATTTTGGCTCTTTGCGCAGAGATGACGGTGCCGGTTGCGGTGCGCTCCGGGGCGCTCCTTCTGCGGAAAGACGCCTGGCAGCGGCACTTGGGACAGCTCCGCGTCTCCGTATTCTGCGTTTCTTGCCTTCTGCATCTCAGCAAAATGCTTTCCCACTAGGTCTAGCAAGGAGAAACTGTGGCAGCTGAGTAGATGTAGCCCGGCCCGCCCTTTGAAGTTGACAAGTTCTTGGCATCTCAGAGCCTCAAGGGAAGAGCAAGGTTATCTATGGTAGGCTGGGGCAGAACTAGCAGCAAGCAGAGCAAAGTTGTCCAAGAATAGCTTCCATTGGAATGCTAATGGCAATTGAAGAGGCAGGCCAGTGGCAAGCCACTAGCTTCTAGCAGTTTGAAAGTTGCAGACACAGTGCAGGTGTTGTGCGGCTTCCTTCTTGGCCTCCTAGAAGGTGCCGCGCTCTCTGTCTCTTGCTTGCCAATATGTTGCCGTGTTCCTCTTATTTTTTGGTTGGTTTTGAATTGTTTTTATGATGTTTTGGCGGGTTTTCAGAATGTTTTGGTGGTGTTTTAGAATGTTTTGTTTTCTCTTGTGTTGTTTATATTGTCTTGGCAGGTTTTGGAATGTTTGGATTCCTTTTGGCGGGTTTTAAAATCTTTTGGCGGGTATTTGGAATGTTTTGGTTTGCTTTCATTTGTTTTGATTATGTTTTGGCTAGTTATTGAAAGTTTCGATCACTTCAGACTGGTTTTCTAGTATTTTGGCATCTTTTCAGAATGTTTTGATGAGTTTTGGCGGGTTCTAAACTACTTTGTCGGGTTTTTGGAATGTTTCAGTTGGTTATGATTTGTTTTTATGATGTTTTGGCCGGATTTCGGAATATTTTGGCTGGTTTTTGGAATGTTTCGGTTGGTTTATGATTTGTTTTTATGATGTTTTGCCAAGTTTTTTGAATGTTTTGATCAGTTCTGGCTGGTTTTCTAATGTTTTGGCATCTTTTCAGAATGTTTTGATGAGTTTTGCGGGTCTAAATCATTTTGGCGGGATTTTGGAATATTTTGGTTGGTTTTGATTTGTTTTGATGATGTTTTGGCGGGTTTTCGGAATGTTTTGGTTGGGTTTTAGAATGTTTTGTTTTCTCTTGTGTTGTTTATATTGTCTTGGCAGGTTTTGGAATGTTTGGATTCATTTTGGCGGGTTTTAAAATATTTTGGCGGGTATTTGGAATGTTTTTTAACGGGTATTCGGAAGGTTTTGATTAGTTTTGACGGGTTTTGAATTATTTTGGCGGGTTTTTAGAAGGTTTAGGTTTGTTGTGATTTGTTTTGATTCTGTTTAGCCCAGTTTTTGATGTGTTTGGATTAGCTTTGGTGGGCTTTATCATGTTTTGTCAGGTTTTTTCGAATGTATTGATCACTTCTGTCTGGTTTTCTATTTTGGCGGGTTTGAAAATAGTTTTGGATGAGTTTTGGCGGGTTTGAAAATATTTTGGCTCTTTGCGCAGAGATGACGGTGCCGGTTGCGGTGCGCTCCGGGGCGCTCCTTCTGCGGAAAGACGCCTGGCAGCGGCACTTGGGACAGCTCCGCGTCTCCGTATTCTGTGTTTCTTGCCTTCTGCATCTCAGCAAAATGCTTTCCCACTAGGTCTAGCAAGGAGAAATTGTGGCAGCTGAGTAGATGTAGCCCGGCCCACCCTTTGAAGTTGACAAGTTCTTGGCATCTCAGAGCCTCAAGGGAAGAGCAAGGTTATCTATGGTAGGCTGGGGCAGAACTAGCAGCAAGCAGAGCAAAGTTGTCCAAGAATAGCTTCCATTGGAATGCTAATGGCAATTGAAGAGGCAGGCCAGTGGCAAGCCACTAGCTTCTAGCAGTTTGAAAGTTGCAGACACAGTGCAGGTGTTGTGCGGCTTCCTTCTTGGCCTCCTAGAAGGTGCCGCGCTCTCTGTCTCTTGCTTGCCAATATGTTGCCGTGTTCCTCTTATTGTTTGGTTTGTTTTGATTTGTTTTTATGATGTTTTGGTGGGTTTTCGGAATGTTTTGGTGGTGTTTTAGAATGTTTTGTTTTCTCTTGTGTTGTTTATATTGTCTTGGCCGGTTTTGGAATGTTTGGATTCGTTTTGGCGGGTTTTCAAATCTTTTGGCGGGTATTTGGAATGTTTTGGTTTGCTTTCATTTGTTTTGATTATGTTTTGGCAAGTTATTGAAAGTTTGGATCACTTCTTACTGGTTTTCTAGTATTTTGGCATCTTTTCAGAATGTTTTGATGAGTTTTGGCGGGTTCTAAACTACTTTGTCGGGTTTTTGGAATGTTTCGGTTGGTTATGATTTGTTTTTATGATGTTTTGGCCGGATTTCGGAATATTTTGGCTGGTTTTTGGAATGTTTCGGTTGGTTTATGATTTGTTTTTATGATGTTTTGCAAAGTTTTTTGAATGTTTTGATCAGTTCTGGCTGGTTTTCTAATGTTTTGGCATCTTTTCAGAATGTTTTGATGAGTTTTGCGGGTCTAAATCATTTTGGCGGGATTTTGGAATATTTTGGTTGGTTTTGATTTGTTTTGATGATGTTTTGGCGGGATTTCGGAATGTTTTGGTTGGGTTTTAGAATGTTTTGTTTTCTCTTGTGTTGTTTATATTGTCTTGGCAGGTTTTGGAATGTTTGGATTCCTTTTGGCGGGTTTTAAAATCTTTTGGCGGGTATTTGGAATGTTTTTTAACGGGTATTCGGAAGGTTTTGATTAGTTTTGACGGGTTTTGAATTATTTTGGCGGGTTTTTAGAAGATTTAGGTTTGTTTTGATTTGTTTTGATTCTGTTTAGCCCAGTTTTTGATGTGTTTGGATTAGCTTTGGTGGGCTTTATCATGTTTTGTCAGGTTTTTTCGAATGTATTGATCACTTCTGTCTGGTTTTCTATTTTGGCGGGTTTGAAAATATTTTTGGATGAGTTTTGGCGGGTTTTAAAATCTTTTGGCGGGTATTTGGAATGTTTTGGGTTGCTTTCATTTGTTTTGATTATGTTTTGGCAAGTTATTGAAAGTTTGGATCACTTCTTACTGGTTTTCTAGTATTTTGGCATCTTTTCAGAATGTTTTGATGAGTTTTGGCGGGTTCTAAACTACTTTGTTGGGTTTTTGGAATGTTTCGGTTGGTTATGATTTGTTTTTATGATGTTTTGGCCGGATTTCGGAATATTTTGGCTGGTTTTTGGAATGTTTCGGTTGGTTTATGATTTGTTTTTATGATGTTTTGCAAAGTTTTTTGAATGTTTTGATCAGTTCTGGCTGGTTTTCTAATGTTTTGGCATCTTTTCAGAATGTTTTGATGAGTTTTGCGGGTCTAAATCATTTTGGCGGGATTTTGGAATATTTTGGTTGGTTTTGATTTGTTTTGATGATGTTTTGGCGGGTTTTCGGAATGTTTTGGTTGGGTTTTAGAATGTTTTGTTTTCTCTTGTGTTGTTTATATTGTCTTGGCAGGTTTTGGAATGTTTGGATTCCTTTTGGCGGGTTTTAAAATCTTTTGGCGGGTATTTGGAATGTTTTTTAACGGGTATTCGGAAGGTTTTGATTAGTTTTGACGGGTTTTGAATTATTTTGGCGGGTTTTTAGAAGATTTAGGTTTGTTTTGATTTGTTTTGATTCTGTTTCGCCCAGTTTTTGATGTGTTTGGATTAGCTTTGGTGGGCTTTATCATGTTTTGTCAGGTTTTTTCGAATGTATTGATCACTTCTGTCTGGTTTTCTATTTTGGCGGGTTTGAAAATAGTTGTGGATGAGTTTTGGCGGGTTTGAAAATATTTTGGCTCTTTGCGCAGAGATGACGGTGCCGGTTGCGGTGCGCTCCGGGGCGCTCCTTCTGCGGAAAGACGCCTGGCAGCGGCACTTGGGACAGCTCCGCGTCTCCGTATTCTGTGTTTCTTGCCTTCTGCATCTCAGCAAAATGCTTTCCCACTAGGTCTAGCAAGGAGAAACTGTGGCAGCTGAGTAGATGTAGCCCGGCCCACCCTTTGAAGTTGACAAGTTCTTGGCATCTCAGAGCCTCAAGGGAAGAGCAAGGTTATCTATGGTAGGCTGGGGCAGAACTAGCAGCAAGCAGAGCAAAGTTGTCCAAGAATAGCTTCCATTGGAATGCTAATGGCAATTGAAGAGGCAGGCCAGTGGCAAGCCACTAGCTTCTAGCAGTTTGAAAGTTGCAGACACAGTGCAGGTGTTGTGCGGCTTCCTTCTTGGCCTCCTAGAAGGTGCCGCGCTCTCTGTCTCTTGCTTGCCAATATGTTGCCGTGTTCCTCTTATTGTTTGGTTTGTTTTGATTTGTTTTTATGATGTTTTGGTGGGTTTTCGGAATGTTTTGGTGGTGTTTTAGAATGTTTTGTTTTCTCTTGTGTTGTTTATATTGTCTTGGCAGGTTGTGGAACGTTTGGATTCGTTTTGGCGGGTTTTCAAATCTTTTGGCGGGTATTTGGAATGTTTTGGTTTGCTTTCATTTGTTTTGATTATGTTTTGGCTAGTTATTGAAAGTTTCGATCACTTCAGACTGGTTTTCTAGTATTTTGGCATCTTTTCAGAATGTTTTGATGAGTTTTGGCGGGTTCTAAACTACTTTGTCGGGTTTTTGGAATGTTTCAGTTGGTTATGATTTGTTTTTATGATGTTTTGGCCGGATTTCGGAATATTTTGGCTGGTTTTTGGAATGTTTCGGTTGGTTTATGATTTGTTTTTATGATGTTTTGCAAAGTTTTTTGAATGTTTTGATCAGTTCTGGCTGGTTTTCTAATGTTTTGGCATCTTTTCAGAATGTTTTGATGAGTTTTGCGGGTCTAAATCATTTTGGCGGGATTTTGGAATATTTTGGTTGGTTTTGATTTGTTTTGATGATGTTTTGGCGGGTTTTCGGAATGTTTTGGTTGGGTTTTAGAATGTTTTGTTTTCTCTTGTGTTGTTTATATTGTCTTGGCAGGTTTTGGAATGTTTGGATTCCTTTTGGCGGGTTTTAAAATCTTTTGGCGGGTATTTGGAATGTTTTTTAACGGGTATTCGGAAGGTTTTGATTAGTTTTGACGGGTTTTGAATTATTTTGGCGGGTTTTTAGAAGGTTTAGGTTTGTTTTGATTTGTTTTGATTCTGTTTAGCCCAGTTTTTGATGTGTTTGGATTAGCTTTGGTGGGCTTTATCATGTTTTGTGAGGTTTTTTCGAATGTATTGATCACTTCTGTCTGGTTTTCTATTTTGGCGGGTTTGAAAATAGTTGTGGATGAGTTTTGGCGGGTTTGAAAATATTTTGGCTCTTTGCGCAGAGATGACGGTGCCGGTTGCGGTGCGCTCCGGGGCGCTCCTTCTGCGGAAAGACGCCTGGCAGCGGCACTTGGGACAGCTCCGCGTCTCCGTATTCTGTGTTTCTTGCCTTCTGCATCTCAGCAAAATGCTTTCCCACTAGGTCTAGCAAGGAGAAACTGTGGCAGCTGAGTAGATGTAGCCCGGCCCACCCTTTGAAGTTGACAAGTTCTTGGCATCTCAGAGCCTCAAGGGAAGAGCAAGGTTATCTATGGTAGGCTGGGGCAGAACTAGCAGCAAGCAGAGCAAAGTTGTCCAAGAATAGCTTCCATTGGAATGCTAATGGCAATTGAAGAGGCAGGCCAGTGGCAAGCCACTAGCTTCTAGCAGTTTGAAAGTTGCAGACACAGTGCAGGTGTTGTGCGGCTTCCTTCTTGGCCTCCTAGAAGGTGCCGCGCTCTCTGTCTCTTGCTTGCCAATATGTTGCCGTGTTCCTCTTATTGTTTGGTTTGTTTTGATTTGTTTTTATGATGATTTGGTGGGTTTTCGGAATGTTTTGGTGGTGTTTTAGAATGTTTTGTTTTCTCTTGTGTTGTTTATATTGTCTTGGCAGGTTTTGGAATGTTTGGATTCGTTTTGGCGGGTTTTCAAATCTTTTGGCGGGTATTTGGAATGTTTTGGTTTGCCTTCATTTGTTTTGATTATGTTTTGGCTAGTTATTGAAAGTTTCGATCACTTCAGACTGGTTTTCTAGTATTTTGGCATCTTTTCAGAATGTTTTGATGAGTTTTGGCGGGTTCTAAACTACTTTGTCGGGTTTTTGGAATGTTTCAGTTGGTTATGATTTGTTTTTATGATGTTTTGGCCGGATTTCGGAATATTTTGGCTGGTTTTTGGAATGTTTCGGTTGGTTTATGATTTGTTTTTATGATGTTTTGCAAAGTTTTTTGAATGTTTTGATCAGTTCTGGCTGGTTTTCTAATGTTTTGGCATCTTTTCAGAATGTTTTGATGAGTTTTGCGGGTCTAAATCATTTTGGCGGGATTTTGGAATATTTTGGTTGGTTTTGATTTGTTTTGATGATGTTTTGGCGGGTTTTCGGAATGTTTTGGTTGGGTTTTAGAATGTTTTGTTTTCTCTTGTGTTGTTTATATTGTCTTGGCAGGTTTTGGAATGTTTGGATTCCTTTTGGCGGGTTTTAAAATCTTTTGGCGGGTATTTGGAATGTTTTTTAACGGGTATTCGGAAGGTTTTGATTAGTTTTGACGGGTTTTGAATTATTTTGGCGGGTTTTTAGAAGGTTTAGGTTTGTTTTGATTTGTTTTGATTCTGTTTAGCCCAGTTTTTGATGTGTTTGGATTAGCTTTGGTGGGCTTTATCATGTTTTGTGAGGTTTTTTCGAATGTATTGATCACTTCTGTCTGGTTTTCTATTTTGGCGGGTTTGAAAATACTTTTGGATGAGTTTTGGCGGGTTTGAAAATATTTTGGCTCTTTGCGCAGAGATGACGGTGCCGGTTGCGGTGCGCTGCGGGGCGCTCCTTCTGCGGAAAGACGCCTGGCAGCGGCACTTGGGACAGCTCCGCGTCTCCGTATTCTGCGTTTCTTGCCTTCTGCATCTCAGCAAAATGCTTTCCCACTAGGTCTAGCAAGGAGAAACTGTGGCAGCTGAGTAGATGTAGCCCGGCCCGCCCTTTGAAGTTGACAAGTTCTTGGCATCTCAGAGCCTCAAGGGAAGAGCAAGGTTATCTATGGTAGGCTGGGGCAGAACTAGCAGCAAGCAGAGCAAAGTTGTCCAAGAATAGCTTCCATTGGAATGCTAATGGCAATTGAAGAGGCAGGCCAGTGGCAAGCCACTAGCTTCTAGCAGTTTGAAAGTTGCAGACACAGTGCAGGTGTTGTGCGGCTTCCTTCTTGGCCTCCTAGAAGGTGCCGCGCTCTCTGTCTCTTGCTTGCCAATATGTTGCCGTGTTCCTCTTATTTTTTGGTTGGTTTTGAATTGTTTTTATGATGTTTTGGCGGGTTTTCAGAATGTTTTGGTGGTGTTTTAGAATGTTTTGTTTTCTCTTGTGTTGTTTATATTGTCTTGGCAGGTTTTGGAATGTTTGGATTCCTTTTGGCGGGTTTTAAAATCTTTTGGCGGGTATTTGGAATGTTTTGGGTTGCTTTCATTTGTTTTGATTATGTTTTGGTAAGTTATTGAAAGTTTCGATCACTTCAGACTGGTTTTCTAGTATTTTGGCATCTTTTCAGAATGTTTTGATGAGTTTTGGCGGGTTCTAAACTATTTTGTCGGGTTTTTGGAATGTTTTGGTTGGTTTTGATTTGTTTTTATGATGCATTGCCAAGTTTTTTGAATGTTTTGATCCGTTCAGGCTGGTTTTCTAAAGTTTTGGCATCTTTTCAGAATGTTTTGATGAGTTTTGCGGGTCTAAATCATTTTGGCGGGTTTTTGGAATATTTTGGTTGGTTTTGATTTGTTTTGATGATGTTTTGGCGGGTTTTCGGAATGTTTTGGTTGGGTTTTAGAATGTTTTGTTTTCTCTTGTGTTGTTTATATTGTCTTGGCAGGTTTTGGAATGTTTGGATTCCTTTTGGCGGGTTTTAAAATCTTTTGGCGGGTATTTGGAATGTTTTTTAACGGGTATTCGGAAGGTTTTGATTAGTTTTGACGGGTTTTGAATTATTTTGGCGGGTTTTTAGAAGGTTTAGGTTTGTTTTGATTTGTTTTGATTCTGTTTAGCCCAGTTTTTGATGTGTTTGGATTAGCTTTGGTGGGCTTTATCATGTTTTGTGAGGTTTTTTCGAATGTATTGATCACTTCTGTCTGGTTTTCTATTTTGGCGGGTTTGAAAATAGTTGTGGATGAGTTTTGGCGGGTTTGAAAATATTTTGGCTCTTTGCGCAGAGATGACGGTGCCGGTTGCGGTGCGCTGCGGGGCGCTCCTTCTGCGGAAAGACGCCTGGCAGCGGCACTTGGGACAGCTCCGCGTCTCCGTATTCTGTGTTTCTTGCCTTCTGCCTCTCAGCAAAATGCTTTCCCACTAGGTCTAGCAAGGAGAAACTGTGGCAGCTGAGTAGATGTAGCCCGGCCCGCCCTTTGAAGTTGACAAGTTCTTGGCATCTCAGAGCCTCAAGGGAAGAGCAAGGTTATCTATGGTAGGCTGGGGCAGAACTAGCAGCAAGCAGAGCAAAGTTGTCCAAGAATAGCTTCCATTGGAATGCTAATGGCAATTGAAGAGGCAGGCCAGTGGCAAGCCACTAGCTTCTAGCAGTTTGAAAGTTGCAGACACAGTGCAGGTGTTGTGCGGCTTCCTTCTTGGCCTCCTAGAAGGTGCCGCCTTCTCCGTCTCTTGCTTGCCAATATGTTGCCGTGTTCCTCTTATTTTTTGGTTGGTTTTGAATTGTTTTTATGATGTTTTGGCGGGTTTTCAGAATGTTTTGGTGGTGTTTTAGAATGTTTTGTTTTCTCTTGTGTTGTTTATATTGTCTTGGCAGGTTTTGGAATGTTTGGATTCCTTTTGGCGGGTTTTAAAATCTTTTGGCGGGTATTTGGAATGTTTTGGGTTGCTTTCATTTGTTTTGATTATGTTTTGGCAAGTTATTGAAAGTTTTGATCACTTCAGACTGGTTTTCTAGTATTTTGGCATCTTTTCAGAATGTTTTGATGAGTTTTGGCGGGTTCTAAACTACTTTGTCGGGTTTTTGGAATGTTTCAGTTGGTTATGATTTGTTTTTATGATGTTTTGGCCGGATTTCGGAATATTTTGGCTGGTTTTTGGAATGTTTCGGTTGGTTTATGATTTGTTTTTATGATGTTTTGCCAAGTTTTTTGAATGTTTTGATCAGTTCTGGCTGGTTTTCTAATGTTTTCGCATCTTTTCAGAATGTTTTGATGAGTTTTGCGGGTCTAAATCATTTTGGCGGGATTTTGGAATATTTTGGTTGGTTTTGATTTGTTTTGATGATGTTTTGGCGGGTTTTCGGAATGTTTTGGTTGGGTTTTAGAATGTTTTGTTTTCTCTTGTGTTGTTTATATTGTCTTGGCAGGTTTTGGAATGTTTGGATTCCTTTTGGCGGGTTTTAAAATCTTTTGGCGGGTATTTGGAATGTTTTTTAACGGGTATTCGGAAGGTTTTGATTAGTTTTGACGGGTTTTGAATTATTTTGGCGGGTTTTTAGAAGGTTTAGGTTTGTTGTGATTTGTTTTGATTCTGTTTAGCCCAGTTTTTGATGTGTTTGGATTAGCTTTGGTGGGCTTTATCATGTTTTGTCAGGTTTTTTCGAATGTATTGATCACTTCTGTCTGGTTTTCTATTTTGGCGGGTTTGAAAATAGTTTTGGATGAGTTTTGGCGGGTTTGAAAATATTTTGGCTCTTTGCGCAGAGATGACGGTGCCGGTTGCGGTGCGCTCCGGGGCGCTCCTTCTGCGGAAAGACGCCTGGCAGCGGCACTTGGGACAGCTCCGCGTCTCCGTATTCTGCGTTTCTTGCCTTCTGCATCTCAGCAAAATGCTTTCCCACTAGGTCTAGCAAGGAGAAATTGTGGCAGCTGAGTAGATGTAGCCCGGCCCACCCTTTGAAGTTGACAAGTTCTTGGCATCTCAGAGCCTCAAGGGAAGAGCAAGGTTATCTATGGTAGGCTGGGGCAGAACTAGCAGCAAGCAGAGCAAAGTTGTCCAAGAATAGCTTCCATTGGAATGCTAATGGCAATTGAAGAGGCAGGCCAGTGGCAAGCCACTAGCTTCTAGCAGTTTGAAAGTTGCAGACACAGTGCAGGTGTTGTGCGGCTTCCTTCTTGGCCTCCTAGAAGGTGCCGCGCTCTCTGTCTCTTGCTTGCCAATATGTTGCCGTGTTCCTCTTATTGTTTGGTTTGTTTTGATTTGTTTTTATGATGTTTTGGTGGGTTTTCGGAATGTTTTGGTGGTGTTTTAGAATGTTTTGTTTTCTCTTGTGTTGTTTATATTGTCTTGGCCGGTTTTGGAATGTTTGGATTCCTTTTGGCGGGTTTTCAAATCTTTTGGCGGGTATTTGGAATGTTTTGGTTTGCTTTCATTTGTTTTGATTATGTTTTGGCTAGTTATTGAAAGTTTTGATCACTTCTGACTGGTTTTCTAGTATTTTGGCATCTTTTCAGAATGTTTTGATGAGTTTTGGCGGGTTCTAAACTACTTTGTTGGGTTTTTGGAATGTTTCGGTTGGTTATGATTTGTTTTTATGATGTTTTGGCCGGATTTCGGAATATTTTGGCTGGTTTTTGGAATGTTTCGGTTGGTTTATGATTTGTTTTTATGATGTTTTGCAAAGTTTTTTGAATGTTTTGATCAGTTCTGGCTGGTTTTCTAATGTTTTGGCATCTTTTCAGAATGTTTTGATGAGTTTTGCGGGTCTAAATCATTTTGGCGGGATTTTGGAATATTTTGGTTGGTTTTGATTTGTTTTGATGATGTTTTGGCGGGATTTCGGAATGTTTTGGTTGGGTTTTAGAATGTTTTGTTTTCTCTTGTGTTGTTTATATTGTCTTGGCAGGTTTTGGAATGTTTGGATTCCTTTTGGCGGGTTTTAAAATATTTTGGCGGGTATTTGGAATGTTTTTTAACGGGTATTCGGAAGGTTTTGATTAGTTTTGACGGGTTTTGAATTATTTTGGCGGGTTTTTAGAAAATTTAGGTTTGTTTTGATTTGTTTTGATTCTGTTTAGCCCAGTTTTTGATGTGTTTGGATTAGCTTTGGTGGGCTTTATCATTTTTTGTCAGGTTTTTTCGAATGTATTGATCACTTCTGTCTGGTTTTCTATTTTGGCGGGTTTGAAAATATTTTTGGATGAGTTTTGGCGGGTTTTAAAATCTTTTGGCGGGTATTTGGAATGTTTTGGGTTGCTTTCATTTGTTTTGATTATGTTTTGGCAAGTTATTGAAAGTTTGGATCACTTCTTACTGGTTTTCTAGTATTTTGGCATCTTTTCAGAATGTTTTGATGAGTTTTGGCGGGTTCTAAACTACTTTGTCGGGTTTTTGGAATGTTTCGGTTGGTTATGATTTGTTTTTATGATGTTTTGGCCGGATTTCGGAATATTTTGGCTGGTTTTTGGAATGTTTCGGTTGGTTTATGATTTGTTTTTATGATGTTTTGCCAAGTTTTTTGAATGTTTTGATCAGTTCTGGCTGGTTTTCTAATGTTTTCGCATCTTTTCAGAATGTTTTGATGAGTTTTGCGGGTCTAAATCATTTTGGCGGGATTTTGGAATATTTTGGTTGGTTTTGATTTGTTTTGATGATGTTTTGGCGGGTTTTCGGAATGTTTTGGTTGGGTTTTAGAATGTTTTGTTTTCTCTTGTGTTGTTTATATTGTCTTGGCAGGTTTTGGAATGTTTGGATTCCTTTTGGCGGGTTTTAAAATCTTTTGGCGGGTATTTGGAATGTTTTTTAACGGGTATTCGGAAGGTTTTGATTAGTTTTGACGGGTTTTGAATTATTTTGGCGGGTTTTTAGAAGATTTAGGTTTGTTTTGATTTGTTTTGATTCTGTTTAGCCCAGTTTTTGATGTGTTTGGATTAGCTTTGGTGGGCTTTATCATGTTTTGTGAGGTTTTTTCGAATGTATTGATCACTTCTGTCTGGTTTTCTATTTTGGCGGGTTTGAAAATACTTTTGGATGAGTTTTGGCGGGTTTGAAAATATTTTGGCTCTTTGCGCAGAGATGACGGTGCCGGTTGCGGTGCGCTGCGGGGCGCTCCTTCTGCGGAAAGACGCCTGGCAGCGGCACTTGGGACAGCTCCGCGTCTCCGTATTCTGCGTTTCTTGCCTTCTGCATCTCAGCAAAATGCTTTCCCACTAGGTCTAGCAAGGAGAAACTGTGGCAGCTGAGTAGATGTAGCCCGGCCCGCCCTTTGAAGTTGACAAGTTCTTGGCATCTCAGAGCCTCAAGGGAAGAGCAAGGTTATCTATGGTAGGCTGGGGCAGAACTAGCAGCAAGCAGAGCAAAGTTGTCCAAGAATAGCTTCCATTGGAATGCTAATGGCAATTGAAGAGGCAGGCCAGTGGCAAGCCACTAGCTTCTAGCAGTTTGAAAGTTGCAGACACAGTGCAGGTGTTGTGCGGCTTCCTTCTTGGCCTCCTAGAAGGTGCCGCGCTCTCTGTCTCTTGCTTGCCAATATGTTGCCGTGTTCCTCTTATTTTTTGGTTGGTTTTGAATTGTTTTTATGATGTTTTGGCGGGTTTTCAGAATGTTTTGGTGGTGTTTTAGAATGTTTTGTTTTCTCTTGTGTTGTTTATATTGTCTTGGCAGGTTTTGGAATGTTTGGATTCCTTTTGGCGGGTTTTAAAATCTTTTGGCGGGTATTTGGAATGTTTTGGGTTGCTTTCATTTGTTTTGATTATGTTTTGGTAAGTTATTGAAAGTTTCGATCACTTCAGACTGGTTTTCTAGTATTTTGGCATCTTTTCAGAATGTTTTGATGAGTTTTGGCGGGTTCTAAACTATTTTGTCGGGTTTTTGGAATGTTTTGGTTGGTTTTGATTTGTTTTTATGATGCATTGCCAAGTTTTTTGAATGTTTTGATCCGTTCAGGCTGGTTTTCTAAAGTTTTGGCATCTTTTCAGAATGTTTTGATGAGTTTTGCGGGTCTAAATCATTTTGGCGGGTTTTTGGAATATTTTGGTTGGTTTTGATTTGTTTTGATGATGTTTTGGCGGGTTTTCGGAATGTTTTGGTTGGGTTTTAGAATGTTTTGTTTTCTCTTGTGTTGTTTATATTGTCTTGGCAGGTTTTGGAATGTTTGGATTCCTTTTGGCGGGTTTTAAAATCTTTTGGCGGGTATTTGGAATGTTTTTTAACGGGTATTCGGAAGGTTTTGATTAGTTTTGACGGGTTTTGAATTATTTTGGCGGGTTTTTAGAAGGTTTAGGTTTGTTTTGATTTGTTTTGATTCTGTTTAGCCCAGTTTTTGATGTGTTTGGATTAGCTTTGGTGGGCTTTATCATGTTTTGTGAGGTTTTTTCGAATGTATTGATCACTTCTGTCTGGTTTTCTATTTTGGCGGGTTTGAAAATAGTTTTGGATGAGTTTTGGCGGGTTTGAAAATATTTTGGCTCTTTGCGCAGAGATGACGGTGCCGGTTGCGGTGCGCTGCGGGGCGCTCCTTCTGCGGAAAGACGCCTGGCAGCGGCACTTGGGACAGCTCCGCGTCTCCGTATTCTGTGTTTCTTGCCTTCTGCCTCTCAGCAAAATGCTTTCCCACTAGGTCTAGCAAGGAGAAACTGTGGCAGCTGAGTAGATGTAGCCCGGCCCGCCCTTTGAAGTTGACAAGTTCTTGGCATCTCAGAGCCTCAAGGGAAGAGCAAGGTTATCTATGGTAGGCTGGGGCAGAACTAGCAGCAAGCAGAGCAAAGTTGTCCAAGAATAGCTTCCATTGGAATGCTAATGGCAATTGAAGAGGCAGGCCAGTGGCAAGCCACTAGCTTCTAGCAGTTTGAAAGTTGCAGACACAGTGCAGGTGTTGTGCGGCTTCCTTCTTGGCCTCCTAGAAGGTGCCGCCTTCTCCGTCTCTTGCTTGCCAATATGTTGCCGTGTTCCTCTTATTTTTTGGTTGGTTTTGAATTGTTTTTATGATGTTTTGGCGGGTTTTCAGAATGTTTTGGTGGTGTTTTAGAATGTTTTGTTTTCTCTTGTGTTGTTTATATTGTCTTGGCAGGTTTTGGAATGTTTGGATTCCTTTTGGCGGGTTTTAAAATCTTTTGGCGGGTATTTGGAATGTTTTGGGTTGCTTTCATTTGTTTTGATTATGTTTTGGCAAGTTATTGAAAGTTTTGATCACTTCAGACTGGTTTTCTAGTATTTTGGCATCTTTTCAGAATGTTTTGATGAGTTTTGGCGGGTTCTAAACTACTTTGTCGGGTTTTTGGAATGTTTCAGTTGGTTATGATTTGTTTTTATGATGTTTTGGCCGGATTTCGGAATATTTTGGCTGGTTTTTGGAATGTTTCGGTTGGTTTATGATTTGTTTTTATGATGTTTTGCCAAGTTTTTTGAATGTTTTGATCAGTTCTGGCTGGTTTTCTAATGTTTTCGCATCTTTTCAGAATGTTTTGATGAGTTTTGCGGGTCTAAATCATTTTGGCGGGATTTTGGAATATTTTGGTTGGTTTTGATTTGTTTTGATGATGTTTTGGCGGGTTTTCGGAATGTTTTGGTTGGGTTTTAGAATGTTTTGTTTTCTCTTGTGTTGTTTATATTGTCTTGGCAGGTTTTGGAATGTTTGGATTCCTTTTGGCGGGTTTTAAAATCTTTTGGCGGGTATTTGGAATGTTTTTTAACGGGTATTCGGAAGGTTTTGATTAGTTTTGACGGGTTTTGAATTATTTTGGCGGGTTTTTAGAAGGTTTAGGTTTGTTGTGATTTGTTTTGATTCTGTTTAGCCCAGTTTTTGATGTGTTTGGATTAGCTTTGGTGGGCTTTATCATGTTTTGTCAGGTTTTTTCGAATGTATTGATCACTTCTGTCTGGTTTTCTATTTTGGCGGGTTTGAAAATAGTTTTGGATGAGTTTTGGCGGGTTTTAAAATATTTTGGCTCTTTGCGCAGAGATGACGGTGCCGGTTGCGGTGCGCTGCGGGGCGCTCCTTCTGCGGAAAGACGCCTGGCAGCGGCACTTGGGACAGCTCCGCGTCTCCGTATTCTGCGTTTCTTGCCTTCTGCATCTCAGCAAAATGCTTTCCCACTAGGTCTAGCAAGGAGAAATTGTGGCAGCTGAGTAGATGTAGCCCGGCCCACCCTTTGAAGTTGACAAGTTCTTGGCATCTCAGAGCCTCAAGGGAAGAGCAAGGTTATCTATGGTAGGCTGGGGCAGAACTAGCAGCAAGCAGAGCAAAGTTGTCCAAGAATAGCTTCCATTGGAATGCTAATGGCAATTGAAGAGGCAGGCCAGTGGCAAGCCACTAGCTTCTAGCAGTTTGAAAGTTGCAGACACAGTGCAGGTGTTGTGCGGCTTCCTTCTTGGCCTCCTAGAAGGTGCCGCGCTCTCTGTCTCTTGCTTGCCAATATGTTGCCGTGTTCCTCTTATTGTTTGGTTTGTTTTGATTTGTTTTTATGATGTTTTGGTGGGTTTTCGGAATGTTTTGGTGGTGTTTTAGAATGTTTTGTTTTCTCTTGTGTTGTTTATATTGTCTTGGCCGGTTTTGGAATGTTTGGATTCGTTTTGGCGGGTTTTCAAATCTTTTGGCGGGTATTTGGAATGTTTTGGTTTGCTTTCATTTGTTTTGATTATGTTTTGGCTAGTTATTGAAAGTTTTGATCACTTCTGACTGGTTTTCTAGTATTTTGGCATCTTTTCAGAATGTTTTGATGAGTTTTGGCGGGTTCTAAACTACTTTGTCGGGTTTTTGGAATGTTTCGGTTGGTTATGATTTGTTTTTATGATGTTTTGGCCGGATTTCGGAATATTTTGGCTGGTTTTTGGAATGTTTCGGTTGGTTTATGATTTGTTTTTATGATGTTTTGCAAAGTTTTTTGAATGTTTTGATCAGTTCTGGCTGGTTTTCTAATGTTTTGGCATCTTTTCAGAATGTTTTGATGAGTTTTGCGGGTCTAAATCATTTTGGCGGGATTTTGGAATATTTTGGTTGGTTTTGATTTGTTTTGATGATGTTTTGGCGGGATTTCGGAATGTTTTGGTTGGGTTTTAGAATGTTTTGTTTTCTCTTGTGTTGTTTATATTGTCTTGGCAGGTTTTGGAATGTTTGGATTCCTTTTGGCGGGTTTTAAAATATTTTGGCGGGTATTTGGAATGTTTTTTAACGGGTATTCGGAAGGTTTTGATTAGTTTTGACGGGTTTTGAATTATTTTGGCGGGTTTTTAGAAAATTTAGGTTTGTTTTGATTTGTTTTGATTCTGTTTAGCCCAGTTTTTGATGTGTTTGGATTAGCTTTGGTGGGCTTTATCATTTTTTGTCAGGTTTTTTCGAATGTATTGATCACTTCTGTCTGGTTTTCTATTTTGGCGGGTTTGAAAATATTTTTGGATGAGTTTTGGCGGGTTTTAAAATCTTTTGGCGGGTATTTGGAATGTTTTGGGTTGCTTTCATTTGTTTTGATTATGTTTTGGCAAGTTATTGAAAGTTTGGATCACTTCTTACTGGTTTTCTAGTATTTTGGCATCTTTTCAGAATGTTTTGATGAGTTTTGGCGGGTTCTAAACTACTTTGTCGGGTTTTTGGAATGTTTCGGTTGGTTATGATTTGTTTTTATGATGTTTTGGCCGGATTTCGGAATATTTTGGCTGGTTTTTGGAATGTTTCGGTTGGTTTATGATTTGTTTTTATGATGTTTTGCCAAGTTTTTTGAATGTTTTGATCAGTTCTGGCTGGTTTTCTAATGTTTTCGCATCTTTTCAGAATGTTTTGATGAGTTTTGCGGGTCTAAATCATTTTGGCGGGATTTTGGAATATTTTGGTTGGTTTTGATTTGTTTTGATGATGTTTTGGCGGGTTTTCGGAATGTTTTGGTTGGGTTTTAGAATGTTTTGTTTTCTCTTGTGTTGTTTATATTGTCTTGGCAGGTTTTGGAATGTTTGGATTCCTTTTGGCGGGTTTTAAAATCTTTTGGCGGGTATTTGGAATGTTTTTTAACGGGTATTCGGAAGGTTTTGATTAGTTTTGACGGGTTTTGAATTATTTTGGCGGGTTTTTAGAAGATTTAGGTTTGTTTTGATTTGTTTTGATTCTGTTTAGCCCAGTTTTTGATGTGTTTGGATTAGCTTTGGTGGGCTTTATCATGTTTTGTGAGGTTTTTTCGAATGTATTGATCACTTCTGTCTGGTTTTCTATTTTGGCGGGTTTGAAAATAGTTGTGGATGAGTTTTGGCGGGTTTGAAAATATTTTGGCTCTTTGCGCAGAGATGACGGTGCCGGTTGCGGTGCTCTCCGGGGCGCTCCTTCTGCGGAAAGACGCCTGGCAGCGGCACTTGGGACAGCTCCGCGTCTCCGTATTCTGTGTTTCTTGCCTTCTGCATCTCAGCAAAATGCTTTCCCACTAGGTCTAGCAAGGAGAAACTGTAGCAGCTGAGTAGATGTAGCCCGGCCCACCCTTTGAAGTTGACAAGTTCTTGGCATCTCAGAGCCTCAAGGGAAGAGCAAGGTTATCTATGGTAGGCTGGGGCAGAACTAGCAGCAAGCAGAGCAAAGTTGTCCAAGAATAGCTTCCATTGGAATGCTAATGACAATTGAAGAGGCAGGCCAGTGGCAAGCCACTAGCTTCTAGCAGTTTGAAAGTTGCAGACACAGTGCAGGTGTTGTGCGGCTTCCTTCTTGGCCTCCTAGAAGGTGCCGCGCTCTCTGTCTCTTGCTTGCCAATATGTTGCCGTGTTCCTCTTATTGTTTGGTTTGTTTTGATTTGTTTTTATGATGTTTTGGTGGGTTTTCGGAATGTTTTGGTGGTGTTTTAGAATGTTTTGTTTTCTCTTGTGTTGTTTATATTGTCTTGGCAGGTTTTGGAATGTTTGGATTCCTTTTGGCGGGTTTTAAAATCTTTTGGCGGGTATTTGGAATGTTTTGGGTTGCTTTCATTTGTTTTGATTATGTTTTGGCAAGTTATTGAAAGTTTTGATCACTTCTGACTGGTTTTCTAGTATTTTGGCATCTTTTCAGAATGTTTTGATGAGTTTTGGCGGGTTCTAAACTACTTTGTCGGGTTTTTGGAATGTTTCGGTTGGTTATGATTTGTTTTTATGATGTTTTGGCCGGATTTCGGAATATTTTGGCTGGTTTTTGGAATGTTTCGGTTGGTTTATGATTTGTTTTTATGATGTTTTGCCAAGTTTTTTGAATGTTTTGATCAGTTCTGGCTGGTTTTCTAATGTTTTGGCATCTTTTCAGAATGTTTTGATGAGTTTTGCGGGTCTAAATCATTTTGGCGGGATTTTGGAATATTTTGGTTGGTTTTGATTTGTTTTGATGATGTTTTGGCGGGTTTTCGGAATGTTTTGGTTGGGTTTTAGAATGTTTTGTTTTCTCTTGTGTTGTTTATATTGTCTTGGCAGGTTTTGGAATGTTTGGATTCCTTTTGGCGGGTTTTAAAATCTTTTGGCGGGTATTTGGAATGTTTTTTAACGGGTATTCGGAAGGTTTTGATTAGTTTTGACGGGTTTTGAATTATTTTGGCGGGTTTTTAGAAGATTTAGGTTTGTTTTGATTTGTTTTGATTCTGTTTAGCCCAGTTTTTGATGTGTTTGGATTAGCTTTGGTGGGCTTTATCATGTTTTGTGAGGTTTTTTCGAATGTATTGATCACTTCTGTCTGGTTTTCTATTTTGGCGGGTTTGAAAATAGTTTTGGATGAGTTTTGGCGGGTTTGAAAATATTTTGGCTCTTTGCGCAGAGATGACGGTGCCGGTTGCGGTGCGCTCCGGGGCGCTCCTTCTGCGGAAAGACGCCTGGCAGTGGCACTTGGGACAGCTCCGCGTCTCCGTATTCTGTGTTTCTTGCCTTCTGCATCTCAGCAAAATGCTTTCCCACTAGGTCTAGCAAGGAGAAACTGTGGCAGCTGAGTAGATGTAGCCCGGCCCACCCTTTGAAGTTGACAAGTTCTTGGCATCTCAGAGCCTCAAGGGAAGAGCAAGGTTATCTATGGTAGGCTGGGGCAGAACTAGCAGCAAGCAGAGCAAAGTTGTCCAAGAATAGCTTCCATTGGAATGCTAATGGCAATTGAAGAGGCAGGCCAGTGGCAAGCCACTAGCTTCTAGCAGTTTGAAAGTTGCAGACACAGTGCAGGTGTTGTGCGGCTTCCTTCTTGGCCTCCTAGAAGGTGCCGCGCTCTCTGTCTCTTGCTTGCCAATATGTTGCCGTGTTCCTCTTATTGTTTGGTTTGTTTTGATTTGTTTTTATGATGTTTTGGTGGGTTTTCGGAATGTTTTGGTGGTGTTTTAGAATGTTTTGTTTTCTCTTGTGTTGTTTATATTGTCTTGGCAGGTTTTGGAATGTTTGGATTCGTTTTGGCGGGTTTTCAAATCTTTTGGCGGGTATTTGGAATGTTTTGGTTTGCTTTCATTTGTTTTGATTATGTTTTGGCTAGTTATTGAAAGTTTTGATCACTTCTGACTGGTTTTCTAGTATTTTGGCATCTTTTCAGAATGTTTTGATGAGTTTTGGCGGGTTCTAAACTACTTTGTCGGGTTTTTGGAATGTTTCGGTTGGTTATGATTTGTTTTTATGATGTTTTGGCCGGATTTCGGAATATTTTGGCTGGTTTTTGGAATGTTTTGGTTGGTTTATGATTTGTTTTTATGATGTTTTGCAAAGTTTTTTGAATGTTTTGATCAGTTCTGGCTGGTTTTCTAATGTTTTGGCATCTTTTCAGAATGTTTTGATGAGTTTTGCGGGTCTAAATCATTTTGGCGGGATTTTGGAATATTTTGGTTGGTTTTGATTTGTTTTGATGATGTTTTGGCGGGATTTCGGAATGTTTTGGTTGGGTTTTAGAATGTTTTGTTTTCTCTTGTGTTGTTTATATTGTCTTGGCAGGTTTTGGAATGTTTGGATTCCTTTTGGCGGGTTTTAAAATCTTTTGGCGGGTATTTGGAATGTTTTTTAACGGGTATTCGGAAGGTTTTGATTAGTTTTGACGGGTTTTGAATTATTTTGGCGGGTTTTTAGAAGATTTAGGTTTGTTTTGATTTGTTTTGATTCTGTTTAGCCCAGTTTTTGATGTGTTTGGATTAGCTTTGGTGGGCTTTATCATGTTTTGTGAGGTTTTTTCGAATGTATTGATCACTTCTGTCTGGTTTTCTATTTTGGCGGGTTTGAAAATAGTTTTGGATGAGTTTTGGCGGGTTTGAAAATATTTTGGCTCTTTGCGCAGAGATGACGGTGCCGGTTGCGGTGCGCTCCGGGGCGCTCCTTCTGCGGAAAGACGCCTGGCAGCGGCACTTGGGACAGCTCCGCGTCTCCGTATTCTGTGTTTCTTGCCTTCTGCATCTCAGCAAAATGCTTTCCCACTAGGTCTAGCAAGGAGAAACTGTAGCAGCTGAGTAGATGTAGCCCGGCCCACCCTTTGAAGTTGACAAGTTCTTGGCATCTCAGAGCCTCAAGGGAAGAGCAAGGTTATCTATGGTAGGCTGGGGCAGAACTAGCAGCAAGCAGAGCAAAGTTGTCCAAGAATAGCTTCCATTGGAATGCTAATGACAATTGAAGAGGCAGGCCAGTGGCAAGCCACTAGCTTCTAGCAGTTTGAAAGTTGCAGACACAGTGCAGGTGTTGTGCGGCTTCCTTCTTGGCCTCCTAGAAGGTGCCGCGCTCTCTGTCTCTTGCTTGCCAATATGTTGCCGTGTTCCTCTTATTGTTTGGTTTGTTTTGATTTGTTTTTATGATGTTTTGGTGGGTTTTCGGAATGTTTTGGTGGTGTTTTAGAATGTTTTGTTTTCTCTTGTGTTGTTTATATTGTCTTGGCAAGTTTTGGAATGTTTGGATTCCTTTTGGCGGGTTTTAAATTCTTTTGGCGGGTATTTGGAATGTTTTGGGTTGCTTTCATTTGTTTTGATTATGTTTTGGCAAGTTATTGAAAGTTTTGATCACTTCTGACTGGTTTTCTAGTATTTTGGCATCTTTTCAGAATGTTTTGATGAGTTTTGGCGGGTTCTAAACTACTTTGTCGGGTTTTTGGAATGTTTCGGTTGGTTATGATTTGTTTTTATGATGTTTTGGCCGGATTTCGGAATATTTTGGCTGGTTTTTGGAATGTTTCGGTTGGTTTATGATTTGTTTTTATGATGTTTTGCAAAGTTTTTTGAATGTTTTGATCAGTTCTGGCTGGTTTTCTAATGTTTTGGCATCTTTTCAGAATGTTTTGATGAGTTTTGCGGGTCTAAATCATTTTGGCGGGATTTTGGAATATTTTGGTTGGTTTTGATTTGTTTTGATGATGTTTTGGCGGGATTTCGGAATGTTTTGGTTGGGTTTTAGAATGTTTTGTTTTCTCTTGTGTTGTTTATATTGTCTTGGCAGGTTTTGGAATGTTTGGATTCCTTTTGGCGGGTTTTAAAATCTTTTGGCGGGTATTTGGAATGTTTTTTAACGGGTATTCGGAAGGTTTTGATTAGTTTTGACGGGTTTTGAATTATTTTGGCGGGTTTTTAGAAGGTTTAGGTTTGTTTTGATTTGTTTTGATTCTGTTTAGCCCAGTTTTTGATGTGTTTGGATTAGCTTTGGTGGGCTTTATCATGTTTTGTGAGGTTTTTTCGAATGTATTGATCACTTCTGTCTGGTTTTCTATTTTGGCGGGTTTGAAAATAGTTTTGGATGAGTTTTGGCGGGTTTGAAAATATTTTGGCTCTTTGCGCAGAGATGACGGTGCCGGTTGCGGTGCGCTCCGGGGCGCTCCTTCTGCGGAAAGACGCCTGGCAGCGGCACTTGGGACAGCTCCGCGTCTCCGTATTCTGTGTTTCTTGCCTTCTGCATCTCAGCAAAATGCTTTCCCACTAGGTCTAGCAAGGAGAAACTGTAGCAGCTGAGTAGATGTAGCCCGGCCCACCCTTTGAAGTTGACAAGTTCTTGGCATCTCAGAGCCTCAAGGGAAGAGCAAGGTTATCTATGGTAGGCTGGGGCAGAACTAGCAGCAAGCAGAGCAAAGTTGTCCAAGAATAGCTTCCATTGGAATGCTAATGACAATTGAAGAGGCAGGCCAGTGGCAAGCCACTATCTTCTAGCAGTTTGAAAGTTGCAGACACAGTGCAGGTGTTGTGCGGCTTCCTTCTTGGCCTCCTAGAAGGTGCCGCGCTCTCTGTCTCTTGCTTGCCAATATGTTGCCGTGTTCCTCTTATTGTTTGGTTTGTTTTGATTTGTTTTTATGATGTTTTGGTGGGTTTTCGGAATGTTTTGGTGGTGTTTTAGAATGTTTTGTTTTCTCTTGTGTTGTTTATATTGTCTTGGCAGGTTTTGGAATGTTTGGATTCGTTTTGGCGGGTTTTCAAATCTTTTGGCGGGTATTTGGAATGTTTTGGTTTGCTTTCATTTGTTTTGATTATGTTTTGGCTAGTTATTGAAAGTTTTGATCACTTCTGACTGGTTTTCTAGTATTTTGGCATCTTTTCAGAATGTTTTGATGAGTTTTGGCGGGTTCTAAACTACTTTGTCGGGTTTTTGGAATGTTTCGGTTGGTTATGATTTGTTTTTATGATGTTTTGGCCGGATTTCGGAATATTTTGGCTGGTTTTTGGAATGTTTCGGTTGGTTTATGATTTGTTTTTATGATGTTTTGCAAAGTTTTTTGAATGTTTTGATCAGTTCTGGCTGGTTTTCTAATGTTTTGGCATCTTTTCAGAATGTTTTGATGAGTTTTGCGGGTCTAAATCATTTTGGCGGGATTTTGGAATATTTTGGTTGGTTTTGATTTGTTTTGATGATGTTTTGGCGGGATTTCGGAATGTTTTGGTTGGGTTTTAGAATGTTTTGTTTTCTCTTGTGTTGTTTATATTGTCTTGGCAGGTTTTGGAATGTTTGGATTCCTTTTGGCGGGTTTTAAAATCTTTTGGCGGGTATTTGGAATGTTTTTTAACGGGTATTCGGAAGGTTTTGATTAGTTTTGACGGGTTTTGAATTATTTTGGCGGGTTTTTAGAAGATTTAGGTTTGTTTTGATTTGTTTTGATTCTGTTTAGCCCAGTTTTTGATGTGTTTGGATTAGCTTTGGTGGGCTTTATCATGTTTTGTGAGGTTTTTTCGAATGTATTGATCACTTCTGTCTGGTTTTCTATTTTGGCGGGTTTGAAAATAGTTTTGGATGAGTTTTGGCGGGTTTGAAAATATTTTGGCTCTTTGCGCAGAGATGACGGTGCCGGTTGCGGTGCGCTGCGGGGCGCTCCTTCTGCGGAAAGACGCCTGGCAGCGGCACTTGGGACAGCTCCGCGTCTCCGTATTCTGTGTTTCTTGCCTTCTGCATCTCAGCAAAATGCTTTCCCACTAGGTCTAGCAAGGAGAAACTGTAGCAGCTGAGTAGATGTAGCCCGGCCCACCCTTTGAAGTTGACAAGTTCTTGGCATCTCAGAGCCTCAAGGGAAGAGCAAGGTTATCTATGGTAGGCTGGGGCAGAACTAGCAGCAAGCAGAGCAAAGTTGTCCAAGAATAGCTTCCATTGGAATGCTAATGACAATTGAAGAGGCAGGCCAGTGGCAAGCCACTATCTTCTAGCAGTTTGAAAGTTGCAGACACAGTGCAGGTGTTGTGCGGCTTCCTTCTTGGCCTCCTAGAAGGTGCCGCGCTCTCTGTCTCTTGCTTGCCAATATGTTGCCGTGTTCCTCTTATTGTTTGGTTTGTTTTGATTTGTTTTTATGATGTTTTGGTGGGTTTTCGGAATGTTTTGGTGGTGTTTTAGAATGTTTTGTTTTCTCTTGTGTTGTTTATATTGTCTTGGCAGGTTTTGGAATGTTTGGATTCGTTTTGGCGGGTTTTCAAATCTTTTGGCGGGTATTTGGAATGTTTTGGTTTGCTTTCATTTGTTTTGATTATGTTTTGGCTAGTTATTGAAAGTTTTGATCACTTCTGACTGGTTTTCTAGTATTTTGGCATCTTTTCAGAATGTTTTGATGAGTTTTGGCGGGTTCTAAACTACTTTGTCGGGTTTTTGGAATGTTTCGGTTGGTTATGATTTGTTTTTATGATGTTTTGGCCGGATTTCGGAATATTTTGGCTGGTTTTTGGAATGTTTCGGTTGGTTTATGATTTGTTTTTATGATGTTTTGCAAAGTTTTTTGAATGTTTTGATCAGTTCTGGCTGGTTTTCTAATGTTTTGGCATCTTTTCAGAATGTTTTGATGAGTTTTGCGGGTCTAAATCATTTTGGCGGGATTTTGGAATATTTTGGTTGGTTTTGATTTGTTTTGATGATGTTTTGGCGGGATTTCGGAATGTTTTGGTTGGGTTTTAGAATGTTTTGTTTTCTCTTGTGTTGTTTATATTGTCTTGGCAGGTTTTGGAATGTTTGGATTCCTTTTGGCGGGTTTTAAAATCTTTTGGCGGGTATTTGGAATGTTTTTTAACGGGTATTCGGAAGGTTTTGATTAGTTTTGACGGGTTTTGAATTATTTTGGCGGGTTTTTAGAAGATTTAGGTTTGTTTTGATTTGTTTTGATTCTGTTTAGCCCAGTTTTTGATGTGTTTGGATTAGCTTTGGTGGGCTTTATCATGTTTTGTGAGGTTTTTTCGAATGTATTGATCACTTCTGTCTGGTTTTCTATTTTGGCGGGTTTGAAAATAGTTTTGGATGAGTTTTGGCGGGTTTGAAAATATTTTGGCTCTTTGCGCAGAGATGACGGTGCCGGTTGCGGTGCGCTGCGGGGCGCTCCTTCTGCGGAAAGACGCCTGGCAGCGGCACTTGGGACAGCTCCGCGTCTCCGTATTCTGTGTTTCTTGCCTTCTGCATCTCAGCAAAATGCTTTCCCACTAGGTCTAGCAAGGAGAAACTGTAGCAGCTGAGTAGATGTAGCCCGGCCCACCCTTTGAAGTTGACAAGTTCTTGGCATCTCAGAGCCTCAAGGGAAGAGCAAGGTTATCTATGGTAGGCTGGGGCAGAACTAGCAGCAAGCAGAGCAAAGTTGTCCAAGAATAGCTTCCATTGGAATGCTAATGACAATTGAAGAGGCAGGCCAGTGGCAAGCCACTAGCTTCTAGCAGTTTGAAAGTTGCAGACACAGTGCAGGTGTTGTGCGGCTTCCTTCTTGGCCTCCTAGAAGGTGCCGCGCTCTCTGTCTCTTGCTTGCCAATATGTTGCCGTGTTCCTCTTATTGTTTGGTTTGTTTTGATTTGTTTTTATGATGTTTTGGTGGGTTTTCGGAATGTTTTGGTGGTGTTTTAGAATGTTTTGTTTTCTCTTGTGTTGTTTATATTGTCTTGGCAAGTTTTGGAATGTTTGGATTCCTTTTGGCGGGTTTTAAATTCTTTTGGCGGGTATTTGGAATGTTTTGGGTTGCTTTCATTTGTTTTGATTATGTTTTGGCAAGTTATTGAAAGTTTTGATCACTTCTGACTGGTTTTCTAGTATTTTGGCATCTTTTCAGAATGTTTTGATGAGTTTTGGCGGGTTCTAAACTACTTTGTCGGGTTTTTGGAATGTTTCGGTTGGTTATGATTTGTTTTTATGATGTTTTGGCCGGATTTCGGAATATTTTGGCTGGTTTTTGGAATGTTTCGGTTGGTTTATGATTTGTTTTTATGATGTTTTGCAAAGTTTTTTGAATGTTTTGATCAGTTCTGGCTGGTTTTCTAATGTTTTGGCATCTTTTCAGAATGTTTTGATGAGTTTTGCGGGTCTAAATCATTTTGGCGGGATTTTGGAATATTTTGGTTGGTTTTGATTTGTTTTGATGATGTTTTGGCGGGTTTTCGGAATGTTTTGGTTGGGTTTTAGAATGTTTTGTTTTCTCTTGTGTTGTTTATATTGTCTTGGCAGGTTTTGGAATGTTTGGATTCCTTTTGGCGGGTTTTAAAATCTTTTGGCGGGTATTTGGAATGTTTTTTAACGGGTATTCGGAAGGTTTTGATTAGTTTTGACGGGTTTTGAATTATTTTGGCGGGTTTTTAGAAGATTTAGGTTTGTTTTGATTTGTTTTGATTCTGTTTAGCCCAGTTTTTGATGTGTTTGGATTAGCTTTGGTGGGCTTTATCATGTTTTGTGAGGTTTTTTCGAATGTATTGATCACTTCTGTCTGGTTTTCTATTTTGGCGGGTTTGAAAATAGTTTTGGATGAGTTTTGGCGGGTTTGAAAATATTTTGGCTCTTTGCGCAGAGATGACGGTGCCGGTTGCGGTGCTCTCCGGGGCGCTCCTTCTGCGGAAAGACGCCTGGCAGCGGCACTTGGGACAGCTCCGCGTCTCCGTATTCTGTGTTTCTTGCCTTCTGCATCTCAGCAAAATGCTTTCCCACTAGGTCTAGCAAGGAGAAACTGTAGCAGCTGAGTAGATGTAGCCCGGCCCACCCTTTGAAGTTGACAAGTTCTTGGCATCTCAGAGCCTCAAGGGAAGAGCAAGGTTATCTATGGTAGGCTGGGGCAGAACTAGCAGCAAGCAGAGCAAAGTTGTCCAAGAATAGCTTCCATTGGAATGCTAATGACAATTGAAGAGGCAGGCCAGTGGCAAGCCACTAGCTTCTAGCAGTTTGAAAGTTGCAGACACAGTGCAGGTGTTGTGCGGCTTCCTTCTTGGCCTCCTAGAAGGTGCCGCGCTCTCTGTCTCTTGCTTGCCAATATGTTGCCGTGTTCCTCTTATTGTTTGGTTTGTTTTGATTTGTTTTTATGATGTTTTGGTGGGTTTTCGGAATGTTTTGGTGGTGTTTTAGAATGTTTTGTTTTCTCTTGTGTTGTTTATATTGTCTTGGCAGGTTTTGGAATGTTTGGATTCGTTTTGGCGGGTTTTCAAATCTTTTGGCGGGTATTTGGAATGTTTTGGTTTGCTTTCATTTGTTTTGATTATGTTTTGGCTAGTTATTGAAAGTTTTGATCACTTCTGACTGGTTTTCTAGTATTTTGGCATCTTTTCAGAATGTTTTGATGAGTTTTGGCGGGTTCTAAACTACTTTGTCGGGTTTTTGGAATGTTTCGGTTGGTTATGATTTGTTTTTATGATGTTTTGGCCGGATTTCGGAATATTTTGGCTGGTTTTTGGAATGTTTTGGTTGGTTTATGATTTGTTTTTATGATGTTTTGCAAAGTTTTTTGAATGTTTTGATCAGTTCTGGCTGGTTTTCTAATGTTTTGGCATCTTTTCAGAATGTTTTGATGAGTTTTGCGGGTCTAAATCATTTTGGCGGGATTTTGGAATATTTTGGTTGGTTTTGATTTGTTTTGATGATGTTTTGGCGGGATTTCGGAATGTTTTGGTTGGGTTTTAGAATGTTTTGTTTTCTCTTGTGTTGTTTATATTGTCTTGGCAGGTTTTGGAATGTTTGGATTCCTTTTGGCGGGTTTTAAAATCTTTTGGCGGGTATTTGGAATGTTTTTTAACGGGTATTCGGAAGGTTTTGATTAGTTTTGACGGGTTTTGAATTATTTTGGCGGGTTTTTAGAAGATTTAGGTTTGTTTTGATTTGTTTTGATTCTGTTTAGCCCAGTTTTTGATGTGTTTGGATTAGCTTTGGTGGGCTTTATCATGTTTTGTGAGGTTTTTTCGAATGTATTGATCACTTCTGTCTGGTTTTCTATTTTGGCGGGTTTGAAAATAGTTTTGGATGAGTTTTGGCGGGTTTGAAAATATTTTGGCTCTTTGCGCAGAGATGACGGTGCCGGTTGCGGTGCGCTCCGGGGCGCTCCTTCTGCGGAAAGACGCCTGGCAGCGGCACTTGGGACAGCTCCGCGTCTCCGTATTCTGTGTTTCTTGCCTTCTGCATCTCAGCAAAATGCTTTCCCACTAGGTCTAGCAAGGAGAAACTGTAGCAGCTGAGTAGATGTAGCCCGGCCCACCCTTTGAAGTTGACAAGTTCTTGGCATCTCAGAGCCTCAAGGGAAGAGCAAGGTTATCTATGGTAGGCTGGGGCAGAACTAGCAGCAAGCAGAGCAAAGTTGTCCAAGAATAGCTTCCATTGGAATGCTAATGACAATTGAAGAGGCAGGCCAGTGGCAAGCCACTAGCTTCTAGCAGTTTGAAAGTTGCAGACACAGTGCAGGTGTTGTGCGGCTTCCTTCTTGGCCTCCTAGAAGGTGCCGCGCTCTCTGTCTCTTGCTTGCCAATATGTTGCCGTGTTCCTCTTATTGTTTGGTTTGTTTTGATTTGTTTTTATGATGTTTTGGTGGGTTTTCGGAATGTTTTGGTGGTGTTTTAGAATGTTTTGTTTTCTCTTGTGTTGTTTATATTGTCTTGGCAAGTTTTGGAATGTTTGGATTCCTTTTGGCGGGTTTTAAATTCTTTTGGCGGGTATTTGGAATGTTTTGGGTTGCTTTCATTTGTTTTGATTATGTTTTGGCAAGTTATTGAAAGTTTTGATCACTTCTGACTGGTTTTCTAGTATTTTGGCATCTTTTCAGAATGTTTTGATGAGTTTTGGCGGGTTCTAAACTACTTTGTCGGGTTTTTGGAAAGTTTCGGTTGGTTATGATTTGTTTTTATGATGTTTTGGCCGGATTTCGGAATATTTTGGCTGGTTTTTGGAATGTTTCGGTTGGTTTATGATTTGTTTTTATGATGTTTTGCAAAGTTTTTTGAATGTTTTGATCAGTTCTGGCTGGTTTTCTAATGTTTTGGCATCTTTTCAGAATGTTTTGATGAGTTTTGCGGGTCTAAATCATTTTGGCGGGATTTTGGAATATTTTGGTTGGTTTTGATTTGTTTTGATGATGTTTTGGCGGGATTTCGGAATGTTTTGGTTGGGTTTTAGAATGTTTTGTTTTCTCTTGTGTTGTTTATATTGTCTTGGCAGGTTTTGGAATGTTTGGATTCCTTTTGGCGGGTTTTAAAATCTTTTGGCGGGTATTTGGAATGTTTTTTAACGGGTATTCGGAAGGTTTTGATTAGTTTTGACGGGTTTTGAATTATTTTGGCGGGTTTTTAGAAGATTTAGGTTTGTTTTGATTTGTTTTGATTCTGTTTAGCCCAGTTTTTGATGTGTTTGGATTAGCTTTGGTGGGCTTTATCATGTTTTGTCAGGTTTTTTCGAATGTATTGATCACTTCTGTCTGGTTTTCTATTTTGGCGGGTTTGAAAATATTTTTGGATTAGTTTTGGCGGGTTTGAAAATATTTTGGCTCTTTGCGCAGAGACGACGGTGCCGGTTGCGGTGCGCTGCGGGGCGCTCCTTCTGCGGAAAGACGCCTGGCAGCGGCACTTGGGACAGCTCCGCGTCTCCGTATTCTGCGTTTCTTGCCTTCTGCATCTCAGCAAAATGCTTTCCCACTAGGTCTAGCAAGGAGAAACTGTGGCAGCTGAGTAGATGTAGCCCGGCCCGCCCTTTGAAGTTGACAAGTTCTTGGCATCTCAGAACCTCAAGGGAAGAGCAAGGTTATCTATGGTAGGCTGGGGCAGAACTAGCAGCAAGCAGAGCAAAGTTGTCCAAGAATAGCTTCCATTGGAATGCTAATGGCAATTGAAGAGGCAGGCCAGTGGCAAGCCACTAGCTTCTAGCAGATTGAAAGTTGCAGACACAGTGCAGGTGTTGTGCGGCTTCCTTCTTGGCCTCCTAGAAGGTGCCGCGTTCTCCGTCTCTTGCTTGCCAATATGTTGCCGTGTTCCTCTTATTTTTTGGTTGGTTTTGATTTGTTTTTATGATGTTTTGGCGGGTTTTCAGAATGTTTTGGTGGTGTTTTAGAATGTTTTGTTTTCTCTTGTGTTGTTTATATTGTCTTGGCAGGTTTTGGAATGTTTGGATTCCTTTTGGCGGGTTTTAAAATCTTTTGGCGGGTATTTGGAATGTTTTGGGTTGCTTTCATTTGTTTTGATTATGTTTTGGCAAGTTATTGAAAGTTTGGATCACTTCTGACTGGTTTTCTAGTATTTTGGCATCTTTTCAGAATGTTTTGATGAGTTTTGGCGGGTTCTAAACTACTTTGTCGGGTTTTTGGAATGTTTCGGTTGGTTATGATTTGTTTTTATGATGTTTTGGCCGGATTTCGGAATATTTTGGCTGGTTTTTGGAATGTTTCGGTTGGTTTATGATTTGTTTTTATGATGTTTTGCAAAGTTTTTTGAATGTTTTGATCAGTTCTGGCTGGTTTTCTAATGTTTTGGCATCTTTTCAGAATGTTTTGATGAGTTTTGCGGGTCTAAATCATTTTGGCGGGATTTTGGAATATTTTGGTTGGTTTTGATTTGTTTTGATGATGTTTTGGCGGGTTTTCGGAATGTTTTGGTTGGGTTTTAGAATGTTTTGTTTTCTCTTGTGTTGTTTATATTGTCTTGGCAGGTTTTGGAATGTTTGGATTCCTTTTGGCGGCTTTTAAAATCTTTTGACGGGTATTTGGAATGTTTTTTAACGGGTATTCGGAAGGTTTTGATTAGTTTTGACGGGTTTTGAATTATTTTGGCGGGTTTTTAGAAGGTTTAGGTTTGTTTTGATTTGTTTTGATTCTGTTTAGCCCAGTTTTTGATGTGTTTGGATTAGCTTTGGTGGGCTTTATCATGTTTTGTCAGGTTTTTTCGAATGTATTGATCACTTCTGTCTGGTTTTCTATTTTGGCGGGTTTGAAAATAGTTTTGGATGAGTTTTGGCGGGTTTGAAAATATTTTGGCTCTTTGCACAGAGATGACGGTGCCGGTTGCGGTGCGCTGCGGGGCGCTCCTTCTGCGGAAAGACGCCTGGCAGCGGCACTTGGGACAGCTCCGCGTCTCCGTATTCTGCGTTTCTTGCCTTCTGCATCTCAGCAAAATGCTTTCCCACTAGGTCTAGCAAGGAGAAACTGTGGCAGCTGAGTAGATGTAGCCCGGCCCACCCTTTGAAGTTGACAAGTTCTTGGCATCTCAGAGCCTCAAGGGAAGAGCAAGGTTATCTATGGTAGGCTGGGGCAGAACTAGCAGCAAGCAGAGCAAAGTTGTCCAAGAATAGCTTCCATTGGAATGCTAATGGCAATTGAAGAGGCAGGCCAGTGGCAAGCCACTAGCTTCTAGCAGTTTGAAAGTTGCAGACACAGTGCAGGTGTTGTGCGGCTTCCTTCTTGGCCTCCTAGAAGGTGCCGCGCTCTCTGTCTCTTGCTTGCCAATATGTTGCCGTGTTCCTCTTATTGTTTGGTTTGTTTTGATTTGTTTTGATGATCTTTTGGCGGGTTTTCGGAATGTTTTGGTGGTGTTTTAGAATGTTTTGTTTTCTCTTGTGTTGTTTTTATTGTCTTGGCAGGTTGTGGAACGTTTGGATTCGTTTTGGCGGGTTTTAAAATATTTTGGCGGGTATTTGGAATGTTTTGGTTTGCTTTCATTTGTTTTGATTATGTTTTGGCAAGTTATTGAAAGTTTCGATCACTTCTGACTGGTTTTCTAGTATTTTGGCATCTTTTCAGAATGTTTTGATCAGTTTTAGAATGTTTTGTATTCTCCTGAGTTGTTTTTATTGTCTTGGCAGGTTTTGGAATGTTTGGATTGCTTTTGGCGGGTTTCAAAATATTTTGGCGGGTATTTGGAATGTTTTGGCGGGTATTCGGAATGTTTTGATTAGTTTTGACGGGTTTTGAAATATTTTGGCGGGTTTTTAGAAGGTTTTGATTCTGTTTAGCCCAGTTTTTGGTGTGTTTGGATTAGCTTTGGTGGGCTTTATCATGTTTTGTCAGGTTTTCTCGAATGTATTGATCACTTCTGTCTGGTTTTCTATTTTGGCGGGTTTGAAAATATTTTTGGATTAGTTTTGGCGGGTTTGAAAATATTTTGGCTCTTTGCGCAGAGACGACGGTGCCGGTTGCGGTGCGCTGCGGGGCGCTCCTTCTGCGGAAAGACGCCTGGCAGCGGCACTTGGGACAGCTCCGTGTCTCCGTATTCTGCGTTTCTTGCCTTCTGCATCTCAGCAAAATGCTTTCCCACTAGGTCTAGCAAGGAGAAACTGTGGCAGCTGAGTAGATGTAGCCCGGCCCACCCTTTGAAGTTGACAAGTTCTTGGCATCTCAGAACCTCAGGGGAAGAGCAAGGTTATCTATGGTAGGCTGGGGCAGAACTAGCAGCAAGCAGAGCAAAGTTGTCCAAGAATAGCTTCCATTGGAATGCTAATGGCAATTGAAGAGGCAGGCCAGTGGCAAGCCACTAGCTTCTAGCAGTTTGAAAGTTGCAGACACAGTGCAGGTGTTGTGCGGCTTCCTTCTTGGCCTCCTAGAAGGTGCCGCACTCTCCGTCTCTTGCTTGCCAATATGTTGCCGTGTTCCTCCTATTGTTTGGTTTGTTTTGATTTGTTTTGATGATGTTTTGGCGGGTTTTTGGAATGTTTTGGTGGTGTTTTAGAATGTTTTGTTTTCTCTTGTGTTGTTTTTATTGTCTTGGCAGGTTGTGGAACGTTTGGATTAGTTTTGGCGGGTTTTAAAATATTTTGGCGGGTATTTGGAATGTTTTGGTTTGCTTTCATTTGTTTTGATTATGTTTTGGCAAGTTATTGAAAGTTTGGATCACTTCTGACTGGTTTTCTAGTATTTTGGCATCTTTTCAGAATGTTTTGATCAGTTTTGGCAGGTTGTAAACTATTTTGTCAGGTTTTTGGAATGTTTTGGTTGGTTTTGATTTGTTTTTATGATGTTTTGCCAAGTTTTTTGAATGTTTTGATCAGTTCTGGCTGGTTTTCTAATGTTTTGGCATTTTTTCAGAACGTTTTGATGAGTTTTGTGGGTCTAAATTATTTTGGCGGGTTTTCGGAATATTTTGGTTGGTTTTGATTTGTTTTCATGATGTTTTGGCGGGTTTTCGGAATGTTTTGGTTGGGTTTTAGAATGTTTTGTATTCTCTTGAGTTGTTTTTATTGCGTTGGCAGGTTTTGGAATGTTTGGATTGCTTTTGGCGGGTTTTAAAATATTTTGGCGGGTATTTAGAATGTTTTGGCGGGTATTCGGAATGTTTTGATTAGTTTTGACGGGTTTTGAAATATTTTGGCGGGTTTGAAAATATTTTGACTTGTTTTGATTCTGTTTAGCCCAGTTTTTGGTGTGTTTGGACTAGCTTTGGTGGGCTTTATCATGTTTTGTCAGGTTTTTTCGAATGTATTGATCACTTCTGTCTGGTTTTCTATTTTGGCGGGTTTGAAAATATTTTTGGATTAGTTTTGGCGGGTTTGAAAATATTTTGGCTCTTTGCGCAGAGACGACGGTGCCGGTTGCGGTGCGCTCCGGGGCGCTCCTTCTGCGGAAAGACGCCTGGCAGCGGCACTTGGGACAGCTCCGCGTCTCCGTATTCTGCGTTTCTTGCCTTCTGCATCTCAGCAAAATGCTTTCCCACTAGGTCTAGCAAGGAGAAACTGTGGCAGCTGAGTAGATGTAGCCCGGCCCGCCCTTTGAAGTTGACAAGTTCTTGGCATCTCAGAGCCTCAAGGGAAGAGCAAGGTTATCTATGGTAGGCTGGGGCAGAACTAGCAGCAAGCAGAGCAAAGTTGTCCAAGAATAGCTTCCATTGGAATGCTAATGGCAATTGAAGAGGCAGGCCAGTGGCAAGCCACTAGCTTCTAGCAGTTGGAAAGTTGCTGACACAGTGCAGGTGTTGTGCGGCTTCCTTCTTGGCCTCCTAGAAGGTGCCGTGGTGCCGCGCTCTCCGTCTCTTGCTTGCCAATATGTTGCCGTGTTCCTCCTATTGTTTGGTTTGTTTTGATTTGATTTGATGATGTTTTGGCGGGCTTTCGGAATGTTTTGGTTGGGTTTTAGAATGTTTTGTATTCTCTTGAGTTGTTTTTATTGTGTTGGCAGGTTTTGGAATGTTTGGATTGCTTTTGGCGGGTTTTGAAATATTTTGGCGGGTATTTGGAATGTTTTGGTTTGCTTTCATTTGTTTTGATTATGTTTTGGCTAGTTATTGAAAGTTTCGATCACTTCAGACTGGTTTTCTAGTATTTTGGCATCTTTTCAGAATGTTTTGATGAGTTTTGGCGGGTTCTAAACTACTTTGTCGGGTTTTTGGAATGTTTCGGTTGGTTATGATTTGTTTTTATGATGTTTTGGCTGGATTTCGGAATATTTTGGCTGGTTTTTGGAATGTTTCGGTTGGTTTATGATTTATTTTTATGATGTTTTGCAAAGTTTTTTGAATGTTTTGATCAGTTCTGGCTGGTTTTCTCATGTTTTGGCATCTTTTCAGAATGTTTTGATGAGTTTTGCGGGTCTAAATCATTTTGGCGGGATTTTGGAATATTTTGGTTGGTTTTGATTTGTTTTGATGATGTTTTGGCGGGATTTCGGAATGTTTTGGTTGGGTTTTAGAATGTTTTGTTTTCTCTTGTGTTGTTTATATTGTCTTGGCAGGTTTTGGAATGTTTGGATTCCTTTTGGCGGGTTTTAAAATCTTTTGGCGGGTATTTGGAATGTTTTTTAACGGGTATTCGGAAGGTTTTGATTAGTTTTGACGGGTTTTGAATTATTTTGGCGGGTTTTTAGAAGATTTAGGTTTGTTTTGATTTGTTTTGATTCTGTTTAGCCCAGTTTTTGATGTCTTTGGATTAGCTTTGGTGGGCTTTATCATGTTTTGTTAGGTTTTTTCGAATGTATTGATCACTTCTGTCTGGTTTTCTATTTTGGCGGGTTTGAAAATATTTTTGGATGAGTTTTGGCGGGTTTGAAAATATTTTGGCTCTTTGCGCAGAGATGACGGTGCCGGTTGCGGTGCGCTCCGGGGCGCTCCTTCTGCGGAAAGACGCCTGGCAGCGGCACTTGGGACAGCTCCGCGTCTCCGTATTCTGTGTTTCTTGCCTTCTGCATCTCAGCAAAATGCTTTCCCACTAGGTCTAGCAAGGAGAAACTGTGGCAGCTGAGTAGATGTAGCCTGGCCCACCCTTTGAAGTTGACAAGTTCTTGGCATCTCAGAGCCTCAAGGGAAGAGCAAGGTTATCTATGGTAGGCTGGGGCAGAACTAGCAGCAAGCAGAGCAAAGTTGTCCAAGAATAGCTTCCATTGGAATGCTAATGGCAATTGAAGAGGCAGGCCAGTGGCAAGCCACTAGCTTCTAGCAGTTTGAAAGTTGCAGACACAGTGCAGGTGTTGTGCGATTTCCTTCTTGGCCTCCTAGAAGGTACCGCGCTCTCCGTCTCTTGCTTGCCAATATGTTGCCGTCTTCCTCTTATTTTTTGGTTTGTTTTGATTTGTTTTGATGATGTTTTGGCGGGATTTCGGAATGTTTTGGTTGGGTTTTAGAATGTTTTGTTTTCTCTTGTGTTGTTTATATTGTCTTGGCAGGTTTTGGAATGTTTGGATTTGTTTTGGCGGGTTTTAAAATCTTTTGGCGGGTATTTGGAATGTTTTTTAACGGGTATTCTGAAGGTTTTGATTAGTTTTGACGGGTTTTGAATTATTTTGGCGGGTTTTTAGAAGATTTAGGTTTGTTTTGATTTGTTTTGATTCTGTTTAGCCCAGTTTTTGATGTGTTTGGATTAGCTTTGGTGGGCTTTATCATGTTTTGTCAGGTTTTTTCGAATGTATTGATCACTTCTGTCTGGTTTTCTATTTTGGCGGGTTTGAAAATATTTTTGGATTAGTTTTGGCGGGTTTGAAAATATTTTGGCTCTTTGCGCAGAGACGACGGTGCCGGTTGCGGTGCGCTGCGGGGCGCTCCTTCTGCGGAAAGACGCCTGGCAGCGGCACTTGGGACAGCTCCGCGTCTCCGTATTCTGCGTTTCTTGCCTTCTGCATCTCAGCAAAATGCTTTCCCACTAGGTCTAGCAAGGAGAAACTGTGGCAGCTGAGTAGATGTAGCCCGGCCCGCCCTTTGAAGTTGACAAGTTCTTGGCATCTCAGAACCTCAAGGGAAGAGCAAGGTTATCTATGGTAGGCTGGGGCAGAACTAGCAGCAAGCAGAGCAAAGTTGTCCAAGAATAGCTTCCATTGGAATGCTAATGGCAATTGAAGAGGCAGGCCAGTGGCAAGCCACTAGCTTCTAGCAGTTTGAAAGTTGCAGACACAGTGCAGGTGTTGTGCGGCTTCCTTCTTGGCCTCCTAGAAGGTGCCGCGTTCTCCGTCTCTTGCTTGCCAATATGTTGCAGTGTTCCTCTTATTTTTTGGTTGGTTTTGATTTGTTTTTATGATGTTTTGGCGGGTTTTCGGAATGTTTTGGTGGTGTTTTAGAATGTTTTGTTTTCTCTTGTGTTGTTTATATTGTCTTGGCAGGTTTTGGAATGTTTGGATTCCTTTTGGCGGGTTTTAAAATCTTTTGGCGGGTATTTGGAATGTTTTGGGTTGCTTTCATTTGTTTTGATTATGTTTTGGCAAGTTATTGAAAGTTTGGATCACTTCTGACTGGTTTTCTAGTATTTTGGCATCTTTTCAGAATGTTTTGATGAGTTTTGGCGGGTTCTAAACTACTTTGTCGGGTTTTTGGAATGTTTCGGTTGGTTATGATTTGTTTTTATGATGTTTTGGCCGGATTTCGGAATATTTTGGCTGGTTTTTGGAATGTTTCGGTTGGTTTATGATTTGTTTTTATGATGTTTTGCAAAGTTTTTTGAATGTTTTGATCAGTTCTGGCTGGTTTTCTAATGTTTTGGCATCTTTTCAGAATGTTTTGATGAGTTTTGCGGGTCTAAATCATTTTGGCGGGATTTTGGAATATTTTGGTTGGTTTTGATTTGTTTTGATGATGTTTTGGCGGGATTTCGGAATGTTTTGGTTGGGTTTTAGAATGTTTTGTTTTCTCTTGTGTTGTTTATATTGTCTTGGCAGGTTTTGGAATGTTTGGATTTGTTTTGGCGGGTTTTAAAATCTTTTGGCGGGTATTTGGAATGTTTTTTAACGGGTATTCGGAAGGTTTTGATTAGTTTTGACGGGTTTTGAATTATTTTGGCGGGTTTTTAGAAGATTTAGGTTTGTTTTGATTTGTTTTGATTCTGTTTAGCCCAGTTTTTGATGTGTTTGGATTAGCTTTGGTGGGCTTTATCATGTTTTGTCAGGTTTTTTCGAATGTATTGATCACTTCTGTCTGGTTTTCTATTTTGGCGGGTTTGAAAATAGTTTTGGATGAGTTTTGGCGGGTTTGAAAATATTTTGGCTCTTTGCACAGAGATGACGGTGCCGGTTGCGGTGCGCTCCGGGGCACTCCTTCTGCGGAAAGACGCCTGGCAGCGGCACTTGGGACAGCTCCGCGTCTCCGTATTCTGCGTTTCTTGCCTTCTGCATCTCAGCAAAATGCTTTCCCACTAGGTCTAGCAAGGAGAAACTGTGGCAGCTGAGTAGATGTAGCCCGGCCCACCCTTTGAAGTTGACAAGTTCTTGGCATCTCAGAGCCTCAAGGGAAGAGCAAGGTTATCTATGGTAGGCTGGGGCAGAACTAGCAGCAAGCAGAGCAAAGTTGTCCAAGAATAGCTTCCATTGGAATGCTAATGGCAATTGAAGAGGCAGGCCAGTGGCAAGCCACTAGCTTCTAGCAGTTTGAAAGTTGCAGACACAGTGCAGGTGTTGTGCGGCTTCCTTCTTGGCCTCCTAGAAGGTGCCGCGCTCTCTGTCTCTTGCTTGCCAATATGTTGCCGTGTTCCTCTTATTGTTTGGTTTGTTTTGATTTGTTTTGATGATGTTTTGGTGGGTTTTCGGAATGTTTTGGTGGTGTTTTAGAATGTTTTGTTTTCTCTTGTGTTGTTTATATTGTCTTGGCAGGTTTTGGAATGTTTGGATTCCTTTTGGCGGGTTTTCAAATATTTTGGCGGGTATTTGGAATGTTTTGGTTTGCTTTCATTTGTTTTGATTATGTTTTGGCAAGTTATTGAAAGTTTGGATCACTTCTGACTGGTTTTCTAGTATTTTGGCATCTTTTCAGAATGTTTTGATGAGTTTTGGCGGGTTCTAAACTACTTTGTCGGGTTTTTGGAATGTTTCGGTTGGTTATGATTTGTTTTTATGATGTTTTGGCCGGATTTCGGAATATTTTGGCTGGTTTTTGGAATGTTTCGGTTGGTTTATGATTTGTTTTTATGATGTTTTGCAAAGTTTTTTGAATGTTTTGATCAGTTCTGGCTGGTTTTCTAATGTTTTGGCATCTTTTCAGAATGTTTTGATGAGTTTTGCGGGTCTAAATCATTTTGGCGGGATTTTGGAATAATTTGGTTGGTTTTGATTTGTTTTGATGATGTTTTGGCGGGATTTCGGAATGTTTTGGTTGGGTTTTAGAATGTTTTGTTTTCTCTTGTGTTGTTTATATTGTCTTGGCAGGTTTTGGAATGTTTGGATTTGTTTTGGCGGGTTTTAAAATCTTTTGGCGGGTATTTGGAATGTTTTTTAACGGGTATTCTGAAGGTTTTGATTAGTTTTGACGGGTTTTGAATTATTTTGGCGGGTTTTTAGAAGATTTAGGTTTGTTTTGATTTGTTTTGATTCTGTTTAGCCCAGTTTTTGATGTCTTTGGATTAGCTTTGGTGGGCTTTATCATGTTTTGTCAGGTTTTTTCGAATGTATTGATCACTTCTGTCTGGTTTTCTATTTTGGCGGGTTTGAAAATAGTTTTGGATGAGTTTTGGCGGGTTTGAAAATATTTTGGCTCTTTGCGCAGAGATGACGGTGCCGGTTGCGGTGCGCTCCGGGGCGCTCCTTCTGCGGAAAGACGCCTGGCAGCGGCACTTGGGACAGCTCCGCGTCTCCGTATTCTGTGTTTCTTGCCTTCTGCATCTCAGCAAAATGCTTTCCCACTAGGTCTAGCAAGGAGAAACTGTGGCAGCTGAGTAGATGTAGCCCGGCCCACCCTTTGAAGTTGACAAGTTCTTGGCATCTCAGAGCCTCAAGGGAAGAGCAAGGTTATCTATGGTAGGCTGGGGCAGAACTAGCAGCAAGCAGAGCAAAGTTGTCCAAGAATAGCTTCCATTGGAATGCTAATGGCAATTGAAGAGGCAGGCCAGTGGCAAGCCACTAGCTTCTAGCAGTTTGAAAGTTGCAGACACAGTGCAGGTGTTGTGCGGCTTCCTTCTTGGCCTCCTAGAAGGTGCCGCGCTCTCTGTCTCTTGCTTGCCAATATGTTGCCGTGTTCCTCTTATTGTTTGGTTTGTTTTGATTTGTTTTTATGATGTTTTGGTGGGTTTTCGGAATGTTTTGGTGGTGTTTTAGAATGTTTTGTTTTCTCTTGTGTTGTTTATATTGTCTTGGCAGGTTTTGGAATGTTTGGATTCCTTTTGGCGGGTTTTAAAATCTTTTGGCGGGTATTTGGAATGTTTTGGGTTGCTTTCATTTGTTTTGATTATGTTTTGGCAAGTTATTGAAAGTTTGGATCACTTCTGACTGGTTTTCTAGTATTTTGGCATCTTTTCAGAATGTTTTGATGAGTTTTGGCGGGTTCTAAACTACTTTGTCGGGTTTTTGGAATGTTTCGGTTGGTTATGATTTGTTTTTATGATGTTTTGGCTGGATTTCGGAATATTTTGGCTGGTTTTTGGAATGTTTCGGTTGGTTTATGATTTATTTTTATGATGTTTTGCAAAGTTTTTTGAATGTTTTGATCAGTTCTGGCTGGTTTTCTCATGTTTTGGCATCTTTTCAGAATGTTTTGATGAGTTTTGCGGGTCTAAATCATTTTGGCGGGATTTTGGAATATTTTGGTTGGTTTTGATTTGTTTTGATGATGTTTTGGCGGGATTTCGGAATGTTTTGGTTGGGTTTTAGAATGTTTTGTTTTCTCTTGTGTTGTTTATATTGTCTTGGCAGGTTTTGGAATGTTTGGATTCCTTTTGGCGGGTTTTAAAATCTTTTGGCGGGTATTTGGAATGTTTTTTAACGGGTATTCGGAAGGTTTTGATTAGTTTTGACGGGTTTTGAATTATTTTGGCGGGTTTTTAGAAGATTTAGGTTTGTTTTGATTTGTTTTGATTCTGTTTAGCCCAGTTTTTGATGTCTTTGGATTAGCTTTGGTGGGCTTTATCATGTTTTGTTAGGTTTTTTCGAATGTATTGATCACTTCTGTCTGGTTTTCTATTTTGGCGGGTTTGAAAATATTTTTGGATGAGTTTTGGCGGGTTTGAAAATATTTTGGCTCTTTGCGCAGAGACGACGGTGCCGGTTGCGGTGCGCTGCGGGGCGCTCCTTCTGCGGAAAGACGCCTGGCAGCGGCACTTGGGACAGCTCCGCGTCTCCGTATTCTGCGTTTCTTGCCTTCTGCATCTCAGCAAAATGCTTTCCCACTAGGTCTAGCAAGGAGAAACTGTGGCAGCTGAGTAGATGTAGCCCGGCCCGCCCTTTGAAGTTGACAAGTTCTTGGCATCTCAGAACCTCAAGGGAAGAGCAAGGTTATCTATGGTAGGCTGGGGCAGAACTAGCAGCAAGCAGAGCAAAGTTGTCCAAGAATAGCTTCCATTGGAATGCTAATGGCAATTGAAGAGGCAGGCCAGTGGCAAGCCACTAGCTTCTAGCAGTTTGAAAGTTGCAGACACAGTGCAGGTGTTGTGCGGCTTCCTTCTTGGCCTCCTAGAAGGTGCCGCGTTCTCCGTCTCTTGCTTGCCAATATGTTGCCGTGTTCCTCTTATTTTTTGGTTGGTTTTGATTTGTTTTTATGATGTTTTGGCGGGTTTTCAGAATGTTTTGGTGGTGTTTTAGAATGTTTTGTTTTCTCTTGTGTTGTTTATATTGTCTTGGCAGGTTTTGGAATGTTTGGATTCCTTTTGGCGGGTTTTAAAATCTTTTGGCGGGTATTTGGAATGTTTTGGGTTGCTTTCATTTGTTTTGATTATGTTTTGGCAAGTTATTGAAAGTTTGGATCACTTCTGACTGGTTTTCTAGTATTTTGGCATCTTTTCAGAATGTTTTGATGAGTTTTGGCGGGTTCTAAACTACTTTGTCGGGTTTTTGGAATGTTTCGGTTGGTTATGATTTGTTTTTATGATGTTTTGGCCGGATTTCGGAATATTTTGGCTGGTTTTTGGAATGTTTCGGTTGGTTTATGATTTGTTTTTATGATGTTTTGCAAAGTTTTTTGAATGTTTTGATCAGTTCTGGCTGGTTTTCTAATGTTTTGGCATCTTTTCAGAATGTTTTGATGAGTTTTGCGGGTCTAAATCATTTTGGCGGGATTTTGGAATATTTTGGTTGGTTTTGATTTGTTTTGATGATGTTTTGGCGGGTTTTCGGAATGTTTTGGTTGGGTTTTAGAATGTTTTGTTTTCTCTTGTGTTGTTTATATTGTCTTGGCAGGTTTTGGAATGTTTGGATTCCTTTTGGCGGCTTTTAAAATCTTTTGACGGGTATTTGGAATGTTTTTTAACGGGTATTCGGAAGGTTTTGATTAGTTTTGACGGGTTTTGAATTATTTTGGCGGGTTTTTAGAAGGTTTAGGTTTGTTTTGATTTGTTTTGATTCTGTTTAGCCCAGTTTTTGATGTGTTTGGATTAGCTTTGGTGGGCTTTATCATGTTTTGTCAGGTTTTTTCGAATGTATTGATCACTTCTGTCTGGTTTTCTATTTTGGCGGGTTTGAAAATAGTTTTGGATGAGTTTTGGCGGGTTTGAAAATATTTTGGCTCTTTGCACAGAGATGACGGTGCCGGTTGCGGTGCGCTGCGGGGCGCTCCTTCTGCGGAAAGACGCCTGGCAGCGGCACTTGGGACAGCTCCGCGTCTCCGTATTCTGCGTTTCTTGCCTTCTGCATCTCAGCAAAATGCTTTCCCACTAGGTCTAGCAAGGAGAAACTGTGGCAGCTGAGTAGATGTAGCCCGGCCCACCCTTTGAAGTTGACAAGTTCTTGGCATCTCAGAGCCTCAAGGGAAGAGCAAGGTTATCTATGGTAGGCTGGGGCAGAACTAGCAGCAAGCAGAGCAAAGTTGTCCAAGAATAGCTTCCATTGGAATGCTAATGGCAATTGAAGAGGCAGGCCAGTGGCAAGCCACTAGCTTCTAGCAGTTTGAAAGTTGCAGACACAGTGCAGGTGTTGTGCGGCTTCCTTCTTGGCCTCCTAGAAGGTGCCGCGCTCTCTGTCTCTTGCTTGCCAATATGTTGCCGTGTTCCTCTTATTGTTTGGTTTGTTTTGATTTGTTTTGATGATCTTTTGGCGGGTTTTCGGAATGTTTTGGTGGTGTTTTAGAATGTTTTGTTTTCTCTTGTGTTGTTTTTATTGTCTTGGCAGGTTGTGGAACGTTTGGATTCGTTTTGGCGGGTTTTAAAATATTTTGGCGGGTATTTGGAATGTTTTGGTTTGCTTTCATTTGTTTTGATTATGTTTTGGCAAGTTATTGAAAGTTTCGATCACTTCTGACTGGTTTTCTAGTATTTTGGCATCTTTTCAGAATGTTTTGATCAGTTTTAGAATGTTTTGTATTCTCCTGAGTTGTTTTTATTGTCTTGGCAGGTTTTGGAATGTTTGGATTGCTTTTGGCGGGTTTCAAAATCTTTTGGCGGGTATTTGGAATGTTTTGGCGGGTATTCGGAATGTTTTGATTAGTTTTGACGGGTTTTGAAATATTTTGGCGGGTTTTTAGAAGGTTTTGATTCTGTTTAGCCCAGTTTTTGGTGTGTTTGGATTAGCTTTGGTGGGCTTTATCATGTTTTGTCAGGTTTTCTCGAATGTATTGATCACTTCTGTCTGGTTTTCTATTTTGGCGGGTTTGAAAATATTTTTGGATTAGTTTTGGCGGGTTTGAAAATATTTTGGCTCTTTGCGCAGAGACGACGGTGCCGGTTGCGGTGCGCTGCGGGGCGCTCCTTCTGCGGAACGACGCCTGGCAGCGGCACTTGGGACAGCTCCGTGTCTCCGTATTCTGCGTTTCTTGCCTTCTGCATCTCAGCAAAATGCTTTCCCACTAGGTCTAGCAAGGAGAAACTGTGGCAGCTGAGTAGATGTAGCCCGGCCCACCCTTTGAAGTTGACAAGTTCTTGGCATCTCAGAACCTCAGGGGAAGAGCAAGGTTATCTATGGTAGGCTGGGGCAGAACTAGCAGCAAGCAGAGCAAAGTTGTCCAAGAATAGCTTCCATTGGAATGCTAATGGCAATTGAAGAGGCAGGCCAGTGGCAAGCCACTAGCTTCTAGCAGTTTGAAAGTTGCAGACACAGTGCAGGTGTTGTGCGGCTTCCTTCTTGGCCTCCTAGAAGGTGCCGCACTCTCCGTCTCTTGCTTGCCAATATGTTGCCGTGTTCCTCCTATTGTTTGGTTTGTTTTGATTTGTTTTGATGATGTTTTGGCGGGTTTTTGGAATGTTTTGGTGGTGTTTTAGAATGTTTTGTTTTCTCTTGTGTTGTTTTTATTGTCTTGGCAGGTTGTGGAACGTTTGGATTAGTTTTGGCGGGTTTTAAAATATTTTGGCGGGTATTTGGAATGTTTTGGTTTGCTTTCATTTGTTTTGATTATGTTTTGGCAAGTTATTGAAAGTTTGGATCACTTCTGACTGGTTTTCTAGTATTTTGGCATCTTTTCAGAATGTTTTGATCAGTTTTGGCAGGTTGTAAACTATTTTGTCAGGTTTTTGGAATGTTTTGGTTGGTTTTGATTTGTTTTTATGATGTTTTGCCAAGTTTTTTGAATGTTTTGATCAGTTCTGGCTGGTTTTCTAATGTTTTGGCATTTTTTCAGAACGTTTTGATGAGTTTTGTGGGTCTAAATTATTTTGGCGGGTTTTCGGAATATTTTGGTTGGTTTTGATTTGTTTTCATGATGTTTTGGCGGGTTTTCGGAATGTTTTGGTTGGGTTTTAGAATGTTTTGTATTCTCTTGAGTTGTTTTTATTGCGTTGGCAGGTTTTGGAATGTTTGGATTGCTTTTGGCGGGTTTTAAAATATTTTGGCGGGTATTTAGAATGTTTTGGCGGGTATTCGGAATGTTTTGATTAGTTTTGACGGGTTTTGAAATATTTTGGCGGGTTTGAAAATATTTTGACTTGTTTTGATTCTGTTTAGCCCAGTTTTTGGTGTGTTTGGACTAGCTTTGGTGGGCTTTATCATGTTTTGTCAGGTTTTTTCGAATGTATTGATCACTTCTGTCTGGTTTTCTATTTTGGCGGGTTTGAAAATATTTTTGGATTAGTTTTGGCGGGTTTGAAAATATTTTGGCTCTTTGCGCAGAGACGACGGTGCCGGTTGCGGTGCGCTCCGGGGCGCTCCTTCTGCGGAAAGACGCCTGGCAGCGGCACTTGGGACAGCTCCGCGTCTCCGTATTCTGCGTTTCTTGCCTTCTGCATCTCAGCAAAATGCTTTCCCACTAGGTCTAGCAAGGAGAAACTGTGGCAGCTGAGTAGATGTAGCCCGGCCCGCCCTTTGAAGTTGACAAGTTCTTGGCATCTCAGAGCCTCAAGGGAAGAGCAAGGTTATCTATGGTAGGCTGGGGCAGAACTAGCAGCAAGCAGAGCAAAGTTGTCCAAGAATAGCTTCCATTGGAATGCTAATGGCAATTGAAGAGGCAGGCCAGTGGCAAGCCACTAGCTTCTAGCAGTTGGAAAGTTGCTGACACAGTGCAGGTGTTGTGCGGCTTCCTTCTTGGCCTCCTAGAAGGTGCCGTGGTGCCGCGCTCTCCGTCTCTTGCTTGCCAATATGTTGCCGTGTTCCTCCTATTGTTTGGTTTGTTTTGATTTGATTTGATGATGTTTTGGCGGGCTTTCGGAATGTTTTGGTTGGGTTTTAGAATGTTTTGTATTCTCTTGAGTTGTTTTTATTGTGTTGGCAGGTTTTGGAATGTTTGGATTGCTTTTGGCGGGTTTTGAAATATTTTGGCGGGTATTTGGAATGTTTTGGTTTGCTTTCATTTGTTTTGATTATGTTTTGGCTAGTTATTGAAAGTTTCGATCACTTCAGACTGGTTTTCTAGTATTTTGGCATCTTTTCAGAATGTTTTGATGAGTTTTGGCGGGTTCTAAACTACTTTGTCGGGTTTTTGGAATGTTTCGGTTGGTTATGATTTGTTTTTATGATGTTTTGGCTGGATTTCGGAATATTTTGGCTGGTTTTTGGAATGTTTCGGTTGGTTTATGATTTATTTTTATGATGTTTTGCAAAGTTTTTTGAATGTTTTGATCAGTTCTGGCTGGTTTTCTCATGTTTTGGCATCTTTTCAGAATGTTTTGATGAGTTTTGCGGGTCTAAATCATTTTGGCGGGATTTTGGAATATTTTGGTTGGTTTTGATTTGTTTTGATGATGTTTTGGCGGGATTTCGGAATGTTTTGGTTGGGTTTTAGAATGTTTTGTTTTCTCTTGTGTTGTTTATATTGTCTTGGCAGGTTTTGGAATGTTTGGATTCCTTTTGGCGGGTTTTAAAATCTTTTGGCGGGTATTTGGAATGTTTTTTAACGGGTATTCGGAAGGTTTTGATTAGTTTTGACGGGTTTTGAATTATTTTGGCGGGTTTTTAGAAGATTTAGGTTTGTTTTGATTTGTTTTGATTCTGTTTAGCCCAGTTTTTGATGTCTTTGGATTAGCTTTGGTGGGCTTTATCATGTTTTGTTAGGTTTTTTCGAATGTATTGATCACTTCTGTCTGGTTTTCTATTTTGGCGGGTTTGAAAATATTTTTGGATGAGTTTTGGCGGGTTTGAAAATATTTTGGCTCTTTGCGCAGAGATGACGGTGCCGGTTGCGGTGCGCTCCGGGGCGCTCCTTCTGCGGAAAGACGCCTGGCAGCGGCACTTGGGACAGCTCCGCGTCTCCGTATTCTGTGTTTCTTGCCTTCTGCATCTCAGCAAAATGCTTTCCCACTAGGTCTAGCAAGGAGAAACTGTGGCAGCTGAGTAGATGTAGCCTGGCCCACCCTTTGAAGTTGACAAGTTCTTGGCATCTCAGAGCCTCAAGGGAAGAGCAAGGTTATCTATGGTAGGCTGGGGCAGAACTAGCAGCAAGCAGAGCAAAGTTGTCCAAGAATAGCTTCCATTGGAATGCTAATGGCAATTGAAGAGGCAGGCCAGTGGCAAGCCACTAGCTTCTAGCAGTTTGAAAGTTGCAGACACAGTGCAGGTGTTGTGCGATTTCCTTCTTGGCCTCCTAGAAGGTACCGCGCTCTCCGTCTCTTGCTTGCCAATATGTTGCCGTCTTCCTCTTATTTTTTGGTTTGTTTTGATTTGTTTTGATGATGTTTTGGCGGGTTTTCGGAATGTTTTGGTTGGGTTTTAGAATGTTTTGTTTTCTCTTGTGTTGTTTATATTGTCTTGGCAGGTTTTGGAATGTTTGGATTCCTTTTGGCGGGTTTTAAAATCTTTTGGCGGGTATTTGGAATGTTTTTTAACGGGTATTCTGAAGGTTTTGATTTGTTTTGACGGGTTTTGAAATATTTTGGCCGGTTTTTAGAAGGTTTAGGTTTGTTTTGATTTGTTTTGATTCTGTTTAGCCCAGTTTTTGATGTGTTTGGATTAGCTTTGGTGGGCTTTATCATGTTTTGTCAGGTTTTTTCGAATGTATTGATCACTTCTGTCTGGTTTTCTATTTTGGCGGGTTTGAAAATATTTTTGGATTAGTTTTGGCGGGTTTGAAAATATTTTGGCTCTTTGCGCAGAGACGACGGTGCCGGTTGCGGTGCGCTGCGGGGCGCTCCTTCTGCGGAAAGACGCCTGGCAGCGGCACTTGGGACAGCTCCGCGTCTCCGTATTCTGCGTTTCTTGCCTTCTGCATCTCAGCAAAATGCTTTCCCACTAGGTCTAGCAAGGAGAAACTGTGGCAGCTGAGTAGATGTAGCCCGGCCCGCCCTTTGAAGTTGACAAGTTCTTGGCATCTCAGAACCTCAAGGGAAGAGCAAGGTTATCTATGGTAGGCTGGGGCAGAACTAGCAGCAAGCAGAGCAAAGTTGTCCAAGAATAGCTTCCATTGGAATGCTAATGGCAATTGAAGAGGCAGGCCAGTGGCAAGCCACTAGCTTCTAGCAGTTTGAAAGTTGCAGACACAGTGCAGGTGTTGTGCGGCTTCCTTCTTGGCCTCCTAGAAGGTGCCGCGTTCTCCGTCTCTTGCTTGCCAATATGTTGCAGTGTTCCTCTTATTTTTTGGTTGGTTTTGATTTGTTTTTATGATGTTTTGGCGGGTTTTCGGAATGTTTTGGTGGTGTTTTAGAATGTTTTGTTTTCTCTTGTGTTGTTTATATTGTCTTGGCAGGTTTTGGAATGTTTGGATTCCTTTTGGCGGGTTTTAAAATCTTTTGGCGGGTATTTGGAATGTTTTGGGTTGCTTTCATTTGTTTTGATTATGTTTTGGCAAGTTATTGAAAGTTTGGATCACTTCTTACTGGTTTTCTAGTATTTTGGCATCTTTTCAGAATGTTTTGATGAGTTTTGGCGGGTTCTAAACTACTTTGTCGGGTTTTTGGAATGTTTCGGTTGGTTATGATTTGTTTTTATGATGTTTTGGCCGGATTTCGGAATATTTTGGCTGGTTTTTGGAATGTTTCGGTTGGTTTATGATTTGTTTTTATGATGTTTTGCAAAGTTTTTTGAATGTTTTGATCAGTTCTGGCTGGTTTTCTAATGTTTTGGCATCTTTTCAGAATGTTTTGATGAGTTTTGCGGGTCTAAATCATTTTGGCGGGATTTTGGAATATTTTGGTTGGTTTTGATTTGTTTTGATGATGTTTTGGCGGGATTTCGGAATGTTTTGGTTGGGTTTTAGAATGTTTTGTTTTCTCTTGTGTTGTTTATATTGTCTTGGCAGGTTTTGGAATGTTTGGATTTGTTTTGGCGGGTTTTAAAATCTTTTGGCGGGTATTTGGAATGTTTTTTAACGGGTATTCGGAAGGTTTTGATTAGTTTTGACGGGTTTTGAATTATTTTGGCGGGTTTTTAGAAGATTTAGGTTTGTTTTGATTTGTTTTGATTCTGTTTAGCCCAGTTTTTGATGTGTTTGGATTAGCTTTGGTGGGCTTTATCATGTTTTGTCAGGTTTTTTCGAATGTATTGATCACTTCTGTCTGGTTTTCTATTTTGGCGGGTTTGAAAATAGTTTTGGATGAGTTTTGGCGGGTTTGAAAATATTTTGGCTCTTTGCACAGAGATGACGGTGCCGGTTGCGGTGCGCTCCGGGGCACTCCTTCTGCGGAAAGACGCCTGGCAGCGGCACTTGGGACAGCTCCGCGTCTCCGTATTCTGCGTTTCTTGCCTTCTGCATCTCAGCAAAATGCTTTCCCACTAGGTCTAGCAAGGAGAAACTGTGGCAGCTGAGTAGATGTAGCCCGGCCCACCCTTTGAAGTTGACAAGTTCTTGGCATCTCAGAGCCTCAAGGGAAGAGCAAGGTTATCTATGGTAGGCTGGGGCAGAACTAGCAGCAAGCAGAGCAAAGTTGTCCAAGAATAGCTTCCATTGGAATGCTAATGGCAATTGAAGAGGCAGGCCAGTGGCAAGCCACTAGCTTCTAGCAGTTTGAAAGTTGCAGACACAGTGCAGGTGTTGTGCGGCTTCCTTCTTGGCCTCCTAGAAGGTGCCGCGCTCTCTGTCTCTTGCTTGCCAATATGTTGCCGTGTTCCTCTTATTGTTTGGTTTGTTTTGATTTGTTTTGATGATGTTTTGGTGGGTTTTCGGAATGTTTTGGTGGTGTTTTAGAATGTTTTGTTTTCTCTTGTGTTGTTTATATTGTCTTGGCAGGTTTTGGAATGTTTGGATTCCTTTTGGCGGGTTTTCAAATATTTTGGCGGGTATTTGGAATGTTTTGGTTTGCTTTCATTTGTTTTGATTATGTTTTGGCAAGTTATTGAAAGTTTGGATCACTTCTGACTGGTTTTCTAGTATTTTGGCATCTTTTCAGAATGTTTTGATGAGTTTTGGCGGGTTCTAAACTACTTTGTCGGGTTTTTGGAATGTTTCGGTTGGTTATGATTTGTTTTTATGATGTTTTGGCCGGATTTCGGAATATTTTGGCTGGTTTTTGGAATGTTTCGGTTGGTTTATGATTTGTTTTTATGATGTTTTGCAAAGTTTTTTGAATGTTTTGATCAGTTCTGGCTGGTTTTCTAATGTTTTGGCATCTTTTCAGAATGTTTTGATGAGTTTTGCGGGTCTAAATCATTTTGGCGGGATTTTGGAATAATTTGGTTGGTTTTGATTTGTTTTGATGATGTTTTGGCGGGATTTCGGAATGTTTTGGTTGGGTTTTAGAATGTTTTGTTTTCTCTTGTGTTGTTTATATTGTCTTGGCAGGTTTTGGAATGTTTGGATTTGTTTTGGCGGGTTTTAAAATCTTTTGGCGGGTATTTGGAATGTTTTTTAACGGGTATTCTGAAGGTTTTGATTAGTTTTGACGGGTTTTGAATTATTTTGGCGGGTTTTTAGAAGATTTAGGTTTGTTTTGATTTGTTTTGATTCTGTTTAGCCCAGTTTTTGATGTCTTTGGATTAGCTTTGGTGGGCTTTATCATGTTTTGTCAGGTTTTTTCGAATGTATTGATCACTTCTGTCTGGTTTTCTATTTTGGCGGGTTTGAAAATAGTTTTGGATGAGTTTTGGCGGGTTTGAAAATATTTTGGCTCTTTGCGCAGAGATGACGGTGCCGGTTGCGGTGCGCTCCGGGGCGCTCCTTCTGCGGAAAGACGCCTGGCAGCGGCACTTGGGACAGCTCCGCGTCTCCGTATTCTGTGTTTCTTGCCTTCTGCATCTCAGCAAAATGCTTTCCCACTAGGTCTAGCAAGGAGAAACTGTGGCAGCTGAGTAGATGTAGCCCGGCCCACCCTTTGAAGTTGACAAGTTCTTGGCATCTCAGAGCCTCAAGGGAAGAGCAAGGTTATCTATGGTAGGCTGGGGCAGAACTAGCAGCAAGCAGAGCAAAGTTGTCCAAGAATAGCTTCCATTGGAATGCTAATGGCAATTGAAGAGGCAGGCCAGTGGCAAGCCACTAGCTTCTAGCAGTTTGAAAGTTGCAGACACAGTGCAGGTGTTGTGCGGCTTCCTTCTTGGCCTCCTAGAAGGTGCCGCGCTCTCTGTCTCTTGCTTGCCAATATGTTGCCGTGTTCCTCTTATTGTTTGGTTTGTTTTGATTTGTTTTTATGATGTTTTGGTGGGTTTTCGGAATGTTTTGGTGGTGTTTTAGAATGTTTTGTTTTCTCTTGTGTTGTTTATATTGTCTTGGCAGGTTTTGGAATGTTTGGATTCCTTTTGGCGGGTTTTAAAATCTTTTGGCGGGTATTTGGAATGTTTTGGGTTGCTTTCATTTGTTTTGATTATGTTTTGGCAAGTTATTGAAAGTTTGGATCACTTCTGACTGGTTTTCTAGTATTTTGGCATCTTTTCAGAATGTTTTGATGAGTTTTGGCGGGTTCTAAACTACTTTGTCGGGTTTTTGGAATGTTTCGGTTGGTTATGATTTGTTTTTATGATGTTTTGGCTGGATTTCGGAATATTTTGGCTGGTTTTTGGAATGTTTCGGTTGGTTTATGATTTATTTTTATGATGTTTTGCAAAGTTTTTTGAATGTTTTGATCAGTTCTGGCTGGTTTTCTCATGTTTTGGCATCTTTTCAGAATGTTTTGATGAGTTTTGCGGGTCTAAATCATTTTGGCGGGATTTTGGAATATTTTGGTTGGTTTTGATTTGTTTTGATGATGTTTTGGCGGGATTTCGGAATGTTTTGGTTGGGTTTTAGAATGTTTTGTTTTCTCTTGTGTTGTTTATATTGTCTTGGCAGGTTTTGGAATGTTTGGATTCCTTTTGGCGGGTTTTAAAATCTTTTGGCGGGTATTTGGAATGTTTTTTAACGGGTATTCGGAAGGTTTTGATTAGTTTTGACGGGTTTTGAATTATTTTGGCGGGTTTTTAGAAGATTTAGGTTTGTTTTGATTTGTTTTGATTCTGTTTAGCCCAGTTTTTGATGTCTTTGGATTAGCTTTGGTGGGCTTTATCATGTTTTGTTAGGTTTTTTCGAATGTATTGATCACTTCTGTCTGGTTTTCTATTTTGGCGGGTTTGAAAATATTTTTGGATGAGTTTTGGCGGGTTTGAAAATATTTTGGCTCTTTGCGCAGAGATGACGGTGCCGGTTGCGGTGCGCTCCGGGGCGCTCCTTCTGCGGAAAGACGCCTGGCAGCGGCACTTGGGACAGCTCCGCGTCTCCGTATTCTGTGTTTCTTGCCTTCTGCATCTCAGCAAAATGCTTTCCCACTAGGTCTAGCAAGGAGAAACTGTGGCAGCTGAGTAGATGTAGCCTGGCCCACCCTTTGAAGTTGACAAGTTCTTGGCATCTCAGAGCCTCAAGGGAAGAGCAAGGTTATCTATGGTAGGCTGGGGCAGAACTAGCAGCAAGCAGAGCAAAGTTGTCCAAGAATAGCTTCCATTGGAATGCTAATGGCAATTGAAGAGGCAGGCCAGTGGCAAGCCACTAGCTTCTAGCAGTTTGAAAGTTGCAGACACAGTGCAGGTGTTGTGCGATTTCCTTCTTGGCCTCCTAGAAGGTACCGCGCTCTCCGTCTCTTGCTTGCCAATATGTTGCCGTCTTCCTCTTATTTTTTGGTTTGTTTTGATTTGTTTTGATGATGTTTTGGCGGGTTTTCGGAATGTTTTGGTTGGGTTTTAGAATGTTTTGTTTTCTCTTGTGTTGTTTATATTGTCTTGGCAGGTTTTGGAATGTTTGGATTCCTTTTGGCGGGTTTTAAAATCTTTTGGCGGGTATTTGGAATGTTTTTTAACGGGTATTCTGAAGGTTTTGATTTGTTTTGACGGGTTTTGAAATATTTTGGCCGGTTTTTAGAAGGTTTAGGTTTGTTTTGATTTGTTTTGATTCTGTTTAGCCCAGTTTTTGATGTGTTTGGATTAGCTTTGGTGGGCTTTATCATGTTTTGTCAGGTTTTTTCGAATGTATTGATCACTTCTGTCTGGTTTTCTATTTTGGCGGGTTTGAAAATATTTTTGGATTAGTTTTGGCGGGTTTGAAAATATTTTGGCTCTTTGCGCAGAGACGACGGTGCCGGTTGCGGTGCGCTGCGGGGCGCTCCTTCTGCGGAAAGACGCCTGGCAGCGGCACTTGGGACAGCTCCGCGTCTCCGTATTCTGCGTTTCTTGCCTTCTGCATCTCAGCAAAATGCTTTCCCACTAGGTCTAGCAAGGAGAAACTGTGGCAGCTGAGTAGATGTAGCCCGGCCCGCCCTTTGAAGTTGACAAGTTCTTGGCATCTCAGAACCTCAAGGGAAGAGCAAGGTTATCTATGGTAGGCTGGGGCAGAACTAGCAGCAAGCAGAGCAAAGTTGTCCAAGAATAGCTTCCATTGGAATGCTAATGGCAATTGAAGAGGCAGGCCAGTGGCAAGCCACTAGCTTCTAGCAGTTTGAAAGTTGCAGACACAGTGCAGGTGTTGTGCGGCTTCCTTCTTGGCCTCCTAGAAGGTGCCGCGTTCTCCGTCTCTTGCTTGCCAATATGTTGCAGTGTTCCTCTTATTTTTTGGTTGGTTTTGATTTGTTTTTATGATGTTTTGGCGGGTTTTCGGAATGTTTTGGTGGTGTTTTAGAATGTTTTGTTTTCTCTTGTGTTGTTTATATTGTCTTGGCAGGTTTTGGAATGTTTGGATTCCTTTTGGCGGGTTTTAAAATCTTTTGGCGGGTATTTGGAATGTTTTGGGTTGCTTTCATTTGTTTTGATTATGTTTTGGCAAGTTATTGAAAGTTTGGATCACTTCTTACTGGTTTTCTAGTATTTTGGCATCTTTTCAGAATGTTTTGATGAGTTTTGGCGGGTTCTAAACTACTTTGTCGGGTTTTTGGAATGTTTCGGTTGGTTATGATTTGTTTTTATGATGTTTTGGCCGGATTTCGGAATATTTTGGCTGGTTTTTGGAATGTTTCGGTTGGTTTATGATTTGTTTTTATGATGTTTTGCAAAGTTTTTTGAATGTTTTGATCAGTTCTGGCTGGTTTTCTAATGTTTTGGCATCTTTTCAGAATGTTTTGATGAGTTTTGCGGGTCTAAATCATTTTGGCGGGATTTTGGAATATTTTGGTTGGTTTTGATTTGTTTTGATGATGTTTTGGCGGGATTTCGGAATGTTTTGGTTGGGTTTTAGAATGTTTTGTTTTCTCTTGTGTTGTTTATATTGTCTTGGCAGGTTTTGGAATGTTTGGATTTGTTTTGGCGGGTTTTAAAATCTTTTGGCGGGTATTTGGAATGTTTTTTAACGGGTATTCGGAAGGTTTTGATTAGTTTTGACGGGTTTTGAATTATTTTGGCGGGTTTTTAGAAGATTTAGGTTTGTTTTGATTTGTTTTGATTCTGTTTAGCCCAGTTTTTGATGTGTTTGGATTAGCTTTGGTGGGCTTTATCATGTTTTGTCAGGTTTTTTCGAATGTATTGATCACTTCTGTCTGGTTTTCTATTTTGGCGGGTTTGAAAATAGTTTTGGATGAGTTTTGGCGGGTTTGAAAATATTTTGGCTCTTTGCACAGAGATGACGGTGCCGGTTGCGGTGCGCTCCGGGGCACTCCTTCTGCGGAAAGACGCCTGGCAGCGGCACTTGGGACAGCTCCGCGTCTCCGTATTCTGCGTTTCTTGCCTTCTGCATCTCAGCAAAATGCTTTCCCACTAGGTCTAGCAAGGAGAAACTGTGGCAGCTGAGTAGATGTAGCCCGGCCCACCCTTTGAAGTTGACAAGTTCTTGGCATCTCAGAGCCTCAAGGGAAGAGCAAGGTTATCTATGGTAGGCTGGGGCAGAACTAGCAGCAAGCAGAGCAAAGTTGTCCAAGAATAGCTTCCATTGGAATGCTAATGGCAATTGAAGAGGCAGGCCAGTGGCAAGCCACTAGCTTCTAGCAGTTTGAAAGTTGCAGACACAGTGCAGGTGTTGTGCGGCTTCCTTCTTGGCCTCCTAGAAGGTGCCGCGCTCTCTGTCTCTTGCTTGCCAATATGTTGCCGTGTTCCTCTTATTGTTTGGTTTGTTTTGATTTGTTTTGATGATGTTTTGGTGGGTTTTCGGAATGTTTTGGTGGTGTTTTAGAATGTTTTGTTTTCTCTTGTGTTGTTTATATTGTCTTGGCAGGTTTTGGAATGTTTGGATTCCTTTTGGCGGGTTTTCAAATATTTTGGCGGGTATTTGGAATGTTTTGGTTTGCTTTCATTTGTTTTGATTATGTTTTGGCAAGTTATTGAAAGTTTGGATCACTTCTGACTGGTTTTCTAGTATTTTGGCATCTTTTCAGAATGTTTTGATGAGTTTTGGCGGGTTCTAAACTACTTTGTCGGGTTTTTGGAATGTTTCGGTTGGTTATGATTTGTTTTTATGATGTTTTGGCCGGATTTCGGAATATTTTGGCTGGTTTTTGGAATGTTTCGGTTGGTTTATGATTTGTTTTTATGATGTTTTGCAAAGTTTTTTGAATGTTTTGATCAGTTCTGGCTGGTTTTCTAATGTTTTGGCATCTTTTCAGAATGTTTTGATGAGTTTTGCGGGTCTAAATCATTTTGGCGGGATTTTGGAATAATTTGGTTGGTTTTGATTTGTTTTGATGATGTTTTGGCGGGATTTCGGAATGTTTTGGTTGGGTTTTAGAATGTTTTGTTTTCTCTTGTGTTGTTTATATTGTCTTGGCAGGTTTTGGAATGTTTGGATTTGTTTTGGCGGGTTTTAAAATCTTTTGGCGGGTATTTGGAATGTTTTTTAACGGGTATTCTGAAGGTTTTGATTAGTTTTGACGGGTTTTGAATTATTTTGGCGGGTTTTTAGAAGATTTAGGTTTGTTTTGATTTGTTTTGATTCTGTTTAGCCCAGTTTTTGATGTCTTTGGATTAGCTTTGGTGGGCTTTATCATGTTTTGTCAGGTTTTTTCGAATGTATTGATCACTTCTGTCTGGTTTTCTATTTTGGCGGGTTTGAAAATAGTTTTGGATGAGTTTTGGCGGGTTTGAAAATATTTTGGCTCTTTGCGCAGAGATGACGGTGCCGGTTGCGGTGCGCTCCGGGGCGCTCCTTCTGCGGAAAGACGCCTGGCAGCGGCACTTGGGACAGCTCCGCGTCTCCGTATTCTGTGTTTCTTGCCTTCTGCATCTCAGCAAAATGCTTTCCCACTAGGTCTAGCAAGGAGAAACTGTGGCAGCTGAGTAGATGTAGCCCGGCCCACCCTTTGAAGTTGACAAGTTCTTGGCATCTCAGAGCCTCAAGGGAAGAGCAAGGTTATCTATGGTAGGCTGGGGCAGAACTAGCAGCAAGCAGAGCAAAGTTGTCCAAGAATAGCTTCCATTGGAATGCTAATGGCAATTGAAGAGGCAGGCCAGTGGCAAGCCACTAGCTTCTAGCAGTTTGAAAGTTGCAGACACAGTGCAGGTGTTGTGCGGCTTCCTTCTTGGCCTCCTAGAAGGTGCCGCGCTCTCTGTCTCTTGCTTGCCAATATGTTGCCGTGTTCCTCTTATTGTTTGGTTTGTTTTGATTTGTTTTTATGATGTTTTGGTGGGTTTTCGGAATGTTTTGGTGGTGTTTTAGAATGTTTTGTTTTCTCTTGTGTTGTTTATATTGTCTTGGCAGGTTTTGGAATGTTTGGATTCCTTTTGGCGGGTTTTCAAATCTTTTGGCGGGTATTTGGAATGTTTTGGGTTGCTTTCATTTGTTTTGATTATGTTTTGGCAAGTTATTGAAAGTTTGGATCACTTCTGACTGGTTTTCTAGTATTTTGGCATCTTTTCAGAATGTTTTGATGAGTTTTGGCGGGTTCTAAACTACTTTGTCGGGTTTTTGGAATGTTTCGGTTGGTTATGATTTGTTTTTATGATGTTTTGGCTGGATTTCGGAATATTTTGGCTGGTTTTTGGAATGTTTCGGTTGGTTTATGATTTATTTTTATGATGTTTTGCAAAGTTTTTTGAATGTTTTGATCAGTTCTGGCTGGTTTTCTCATGTTTTGGCATCTTTTCAGAATGTTTTGATGAGTTTTGCGGGTCTAAATCATTTTGGCGGGATTTTGGAATATTTTGGTTGGTTTTGATTTGTTTTGATGATGTTTTGGCGGGATTTCGGAATGTTTTGGTTGGGTTTTAGAATGTTTTGTTTTCTCTTGTGTTGTTTATATTGTCTTGGCAGGTTTTGGAATGTTTGGATTCCTTTTGGCGGGTTTTAAAATCTTTTGGCGGGTATTTGGAATGTTTTTTAACGGGTATTCGGAAGGTTTTGATTAGTTTTGACGGGTTTTGAATTATTTTGGCGGGTTTTTAGAAGATTTAGGTTTGTTTTGATTTGTTTTGATTCTGTTTAGCCCAGTTTTTGATGTCTTTGGATTAGCTTTGGTGGGCTTTATCATGTTTTGTTAGGTTTTTTCGAATGTATTGATCACTTCTGTCTGGTTTTCTATTTTGGCGGGTTTGAAAATATTTTTGGATGAGTTTTGGCGGGTTTGAAAATATTTTCTCGGGTATTTGGAATGTTTTGGGTTGCTTTCATTTGTTTTGATTATGTTTTGGCAAGTTATTGAAAGTTTGGATCACTTCTTACTGGTTTTCTAGTATTTTGGCATCTTTTCAGAATGTTTTGATGAGTTTTGGCGGGTTCTAAACTACTTTGTCGGGTTTTTGGAATGTTTCGGTTGGTTATGATTTGTTTTTATGATGTTTTGGCCGGATTTCGGAATATTTTGGCTGGTTTTTGGAATGTTTCGGTTGGTTTATGATTTGTTTTTATGATGTTTTGCAAAGTTTTTTGAATGTTTTGATCAGTTCTGGCTGGTTTTCTAATGTTTTGGCATCTTTTCAGAATGTTTTGATGAGTTTTGCGGGTCTAAATCATTTTGGTGGGATTTTGGAATATTTTGGTTAGTTTTGATTTGTTTTGATGATGTTTTGGCGGGTTTTTGGAATGTTTTGGTTGGGTTTTAGAATGTTTTGTTTTCTCTTGTGTTGTTTATATTGTCTTGGCAGGTTTTGGAATGTTTGGATTCCTTTTGGCGGGTTTTAAAATCTTTTGGCGGGTATTTGGAATGTTTTTTAACGGGTATTCGGAAGGTTTTGATTAGTTTTGACGGGTTTTGAATTATTTTGGCGGGTTTTTAGAAGATTTAGGTTTGTTTTGATTTGTTTTGATTCTGTTTAGCCCAGTTTTTGATGTGTTTGGATTAGCTTTGGTGGGCTTTATCATGTTTTGTGAGGTTTTTTCGAATGTATTGATCACTTCTGTCTGGTTTTCTATTTTGGCGGGTTTGAAAATATTTTTGGATGAGTTTTGGCGGGTTTGAAAATATTTTGGCTCTTTGCGCAGAGATGACGGTGCCGGTTGCGGTGCGCTCCGGGGCGCTCCTTCTGCGGAAAGACGCCTGGCAGCGGCACTTGGGACAGCTCCGCGTCTCCGTATTCTGTGTTTCTTGCCTTCTGCATCTCAGCAAAATGCTTTCCCACTAGGTCTAGCAAGGAGAAACTGTGGCAGCTGAGTAGATGTAGCCCGGCCCGCCCTTTGAAGTTGACAAGTTCTTGGCATCTCAGAGCCTCAAGGGAAGAGCAAGGTTATCTATGGTAGGCTGGGGCAGAACTAGCAGCAAGCAGAGCAAAGTTGTCCAAGAATAGCTTCCATTGGAATGCTAATGGCAATTGAAGAGGCAGGCCAGTGGCAAGCCACTAGCTTCTAGCAGTTTGAAAGTTGCAGACACAGTGCAGGTGTTGTGCGATTTCCTTCTTGGCCTCCTAGAAGGTGCCGCGCTCTCTGTCTCTTGCTTGCCAATATGTTGCCGTGTTCCTCTTATTGTTTGGTTTGTTTTGATTTGTTTTGATGATGTTTTGGTGGGTTTTCGGAATGTTTTGGTGGTGTTTTAGAATGTTTTGTTTTCTCTTGTGTTGTTTATATTGTCTTGGCAGGTTTTGGAATGTTTGGATTCCTTTTGGCGGGTTTTAAAATCTTTTGGCGGGTATTTGGAATGTTTTGGGTTGCTTTCATTTGTTTTGATTATGTTTTGGCAAGTTATTGAAAGTTTGGATCACTTCTGACTGGTTTTCTAGTATTTTGGCATCTTTTCAGAATGTTTTGATGAGTTTTGGCGGGTTCTAAACTACTTTGTCGGGTTTTTGGAATGTTTCGGTTGGTTATGATTTGTTTTTATGATGTTTTGGCCGGATTTCGGAATATTTTGGCTGGTTTTTGGAATGTTTCGGTTGGTTTATGATTTGTTTTTATGATGTTTTGCCAAGTTTTTTGAATGTTTTGATCAGTTCTGGCTGGTTTTCTAATGTTTTGGCATCTTTTCAGAATGTTTTGATGAGTTTTGCGGGTCTAAATAATTTTGGCGGGATTTTGGAATATTTTGGTTGGTTTTGATTTGTTTTGATGATGTTTTGGCGGGATTTCGGAATGTTTTGGTTGGGTTTTAGAATGTTTTGTTTTCTCTTGTGTTGTTTATATTGTCTTGGCAGGTTTTGGAATGTTTGGATTTGTTTTGGCGGGTTTTAAAATCTTTTGGCGGGTATTTGGAATGTTTTTTAACGGGTATTCGGAAGGTTTTGATTAGTTTTGACGGGTTTTGAATTATTTTGGCGGGTTTTTAGAAGATTTAGGTTTGTTTTGATTTGTTTTGATTCTGTTTAGCCCAGTTTTTGATGTGTTTGGATTAGCTTTGGTGGGCTTTATCATGTTTTGTGAGGTTTTTTCGAATGTATTGATCACTTCTGTCTGGTTTTCTATTTTGGCGGGTTTGAAAATATTTTTGGATGAGTTTTGGCGGGTTTTAAAATATTTTGGCGGGTATTTGGAATGTTTTGGGTTGCTTTCATTTGTTTTGATTATGTTTTGGCAAGTTATTGAAAGTTTGGATCACTTCTGACTGGTTTTCTAGTATTTTGGCATCTTTTCAGAATGTTTTGATGAGTTTTGGCGGGTTCTAAACTACTTTGTCGGGTTTTTGGAATGTTTCGGTTGGTTATGATTTGTTTTTATGATGTTTTGGCCGGATTTCGGAATATTTTGGCTGGTTTTTGGAATGTTTCGGTTGGTTTATGATTTGTTTTTATGATGTTTTGCAAAGTTTTTTGAATGTTTTGATCAGTTCTGGCTGGTTTTCTAATGTTTTGGCATCTTTTCAGAATGTTTTGATGAGTTTTGCGGGTCTAAATCATTTTGGCGGGATTTTGGAATATTTTGGTTAGTTTTGATTTGTTTTGATGATGTTTTGGCGGGTTTTCGGAATGTTTTGGTTGGGTTTTAGAATGTTTTGTTTTCTCTTGTGTTGTTTATATTGTCTTGGCAGGTTTTGGAATGTTTGGATTCCTTTTGGCGGGTTTTAAAATCTTTTGGCGGGTATTTGGAATGTTTTTTAACGGGTATTCGGAAGGTTTTGATTAGTTTTGACGGGTTTTGAATTATTTTGGCGGGTTTTTAGAAGGTTTAGGTTTGTTTTGATTTGTTTTGATTCTGTTTAGCCCAGTTTTTGATGTGTTTGGATTAGCTTTGGTGGGCTTTATCATGTTTTGTGAGGTTTTTTCGAATGTATTGATCACTTCTGTCTGGTTTTCTATTTTGGCGGGTTTGAAAATAGTTTTGGATGAGTTTTGGCGGGTTTGAAAATATTTTGGCTCTTTGCGCAGAGATGACGGTGCCGGTTGCGGTGCGCTCCGGGGCGCTCCTTCTGCGGAAAGACGCCTGGCAGCGGCACTTGGGACAGCTCCGCGTCTCCGTATTCTGCGTTTCTTGCCTTCTGCATCTCAGCAAAATGCTTTCCCACTAGGTCTAGCAAGGAGAAACTGTGGCAGCTGAGTAGATGTAGCCCGGCCCACCCTTTGAAGTTGACAAGTTCTTGGCATCTCAGAGCCTCAAGGGAAGAGCAAGGTTATCTATGGTAGGCTGGGGCAGAACTAGCAGCAAGCAGAGCAAAGTTGTCCAAGAATAGCTTCCATTGGAATGCTAATGGCAATTGAAGAGGCAGGCCAGTGGCAAGCCACTAGCTTCTAGCAGTTTGAAAGTTGCAGACACAGTGCAGGTGTTGTGCGGCTTCCTTCTTGGCCTCCTAGAAGGTGCCGCGCTCTCTGTCTCTTGCTTGCCAATATGTTGCCGTGTTCCTCTTATTGTTTGGTTTGTTTTGATTTGTTTTGATGATGTTTTGGTGGGTTTTCGGAATGTTTTGGTGGTGTTTTAGAATGTTTTGTTTTCTCTTGTGTTGTTTATATTGTCTTGGCAGGTTTTGGAATGTTTGGATTCCTTTTGGCGGGTTTTAAAATATTTTGGCGGGTATTTGGAATGTTTTGGGTTGCTTTCATTTGTTTTGATTATGTTTTGGCAAGTTATTGAAAGTTTGGATCACTTCTGACTGGTTTTCTAGTATTTTGGCATCTTTTCAGAATGTTTTGATGAGTTTTGGCGGGTTCTAAACTACTTTGTCGGGTTTTTGGAATGTTTCGGTTGGTTATGATTTGTTTTTATGATGTTTTGGCCGGATTTCGGAATATTTTGGCTGGTTTTTGGAATGTTTCGGTTGGTTTATGATTTGTTTTTATGATGTTTTGCAAAGTTTTTTGAATGTTTTGATCAGTTCTGGCTGGTTTTCTAATGTTTTGGCATCTTTTCAGAATGTTTTGATGAGTTTTGCGGGTCTAAATCATTTTGGCGGGATTTTGGAATATTTTGGTTAGTTTTGATTTGTTTTGATGATGTTTTGGCGGGATTTCGGAATGTTTTGGTTGGGTTTTAGAATGTTTTGTTTTCTCTTGTGTTGTTTATATTGTCTTGGCAGGTTTTGGAATGTTTGGATTTGTTTTGGCGGGTTTTAAAATCTTTTGGCGGGTATTTGGAATGTTTTTTAACGGGTATTCGGAAGGTTTTGATTAGTTTTGACGGGTTTTGAATTATTTTGGCGGGTTTTTAGAAGATTTAGGTTTGTTTTGATTTGTTTTGATTCTGTTTAGCCCAGTTTTTGATGTGTTTGGATTAGCTTTGGTGGGCTTTATCATGTTTTGTGAGGTTTTTTCGAATGTATTGATCACTTCTGTCTGGTTTTCTATTTTGGCGGGTTTGAAAATATTTTTGGATGAGTTTTGGCGGGTTTGAAAATATTTTGGCGGGTATTTGGAATGTTTTGGGTTGCTTTCATTTGTTTTGATTATGTTTTGGCAAGTTATTGAAAGTTTGGATCACTTCTTACTGGTTTTCTAGTATTTTGGCATCTTTTCAGAATGTTTTGATGAGTTTTGGCGGGTTCTAAACTACTTTGTCGGGTTTTTGGAATGTTTCGGTTGGTTATGATTTGTTTTTATGATGTTTTGGCCGGATTTCGGAATATTTTGGCTGGTTTTTGGAATGTTTCGGTTGGTTTATGATTTGTTTTTATGATGTTTTGCAAAGTTTTTTGAATGTTTTGATCAGTTCTGGCTGGTTTTCTAATGTTTTGGCATCTTTTCAGAATGTTTTGATGAGTTTTGCGGGTCTAAATCATTTTGGCGGGATTTTGGAATATTTTGGTTGGTTTTGATTTGTTTTGATGATGTTTTGGCGGGTTTTCGGAATGTTTTGGTTGGGTTTTAGAATGTTTTGTTTTCTCTTGTGTTGTTTATATTGTCTTGGCAGGTTTTGGAATGTTTGGATTCCTTTTGGCGGGTTTTAAAATCTTTTGGCGGGTATTTGGAATGTTTTTTAACGGGTATTCGGAAGGTTTTGATTAGTTTTGACGGGTTTTGAATTATTTTGGCGGGTTTTTAGAAGATTTAGGTTTGTTTTGATTTGTTTTGATTCTGTTTAGCCCAGTTTTTGATGTGTTTGGATTAGCTTTGGTGGGCTTTATCATGTTTTGTCAGGTTTTTTCGAATGTATTGATCACTTCTGTCTGGTTTTCTATTTTGGCGGGTTTGAAAATATTTTTGGATGAGTTTTGGCGGGTTTGAAAATATTTTGGCTCTTTGCGCAGAGATGACGGTGCCGGTTGCGGTGCGCTCCGGGGCGCTCCTTCTGCGGAAAGACGCCTGGCAGCGGCACTTGGGACAGCTCCGCGTCTCCGTATTCTGTGTTTCTTGCCTTCTGCATCTCAGCAAAATGCTTTCCCACTAGGTCTAGCAAGGAGAAACTGTGGCAGCTGAGTAGATGTAGCCCGGCCCGCCCTTTGAAGTTGACAAGTTCTTGGCATCTCAGAGTCTCAAGGGAAGAGCAAGGTTATCTATGGTAGGCTGGGGCAGAACTAGCAGCAAGCAGAGCAAAGTTGTCCAAGAATAGCTTCCATTGGAATGCTAATGGCAATTGAAGAGGCAGGCCAGTGGCAAGCCACTAGCTTCTAGCAGTTTGAAAGTTGCAGACACAGTGCAGGTGTTGTGCGGCTTCCTTCTTGGCCTCCTAGAAGGTGCCGCGCTCTCTGTCTCTTGCTTGCCAATATGTTGCCGTGTTCCTCTTATTGTTTGGTTTGTTTTGATTTGTTTTGATGATGTTTTGGTGGGTTTTCGGAATGTTTTGGTGGTGTTTTAGAATGTTTTGTTTTCTCTTGTGTTGTTTATATTGTCTTGGCAGGTTTTGGAATGTTTGGATTCCTTTTGGCGGGTTTTCAAATATTTTGGCGGGTATTTGGAATGTTTTGGTTTGCTTTCATTTGTTTTGATTATGTTTTGGCAAGTTATTGAAAGTTTTGATCACTTCTGACTGGTTTTCTAGTATTTTGGCATCTTTTCAGAATGTTTTGATGAGTTTTGGTGGGTTCTAAACTACTTTGTCGGGTTTTTGGAATGTTTCGGTTGGTTATGATTTGTTTTTATGATGTTTTGGCCGGATTTCGGAATATTTTGGCTGGTTTTTGGAATGTTTCGGTTGGTTTATGATTTGTTTTTATGATGTTTTGCAAAGTTTTTTGAATGTTTTGATCAGTTCTGGCTGGTTTTCTAATGTTTTGGCATCTTTTCAGAATGTTTTGATGAGTTTTGCGGGTCTAAATCATTTTGGCGGGATTTTGGAATATTTTGGTTGGTTTTGATTTGTTTTGATGATGTTTTGGCGGGTTTTCGGAATGTTTTGGTTGGGTTTTAGAATGTTTTGTTTTCTCTTGTGTTGTTTATATTGTCTTGGCAGGTTTTGGAATGTTTGGATTCCTTTTGGCGGGTTTTAAAATCTTTTGGCGGGTATTTGGAATGTTTTTTAACGGGTATTCGGAAGGTTTTGATTAGTTTTGACGGGTTTTGAATTATTTTGGCGGGTTTTTAGAAGATTTAGGTTTGTTTTGATTTGTTTTGATTCTGTTTAGCCCAGTTTTTGATGTGTTTGGATTAGCTTTGGTGGGCTTTATCATGTTTTGTGAGGTTTTTTCGAATGTATTGATCACTTCTGTCTGGTTTTCTATTTTGGCGGGTTTGAAAATATTTTTGGATGAGTTTTGGCGGGTTTGAAAATATTTTGGCTCTTTGCGCAGAGATGACGGTGCCGGTTGCGGTGCGCTCCGGGGCGCTCCTTCTGCGGAAAGAGGCCTGGCAGCGGCACTTGGGACAGCTCCGCGTCTCCGTATTCTGCGTTTCTTGCCTTCTGCATCTCAGCAAAATGCTTTCCCACTAGGTCTAGCAAGGAGAAACTGTGGCAGCTGAGTAGATGTAGCCCGGCCCACCCTTTGAAGTTGACAAGTTCTTGGCATCTCAGAGCCTCAAGGGAAGAGCAAGGTTATCTATGGTAGGCTGGGGCAGAACTAGCAGCAAGCAGAGCAAAGTTGTCCAAGAATAGCTTCCATTGGAATGCTAATGGCAATTGAAGAGGCAGGCCAGTGGCAAGCCACTATCTTCTAGCAGTTTGAAAGTTGCAGACACAGTGCAGGTGTTGTGCGGCTTCCTTCTTGGCCTCCTAGAAGGTGCCGCGCTCTCTGTCTCTTGCTTGCCAATATGTTGCCGTGTTCCTCCTATTGTTTGGTTTGTTTTGATTTGTTTTGATGATGTTTTGGTGGGTTTTCGGAATGTTTTGGTGGTGTTTTAGAATGTTTTGTTTTCTCTTGTGTTGTTTATATTGTCTTGGCAGGTTTTGGAATGTTTGGATTCCTTTTGGCGGGTTTTCAAATCTTTTGGCGGGTATTTGGAATGTTTTTTAACGGGTATTCGGAAGGTTTTGATTAGTTTTGACGGGTTTTGAATTATTTTGGCGGGTTTTTAGAAGATTTAGGTTTGTTTTGATTTGTTTTGATTCTGTTTAGCCCAGTTTTTGATGTGTTTGGATTAGCTTTGGTGGGCTTTATCATGTTTTGTGAGGTTTTTTCGAATGTATTGATCACTTCTGTCTGGTTTTCTATTTTGGCGGGTTTGAAAATATTTTTGGATGAGTTTTGGCGGGTTTGAAAATATTTTGGCTCTTTGCGCAGAGATGACGGTGCCGGTTGCGGTGCGCTCCGGGGCGCTCCTTCTGCGGAAAGACGCCTGGCAGCGGCACTTGCGACAGCTCCGCATCTCCGTATTCTGTGTTTCTTGCCTTCTGCATCTCAGCAAAATGCTTTCCCACTAGGTCTAGCAAGGAGAAACTGTGGCAGCTGAGTAGATGTAGCCCGGCCCACCCTTTGAAGTTGACAAGTTCTTGGCATCTCAGAGCCTCAAGGGAAGAGCAAGGTTATCTATGGTAGGCTGGGGCAGAACTAGCAGCAAGCAGAGCAAAGTTGTCCAAGAATAGCTTCCATTGGAATGTTAATGGCAATTGAAGAGGCAGGCCAGTGGCAAGCCACTAGCTTCTAGCAGTTTGAAAGTTGCAGACACAGTGCAGGTGTTGTGCGGCTTCCTTCTTGGCCTCCTAGAAGGTGCCGCGCTCTCTGTCTCTTGCTTGCCAATATGTTGCCGTGTTCCTCTTATTGTTTGGTTTGTTTTGATTTGTTTTTATGATGTTTTGGTGGGTTTTCGGAATGTTTTGGTGGTGTTTTAGAATGTTTTGTTTTCTCTTGTGTTGTTTATATTGTCTTGGCAGGTTTTGGAATGTTTGGATTCCTTTTGGCGGGTTTTAAAATCTTTTGGCGGGTATTTGGAATGTTTTGGTTTGCTTTCATTTGTTTTGATTATGTTTTGGCAAGTTATTGAAAGTTTGGATCACTTCTGACTGGTTTTCTAGTATTTTGGCATCTTTTCAGAATGTTTTGATGAGTTTTGGCGGGTTCTAAACTACTTTGTCGGGTTTTTGGAATGTTTCGGTTGGTTATGATTTGTTTTTATGATGTTTTGGCCGGATTTCGGAATATTTTGGCTGGTTTTTGGAATGTTTCGGTTGGTTTATGATTTGTTTTTATGATGTTTTGCAAAGTTTTTTGAATGTTTTGATCAGTTCTGGCTGGTTTTCTAATGTTTTGGCATCTTTTCAGAATGTTTTGATGAGTTTTGCGGGTCTAAATCATTTTGGCGGGATTTTGGAATATTTTGGTTGGTTTTGATTTGTTTTGATGATGTTTTGGCGGGTTTTCGGAATGTTTTGGTTGGGTTTTAGAATGTTTTGTTTTCTCTTGTGTTGTTTATATTGTCTTGGCAGGTTTTGGAATGTTTGGATTCCTTTTGGCGGGTTTTAAAATCTTTTGGCGTGTATTTGGAATGTTTTTTAACGGGTATTCGGAAGGTTTTGATTAGTTTTGACGGGTTTTGAATTATTTTGGCGGGTTTTTAGAAGATTTAGGTTTGTTTTGATTTGTTTTGATTCTGTTTAGCCCAGTTTTTGATGTCTTTGGATTAGCTTTGGTGGGCTTTATCATGTTTTGTGAGGTTTTCTCGAATGTATTGATCACTTCTGTCTGGTTTTCTATTTTGGCGGGTTTGAAAATATTTTTGGATGAGTTTTGGCGGGTTTGAAAATATTTTGGCTCTTTGCGCAGAGATGACGGTGCCGGTTGCGGTGCGCTCCGGGGCGCTCCTTCTGCGGAAAGACGCCTGGCAGCGGCACTTGGGACAGCTCCGCGTCTCCGTATTCTGTGTTTCTTGCCTTCTGCATCTCAGCAAAATGCTTTCCCACTAGGTCTAGCAAGGAGAAACTGTGGCAGCTGAGTAGATGTAGCCCGGCCCGCCCTTTGAAGTTGACAAGTTCTTGGCATCTCAGAGCCTCAAGGGAAGAGCAAGGTTATCTATGGTAGGCTGGGGCAGAACTAGCAGCAAGCAGAGCAAAGTTGTCCAAGAATAGCTTCCATTGGAATGCTAATGGCAATTGAAGAGGCAGGCCAGTGGCAAGCCACTAGCTTCTAGCAGTTTGAAAGTTGCAGACACAGTGCAGGTGTTGTGCGATTTCCTTCTTGGCCTCCTAGAAGGTGCCGCGCTCTCTGTCTCTTGCTTGCCAATATGTTGCCGTGTTCCTCTTATTGTTTGGTTTGTTTTGATTTGTTTTGATGATGTTTTGGTGGGTTTTCGGAATGTTTTGGTGGTGTTTTAGAATGTTTTGTTTTCTCTTGTGTTGTTTATATTGTCTTGGCAGGTTTTGGAATGTTTGGATTCCTTTTGGCGGGTTTTAAAATCTTTTGGCGGGTATTTGGAATGTTTTGGGTTGCTTTCATTTGTTTTGATTATGTTTTGGCAAGTTATTGAAAGTTTGGATCACTTCTGACTGGTTTTCTAGTATTTTGGCATCTTTTCAGAATGTTTTGATGAGTTTTGGCGGGTTCTAAACTACTTTGTCGGGTTTTTGGAATGTTTCGGTTGGTTATGATTTGTTTTTATGATGTTTTGGCCGGATTTCGGAATATTTTGGCTGGTTTTTGGAATGTTTCGGTTGGTTTATGATTTGTTTTTATGATGTTTTGCCAAGTTTTTTGAATGTTTTGATCAGTTCTGGCTGGTTTTCTAATGTTTTGGCATCTTTTCAGAATGTTTTGATGAGTTTTGCGGGTCTAAATCATTTTGGCGGGATTTTGGAATATTTTGGTTGGTTTTGATTTGTTTTGATGATGTTTTGGCGGGATTTCGGAATGTTTTGGTTGGGTTTTAGAATGTTTTGTTTTCTCTTGTGTTGTTTATATTGTCTTGGCAGGTTTTGGAATGTTTGGATTTGTTTTGGCGGGTTTTAAAATCTTTTGGCGGGTATTTGGAATGTTTTTTAACGGGTATTCGGAAGGTTTTGATTAGTTTTGACGGGTTTTGAATTATTTTGGCGGGTTTTTAGAAGATTTAGGTTTGTTTTGATTTGTTTTGATTCTGTTTAGCCCAGTTTTTGATGTGTTTGGATTAGCTTTGGTGGGCTTTATCATGTTTTGTGAGGTTTTTTCGAATGTATTGATCACTTCTGTCTGGTTTTCTATTTTGGCGGGTTTGAAAATATTTTTGGATGAGTTTTGGCGGGTTTGAAAATATTTTGGCGGGTATTTGGAATGTTTTGGGTTGCTTTCATTTGTTTTGATTATGTTTTGGCAAGTTATTGAAAGTTTGGATCACTTCTTACTGGTTTTCTAGTATTTTGGCATCTTTTCAGAATGTTTTGATGAGTTTTGGCGGGTTCTAAACTACTTTGTCGGGTTTTTGGAATGTTTCGGTTGGTTATGATTTGTTTTTATGATGTTTTGGCCGGATTTCGGAATATTTTGGCTGGTTTTTGGAATGTTTCGGTTGGTTTATGATTTGTTTTTATGATGTTTTGCAAAGTTTTTTGAATGTTTTGATCAGTTCTGGCTGGTTTTCTAATGTTTTGGCATCTTTTCAGAATGTTTTGATGAGTTTTGCGGGTCTAAATCATTTTGGCGGGATTTTGGAATATTTTGGTTAGTTTTGATTTGTTTTGATGATGTTTTGGCGGGTTTTCGGAATGTTTTGGTTGGGTTTTAGAATGTTTTGTTTTCTCTTGTGTTGTTTATATTGTCTTGGCAGGTTTTGGAATGTTTGGATTCCTTTTGGCGGGTTTTAAAATCTTTTGGCGGGTATTTGGAATGTTTTTTAACGGGTATTCGGAAGGTTTTGATTAGTTTTGACGGGTTTTGAATTATTTTGGCGGGTTTTTAGAAGGTTTAGGTTTGTTTTGATTTGTTTTGATTCTGTTTAGCCCAGTTTTTGATGTGTTTGGATTAGCTTTGGTGGGCTTTATCATGTTTTGTCAGGTTTTTTCGAATGTATTGATCACTTCTGTCTGGTTTTCTATTTTGGCGGGTTTGAAAATAGTTTTGGATGAGTTTTGGCGGGTTTGAAAATATTTTGGCTCTTTGCGCAGAGATGACGGTGCCGGTTGCGGTGCGCTCCGGGGCGCTCCTTCTGCGGAAAGACGCCTGGCAGCGGCACTTGGGACAGCTCCGCGTCTCCGTATTCTGCGTTTCTTGCCTTCTGCATCTCAGCAAAATGCTTTCCCACTAGGTCTAGCAAGGAGAAACTGTGGCAGCTGAGTAGATGTAGCCCGGCCCACCCTTTGAAGTTGACAAGTTCTTGGCATCTCAGAGCCTCAAGGGAAGAGCAAGGTTATCTATGGTAGGCTGGGGCAGAACTAGCAGCAAGCAGAGCAAAGTTGTCCAAGAATAGCTTCCATTGGAATGCTAATGGCAATTGAAGAGGCAGGCCAGTGGCAAGCCACTAGCTTCTAGCAGTTTGAAAGTTGCAGACACAGTGCAGGTGTTGTGCGGCTTCCTTCTTGGCCTCCTAGAAGGTGCCGCGCTCTCTGTCTCTTGCTTGCCAATATGTTGCCGTGTTCCTCTTATTGTTTGGTTTGTTTTGATTTGTTTTGATGATGTTTTGGTGGGTTTTCGGAATGTTTTGGTGGTGTTTTAGAATGTTTTGTTTTCTCTTGTGTTGTTTATATTGTCTTGGCAGGTTTTGGAATGTTTGGATTCCTTTTGGCGGGTTTTAAAATCTTTTGGCGGGTATTTGGAATGTTTTGGGTTGCTTTCATTTGTTTTGATTATGTTTTGGCAAGTTATTGAAAGTTTGGATCACTTCAGACTGGTTTTCTAGTATTTTGGCATCTTTTCAGAATGTTTTGATGAGTTTTGGCGGGTTCTAAACTACTTTGTCGGGTTTTTGGAATGTTTCGGTTGGTTATGATTTGTTTTTATGATGTTTTGGCCGGATTTCGGAATATTTTGGCTGGTTTTTGGAATGTTTCGGTTGGTTTATGATTTGTTTTTATGATGTTTTGCAAAGTTTTTTGAATGTTTTGATCAGTTCTGGCTGGTTTTCTAATGTTTTGGCATCTTTTCAGAATGTTTTGATGAGTTTTGCGGGTCTAAATCATTTTGGCGGGATTTTGGAATATTTTGGTTGGTTTTGATTTGTTTTGATGATGTTTTGGCGGGTTTTCGGAATGTTTTGGTTGGGTTTTAGAATGTTTTGTTTTCTCTTGTGTTGTTTATATTGTCTTGGCAGGTTTTGGAATGTTTGGATTCCTTTTGGCGGGTTTTCAAATCTTTTGGCGGGTATTTGGAATGTTTTTTAACGGGTATTCGGAAGGTTTTGATTAGTTTTGACGGGTTTTGAATTATTTTGGCGGGTTTTTAGAAGATTTAGGTTTGTTTTGATTTGTTTTGATTCTGTTTAGCCCAGTTTTTGATGTGTTTGGATTAGCTTTGGTGGGCTTTATCATGTTTTGTGAGGTTTTTTCGAATGTATTGATCACTTCTGTCTGGTTTTCTATTTTGGCGGGTTTGAAAATATTTTTGGATGAGTTTTGGCGGGTTTGAAAATATTTTGGCTCTTTGCGCAGAGATGACGGTGCCGGTTGCGGTGCGCTGCGGGGCGCTCCTTCTGCGGAAAGACGCCTGGCAGCGGCACTTGGGACAGCTCCGCGTCTCCGTATTCTGTGTTTCTTGCCTTCTGCATCTCAGCAAAATGCTTTCCCACTAGGTCTAGCAAGGAGAAACTGTGGCAGCTGAGTAGATGTAGCCCGGCCCGCCCTTTGAAGTTGACAAGTTCTTGGCATCTCAGAGTCTCAAGGGAAGAGCAAGGTTATCTATGGTAGGCTGGGGCAGAACTAGCAGCAAGCAGAGCAAAGTTGTCCAAGAATAGCTTCCATTGGAATGCTAATGGCAATTGAAGAGGCAGGCCAGTGGCAAGCCACTATCTTCTAGCAGTTTGAAAGTTGCAGACACAGTGCAGGTGTTGTGCGGCTTCCTTCTTGGCCTCCTAGAAGGTGCCGCGCTCTCTGTCTCTTGCTTGCCAATATGTTGCCGTGTTCCTCTTATTGTTTGGTTTGTTTTGATTTGTTTTGATGATGTTTTGGTGGGTTTTCGGAATGTTTTGGTGGTGTTTTAGAATGCTTTGTTTTCTCTTGTGTTGTTTATATTGTCTTGGCAGGTTTTGGAATGTTTGGATTCCTTTTGGCGGGTTTTCAAATATTTTGGCGGGTATTTGGAATGTTTTGGGTTGCTTTCATTTGTTTTGATTATGTTTTGGCAAGTTATTGAAAGTTTGGATCACTTCAGACTGGTTTTCTAGTATTTTGGCATCTTTTCAGAATGTTTTGATGAGTTTTGGTGGGTTCTAAACTACTTTGTCGGGTTTTTGGAATGTTTCGGTTGGTTATGATTTGTTTTTATGATGTTTTGGCCGGATTTCGGAATATTTTGGCTGGTTTTTGGAATGTTTCGGTTGGTTTATGATTTGTTTTTATGATGTTTTGCAAAGTTTTTTGAATGTTTTGATCAGTTCTGGCTGGTTTTCTAATGTTTTGGCATCTTTTCAGAATGTTTTGATGAGTTTTGCGGGTCTAAATCATTTTGGCGGGATTTTGGAATATTTTGGTTGGTTTTGATTTGTTTTGATGATGTTTTGGCGGGTTTTCGGAATGTTTTGGTTGGGTTTTAGAATGTTTTGTTTTCTCTTGTGTTGTTTATATTGTCTTGGCAGGTTTTGGAATGTTTGGATTCCTTTTGGCGGGTTTTCAAATCTTTTGGCGGGTATTTGGAATGTTTTTTAACGGGTATTCGGAAGGTTTTGATTAGTTTTGACGGGTTTTGAATTATTTTGGCGGGTTTTTAGAAGATTTAGGTTTGTTTTGATTTGTTTTGATTCTGTTTAGCCCAGTTTTTGATGTGTTTGGATTAGCTTTGGTGGGCTTTATCATGTTTTGTGAGGTTTTTTCGAATGTATTGATCACTTCTGTCTGGTTTTCTATTTTGGCGGGTTTGAAAATATTTTTGGATGAGTTTTGGCGGGTTTGAAAATATTTTGGCTCTTTGCGCAGAGATGACGGTGCCGGTTGCGGTGCGCTGCGGGGCGCTCCTTCTGCGGAAAGACGCCTGGCAGCGGCACTTGGGACAGCTCCGCGTCTCCGTATTCTGTGTTTCTTGCCTTCTGCATCTCAGCAAAATGCTTTCCCACTAGGTCTAGCAAGGAGAAACTGTGGCAGCTGAGTAGATGTAGCCCGGCCCGCCCTTTGAAGTTGACAAGTTCTTGGCATCTCAGAGCCTCAAGGGAAGAGCAAGGTTATCTATGGTAGGCTGGGGCAGAACTAGCAGCAAGCAGAGCAAAGTTGTCCAAGAATAGCTTCCATTGGAATGCTAATGGCAATTGAAGAGGCAGGCCAGTGGCAAGCCACTAGCTTCTAGCAGTTTGAAAGTTGCAGACACAGTGCAGGTGTTGTGCGGCTTCCTTCTTGGCCTCCTAGAAGGTGCCGCGCTCTCTGTCTCTTGCTTGCCAATATGTTGCCGTGTTCCTCTTATTGTTTGGTTTGTTTTGATTTGTTTTGATGATGTTTTGGTGGGTTTTCGGAATGTTTTGGTGGTGTTTTAGAATGTTTTGTTTTCTCTTGTGTTGTTTATATTGTCTTGGCAGGTTTTGGAATGTTTGGATTCCTTTTGGCGGGTTTTCAAATATTTTGGCGGGTATTTGGAATGTTTTGGGTTGCTTTCATTTGTTTTGATTATGTTTTGGCAAGTTATTGAAAGTTTGGATCACTTCAGACTGGTTTTCTAGTATTTTGGCATCTTTTCAGAATGTTTTGATGAGTTTTGGTGGGTTCTAAACTACTTTGTCGGGTTTTTGGAATGTTTCGGTTGGTTATGATTTGTTTTTATGATGTTTTGGCCGGATTTCGGAATATTTTGGCTGGTTTTTGGAATGTTTCGGTTGGTTTATGATTTGTTTTTATGATGTTTTGCAAAGTTTTTTGAATGTTTTGATCAGTTCTGGCTGGTTTTCTAATGTTTTGGCATCTTTTCAGAATGTTTTGATGAGTTTTGCGGGTCTAAATCATTTTGGCGGGATTTTGGAATATTTTGGTTGGTTTTGATTTGTTTTGATGATGTTTTGGCGGGTTTTCGGAATGTTTTGGTTGGGTTTTAGAATGTTTTGTTTTCTCTTGTGTTGTTTATATTGTCTTGGCAGGTTTTGGAATGTTTGGATTCCTTTTGGCGGGTTTTCAAATCTTTTGGCGGGTATTTGGAATGTTTTTTAACGGGTATTCGGAAGGTTTTGATTAGTTTTGACGGGTTTTGAATTATTTTGGCGGGTTTTTAGAAGATTTAGGTTTGTTTTGATTTGTTTTGATTCTGTTTAGCCCAGTTTTTGATGTGTTTGGATTAGCTTTGGTGGGCTTTATCATGTTTTGTCAGGTTTTTTCGAATGTATTGATCACTTCTGTCTGGTTTTCTATTTTGGCGGGTTTGAAAATATTTTTGGATGAGTTTTGGCGGGTTTGAAAATATTTTGGCTCTTTGCGCAGAGATGACGGTGCCGGTTGCGGTGCGCTGCGGGGCGCTCCTTCTGCGGAAAGACGCCTGGCAGCGGCACTTGGGACAGCTCCGCGTCTCCGTATTCTGTGTTTCTTGCCTTCTGCATCTCAGCAAAATGCTTTCCCACTAGGTCTAGCAAGGAGAAACTGTGGCAGCTGAGTAGATGTAGCCCGGCCCGCCCTTTGAAGTTGACAAGTTCTTGGCATCTCAGAGTCTCAAGGGAAGAGCAAGGTTATCTATGGTAGGCTGGGGCAGAACTAGCAGCAAGCAGAGCAAAGTTGTCCAAGAATAGCTTCCATTGGAATGCTAATGGCAATTGAAGAGGCAGGCCAGTGGCAAGCCACTATCTTCTAGCAGTTTGAAAGTTGCAGACACAGTGCAGGTGTTGTGCGGCTTCCTTCTTGGCCTCCTAGAAGGTGCCGCGCTCTCTGTCTCTTGCTTGCCAATATGTTGCCGTGTTCCTCTTATTGTTTGGTTTGTTTTGATTTGTTTTGATGATGTTTTGGTGGGTTTTCGGAATGTTTTGGTGGTGTTTTAGAATGTTTTGTTTTCTCTTGTGTTGTTTATATTGTCTTGGCAGGTTTTGGAATGTTTGGATTCCTTTTGGCGGGTTTTCAAATATTTTGGCGGGTATTTGGAATGTTTTGGGTTGCTTTCATTTGTTTTGATTATGTTTTGGCAAGTTATTGAAAGTTTGGATCACTTCAGACTGGTTTTCTAGTATTTTGGCATCTTTTCAGAATGTTTTGATGAGTTTTGGTGGGTTCTAAACTACTTTGTCGGGTTTTTGGAATGTTTCGGTTGGTTATGATTTGTTTTTATGATGTTTTGGCCGGATTTCGGAATATTTTGGCTGGTTTTTGGAATGTTTCGGTTGGTTTATGATTTGTTTTTATGATGTTTTGCAAAGTTTTTTGAATGTTTTGATCAGTTCTGGCTGGTTTTCTAATGTTTTGGCATCTTTTCAGAATGTTTTGATGAGTTTTGCGGGTCTAAATCATTTTGGCGGGATTTTGGAATATTTTGGTTGGTTTTGATTTGTTTTGATGATGTTTTGGCGGGTTTTCGGAATGTTTTGGTTGGGTTTTAGAATGTTTTGTTTTCTCTTGTGTTGTTTATATTGTCTTGGCAGGTTTTGGAATGTTTGGATTCCTTTTGGCGGGTTTTAAAATCTTTTGGCGGGTATTTGGAATGTTTTTTAACGGGTATTCGGAAGGTTTTGATTAGTTTTGACGGGTTTTGAATTATTTTGGCGGGTTTTTAGAAGATTTAGGTTTGTTTTGATTTGTTTTGATTCTGTTTAGCCCAGTTTTTGATGTGTTTGGATTAGCTTTGGTGGGCTTTATCATGTTTTGTGAGGTTTTTTCGAATGTATTGATCACTTCTGTCTGGTTTTCTATTTTGGCGGGTTTGAAAATATTTTTGGATGAGTTTTGGCGGGTTTGAAAATATTTTGGCTCTTTGCGCAGAGATGACGGTGCCGGTTGCGGTGCGCTGCGGGGCGCTCCTTCTGCGGAAAGACGCCTGGCAGCGGCACTTGGGACAGCTCCGTGTCTCCGTATTCTGTGTTTCTTGCCTTCTGCATCTCAGCAAAATGCTTTCCCACTAGGTCTAGCAAGGAGAAACTGTGGCAGCTGAGTAGATGTAGCCCGGCCCGCCCTTTGAAGTTGACAAGTTCTTGGCATCTCAGAGTCTCAAGGGAAGAGCAAGGTTATCTATGGTAGGCTGGGGCAGAACTAGCAGCAAGCAGAGCAAAGTTGTCCAAGAATAGCTTCCATTGGAATGCTAATGGCAATTGAAGAGGCAGGCCAGTGGCAAGCCACTAGCTTCTAGCAGTTTGAAAGTTGCAGACACAGTGCAGGTGTTGTGCGGCTTCCTTCTTGGCCTCCTAGAAGGTGCCGCGCTCTCTGTCTCTTGCTTGCCAATATGTTGCCGTGTTCCTCTTATTGTTTGGTTTGTTTTGATTTGTTTTGATGATGTTTTGGTGGGTTTTCGGAATGTTTTGGTGGTGTTTTAGAATGTTTTGTTTTCTCTTGTGTTGTTTATATTGTCTTGGCAGGTTTTGGAATGTTTGGATTCCTTTTGGCGGGTTTTAAAATCTTTTGGCGGGTATTTGGAATGTTTTGGGTTGCTTTCATTTGTTTTGATTATGTTTTGGCAAGTTATTGAAAGTTTGGATCACTTCAGACTGGTTTTCTAGTATTTTGGCATCTTTTCAGAATGTTTTGATGAGTTTTGGCGGGTTCTAAACTACTTTGTCGGGTTTTTGGAATGTTTCGGTTGGTTATGATTTGTTTTTATGATGTTTTGGCCGGATTTCGGAATATTTTGGCTGGTTTTTGGAATGTTTCGGTTGGTTTATGATTTGTTTTTATGATGTTTTGCAAAGTTTTTTGAATGTTTTGATCAGTTCTGGCTGGTTTTCTAATGTTTTGGCATCTTTTCAGAATGTTTTGATGAGTTTTGCGGGTCTAAATCATTTTGGCGGGATTTTGGAATATTTTGGTTGGTTTTGATTTGTTTTGATGATGTTTTGGCGGGTTTTCGGAATGTTTTGGTTGGGTTTTAGAATGTTTTGTTTTCTCTTGTGTTGTTTATATTGTCTTGGCAGGTTTTGGAATGTTTGGATTCCTTTTGGCGGGTTTTCAAATCTTTTGGCGGGTATTTGGAATGTTTTTTAACGGGTATTCGGAAGGTTTTGATTAGTTTTGACGGGTTTTGAATTATTTTGGCGGGTTTTTAGAAGATTTAGGTTTGTTTTGATTTGTTTTGATTCTGTTTAGCCCAGTTTTTGATGTGTTTGGATTAGCTTTGGTGGGCTTTATCATGTTTTGTGAGGTTTTTTCGAATGTATTGATCACTTCTGTCTGGTTTTCTATTTTGGCGGGTTTGAAAATATTTTTGGATGAGTTTTGGCGGGTTTGAAAATATTTTGGCTCTTTGCGCAGAGATGACGGTGCCGGTTGCGGTGCGCTGCGGGGCGCTCCTTCTGCGGAAAGACGCCTGGCAGCGGCACTTGGGACAGCTCCGCGTCTCCGTATTCTGTGTTTCTTGCCTTCTGCATCTCAGCAAAATGCTTTCCCACTAGGTCTAGCAAGGAGAAACTGTGGCAGCTGAGTAGATGTAGCCCGGCCCGCCCTTTGAAGTTGACAAGTTCTTGGCATCTCAGAGTCTCAAGGGAAGAGCAAGGTTATCTATGGTAGGCTGGGGCAGAACTAGCAGCAAGCAGAGCAAAGTTGTCCAAGAATAGCTTCCATTGGAATGCTAATGGCAATTGAAGAGGCAGGCCAGTGGCAAGCCACTATCTTCTAGCAGTTTGAAAGTTGCAGACACAGTGCAGGTGTTGTGCGGCTTCCTTCTTGGCCTCCTAGAAGGTGCCGCGCTCTCTGTCTCTTGCTTGCCAATATGTTGCCGTGTTCCTCTTATTGTTTGGTTTGTTTTGATTTGTTTTGATGATGTTTTGGTGGGTTTTCGGAATGTTTTGGTGGTGTTTTAGAATGCTTTGTTTTCTCTTGTGTTGTTTATATTGTCTTGGCAGGTTTTGGAATGTTTGGATTCCTTTTGGCGGGTTTTCAAATATTTTGGCGGGTATTTGGAATGTTTTGGGTTGCTTTCATTTGTTTTGATTATGTTTTGGCAAGTTATTGAAAGTTTGGATCACTTCAGACTGGTTTTCTAGTATTTTGGCATCTTTTCAGAATGTTTTGATGAGTTTTGGTGGGTTCTAAACTACTTTGTCGGGTTTTTGGAATGTTTCGGTTGGTTATGATTTGTTTTTATGATGTTTTGGCCGGATTTCGGAATATTTTGGCTGGTTTTTGGAATGTTTCGGTTGGTTTATGATTTGTTTTTATGATGTTTTGCAAAGTTTTTTGAATGTTTTGATCAGTTCTGGCTGGTTTTCTAATGTTTTGGCATCTTTTCAGAATGTTTTGATGAGTTTTGCGGGTCTAAATCATTTTGGCGGGATTTTGGAATATTTTGGTTGGTTTTGATTTGTTTTGATGATGTTTTGGCGGGTTTTCGGAATGTTTTGGTTGGGTTTTAGAATGTTTTGTTTTCTCTTGTGTTGTTTATATTGTCTTGGCAGGTTTTGGAATGTTTGGATTCCTTTTGGCGGGTTTTCAAATCTTTTGGCGGGTATTTGGAATGTTTTTTAACGGGTATTCGGAAGGTTTTGATTAGTTTTGACGGGTTTTGAATTATTTTGGCGGGTTTTTAGAAGATTTAGGTTTGTTTTGATTTGTTTTGATTCTGTTTAGCCCAGTTTTTGATGTGTTTGGATTAGCTTTGGTGGGCTTTATCATGTTTTGTGAGGTTTTTTCGAATGTATTGATCACTTCTGTCTGGTTTTCTATTTTGGCGGGTTTGAAAATATTTTTGGATGAGTTTTGGCGGGTTTGAAAATATTTTGGCTCTTTGCGCAGAGATGACGGTGCCGGTTGCGGTGCGCTGCGGGGCGCTCCTTCTGCGGAAAGACGCCTGGCAGCGGCACTTGGGACAGCTCCGCGTCTCCGTATTCTGTGTTTCTTGCCTTCTGCATCTCAGCAAAATGCTTTCCCACTAGGTCTAGCAAGGAGAAACTGTGGCAGCTGAGTAGATGTAGCCCGGCCCGCCCTTTGAAGTTGACAAGTTCTTGGCATCTCAGAGCCTCAAGGGAAGAGCAAGGTTATCTATGGTAGGCTGGGGCAGAACTAGCAGCAAGCAGAGCAAAGTTGTCCAAGAATAGCTTCCATTGGAATGCTAATGGCAATTGAAGAGGCAGGCCAGTGGCAAGCCACTAGCTTCTAGCAGTTTGAAAGTTGCAGACACAGTGCAGGTGTTGTGCGGCTTCCTTCTTGGCCTCCTAGAAGGTGCCGCGCTCTCTGTCTCTTGCTTGCCAATATGTTGCCGTGTTCCTCTTATTGTTTGGTTTGTTTTGATTTGTTTTGATGATGTTTTGGTGGGTTTTCGGAATGTTTTGGTGGTGTTTTAGAATGTTTTGTTTTCTCTTGTGTTGTTTATATTGTCTTGGCAGGTTTTGGAATGTTTGGATTCCTTTTGGCGGGTTTTCAAATATTTTGGCGGGTATTTGGAATGTTTTGGGTTGCTTTCATTTGTTTTGATTATGTTTTGGCAAGTTATTGAAAGTTTGGATCACTTCAGACTGGTTTTCTAGTATTTTGGCATCTTTTCAGAATGTTTTGATGAGTTTTGGTGGGTTCTAAACTACTTTGTCGGGTTTTTGGAATGTTTCGGTTGGTTATGATTTGTTTTTATGATGTTTTGGCCGGATTTCGGAATATTTTGGCTGGTTTTTGGAATGTTTCGGTTGGTTTATGATTTGTTTTTATGATGTTTTGCAAAGTTTTTTGAATGTTTTGATCAGTTCTGGCTGGTTTTCTAATGTTTTGGCATCTTTTCAGAATGTTTTGATGAGTTTTGCGGGTCTAAATCATTTTGGCGGGATTTTGGAATATTTTGGTTGGTTTTGATTTGTTTTGATGATGTTTTGGCGGGTTTTCGGAATGTTTTGGTTGGGTTTTAGAATGTTTTGTTTTCTCTTGTGTTGTTTATATTGTCTTGGCAGGTTTTGGAATGTTTGGATTCCTTTTGGCGGGTTTTCAAATCTTTTGGCGGGTATTTGGAATGTTTTTTAACGGGTATTCGGAAGGTTTTGATTAGTTTTGACGGGTTTTGAATTATTTTGGCGGGTTTTTAGAAGATTTAGGTTTGTTTTGATTTGTTTTGATTCTGTTTAGCCCAGTTTTTGATGTGTTTGGATTAGCTTTGGTGGGCTTTATCATGTTTTGTGAGGTTTTTTCGAATGTATTGATCACTTCTGTCTGGTTTTCTATTTTGGCGGGTTTGAAAATATTTTTGGATGAGTTTTGGCGGGTTTGAAAATATTTTGGCTCTTTGCGCAGAGATGACGGTGCCGGTTGCGGTGCGCTGCGGGGCGCTCCTTCTGCGGAAAGACGCCTGGCAGCGGCACTTGGGACAGCTCCGCGTCTCCGTATTCTGTGTTTCTTGCCTTCTGCATCTCAGCAAAATGCTTTCCCACTAGGTCTAGCAAGGAGAAACTGTGGCAGCTGAGTAGATGTAGCCCGGCCCGCCCTTTGAAGTTGACAAGTTCTTGGCATCTCAGAGTCTCAAGGGAAGAGCAAGGTTATCTATGGTAGGCTGGGGCAGAACTAGCAGCAAGCAGAGCAAAGTTGTCCAAGAATAGCTTCCATTGGAATGCTAATGGCAATTGAAGAGGCAGGCCAGTGGCAAGCCACTATCTTCTAGCAGTTTGAAAGTTGCAGACACAGTGCAGGTGTTGTGCGGCTTCCTTCTTGGCCTCCTAGAAGGTGCCGCGCTCTCTGTCTCTTGCTTGCCAATATGTTGCCGTGTTCCTCTTATTGTTTGGTTTGTTTTGATTTGTTTTGATGATGTTTTGGTGGGTTTTCGGAATGTTTTGGTGGTGTTTTAGAATGTTTTGTTTTCTCTTGTGTTGTTTATATTGTCTTGGCAGGTTTTGGAATGTTTGGATTCCTTTTGGCGGGTTTTCAAATATTTTGGCGGGTATTTGGAATGTTTTGGGTTGCTTTCATTTGTTTTGATTATGTTTTGGCAAGTTATTGAAAGTTTGGATCACTTCAGACTGGTTTTCTAGTATTTTGGCATCTTTTCAGAATGTTTTGATGAGTTTTGGTGGGTTCTAAACTACTTTGTCGGGTTTTTGGAATGTTTCGGTTGGTTATGATTTGTTTTTATGATGTTTTGGCCGGATTTCGGAATATTTTGGCTGGTTTTTGGAATGTTTCGGTTGGTTTATGATTTGTTTTTATGATGTTTTGCAAAGTTTTTTGAATGTTTTGATCAGTTCTGGCTGGTTTTCTAATGTTTTGGCATCTTTTCAGAATGTTTTGATGAGTTTTGCGGGTCTAAATCATTTTGGCGGGATTTTGGAATATTTTGGTTGGTTTTGATTTGTTTTGATGATGTTTTGGCGGGTTTTCGGAATGTTTTGGTTGGGTTTTAGAATGTTTTGTTTTCTCTTGTGTTGTTTATATTGTCTTGGCAGGTTTTGGAATGTTTGGATTCCTTTTGGCGGGTTTTAAAATCTTTTGGCGGGTATTTGGAATGTTTTTTAACGGGTATTCGGAAGGTTTTGATTAGTTTTGACGGGTTTTGAATTATTTTGGCGGGTTTTTAGAAGATTTAGGTTTGTTTTGATTTGTTTTGATTCTGTTTAGCCCAGTTTTTGATGTGTTTGGATTAGCTTTGGTGGGCTTTATCATGTTTTGTGAGGTTTTTTCGAATGTATTGATCACTTCTGTCTGGTTTTCTATTTTGGCGGGTTTGAAAATATTTTTGGATGAGTTTTGGCGGGTTTGAAAATATTTTGGCTCTTTGCGCAGAGATGACGGTGCCGGTTGCGGTGCGCTGCGGGGCGCTCCTTCTGCGGAAAGACGCCTGGCAGCGGCACTTGGGACAGCTCCGTGTCTCCGTATTCTGTGTTTCTTGCCTTCTGCATCTCAGCAAAATGCTTTCCCACTAGGTCTAGCAAGGAGAAACTGTGGCAGCTGAGTAGATGTAGCCCGGCCCGCCCTTTGAAGTTGACAAGTTCTTGGCATCTCAGAGTCTCAAGGGAAGAGCAAGGTTATCTATGGTAGGCTGGGGCAGAACTAGCAGCAAGCAGAGCAAAGTTGTCCAAGAATAGCTTCCATTGGAATGCTAATGGCAATTGAAGAGGCAGGCCAGTGGCAAGCCACTAGCTTCTAGCAGTTTGAAAGTTGCAGACACAGTGCAGGTGTTGTGCGGCTTCCTTCTTGGCCTCCTAGAAGGTGCCGCGCTCTCTGTCTCTTGCTTGCCAATATGTTGCCGTGTTCCTCTTATTGTTTGGTTTGTTTTGATTTGTTTTTATGATGTTTTGGTGGGTTTTCGGAATGTTTTGGTGGTGTTTTAGAATGTTTTGTTTTCTCTTGTGTTGTTTATATTGTCTTGGCCGGTTTTGGAATGTTTGGATTCCTTTTGGCGGGTTTTAAAATCTTTTGGCGGGTATTTGGAATGTTTTGGTTTGCTTTCATTTGTTTTGATTATGTTTTGGCAAGTTATTGAAAGTTTGGATCACTTCAGACTGGTTTTCTAGTATTTTGGCATCTTTTCAGAATGTTTTGATGAGTTTTGGCGGGTTCTAAACTACTTTGTCGGGTTTTTGGAAAGTTTCGGTTGGTTATGATTTGTTTTTATGATGTTTTGGCCGGATTTCGGAATATTTTGGCTGGTTTTTGGAATGTTTCGGTTGGTTTATGATTTGTTTTTATGATGTTTTGCAAAGTTTTTTGAATGTTTTGATCAGTTCTGGCTGGTTTTCTAATGTTTTGGCATCTTTTCAGAATGTTTTGATGAGTTTTGCGGGTCTAAATCATTTTGGCGGGATTTTGGAATATTTTGGTTGGTTTTGATTTGTTTTGATGATGTTTTGGCGGGTTTTCGGAATGTTTTGGTTGGGTTTTAGAATGTTTTGTTTTCTCTTGTGTTGTTTATATTGTCTTGGCAGGTTTTGGAATGTTTGGATTCCTTTTGGCGGGTTTTCAAATCTTTTGGCGGGTATTTGGAATGTTTTTTAACGGGTATTCGGAAGGTTTTGATTAGTTTTGACGGGTTTTGAATTATTTTGGCGGGTTTTTAGAAGATTTAGGTTTGTTTTGATTTGTTTTGATTCTGTTTAGCCCAGTTTTTGATGTGTTTGGATTAGCTTTGGTGGGCTTTATCATGTTTTGTGAGGTTTTTTCGAATGTATTGATCACTTCTGTCTGGTTTTCTATTTTGGCGGGTTTGAAAATAGTTTTGGATGAGTTTTGGCGGGTTTGAAAATATTTTGGCTCTTTGCGCAGAGATGACGGTGCCGGTTGCGGTGCGCTCCGGGGCGCTCCTTCTGCGGAAAGACGCCTGGCAGCGGCACTTGGGACAGCTCCGCGTCTCCGTATTCTGTGTTTCTTGCCTTCTGCATCTCAGCAAAATGCTTTCCCACTAGGTCTAGCAAGGAGAAACTGTGGCAGCTGAGTAGATGTAGCCCGGCCCGCCCTTTGAAGTTGACAAGTTCTTGGCATCTCAGAGTCTCAAGGGAAGAGCAAGGTTATCTATGGTAGGCTGGGGCAGAACTAGCAGCAAGCAGAGCAAAGTTGTCCAAGAATAGCTTCCATTGGAATGCTAATGGCAATTGAAGAGGCAGGCCAGTGGCAAGCCACTATCTTCTAGCAGTTTGAAAGTTGCAGACACAGTGCAGGTGTTGTGCGGCTTCCTTCTTGGCCTCCTAGAAGGTGCCGCGCTCTCTGTCTCTTGCTTGCCAATATGTTGCCGTGTTCCTCTTATTGTTTGGTTTGTTTTGATTTGTTTTGATGATGTTTTGGTGGGTTTTCGGAATGTTTTGGTGGTGTTTTAGAATGTTTTGTTTTCTCTTGTGTTGTTTATATTGTCTTGGCAGGTTTTGGAATGTTTGGATTCCTTTTGGCGGGTTTTCAAATATTTTGGCGGGTATTTGGAATGTTTTGGGTTGCTTTCATTTGTTTTGATTATGTTTTGGCAAGTTATTGAAAGTTTGGATCACTTCAGACTGGTTTTCTAGTATTTTGGCATCTTTTCAGAATGTTTTGATGAGTTTTGGTGGGTTCTAAACTACTTTGTCGGGTTTTTGGAATGTTTCGGTTGGTTATGATTTGTTTTTATGATGTTTTGGCCGGATTTCGGAATATTTTGGCTGGTTTTTGGAATGTTTCGGTTGGTTTATGATTTGTTTTTATGATGTTTTGCAAAGTTTTTTGAATGTTTTGATCAGTTCTGGCTGGTTTTCTAATGTTTTGGCATCTTTTCAGAATGTTTTGATGAGTTTTGCGGGTCTAAATCATTTTGGCGGGATTTTGGAATATTTTGGTTGGTTTTGATTTGTTTTGATGATGTTTTGGCGGGTTTTCGGAATGTTTTGGTTGGGTTTTAGAATGTTTTGTTTTCTCTTGTGTTGTTTATATTGTCTTGGCAGGTTTTGGAATGTTTGGATTCCTTTTGGCGGGTTTTAAAATCTTTTGGCGGGTATTTGGAATGTTTTTTAACGGGTATTCGGAAGGTTTTGATTAGTTTTGACGGGTTTTGAATTATTTTGGCGGGTTTTTAGAAGATTTAGGTTTGTTTTGATTTGTTTTGATTCTGTTTAGCCCAGTTTTTGATGTGTTTGGATTAGCTTTGGTGGGCTTTATCATGTTTTGTGAGGTTTTTTCGAATGTATTGATCACTTCTGTCTGGTTTTCTATTTTGGCGGGTTTGAAAATATTTTTGGATGAGTTTTGGCGGGTTTGAAAATATTTTGGCTCTTTGCGCAGAGATGACGGTGCCGGTTGCGGTGCGCTGCGGGGCGCTCCTTCTGCGGAAAGACGCCTGGCAGCGGCACTTGGGACAGCTCCGTGTCTCCGTATTCTGTGTTTCTTGCCTTCTGCATCTCAGCAAAATGCTTTCCCACTAGGTCTAGCAAGGAGAAACTGTGGCAGCTGAGTAGATGTAGCCCGGCCCGCCCTTTGAAGTTGACAAGTTCTTGGCATCTCAGAGTCTCAAGGGAAGAGCAAGGTTATCTATGGTAGGCTGGGGCAGAACTAGCAGCAAGCAGAGCAAAGTTGTCCAAGAATAGCTTCCATTGGAATGCTAATGGCAATTGAAGAGGCAGGCCAGTGGCAAGCCACTAGCTTCTAGCAGTTTGAAAGTTGCAGACACAGTGCAGGTGTTGTGCGGCTTCCTTCTTGGCCTCCTAGAAGGTGCCGCGCTCTCTGTCTCTTGCTTGCCAATATGTTGCCGTGTTCCTCTTATTGTTTGGTTTGTTTTGATTTGTTTTTATGATGTTTTGGTGGGTTTTCGGAATGTTTTGGTGGTGTTTTAGAATGTTTTGTTTTCTCTTGTGTTGTTTATATTGTCTTGGCCGGTTTTGGAATGTTTGGATTCCTTTTGGCGGGTTTGAAAATCTTTTGGCGGGTATTTGGAATGTTTTGGGTTGCTTTCATTTGTTTTGATTATGTTTTGGCAAGTTATTGAAAGTTTGGATCACTTCTTACTGGTTTTCTAGTATTTTGGCATCTTTTCAGAATGTTTTGATGTGTTTTGGCGGGTTCTAAACTACTTTGTCGGGTTTTTGGAATGTTTCGGTTGGTTATGATTTGTTTTTATGATGTTTTGGCCGGATTTCGGAATATTTTGGCTGGTTTTTGGAATGTTTCGGTTGGTTTATGATTTGTTTTTATGATGTTTTGCAAAGTTTTTTGAATGTTTTGATCAGTTCTGGCTGGTTTTCTAATGTTTTGGCATCTTTTCAGAATATTTTGATGAGTTTTGCGGGTCTAAATCATTTTGGCGGGATTTTGGAATATTTTGGTTGGTTTTGATTTGTTTTGATGATGTTTTGGCGGGTTTTCGGAATGTTTTGGTTGGGTTTTAGAATGTTTTGTTTTCTCTTGTGTTGTTTATATTGTCTTGGCAGGTTTTGGAATGTTTGGATTCCTTTTGGCGGGTTTTAAAATCTTTTGGCGGGTATTTGGAATGTTTTTTAACGGGTATTCGGAAGGTTTTGATTAGTTTTGACGGGTTTTGAATTATTTTGGCGGGTTTTTAGAAGATTTAGGTTTGTTTTGATTTGTTTTGATTCTGTTTAGCCCAGTTTTTGATGTGTTTGGATTAGCTTTGGTGGGCTTTATCATGTTTTGTCAGGTTTTTTCGAATGTATTGATCACTTCTGTCTGGTTTTCTATTTTGGCGGGTTTGAAAATATTTTTGGATGAGTTTTGGCGGGTTTGAAAATATTTTGGCTCTTTGCGCAGAGATGACGGTGCCGGTTGCGGTGCGCTCCGGGGCGCTCCTTCTGCGGAAAGACGCCTGGCATCGGCACTTGGGACAGCTCCGCGTCTCCGTGTTCTGTGTTTCTTGCCTTCTGCATCTCAGCAAAATGCTTTCCCACTAGGTCTAGCAAGGAGAAACTGTGGCAGCTGAGTAGATGTAGCCCGGCCCGCCCTTTGAAGTTGACAAGTTCTTGGCATCTCAGAGCCTCAAGGGAAGAGCAAGGTTATCTATGGTAGGCTGGGGCAGAACTAGCAGCAAGCAGAGCAAAGTTGTCCAAGAATAGCTTCCATTGGAATGCTAATGGCAATTGAAGAGGCAGGCCAGTGGCAAGCCACTAGCTTCTAGCAGTTTGAAAGTTGCAGACACAGTGCAGGTGTTGTGTGATTTCCTTCTTGGCCTCCTAGAAGGTGCCGCGCTCTCTGTCTCTTGCTTGCCAATATGTTGCCGTGTTCCTCTTATTGTTTGGTTTGTTTTGATTTGTTTTGATGATGTTTTGGTGGGTTTTTGGAATGTTTTGGTGGTGTTTTAGAATGTTTTGTTTTCTCTTGTGTTGTTTATATTGTCTTGGCCGGTTTTGGAATGTTTGGATTCCTTTTGGCGGGTTTTCAAATCTTTTGGCGGGTATTTGGAATGTTTTGGTTTGCTTTCATTTGTTTTGATTGTTTTGGCAAGTTATTGAAAGTTTGGATCACTTCTGACTGGTTTTCTAGTATTTTGGCATCTTTTCAGAATGTTTTGATGAGTTTTGGCGGGTTCTAAACTACTTTGTCGGGTTTTTGGAATGTTTCGGTTGGTTATGATTTGTTTTTATGATGTTTTGGCCGGATTTCGGAATATTTTGGCTGGTTTTTGGAATGTTTCGGTTGGTTTATGATTTGTTTTTATGATGTTTTGCAAAGTTTTTTGAATGTTTTGATCAGTTCTGGCTGGTTTTCTAATGTTTTGGCATCTTTTCAGAATGTTTTGATGAGTTTTGCGGGTCTAAATCATTTTGGCGGGATTTTGGAATATTTTGGTTGGTTTTGATTTGTTTTGATGATGTTTTGGCGGGTTTTCGGAATGTTTTGGTTGGGTTTTAGAATGTTTTGTTTTCTCTTGTGTTGTTTATATTGTCTTGGCAGGTTTTGGAATGTTTGGATTCCTTTTGGCGGGTTTTAAAATCTTTTGGCGGGTATTTGGAATGTTTTTTAACGGGTATTCGGAAGGTTTTGATTAGTTTTGACGGGTTTTGAATTATTTTGGCGGGTTTTTAGAAGATTTAGGTTTGTTTTGATTTGTTTTGATTCTGTTTAGCCCAGTTTTTGATGTGTTTGGATTAGCTTTGGTGGGCTTTATCATGTTTTGTCAGGTTTTTTCGAATGTATTGATCACTTCTGTCTGGTTTTCTATTTTGGCGGGTTTGAAAATATTTTTGGATGAGTTTTGGCGGGTTTGAAAATATTTTGGCTCTTTGCGCAGAGATGACGGTGCCGGTTGCGGTGCGCTCCGGGGCGCTCCTTCTGCGGAAAGACGCCTGGCATCGGCACTTGGGACAGCTCCGCGTCTCCGTGTTCTGTGTTTCTTGCCTTCTGCATCTCAGCAAAATGCTTTCCCACTAGGTCTAGCAAGGAGAAACTGTGGCAGCTGAGTAGATGTAGCCCGGCCCGCCCTTTGAAGTTGACAAGTTCTTGGCATCTCAGAGCCTCAAGGGAAGAGCAAGGTTATCTATGGTAGGCTGGGGCAGAACTAGCAGCAAGCAGAGCAAAGTTGTCCAAGAATAGCTTCCATTGGAATGCTAATGGCAATTGAAGAGGCAGGCCAGTGGCAAGCCACTAGCTTCTAGCAGTTTGAAAGTTGCAGACACAGTGCAGGTGTTGTGTGATTTCCTTCTTGGCCTCCTAGAAGGTGCCGCGCTCTCTGTCTCTTGCTTGCCAATATGTTGCCGTGTTCCTCTTATTGTTTGGTTTGTTTTGATTTGTTTTGATGATGTTTTGGTGGGTTTTTGGAATGTTTTGGTGGTGTTTTAGAATGTTTTGTTTTCTCTTGTGTTGTTTATATTGTCTTGGCCGGTTTTGGAATGTTTGGATTCCTTTTGGCGGGTTTTCAAATCTTTTGGCGGGTATTTGGAATGTTTTGGTTTGCTTTCATTTGTTTTGATTGTTTTGGCTAGTTATTGAAAGTTTGGATCACTTCTGACTGGTTTTCTAGTATTTTGGCATCTTTTCAGAATGTTTTGATGAGTTTTGGCGGGTTCTAAACTACTTTGTCGGGTTTTTGGAATGTTTCGGTTGGTTATGATTTGTTTTTATGATGTTTTGGCCGGATTTCGGAATATTTTGGCTGGTTTTTGGAATGTTTCGGTTGGTTTATGATTTGTTTTTATGATGTTTTGCAAAGTTTTTTGAATGTTTTGATCAGTTCTGGCTGGTTTTCTAATGTTTTGGCATCTTTTCAGAATGTTTTGATGAGTTTTGCGGGTCTAAATCATTTTGGCGGGATTTTGGAATATTTTGGTTGGTTTTGATTTGTTTTGATGATGTTTTGGCGGGTTTTCGGAATGTTTTGGTTGGGTTTTAGAATGTTTTGTTTTCTCTTGTGTTGTTTATATTGTCTTGGCAGGTTTTGGAATGTTTGGATTCCTTTTGGCGGGTTTTAAAATCTTTTGGCGGGTATTTGGAATGTTTTTTAACGGGTATTCGGAAGGTTTTGATTAGTTTTGACGGGTTTTGAATTATTTTGGCGGGTTTTTAGAAGATTTAGGTTTGTTTTGATTTGTTTTGATTCTGTTTAGCCCAGTTTTTGATGTGTTTGGATTAGCTTTGGTGGGCTTTATCATGTTTTGTCAGGTTTTTTCGAATGTATTGATCACTTCTGTCTGGTTTTCTATTTTGGCGGGTTTGAAAATATTTTTGGATGAGTTTTGGCGGGTTTGAAAATATTTTGGCTCTTTGCGCAGAGATGACGGTGCCGGTTGCGGTGCGCTGCGGGGCGCTCCTTCTGCGGAAAGACGCCTGGCAGCGGCACTTGGGACAGCTCCGCGTCTCCGTATTCTGTGTTTCTTGCCTTCTGCATCTCAGCAAAATGCTTTCCCACTAGGTCTAGCAAGGAGAAACTGTGGCAGCTGAGTAGATGTAGCCCGGCCCGCCCTTTGAAGTTGACAAGTTCTTGGCATCTCAGAGCCTCAAGGGAAGAGCAAGGTTATCTATGGTAGGCTGGGGCAGAACTAGCAGCAAGCAGAGCAAAGTTGTCCAAGAATAGCTTCCATTGGAATGCTAATGGCAATTGAAGAGGCAGGCCAGTGGCAAGCCACTAGCTTCTAGCAGTTTGAAAGTTGCAGACACAGTGCAGGTGTTGTGTGATTTCCTTCTTGGCCTCCTAGAAGGTGCCGCGCTCTCTGTCTCTTGCTTGCCAATATGTTGCCGTGTTCCTCTTATTGTTTGGTTTGTTTTGATTTGTTTTGATGATGTTTTGGTGGGTTTTCGGAATGTTTTGGTGGTGTTTTAGAATGTTTTGTTTTCTCTTGTGTTGTTTATATTGTCTTGGCAGGTTTTGGAATGTTTGGATTCCTTTTGGCGGGTTTTAAAATATTTTGGCGGGTATTTGGAATGTTTTGGGTTGCTTTCATTTGTTTTGATTATGTTTTGGCAAGTTATTGAAAGTTTGGATCACTTCAGACTGGTTTTCTAGTATTTTGGCATCTTTTCAGAATGTTTTGATGAGTTTTGGCGGGTTCTAAACTACTTTGTCGGGTTTTTGGAATGTTTCGGTTGGTTATGATTTGTTTTTATGATGTTTTGGCCGGATTTCGGAATATTTTGGCTGGTTTTTGGAATGTTTCGGTTGGTTTATGATTTGTTTTTATGATGTTTTGCAAAGTTTTTTGAATGTTTTGATCAGTTCTGGCTGGTTTTCTAATGTTTTGGCATCTTTTCAGAATGTTTTGATGAGTTTTGCGGGTCTAAATCATTTTGGCGGGATTTTGGAATATTTTGGTTGGTTTTGATTTGTTTTGATGATGTTTTGGCGGGTTTTCGGAATGTTTTGGTTGGGTTTTAGAATGTTTTGTTTTCTCTTGTGTTGTTTATATTGTCTTGGCAGGTTTTGGAATGTTTGGATTCCTTTTGGCGGGTTTTAAAATCTTTTGGCGGGTATTTGGAATGTTTTTTAACGGGTATTCGGAAGGTTTTGATTAGTTTTGACGGGTTTTGAATTATTTTGGCGGGTTTTTAGAAGATTTAGGTTTGTTTTGATTTGTTTTGATTCTGTTTAGCCCAGTTTTTGATGTGTTTGGATTAGCTTTGGTGGGCTTTATCATGTTTTGTGAGGTTTTTTCGAATGTATTGATCACTTCTGTCTGGTTTTCTATTTTGGCGGGTTTGAAAATATTTTGGCTCTTTGCGCAGAGATGACGGTGCCGGTTGCGGTGCGCTCCGGGGCGCTCCTTCTGCGGAAAGAGGCCTGGCAGCGGCACTTGGGACAGCTCCGCGTCTCCGTATTCTGCGTTTCTTGCCTTCTGCATCTCAGCAAAATGCTTTCCCACTAGGTCTAGCAAGGAGAAACTGTGGCAGCTGAGTAGATGTAGCCCGGCCCGCCCTTTGAAGTTGACAAGTTCTTGGCATCTCAGAGTCTCAAGGGAAGAGCAAGGTTATCTATGGTAGGCTGGGGCAGAACTAGCAGCAAGCAGAGCAAAGTTGTCCAAGAATAGCTTCCATTGGAATGCTAATGGCAATTGAAGAGGCAGGCCAGTGGCAAGCCACTAGCTTCTAGCAGTTTGAAAGTTGCAGACACAGTGCAGGTGTTGTGCGGCTTCCTTCTTGGCCTCCTAGAAGGTGCCGCGCTCTCTGTCTCTTGCTTGCCAATATGTTGCCGTGTTCCTCTTATTGTTTGGTTTGTTTTGATTTGTTTTGATGATGTTTTGGTGGGTTTTCGGAATGTTTTGGTGGTGTTTTAGAATGTTTTGTTTTCTCTTGTGTTGTTTATATTGTCTTGGCAGGTTTTGGAATGTTTGGATTCCTTTTGGCGGGTTTTCAAATATTTTGGCGGGTATTTGGAATGTTTTGGTTTGCTTTCATTTGTTTTGATTATGTTTTGGCAAGTTATTGAAAGTTTTGATCACTTCTGACTGGTTTTCTAGTATTTTGGCATCTTTTCAGAATGTTTTGATGAGTTTTGGTGGGTTCTAAACTACTTTGTCGGGTTTTTGGAATGTTTCGGTTGGTTATGATTTGTTTTTATGATGTTTTGGCCGGATTTCGGAATATTTTGGCTGGTTTTTGGAATGTTTCGGTTGGTTTATGATTTGTTTTTATGATGTTTTGCAAAGTTTTTTGAATGTTTTGATCAGTTCTGGCTGGTTTTCTAATGTTTTGGCATCTTTTCAGAATGTTTTGATGAGTTTTGCGGGTCTAAATCATTTTGGCGGGATTTTGGAATATTTTGGTTGGTTTTGATTTGTTTTGATGATGTTTTGGCGGGTTTTCGGAATGTTTTGGTTGGGTTTTAGAATGTTTTGTTTTCTCTTGTGTTGTTTATATTGTCTTGGCAGGTTTTGGAATGTTTGGATTCCTTTTGGCGGGTTTTAAAATCTTTTGGCGGGTATTTGGAATGTTTTTTAACGGGTATTCGGAAGGTTTTGATTAGTTTTGACGGGTTTTGAATTATTTTGGCGGGTTTTTAGAAGATTTAGGTTTGTTTTGATTTGTTTTGATTCTGTTTAGCCCAGTTTTTGATGTGTTTGGATTAGCTTTGGTGGGCTTTATCATGTTTTGTGAGGTTTTTTCGAATGTATTGATCACTTCTGTCTGGTTTTCTATTTTGGCGGGTTTGAAAATATTTTTGGATGAGTTTTGGCGGGTTTGAAAATATTTTGGCTCTTTGCGCAGAGATGACGGTGCCGGTTGCGGTGCGCTCCGGGGCGCTCCTTCTGCGGAAAGAGGCCTGGCAGCGGCACTTGGGACAGCTCCGCGTCTCCGTATTCTGCGTTTCTTGCCTTCTGCATCTCAGCAAAATGCTTTCCCACTAGGTCTAGCAAGGAGAAACTGTGGCAGCTGAGTAGATGTAGCCCGGCCCGCCCTTTGAAGTTGACAAGTTCTTGGCATCTCAGAGTCTCAAGGGAAGAGCAAGGTTATCTATGGTAGGCTGGGGCAGAACTAGCAGCAAGCAGAGCAAAGTTGTCCAAGAATAGCTTCCATTGGAATGCTAATGGCAATTGAAGAGGCAGGCCAGTGGCAAGCCACTAGCTTCTAGCAGTTTGAAAGTTGCAGACACAGTGCAGGTGTTGTGCGGCTTCCTTCTTGGCCTCCTAGAAGGTGCCGCGCTCTCTGTCTCTTGCTTGCCAATATGTTGCCGTGTTCCTCTTATTGTTTGGTTTGTTTTGATTTGTTTTGATGATGTTTTGGTGGGTTTTCGGAATGTTTTGGTGGTGTTTTAGAATGTTTTGTTTTCTCTTGTGTTGTTTATATTGTCTTGGCAGGTTTTGGAATGTTTGGATTCCTTTTGGCGGGTTTTCAAATATTTTGGCGGGTATTTGGAATGTTTTGGGTTGCTTTCATTTGTTTTGATTATGTTTTGGCAAGTTATTGAAAGTTTGGATCACTTCAGACTGGTTTTCTAGTATTTTGGCATCTTTTCAGAATGTTTTGATGAGTTTTGGTGGGTTCTAAACTACTTTGTCGGGTTTTTGGAATGTTTCGGTTGGTTATGATTTGTTTTTATGATGTTTTGGCCGGATTTCGGAATATTTTGGCTGGTTTTTGGAATGTTTCGGTTGGTTTATGATTTGTTTTTATGATGTTTTGCAAAGTTTTTTGAATGTTTTGATCAGTTCTGGCTGGTTTTCTAATGTTTTGGCATCTTTTCAGAATGTTTTGATGAGTTTTGCGGGTCTAAATCATTTTGGCGGGATTTTGGAATATTTTGGTTGGTTTTGATTTGTTTTGATGATGTTTTGGCGGGTTTTCGGAATGTTTTGGTTGGGTTTTAGAATGTTTTGTTTTCTCTTGTGTTGTTTATATTGTCTTGGCAGGTTTTGGAATGTTTGGATTCCTTTTGGCGGGTTTTAAAATCTTTTGGCGGGTATTTGGAATGTTTTTTAACGGGTATTCGGAAGGTTTTGATTAGTTTTGACGGGTTTTGAATTATTTTGGCGGGTTTTTAGAAGATTTAGGTTTGTTTTGATTTGTTTTGATTCTGTTTAGCCCAGTTTTTGATGTGTTTGGATTAGCTTTGGTGGGCTTTATCATGTTTTGTGAGGTTTTTTCGAATGTATTGATCACTTCTGTCTGGTTTTCTATTTTGGCGGGTTTGAAAATATTTTTGGATGAGTTTTGGCGGGTTTGAAAATATTTTGGCTCTTTGCGCAGAGATGACGGTGCCGGTTGCGGTGCGCTCCGGGGCGCTCCTTCTGCGGAAAGACGCCTGGCAGCGGCACTTGGGACAGCTCCGCGTCTCCGTATTCTGTGTTTCTTGCCTTCTGCATCTCAGCAAAATGCTTTCCCACTAGGTCTAGCAAGGAGAAACTGTGGCAGCTGAGTAGATGTAGCCCGGCCCGCCCTTTGAAGTTGACAAGTTCTTGGCATCTCAGAGTCTCAAGGGAAGAGCAAGGTTATCTATGGTAGGCTGGGGCAGAACTAGCAGCAAGCAGAGCAAAGTTGTCCAAGAATAGCTTCCATTGGAATGCTAATGGCAATTGAAGAGGCAGGCCAGTGGCAAGCCACTAGCTTCTAGCAGTTTGAAAGTTGCAGACACAGTGCAGGTGTTGTGCGGCTTCCTTCTTGGCCTCCTAGAAGGTGCCGCGCTCTCTGTCTCTTGCTTGCCAATATGTTGCCGTGTTCCTCTTATTGTTTGGTTTGTTTTGATTTGTTTTTATGATGTTTTGGTGGGTTTTCGGAATGTTTTGGTGGTGTTTTAGAATGTTTTGTTTTCTCTTGTGTTGTTTATATTGTCTTGGCCGGTTTTGGAATGTTTGGATTCCTTTTGGCGGGTTTTCAAATCTTTTGGCGGGTATTTGGAATGTTTTGGTTTGCTTTCATTTGTTTTGATTGTTTTGGCAAGTTATTGAAAGTTTGGATCACTTCTGACTGGTTTTCTAGTATTTTGGCATCTTTTCAGAATGTTTTGATGAGTTTTGGCGGGTTCTAAACTACTTTGTCGGGTTTTTGGAATGTTTCGGTTGGTTATGATTTGTTTTTATGATGTTTTGGCCGGATTTCGGAATATTTTGGCTGGTTTTTGGAATGTTTCGGTTGGTTTATGATTTGTTTTTATGATGTTTTGCAAAGTTTTTTGAATGTTTTGATCAGTTCTGGCTGGTTTTCTAATGTTTTGGCATCTTTTCAGAATGTTTTGATGAGTTTTGCGGGTCTAAATCATTTTGGCGGGATTTTGGAATATTTTGGTTGGTTTTGATTTGTTTTGATGATGTTTTGGCGGGTTTTCGGAATGTTTTGGTTGGGTTTTAGAATGTTTTGTTTTCTCTTGTGTTGTTTATATTGTCTTGGCAGGTTTTGGAATGTTTGGATTCCTTTTGGCGGGTTTTAAAATCTTTTGGCGGGTATTTGGAATGTTTTTTAACGGGTATTCGGAAGGTTTTGATTAGTTTTGACGGGTTTTGAATTATTTTGGCGGGTTTTTAGAAGGTTTAGGTTTGTTTTGATTTGTTTTGATTCTGTTTAGCCCAGTTTTTGATGTGTTTGGATTAGCTTTGGTGGGCTTTATCATGTTTTGTCAGGTTTTTTCGAATGTATTGATCACTTCTGTCTGGTTTTCTATTTTGGCGGGTTTGAAAATATTTTTGGATGAGTTTTGGCGGGTTTGAAAATATTTTGGCTCTTTGCGCAGAGATGACGGTGCCGGTTGCGGTGCGCTCCGGGGCGCTCCTTCTGCGGAAAGAGGCCTGGCAGCGGCACTTGGGACAGCTCCGCGTCTCCGTGTTCTGTGTTTCTTGCCTTCTGCATCTCAGCAAAATGCTTTCCCACTAGGTCTAGCAAGGAGAAACTGTGGCAGCTGAGTAGATGTAGCCCGGCCCGCCCTTTGAAGTTGACAAGTTCTTGGCATCTCAGAGCCTCAAGGGAAGAGCAAGGTTATCTATGGTAGGCTGGGGCAGAACTAGCAGCAAGCAGAGCAAAGTTGTCCAAGAATAGCTTCCATTGGAATGCTAATGGCAATTGAAGAGGCAGGCCAGTGGCAAGCCACTAGCTTCTAGCAGTTTGAAAGTTGCAGACACAGTGCAGGTGTTGTGTGATTTCCTTCTTGGCCTCCTAGAAGGTGCCGCGCTCTCTGTCTCTTGCTTGCCAATATGTTGCCGTGTTCCTCTTATTGTTTGGTTTGTTTTGATTTGTTTTGATGATGTTTTGGTGGGTTTTCGGAATGTTTTGGTGGTGTTTTAGAATGTTTTGTTTTCTCTTGTGTTGTTTATATTGTCTTGGCAGGTTTTGGAATGTTTGGATTCCTTTTGGCGGGTTTTAAAATATTTTGGCGGGTATTTGGAATGTTTTGGGTTGCTTTCATTTGTTTTGATTATGTTTTGGCAAGTTATTGAAAGTTTGGATCACTTCAGACTGGTTTTCTAGTATTTTGGCATCTTTTCAGAATGTTTTGATGAGTTTTGGCGGGTTCTAAACTACTTTGTCGGGTTTTTGGAATGTTTCGGTTGGTTATGATTTGTTTTTATGATGTTTTGGCCGGATTTCGGAATATTTTGGCTGGTTTTTGGAATGTTTCGGTTGGTTTATGATTTGTTTTTATGATGTTTTGCAAAGTTTTTTGAATGTTTTGATCAGTTCTGGCTGGTTTTCTAATGTTTTGGCATCTTTTCAGAATGTTTTGATGAGTTTTGCGGGTCTAAATCATTTTGGCGGGATTTTGGAATATTTTGGTTGGTTTTGATTTGTTTTGATGATGTTTTGGCGGGTTTTCGGAATGTTTTGGTTGGGTTTTAGAATGTTTTGTTTTCTCTTGTGTTGTTTATATTGTCTTGGCAGGTTTTGGAATGTTTGGATTCCTTTTGGCGGGTTTTAAAATCTTTTGGCGGGTATTTGGAATGTTTTTTAACGGGTATTCGGAAGGTTTTGATTAGTTTTGACGGGTTTTGAATTATTTTGGCGGGTTTTTAGAAGATTTAGGTTTGTTTTGATTTGTTTTGATTCTGTTTAGCCCAGTTTTTGATGTGTTTGGATTAGCTTTGGTGGGCTTTATCATGTTTTGTCAGGTTTTTTCGAATGTATTGATCACTTCTGTCTGGTTTTCTATTTTGGCGGGTTTGAAAATATTTTTGGATGAGTTTTGGCGGGTTTGAAAATATTTTGGCTCTTTGCGCAGAGATGACGGTGCCGGTTGCGGTGCGCTGCGGGGCGCTCCTTCTGCGGAAAGAGGCCTGGCAGCGGCACTTGGGACAGCTCCGCGTCTCCGTATTCTGCGTTTCTTGCCTTCTGCATCTCAGCAAAATGCTTTCCCACTAGGTCTAGCAAGGAGAAACTGTGGCAGCTGAGTAGATGTAGCCCGGCCCGCCCTTTGAAGTTGACAAGTTCTTGGCATCTCAGAGTCTCAAGGGAAGAGCAAGGTTATCTATGGTAGGCTGGGGCAGAACTAGCAGCAAGCAGAGCAAAGTTGTCCAAGAATAGCTTCCATTGGAATGCTAATGGCAATTGAAGAGGCAGGCCAGTGGCAAGCCACTAGCTTCTAGCAGTTTGAAAGTTGCAGACACAGTGCAGGTGTTGTGCGGCTTCCTTCTTGGCCTCCTAGAAGGTGCCGCGCTCTCTGTCTCTTGCTTGCCAATATGTTGCCGTGTTCCTCTTATTGTTTGGTTTGTTTTGATTTGTTTTGATGATGTTTTGGTGGGTTTTCGGAATGTTTTGGTGGTGTTTTAGAATGTTTTGTTTTCTCTTGTGTTGTTTATATTGTCTTGGCAGGTTTTGGAATGTTTGGATTCCTTTTGGCGGGTTTTCAAATATTTTGGCGGGTATTTGGAATGTTTTGGTTTGCTTTCATTTGTTTTGATTATGTTTTGGCAAGTTATTGAAAGTTTTGATCACTTCTGACTGGTTTTCTAGTATTTTGGCATCTTTTCAGAATGTTTTGATGAGTTTTGGTGGGTTCTAAACTACTTTGTCGGGTTTTTGGAATGTTTCGGTTGGTTATGATTTGTTTTTATGATGTTTTGGCCGGATTTCGGAATATTTTGGCTGGTTTTTGGAATGTTTCGGTTGGTTTATGATTTGTTTTTATGATGTTTTGCAAAGTTTTTTGAATGTTTTGATCAGTTCTGGCTGGTTTTCTAATGTTTTGGCATCTTTTCAGAATGTTTTGATGAGTTTTGCGGGTCTAAATCATTTTGGCGGGATTTTGGAATATTTTGGTTGGTTTTGATTTGTTTTGATGATGTTTTGGCGGGTTTTCGGAATGTTTTGGTTGGGTTTTAGAATGTTTTGTTTTCTCTTGTGTTGTTTATATTGTCTTGGCAGGTTTTGGAATGTTTGGATTCCTTTTGGCGGGTTTTAAAATCTTTTGGCGGGTATTTGGAATGTTTTTTAACGGGTATTCGGAAGGTTTTGATTAGTTTTGACGGGTTTTGAATTATTTTGGCGGGTTTTTAGAAGATTTAGGTTTGTTTTGATTTGTTTTGATTCTGTTTAGCCCAGTTTTTGATGTGTTTGGATTAGCTTTGGTGGGCTTTATCATGTTTTGTGAGGTTTTTTCGAATGTATTGATCACTTCTGTCTGGTTTTCTATTTTGGCGGGTTTGAAAATATTTTTGGATGAGTTTTGGCGGGTTTGAAAATATTTTGGCTCTTTGCGCAGAGATGACGGTGCCGGTTGCGGTGCGCTCCGGGGCGCTCCTTCTGCGGAAAGAGGCCTGGCAGCGGCACTTGGGACAGCTCCGCGTCTCCGTATTCTGCGTTTCTTGCCTTCTGCATCTCAGCAAAATGCTTTCCCACTAGGTCTAGCAAGGAGAAACTGTGGCAGCTGAGTAGATGTAGCCCGGCCCGCCCTTTGAAGTTGACAAGTTCTTGGCATCTCAGAGTCTCAAGGGAAGAGCAAGGTTATCTATGGTAGGCTGGGGCAGAACTAGCAGCAAGCAGAGCAAAGTTGTCCAAGAATAGCTTCCATTGGAATGCTAATGGCAATTGAAGAGGCAGGCCAGTGGCAAGCCACTAGCTTCTAGCAGTTTGAAAGTTGCAGACACAGTGCAGGTGTTGTGCGGCTTCCTTCTTGGCCTCCTAGAAGGTGCCGCGCTCTCTGTCTCTTGCTTGCCAATATGTTGCCGTGTTCCTCTTATTGTTTGGTTTGTTTTGATTTGTTTTGATGATGTTTTGGTGGGTTTTCGGAATGTTTTGGTGGTGTTTTAGAATGTTTTGTTTTCTCTTGTGTTGTTTATATTGTCTTGGCAGGTTTTGGAATGTTTGGATTCCTTTTGGCGGGTTTTCAAATATTTTGGCGGGTATTTGGAATGTTTTGGGTTGCTTTCATTTGTTTTGATTATGTTTTGGCAAGTTATTGAAAGTTTGGATCACTTCAGACTGGTTTTCTAGTATTTTGGCATCTTTTCAGAATGTTTTGATGAGTTTTGGTGGGTTCTAAACTACTTTGTCGGGTTTTTGGAATGTTTCGGTTGGTTATGATTTGTTTTTATGATGTTTTGGCCGGATTTCGGAATATTTTGGCTGGTTTTTGGAATGTTTCGGTTGGTTTATGATTTGTTTTTATGATGTTTTGCAAAGTTTTTTGAATGTTTTGATCAGTTCTGGCTGGTTTTCTAATGTTTTGGCATCTTTTCAGAATGTTTTGATGAGTTTTGCGGGTCTAAATCATTTTGGCGGGATTTTGGAATATTTTGGTTGGTTTTGATTTGTTTTGATGATGTTTTGGCGGGTTTTCGGAATGTTTTGGTTGGGTTTTAGAATGTTTTGTTTTCTCTTGTGTTGTTTATATTGTCTTGGCAGGTTTTGGAATGTTTGGATTCCTTTTGGCGGGTTTTAAAATCTTTTGGCGGGTATTTGGAATGTTTTTTAACGGGTATTCGGAAGGTTTTGATTAGTTTTGACGGGTTTTGAATTATTTTGGCGGGTTTTTAGAAGATTTAGGTTTGTTTTGATTTGTTTTGATTCTGTTTAGCCCAGTTTTTGATGTGTTTGGATTAGCTTTGGTGGGCTTTATCATGTTTTGTGAGGTTTTTTCGAATGTATTGATCACTTCTGTCTGGTTTTCTATTTTGGCGGGTTTGAAAATATTTTTGGATGAGTTTTGGCGGGTTTGAAAATATTTTGGCTCTTTGCGCAGAGATGACGGTGCCGGTTGCGGTGCGCTCCGGGGCGCTCCTTCTGCGGAAAGACGCCTGGCAGCGGCACTTGGGACAGCTCCGCGTCTCCGTATTCTGTGTTTCTTGCCTTCTGCATCTCAGCAAAATGCTTTCCCACTAGGTCTAGCAAGGAGAAACTGTGGCAGCTGAGTAGATGTAGCCCGGCCCGCCCTTTGAAGTTGACAAGTTCTTGGCATCTCAGAGTCTCAAGGGAAGAGCAAGGTTATCTATGGTAGGCTGGGGCAGAACTAGCAGCAAGCAGAGCAAAGTTGTCCAAGAATAGCTTCCATTGGAATGCTAATGGCAATTGAAGAGGCAGGCCAGTGGCAAGCCACTAGCTTCTAGCAGTTTGAAAGTTGCAGACACAGTGCAGGTGTTGTGCGGCTTCCTTCTTGGCCTCCTAGAAGGTGCCGCGCTCTCTGTCTCTTGCTTGCCAATATGTTGCCGTGTTCCTCTTATTGTTTGGTTTGTTTTGATTTGTTTTGATGATGTTTTGGTGGGTTTTCGGAATGTTTTGGTGGTGTTTTAGAATGTTTTGTTTTCTCTTGTGTTGTTTATATTGTCTTGGCCGGTTTTGGAATGTTTGGATTCCTTTTGGCGGGTTTTCAAATATTTTGGCAGGTATTTGGAATGTTTTGGTTTGCTTTCATTTGTTTTGATTATGTTTTGGCAAGTTATTGAAAGTTTTGATCACTTCTGACTGGTTTTCTAGTATTTTGGCATCTTTTCAGAATGTTTTGATGAGTTTTGGCGGGTTCTAAACTACTTTGTCGGGTTTTTGGAATGTTTCGGTTGGTTATGATTTGTTTTTATGATGTTTTGGCCGGATTTCGGAATATTTTGGCTGGTTTTTGGAATGTTTCGGTTGGTTTATGATTTGTTTTTATGATGTTTTGCAAAGTTTTTTGAATGTTTTGATCAGTTCTGGCTGGTTTTCTAATGTTTTGGCATCTTTTCAGAATGTTTTGATGAGTTTTGCGGGTCTAAATCATTTTGGCGGGATTTTGGAATATTTTGGTTGGTTTTGATTTGTTTTGATGATGTTTTGGCGGGTTTTCGGAATGTTTTGGTTGGGTTTTAGAATGTTTTGTTTTCTCTTGTGTTGTTTATATTGTCTTGGCAGGTTTTGGAATGTTTGGATTCATTTTGGCGGGTTTTAAAATCTTTTGGCGGGAATTTGGAATGTTTTTTAACGGGTATTCGGAAGGTTTTGATTAGTTTTGACGGGTTTTGAATTATTTTGGCGGGTTTTTAGAAGATTTAGGTTTGTTTTGATTTGTTTTGATTCTGTTTAGCCCAGTTTTTGATGTCTTTGGATTAGCTTTGGTGGGCTTTATCATGTTTTGTGAGGTTTTTTCGAATGTATTGATCACTTCTGTCTGGTTTTCTATTTTGGCGGGTTTGAAAATATTTTTGGATGAGTTTTGGCGGGTTTTAAAATCTTTTGGCGGGTATTTGGAATGTTTTGGGTTGCTTTCATTTGTTTTGATTATGTTTTGGCAAGTTATTGAAAGTTTGGATCACTTCTGACTGGTTTTCTAGTATTTTGGCATCTTTTCAGAATGTTTTGATGAGTTTTGGCGGGTTCTAAACTACTTTGTCGGGTTTTTGGAATGTTTCGGTTGGTTATGATTTGTTTTTATGATGTTTTGGCCGGATTTCGGAATATTTTGGCTGGTTTTTGGAATGTTTCGGTTGGTTTATGATTTGTTTTTATGATGTTTTGCAAAGTTTTTTGAATGTTTTGATCAGTTCTGGCTGGTTTTCTAATGTTTTGGCATCTTTTCAGAATGTTTTGATGAGTTTTGCGGGTCTAAATCATTTTGGCGGGATTTTGGAATATTTTGGTTGGTTTTGATTTGTTTTGATGATGTTTTGGCGGGTTTTCGGAATGTTTTGGTTGGGTTTTAGAATGTTTTGTTTTCTCTTGTGTTGTTTATATTGTCTTGGCAGGTTTTGGAATGTTTGGATTCCTTTTGGCGGGTTTTAAAATCTTTTGGCGGGTATTTGGAATGTTTTTTAACGGGTATTCGGAAGGTTTTGATTAGTTTTGACGGGTTTTGAATTATTTTGGCGGGTTTTTAGAAGATTTAGGTTTGTTTTGATTTGTTTTGATTCTGTTTAGCCCAGTTTTTGATGTGTTTGGATTAGCTTTGGTGGGCTTTATCATGTTTTGTCAGGTTTTTTCGAATGTATTGATCACTTCTGTCTGGTTTTCTATTTTGGCGGGTTTGAAAATATTTTTGGATGAGTTTTGGCGGGTTTGAAAATATTTTGGCTCTTTGCGCAGAGATGACGGTGCCGGTTGCGGTGCGCTCCGGGGCGCTCCTTCTGCGGAAAGACGCCTGGCAGCGGCACTTGGGACAGCTCCGTGTCTCCGTATTCTGTGTTTCTTGCCTTCTGCATCTCAGCAAAATGCTTTCCCACTAGGTCTAGCAAGGAGAAACTGTGGCAGCTGAGTAGATGTAGCCCGGCCCGCCCTTTGAAGTTGACAAGTTCTTGGCATCTCAGAGTCTCAAGGGAAGAGCAAGGTTATCTATGGTAGGCTGGGGCAGAACTAGCAGCAAGCAGAGCAAAGTTGTCCAAGAATAGCTTCCATTGGAATGCTAATGGCAATTGAAGAGGCAGGCCAGTGGCAAGCCACTAGCTTCTAGCAGTTTGAAAGTTGCAGACACAGTGCAGGTGTTGTGCGGCTTCCTTCTTGGCCTCCTAGAAGGTGCCGCGCTCTCTGTCTCTTGCTTGCCAATATGTTGCCGTGTTCCTCTTATTGTTTGGTTTGTTTTGATTTGTTTTGATGATGTTTTGGTGGGTTTTCGGAATGTTTTGGTGGTGTTTTAGAATGTTTTGTTTTCTCTTGTGTTGTTTATATTGTCTTGGCCGGTTTTGGAATGTTTGGATTCCTTTTGGCGGGTTTTCAAATCTTTTGGCGGGTATTTGGAATGTTTTGGTTTGCTTTCATTTGTTTTGATTATGTTTTGGCAAGTTATTGAAAGTTTTGATCACTTCTGACTGGTTTTCTAGTATTTTGGCATCTTTTCAGAATGTTTTGATGAGTTTTGGCGGGTTCTAAACTACTTTGTCGGGTTTTTGGAATGTTTCGGTTGGTTATGATTTGTTTTTATGATGTTTTGGCCGGATTTCGGAATATTTTGGCTGGTTTTTGGAATGTTTCGGTTGGTTTATGATTTGTTTTTATGATGTTTTGCAAAGTTTTTTGAATGTTTTGATCAGTTCTGGCTGGTTTTCTAATGTTTTGGCATCTTTTCAGAATGTTTTGATGAGTTTTGCGGGTCTAAATCATTTTGGCGGGATTTTGGAATATTTTGGTTGGTTTTGATTTGTTTTGATGATGTTTTGGCGGGTTTTCGGAATGTTTTGGTTGGGTTTTAGAATGTTTTGTTTTCTCTTGTGTTGTTTATATTGTCTTGGCAGGTTTTGGAATGTTTGGATTCCTTTTGGCGGGTTTTAAAATCTTTTGGCGGGTATTTGGAATGTTTTTTAACGGGTATTCGGAAGGTTTTGATTAGTTTTGACGGGTTTTGAATTATTTTGGCGGGTTTTTAGAAGATTTAGGTTTGTTTTGATTTGTTTTGATTCTGTTTAGCCCAGTTTTTGATGTGTTTGGATTAGCTTTGGTGGGCTTTATCATGTTTTGTGAGGTTTTTTCGAATGTATTGATCACTTCTGTCTGGTTTTCTATTTTGGCGGGTTTGAAAATATTTTTGGATGAGTTTTGGCGGGTTTGAAAATATTTTGGCTCTTTGCGCAGAGACGACGGTGCCGGTTGCGGTGCGCTCCGGGGCGCTCCTTCTGCGGAAAGACGCCTGGCAGCGGCACTTGGGACAGCTCCGCGTCTCCGTATTCTGCGTTTCTTGCCTTCTGCATCTCAGCAAAATGCTTTCCCACTAGGTCTAGCAAGGAGAAACTGTGGCAGCTGAGTAGATGTAGCCCGGCCCGCCCTTTGAAGTTGACAAGTTCTTGGCATCTCAGAGCCTCAAGGCAAGAGCAAGGTTATCTATGGTAGGCTGGGGCAGAACTAGCAGCAAGCAGAGCAAAGTTGTCCAAGAATAGCTTCCATTGGAATGCTAATGGCAATTGAAGAGGCAGGCCAGTGGCAAGCCACTAGCTTCTAGCAGTTTGAAAGTTGCAGACACAGTGCAGGTGTTGTGCGATTTCCTTCTTGGCCTCCTAGAAGGTGCCGCGCTCTCTGTCTCTTGCTTGCCAATATGTTGCCGTGTTCCTCTTATTGTTTGGTTTGTTTTGATTTGTTTTTATGATGTTTTGGCGGGTTTTCGGAATGTTTTGGTGGTGTTTCAGAATGTTTTGTTTTCTCTTGTATTGTTTATATTGTCTTGGCAGGTTTTGGAATGTTTGGATTTGTTTTGGCGGGTTTTAAAATCTTTTGGCGGGTATTTGGAATGTTTTGGTTTGCTTTCATTTGTTTTGATTATGTTTTGGCAAGTTATTGAAAGTTTCGATCACTTCAGACTGGTTTTCTAGTATTTTGGCATCTTTTCAGAATGTTTTGATGAGTTTTGGCGGGTTCTAAACTATTTTGTCGGGTTTTTGGAATGTTTTGGCTGGTTTTGATTTGTTTTTATGATGCATTGCCAAGTTTTTTGAATGTTTTGATCAGTTCTGGCTGGTTTTCTAATGTTTTGGCATTTTTTCAGAATGTTTTGATGAGTTTTGCGGGTCTAAATAATTTTGGCGGGTTTTCGGAATGTTTTGGTTGGGTTTTAGAATGTTTTGTATTCTCTTGAGTTGTTTTTATTGTGTTGGCAGGGTTTGGAATGTTTGGATTCATTTTGGCGGGTTTTAAAAACTTTTGGCGGGTATTTGGAATGTTTTTTAACGGGTATTCGGAAGGTTTTGATTAGTTTTGACGGGTTTTGAAATATTTTGGCGGGTTTTTAGAGGTTTTAGATTTGTTTTGATTTGTTTTGATTCTGTTTAGCCCAGTTTTTGGTGTGTTTGGATTAGCTTTGGTGGGCTTTATCATGTTTTGTCAGGTTTTCTCGAATGTATTGATCACTTCTGTCTGGTTTTCTATTTTGGCGGGTTTGAAAATATTTTTGGATGAGTTTTGGCGGGTTTGAAAATATTTTGGCTCTTTGCGCAGAGATGACGGTGCCGGTTGCGGTGCGCTCCGGGGCGCTCCTTCTGCGGAAAGACGCCTGGCAGCGGCACTTGGGACAGCTCCGCGTCTCCGTATTCTGTGTTTCTTGCCTTCTGCATCTCAGCAAAATGCTTTCCCACTAGGTCTAGCAAGGAGAAACTGTGGCAGCTGAGTAGATGTAGCCCGGCCCGCCCTTTGAAGTTGACAAGTTCTTGGCATCTCAGAGCCTCAAGGGAAGAGCAAGGTTATCTATGGTAGGCTGGGGCAGAACTAGCAGCAAGCAGAGCAAAGTTGTCCAAGAATAGCTTCCATTGGAATGCTAATGGCAATTGAAGAGGCAGGCCAGTGGCAAGCCACTAGCTTCTAGCAGTTTGAAAGTTGCAGACACAGTGCAGGTGTTGTCCGATTTCCTTCTTGGCCTCCTAGAAGGTGCCGCGTTCTCTGTCTCTTGCTTGCCAATATGTTGCCGTGTTCCTCCTATTGTTTGGTTTGTTTTGATTTGTTTTTATGATCTTTTGGTGGGTTTTCGGAATGTTTTGGTGGTGTTTTAGAATGTTTTGTTTTCTCTTGTGTTGTTTATATTGTCTTGGCAGGTTTTGGAATGTTTGGATTCCTTTTGGCGGGTTTTCAAATCTTTTGGCGGGTATTTGGAATGTTTTGGGTTGCTTTCATTTGTTTTGATTATGTTTTGGCAAGTTATTGAAAGTTTGGATCACTTCTGACTGGTTTTCTAGTATTTTGGCATCTTTTCAGAATGTTTTGATGAGTTTTGGCGGGTTCTAAACTACTTTGTCGGGTTTTTGGAATGTTTCGGTTGGTTATGATTTGTTTTTATGATGTTTTGGCCGGATTTCGGAATATTTTGGCTGGTTTTTGGAATGTTTCGGTTGGTTTATGATTTGTTTTTATGATGTTTTGCAAAGTTTTTTGAATGTTTTGATCAGTTCTGGCTGGTTTTCTAATGTTTTGGCATCTTTTCAGAATGTTTTGATGAGTTTTGCGGGTCTAAATCATTTTGGCGGGATTTTGGAATATTTTGGTTGGTTTTGATTTGTTTTGATGATGTTTTGGCGGGATTTCGGAATGTTTTGGTTGGGTTTTAGAATGTTTTGTTTTCTCTTGTGTTGTTTATATTGTCTTGGCAGGTTTTGGAATGTTTGGATTTGTTTTGGCGGGTTTTAAAATCTTTTGGCGGGTATTTGGAATGTTTTTTAACGGGTATTCGGAAGGTTTTGATTAGTTTTGACGGGTTTTGAATTATTTTGGCGGGTTTTTAGAAGATTTAGGTTTGTTTTGATTTGTTTTGATTCTGTTTAGCCCAGTTTTTGATGTGTTTGGATTAGCTTTGGTGGGCTTTATCATGTTTTGTGAGGTTTTTTCGAATGTATTGATCACTTCTGTCTGGTTTTCTATTTTGGCGGGTTTGAAAATATTTTTGGATGAGTTTTGGCGGGTTTGAAAATATTTTGGCGGGTATTTGGAATGTTTTGGGTTGCTTTCATTTGTTTTGATTATGTTTTGGCAAGTTATTGAAAGTTTGGATCACTTCTTACTGGTTTTCTAGTATTTTGGCATCTTTTCAGAATGTTTTGATGAGTTTTGGCGGGTTCTAAACTACTTTGTCGGGTTTTTGGAATGTTTCGGTTGGTTATGATTTGTTTTTATGATGTTTTGGCCGGATTTCGGAATATTTTGGCTGGTTTTTGGAATGTTTCGGTTGGTTTATGATTTGTTTTTATGATGTTTTGCAAAGTTTTTTGAATGTTTTGATCAGTTCTGGCTGGTTTTCTAATGTTTTGGCATCTTTTCAGAATGTTTTGATGAGTTTTGCGGGTCTAAATCATTTTGGCGGGATTTTGGAATATTTTGGTTAGTTTTGATTTGTTTTGATGATGTTTTGGCGGGTTTTCGGAATGTTTTGGTTGGGTTTTAGAATGTTTTGTTTTCTCTTGTGTTGTTTATATTGTCTTGGCAGGTTTTGGAATGTTTGGATTCCTTTTGGCGGGTTTTAAAATCTTTTGGCGGGTATTTGGAATGTTTTTTAACGGGTATTCGGAAGGTTTTGATTAGTTTTGACGGGTTTTGAATTATTTTGGCGGGTTTTTAGAAGGTTTAGGTTTGTTTTGATTTGTTTTGATTCTGTTTAGCCCAGTTTTTGATGTGTTTGGATTAGCTTTGGTGGGCTTTATCATGTTTTGTGAGGTTTTTTCGAATGTATTGATCACTTCTGTCTGGTTTTCTATTTTGGCGGGTTTGAAAATAGTTTTGGATGAGTTTTGGCGGGTTTGAAAATATTTTGGCTCTTTGCGCAGAGATGACGGTGCCGGTTGCGGTGCGCTCCGGGGCGCTCCTTCTGCGGAAAGACGCCTGGCAGCGGCACTTGGGACAGCTCCGCGTCTCCGTATTCTGCGTTTCTTGCCTTCTGCATCTCAGCAAAATGCTTTCCCACTAGGTCTAGCAAGGAGAAACTGTGGCAGCTGAGTAGATGTAGCCCGGCCCACCCTTTGAAGTTGACAAGTTCTTGGCATCTCAGAGCCTCAAGGGAAGAGCAAGGTTATCTATGGTAGGCTGGGGCAGAACTAGCAGCAAGCAGAGCAAAGTTGTCCAAGAATAGCTTCCATTGGAATGCTAATGGCAATTGAAGAGGCAGGCCAGTGGCAAGCCACTAGCTTCTAGCAGTTTGAAAGTTGCAGACACAGTGCAGGTGTTGTGCGGCTTCCTTCTTGGCCTCCTAGAAGGTGCCGCGCTCTCTGTCTCTTGCTTGCCAATATGTTGCCGTGTTCCTCTTATTGTTTGGTTTGTTTTGATTTGTTTTGATGATGTTTTGGTGGGTTTTCGGAATGTTTTGGTGGTGTTTTAGAATGTTTTGTTTTCTCTTGTGTTGTTTATATTGTCTTGGCAGGTTTTGGAATGTTTGGATTCCTTTTGGCGGGTTTTAAAATCTTTTGGCGGGTATTTGGAATGTTTTGGGTTGCTTTCATTTGTTTTGATTATGTTTTGGCAAGTTATTGAAAGTTTGGATCACTTCTGACTGGTTTTCTAGTATTTTGGCATCTTTTCAGAATGTTTTGATGAGTTTTGGCGGGTTCTAAACTACTTTGTCGGGTTTTTGGAATGTTTCGGTTGGTTATGATTTGTTTTTATGATGTTTTGGCCGGATTTCGGAATATTTTGGCTGGTTTTTGGAATGTTTCGGTTGGTTTATGATTTGTTTTTATGATGTTTTGCAAAGTTTTTTGAATGTTTTGATCAGTTCTGGCTGGTTTTCTAATGTTTTGGCATCTTTTCAGAATGTTTTGATGAGTTTTGCGGGTCTAAATCATTTTGGCGGGATTTTGGAATATTTTGGTTGGTTTTGATTTGTTTTGATGATGTTTTGGCGGGATTTCGGAATGTTTTGGTTGGGTTTTAGAATGTTTTGTTTTCTCTTGTGTTGTTTATATTGTCTTGGCAGGTTTTGGAATGTTTGGATTCCTTTTGGCGGGTTTTAAAATCTTTTGGCGGGTATTTGGAATGTTTTTTAACGGGTATTCGGAAGGTTTTGATTAGTTTTGACGGGTTTTGAATTATTTTGGCGGGTTTTTAGAAGATTTAGGTTTGTTTTGATTTGTTTTGATTCTGTTTAGCCCAGTTTTTGATGTGTTTGGATTAGCTTTGGTGGGCTTTATCATGTTTTGTGAGGTTTTTTCGAATGTATTGATCACTTCTGTCTGGTTTTCTATTTTGGCGGGTTTGAAAATATTTTTGGATGAGTTTTGGCGGGTTTGAAAATATTTTGGCGGGTATTTGGAATGTTTTGGGTTGCTTTCATTTGTTTTGATTATGTTTTGGCAAGTTATTGAAAGTTTGGATCACTTCTTACTGGTTTTCTAGTATTTTGGCATCTTTTCAGAATGTTTTGATGAGTTTTGGCGGGTTCTAAACTACTTTGTCGGGTTTTTGGAATGTTTCGGTTGGTTATGATTTGGTTTTATGATGTTTTGGCCGGATTTCGGAATATTTTGGCTGGTTTTTGGAATGTTTCGGTTGGTTTATGATTTGTTTTTATGATGTTTTGCAAAGTTTTTTGAATGTTTTGATCAGTTCTGGCTGGTTTTCTAATGTTTTGGCATCTTTTCAGAATGTTTTGATGAGTTTTGCGGGTCTAAATCATTTTGGCGGGATTTTGGAATATTTTGGTTAGTTTTGATTTGTTTTGATGATGTTTTGGCGGGTTTTCGGAATGTTTTGGTTGGGTTTTAGAATGTTTTGTTTTCTCTTGTGTTGTTTATATTGTCTTGGCAGGTTTTGGAATGTTTGGATTCCTTTTGGCGGGTTTTAAAATCTTTTGGCGGGTATTTGGAATGTTTTTTAACGGGTATTCGGAAGGTTTTGATTAGTTTTGACGGGTTTTGAATTATTTTGGCGGGTTTTTAGAAGGTTTAGGTTTGTTTTGATTTGTTTTGATTCTGTTTAGCCCAGTTTTTGATGTGTTTGGATTAGCTTTGGTGGGCTTTATCATGTTTTGTGAGGTTTTTTCGAATGTATTGATCACTTCTGTCTGGTTTTCTATTTTGGCGGGTTTGAAAATAGTTTTGGATGAGTTTTGGCGGGTTTGAAAATATTTTGGCTCTTTGCGCAGAGATGACGGTGCCGGTTGCGGTGCGCTCCGGGGCGCTCCTTCTGCGGAAAGACGCCTGGCAGCGGCACTTGGGACAGCTCCGCGTCTCCGTATTCTGCGTTTCTTGCCTTCTGCATCTCAGCAAAATGCTTTCCCACTAGGTCTAGCAAGGAGAAACTGTGGCAGCTGAGTAGATGTAGCCCGGCCCACCCTTTGAAGTTGACAAGTTCTTGGCATCTCAGAGCCTCAAGGGAAGAGCAAGGTTATCTATGGTAGGCTGGGGCAGAACTAGCAGCAAGCAGAGCAAAGTTGTCCAAGAATAGCTTCCATTGGAATGCTAATGGCAATTGAAGAGGCAGGCCAGTGGCAAGCCACTAGCTTCTAGCAGTTTGAAAGTTGCAGACACAGTGCAGGTGTTGTGCGGCTTCCTTCTTGGCCTCCTAGAAGGTGCCGCGCTCTCTGTCTCTTGCTTGCCAATATGTTGCCGTGTTCCTCTTATTGTTTGGTTTGTTTTGATTTGTTTTGATGATGTTTTGGTGGGTTTTCGGAATGTTTTGGTGGTGTTTTAGAATGTTTTGTTTTCTCTTGTGTTGTTTATATTGTCTTGGCAGGTTTTGGAATGTTTGGATTCCTTTTGGCGGGTTTTAAAATCTTTTGGCGGGTATTTGGAATGTTTTGGGTTGCTTTCATTTGTTTTGATTATGTTTTGGCAAGTTATTGAAAGTTTGGATCACTTCTTACTGGTTTTCTAGTATTTTGGCATCTTTTCAGAATGTTTTGATGAGTTTTGGCGGGTTCTAAACTACTTTGTCGGGTTTTTGGAATGTTTCGGTTGGTTATGATTTGTTTTTATGATGTTTTGGCCGGATTTCGGAATATTTTGGCTGGTTTTTGGAATGTTTCGGTTGGTTTATGATTTGTTTTTATGATGTTTTGCAAAGTTTTTTGAATGTTTTGATCAGTTCTGGCTGGTTTTCTAATGTTTTGGCATCTTTTCAGAATGTTTTGATGAGTTTTGCGGGTCTAAATCATTTTGGCGGGATTTTGGAATATTTTGGTTGGTTTTGATTTGTTTTGATGATGTTTTGGCGGGTTTTCGGAATGTTTTGGTTGGGTTTTAGAATGTTTTGTTTTCTCTTGTGTTGTTTATATTGTCTTGGCAGGTTTTGGAATGTTTGGATTCCTTTTGGCGGGTTTTCAAATCTTTTGGCGGGTATTTGGAATGTTTTTTAACGGGTATTCGGAAGGTTTTGATTAGTTTTGACGGGTTTTGAATTATTTTGGCGGGTTTTTAGAAGATTTAGGTTTGTTTTGATTTGTTTTGATTCTGTTTAGCCCAGTTTTTGATGTGTTTGGATTAGCTTTGGTGGGCTTTATCATGTTTTGTGAGGTTTTTTCGAATGTATTGATCACTTCTGTCTGGTTTTCTATTTTGGCGGGTTTGAAAATAGTTTTGGATGAGTTTTGGCGGGTTTGAAAATATTTTGGCTCTTTGCGCAGAGATGACGGTGCCGGTTGCGGTGCGCTGCGGGGCGCTCCTTCTGCGGAAAGACGCCTGGCAGCGGCACTTGGGACAGCTCCGCGTCTCCGTATTCTGTGTTTCTTGCCTTCTGCATCTCAGCAAAATGCTTTCCCACTAGGTCTAGCAAGGAGAAACTGTGGCAGCTGAGTAGATGTAGCCCGGCCCGCCCTTTGAAGTTGACAAGTTCTTGGCATCTCAGAGTCTCAAGGGAAGAGCAAGGTTATCTATGGTAGGCTGGGGCAGAACTAGCAGCAAGCAGAGCAAAGTTGTCCAAGAATAGCTTCCATTGGAATGCTAATGGCAATTGAAGAGGCAGGCCAGTGGCAAGCCACTATCTTCTAGCAGTTTGAAAGTTGCAGACACAGTGCAGGTGTTGTGCGGCTTCCTTCTTGGCCTCCTAGAAGGTGCCGCGCTCTCTGTCTCTTGCTTGCCAATATGTTGCCGTGTTCCTCTTATTGTTTGGTTTGTTTTGATTTGTTTTGATGATGTTTTGGTGGGTTTTCGGAATGTTTTGGTGGTGTTTTAGAATGTTTTGTTTTCTCTTGTGTTGTTTATATTGTCTTGGCAGGTTTTGGAATGTTTGGATTCCTTTTGGCGGGTTTTCAAATATTTTGGCGGGTATTTGGAATGTTTTGGTTTGCTTTCATTTGTTTTGATTATGTTTTGGCAAGTTATTGAAAGTTTGGATCACTTCAGACTGGTTTTCTAGTATTTTGGCATCTTTTCAGAATGTTTTGATGAGTTTTGGTGGGTTCTAAACTACTTTGTCGGGTTTTTGGAATGTTTCGGTTGGTTATGATTTGGTTTTATGATGTTTTGGCCGGATTTCGGAATATTTTGGCTGGTTTTTGGAATGTTTCGGTTGGTTTATGATTTGTTTTTATGATGTTTTGCAAAGTTTTTTGAATGTTTTGATCAGTTCTGGCTGGTTTTCTAATGTTTTGGCATCTTTTCAGAATGTTTTGATGAGTTTTGCGGGTCTAAATCATTTTGGCGGGATTTTGGAATATTTTGGTTAGTTTTGATTTGTTTTGATGATGTTTTGGCGGGTTTTCGGAATGTTTTGGTTGGGTTTTAGAATGTTTTGTTTTCTCTTGTGTTGTTTATATTGTCTTGGCAGGTTTTGGAATGTTTGGATTCCTTTTGGCGGGTTTTCAAATCTTTTGGCGGGTATTTGGAATGTTTTTTAACGGGTATTCGGAAGGTTTTGATTAGTTTTGACGGGTTTTGAATTATTTTGGCGGGTTTTTAGAAGATTTAGGTTTGTTTTGATTTGTTTTGATTCTGTTTAGCCCAGTTTTTGATGTGTTTGGATTAGCTTTGGTGGGCTTTATCATGTTTTGTGAGGTTTTTTCGAATGTATTGATCACTTCTGTCTGGTTTTCTATTTTGGCGGGTTTGAAAATAGTTTTGGATGAGTTTTGGCGGGTTTGAAAATATTTTGGCTCTTTGCGCAGAGATGACGGTGCCGGTTGCGGTGCGCTCCGGGGCGCTCCTTCTGCGGAAAGACGCCTGGCAGCGGCACTTGGGACAGCTCCGCGTCTCCGTATTCTGTGTTTCTTGCCTTCTGCATCTCAGCAAAATGCTTTCCCACTAGGTCTAGCAAGGAGAAACTGTGGCAGCTGAGTAGATGTAGCCCGGCCCGCCCTTTGAAGTTGACAAGTTCTTGGCATCTCAGAGTCTCAAGGGAAGAGCAAGGTTATCTATGGTAGGCTGGGGCAGAACTAGCAGCAAGCAGAGCAAAGTTGTCCAAGAATAGCTTCCATTGGAATGCTAATGGCAATTGAAGAGGCAGGCCAGTGGCAAGCCACTATCTTCTAGCAGTTTGAAAGTTGCAGACACAGTGCAGGTGTTGTGCGGCTTCCTTCTTGGCCTCCTAGAAGGTGCCGCGCTCTCTGTCTCTTGCTTGCCAATATGTTGCCGTGTTCCTCTTATTGTTTGGTTTGTTTTGATTTGTTTTGATGATGTTTTGGTGGGTTTTCGGAATGTTTTGGTGGTGTTTTAGAATGTTTTGTTTTCTCTTGTGTTGTTTATATTGTCTTGGCAGGTTTTGGAATGTTTGGATTCCTTTTGGCGGGTTTTCAAATATTTTGGCGGGTATTTGGAATGTTTTGGTTTGCTTTCATTTGTTTTGATTATGTTTTGGCAAGTTATTGAAAGTTTGGATCACTTCAGACTGGTTTTCTAGTATTTTGGCATCTTTTCAGAATGTTTTGATGAGTTTTGGTGGGTTCTAAACTACTTTGTCGGGTTTTTGGAATGTTTCGGTTGGTTATGATTTGTTTTTATGATGTTTTGGCCGGATTTCGGAATATTTTGGCTGGTTTTTGGAATGTTTCGGTTGGTTTATGATTTGTTTTTATGATGTTTTGCAAAGTTTTTTGAATGTTTTGATCAGTTCTGGCTGGTTTTCTAATGTTTTGGCATCTTTTCAGAATGTTTTGATGAGTTTTGCGGGTCTAAATCATTTTGGCGGGATTTTGGAATATTTTGGTTGGTTTTGATTTGTTTTGATGATGTTTTGGCGGGTTTTCGGAATGTTTTGGTTGGGTTTTAGAATGTTTTGTTTTCTCTTGTGTTGTTTATATTGTCTTGGCAGGTTTTGGAATGTTTGGATTCCTTTTGGCGGGTTTTCAAATCTTTTGGCGGGTATTTGGAATGTTTTTTAACGGGTATTCGGAAGGTTTTGATTAGTTTTGACGGGTTTTGAATTATTTTGGCGGGTTTTTAGAAGATTTAGGTTTGTTTTGATTTGTTTTGATTCTGTTTAGCCCAGTTTTTGATGTGTTTGGATTAGCTTTGGTGGGCTTTATCATGTTTTGTCAGGTTTTTTCGAATGTATTGATCACTTCTGTCTGGTTTTCTATTTTGGCGGGTTTGAAAATATTTTTGGATGAGTTTTGGCGGGTTTGAAAATATTTTGGCTCTTTGCGCAGAGATGACGGTGCCGGTTGCGGTGCGCTCCGGGGCGCTCCTTCTGCGGAAAGACGCCTGGCAGCGGCACTTGGGACAGCTCCGCGTCTCCGTATTCTGTGTTTCTTGCCTTCTGCATCTCAGCAAAATGCTTTCCCACTAGGTCTAGCAAGGAGAAACTGTGGCAGCTGAGTAGATGTAGCCCGGCCCGCCCTTTGAAGTTGACAAGTTCTTGGCATCTCAGAGTCTCAAGGGAAGAGCAAGGTTATCTATGGTAGGCTGGGGCAGAACTAGCAGCAAGCAGAGCAAAGTTGTCCAAGAATAGCTTCCATTGGAATGCTAATGGCAATTGAAGAGGCAGGCCAGTGGCAAGCCACTAGCTTCTAGCAGTTTGAAAGTTGCAGACACAGTGCAGGTGTTGTGCGGCTTCCTTCTTGGCCTCCTAGAAGGTGCCGCGCTCTCTGTCTCTTGCTTGCCAATATGTTGCCGTGTTCCTCTTATTGTTTGGTTTGTTTTGATTTGTTTTGATGATGTTTTGGTGGGTTTTCGGAATGTTTTGGTGGTGTTTTAGAATGTTTTGTTTTCTCTTGTGTTGTTTATATTGTCTTGGCAGGTTTTGGAATGTTTGGATTCCTTTTGGCGGGTTTTCAAATATTTTGGCGGGTATTTGGAATGTTTTGGGTTGCTTTCATTTGTTTTGATTATGTTTTGGCAAGTTATTGAAAGTTTGGATCACTTCAGACTGGTTTTCTAGTATTTTGGCATCTTTTCAGAATGTTTTGATGAGTTTTGGTGGGTTCTAAACTACTTTGTCGGGTTTTTGGAATGTTTCGGTTGGTTATGATTTGGTTTTATGATGTTTTGGCCGGATTTCGGAATATTTTGGCTGGTTTTTGGAATGTTTCGGTTGGTTTATGATTTGTTTTTATGATGTTTTGCAAAGTTTTTTGAATGTTTTGATCAGTTCTGGCTGGTTTTCTAATGTTTTGGCATCTTTTCAGAATGTTTTGATGAGTTTTGCGGGTCTAAATCATTTTGGCGGGATTTTGGAATATTTTGGTTGGTTTTGATTTGTTTTGATGATGTTTTGGCGGGTTTTCGGAATGTTTTGGTTGGGTTTTAGAATGTTTTGTTTTCTCTTGTGTTGTTTATATTGTCTTGGCAGGTTTTGGAATGTTTGGATTCCTTTTGGCGGGTTTTAAAATCTTTTGGCGGGTATTTGGAATGTTTTTTAACGGGTATTCGGAAGGTTTTGATTAGTTTTGACGGGTTTTGAATTATTTTGGCGGGTTTTTAGAAGATTTAGGTTTGTTTTGATTTGTTTTGATTCTGTTTAGCCCAGTTTTTGATGTGTTTGGATTAGCTTTGGTGGGCTTTATCATGTTTTGTGAGGTTTTTTCGAATGTATTGATCACTTCTGTCTGGTTTTCTATTTTGGCGGGTTTGAAAATATTTTTGGATGAGTTTTGGCGGGTTTGAAAATATTTTGGCTCTTTGCGCAGAGATGACGGTGCCGGTTGCGGTGCGCTGCGGGGCGCTCCTTCTGCGGAAAGACGCCTGGCAGCGGCACTTGGGACAGCTCCGTGTCTCCGTATTCTGTGTTTCTTGCCTTCTGCATCTCAGCAAAATGCTTTCCCACTAGGTCTAGCAAGGAGAAACTGTGGCAGCTGAGTAGATGTAGCCCGGCCCGCCCTTTGAAGTTGACAAGTTCTTGGCATCTCAGAGTCTCAAGGGAAGAGCAAGGTTATCTATGGTAGGCTGGGGCAGAACTAGCAGCAAGCAGAGCAAAGTTGTCCAAGAATAGCTTCCATTGGAATGCTAATGGCAATTGAAGAGGCAGGCCAGTGGCAAGCCACTAGCTTCTAGCAGTTTGAAAGTTGCAGACACAGTGCAGGTGTTGTGCGGCTTCCTTCTTGGCCTCCTAGAAGGTGCCGCGCTCTCTGTCTCTTGCTTGCCAATATGTTGCCGTGTTCCTCTTATTGTTTGGTTTGTTTTGATTTGTTTTTATGATGTTTTGGTGGGTTTTCGGAATGTTTTGGTGGTGTTTTAGAATGTTTTGTTTTCTCTTGTGTTGTTTATATTGTCTTGGCCGGTTTTGGAATGTTTGGATTCCTTTTGGCGGGTTTTCAAATCTTTTGGCGGGTATTTGGAATGTTTTGGTTTGCTTTCATTTGTTTTGATTATGTTTTGGCAAGTTATTGAAAGTTTGGATCACTTCAGACTGGTTTTCTAGTATTTTGGCATCTTTTCAGAATGTTTTGATGAGTTTGGCGGGTTCTAAACTACTTTGTCGGGTTTTTGGAATGTTTCGGTTGGTTATGATTTGTTTTTATGATGTTTTGGCCGGATTTCGGAATATTTTGGCTGGTTTTTGGAATGTTTCGGTTGGTTTATGATTTGTTTTTATGATGTTTTGCAAAGTTTTTTGAATGTTTTGATCAGTTCTGGCTGGTTTTCTAATGTTTTGGCATCTTTTCAGAATGTTTTGATGAGTTTTGCGGGTCTAAATCATTTTGGCGGGATTTTGGAATATTTTGGTTGGTTTTGATTTGTTTTGATGATGTTTTGGCGGGTTTTCGGAATGTTTTGGTTGGGTTTTAGAATGTTTTGTTTTCTCTTGTGTTGTTTATATTGTCTTGGCAGGTTTTGGAATGTTTGGATTCATTTTGGCGGGTTTTAAAATCTTTTGGCGGGTATTTGGAATGTTTTTTAACGGGTATTCGGAAGGTTTTGATTAGTTTTGACGGGTTTTGAATTATTTTGGCGGGTTTTTAGAAGATTTAGGTTTGTTTTGATTTGTTTTGATTCTGTTTAGCCCAGTTTTTGATGTGTTTGGATTAGCTTTGGTGGGCTTTATCATGTTTTGTCAGGTTTTTTCGAATGTATTGATCACTTCTGTCTGGTTTTCTATTTTGGCGGGTTTGAAAATATTTTTGGATGAGTTTTGGCGGGTTTGAAAATCTTTTGGCGGGTATTTGGAATGTTTTGGGTTGCTTTCATTTGTTTTGATTATGTTTTGGCAAGTTATTGAAAGTTTGGATCACTTCTTACTGGTTTTCTAGTATTTTGGCATCTTTTCAGAATGTTTTGATGTGTTTTGGCGGGTTCTAAACTACTTTGTCGGGTTTTTGGAATGTTTCGGTTGGTTATGATTTGTTTTTATGATGTTTTGGCCGGATTTCGGAATATTTTGGCTGGTTTTTGGAATGTTTCGGTTGGTTTATGATTTGTTTTTATGATGTTTTGCAAAGTTTTTTGAATGTTTTGATCAGTTCTGGCTGGTTTTCTAATGTTTTGGCATCTTTTCAGAATGTTTTGATGAGTTTTGCGGGTCTAAATCATTTTGGCGGGATTTTGGAATATTTTGGTTGGTTTTGATTTGTTTTGATGATGTTTTGGCGGGTTTTCGGAATGTTTTGGTTGGGTTTTAGAATGTTTTGTTTTCTCTTGTGTTGTTTATATTGTCTTGGCAGGTTTTGGAATGTTTGGATTCCTTTTGGCGGGTTTTAAAATCTTTTGGCGGGTATTTGGAATGTTTTTTAACGGGTATTCGGAAGGTTTTGATTAGTTTTGACGGGTTTTGAATTATTTTGGCGGGTTTTTAGAAGATTTAGGTTTGTTTTGATTTGTTTTGATTCTGTTTAGCCCAGTTTTTGATGTGTTTGGATTAGCTTTGGTGGGCTTTATCATGTTTTGTGAGGTTTTTTCGAATGTATTGATCACTTCTGTCTGGTTTTCTATTTTGGCGGGTTTGAAAATATTTTTGGATGAGTTTTGGCGGGTTTGAAAATATTTTGGCTCTTTGCGCAGAGATGACGGTGCCGGTTGCGGTGCGCTCCGGGGCGCTCCTTCTGCGGAAAGACGCCTGGCATCGGCACTTGGGACAGCTCCGCGTCTCCGTGTTCTGTGTTTCTTGCCTTCTGCATCTCAGCAAAATGCTTTCCCACTAGGTCTAGCAAGGAGAAACTGTGGCAGCTGAGTAGATGTAGCCCGGCCCGCCCTTTGAAGTTGACAAGTTCTTGGCATCTCAGAGCCTCAAGGGAAGAGCAAGGTTATCTATGGTAGGCTGGGGCAGAACTAGCAGCAAGCAGAGCAAAGTTGTCCAAGAATAGCTTCCATTGGAATGCTAATGGCAATTGAAGAGGCAGGCCAGTGGCAAGCCACTAGCTTCTAGCAGTTTGAAAGTTGCAGACACAGTGCAGGTGTTGTGTGATTTCCTTCTTGGCCTCCTAGAAGGTGCCGCGCTCTCTGTCTCTTGCTTGCCAATATGTTGCCGTGTTCCTCTTATTGTTTGGTTTGTTTTGATTTGTTTTGATGATGTTTTGGTGGGTTTTTGGAATGTTTTGGTGGTGTTTTAGAATGTTTTGTTTTCTCTTGTGTTGTTTATATTGTCTTGGCCGGTTTTGGAATGTTTGGATTCCTTTTGGCGGGTTTTCAAATCTTTTGGCGGGTATTTGGAATGTTTTGGTTTGCTTTCATTTGTTTTGATTGTTTTGGCAAGTTATTGAAAGTTTGGATCACTTCTGACTGGTTTTCTAGTATTTTGGCATCTTTTCAGAATGTTTTGATGAGTTTTGGCGGGTTCTAAACTACTTTGTCGGGTTTTTGGAATGTTTCGGTTGGTTATGATTTGTTTTTATGATGTTTTGGCCGGATTTCGGAATATTTTGGCTGGTTTTTGGAATGTTTCGGTTGGTTTATGATTTGTTTTTATGATGTTTTGCAAAGTTTTTTGAATGTTTTGATCAGTTCTGGCTGGTTTTCTAATGTTTTGGCATCTTTTCAGAATGTTTTGATGAGTTTTGCGGGTCTAAATCATTTTGGCGGGATTTTGGAATATTTTGGTTGGTTTTGATTTGTTTTGATGATGTTTTGGCGGGTTTTCGGAATGTTTTGGTTGGGTTTTAGAATGTTTTGTTTTCTCTTGTGTTGTTTATATTGTCTTGGCAGGTTTTGGAATGTTTGGATTCCTTTTGGCGGGTTTTAAAATCTTTTGGCGGGTATTTGGAATGTTTTTTAACGGGTATTCGGAAGGTTTTGATTAGTTTTGACGGGTTTTGAATTATTTTGGCGGGTTTTTAGAAGATTTAGGTTTGTTTTGATTTGTTTTGATTCTGTTTAGCCCAGTTTTTGATGTGTTTGGATTAGCTTTGGTGGGCTTTATCATGTTTTGTGAGGTTTTTTCGAATGTATTGATCACTTCTGTCTGGTTTTCTATTTTGGCGGGTTTGAAAATATTTTTGGATGAGTTTTGGCGGGTTTGAAAATATTTTGGCTCTTTGCGCAGAGATGACGGTGCCGGTTGCGGTGCGCTCCGGGGCGCTCCTTCTGCGGAAAGACGCCTGGCATCGGCACTTGGGACAGCTCCGCGTCTCCGTGTTCTGTGTTTCTTGCCTTCTGCATCTCAGCAAAATGCTTTCCCACTAGGTCTAGCAAGGAGAAACTGTGGCAGCTGAGTAGATGTAGCCCGGCCCGCCCTTTGAAGTTGACAAGTTCTTGGCATCTCAGAGTCTCAAGGGAAGAGCAAGGTTATCTATGGTAGGCTGGGGCAGAACTAGCAGCAAGCAGAGCAAAGTTGTCCAAGAATAGCTTCCATTGGAATGCTAATGGCAATTGAAGAGGCAGGCCAGTGGCAAGCCACTAGCTTCTAGCAGTTTGAAAGTTGCAGACACAGTGCAGGTGTTGTGTGATTTCCTTCTTGGCCTCCTAGAAGGTGCCGCGCTCTCTGTCTCTTGCTTGCCAATATGTTGCCGTGTTCCTCTTATTGTTTGGTTTGTTTTGATTTGTTTTGATGATGTTTTGGTGGGTTTTCGGAATGTTTTGGTGGTGTTTTAGAATGTTTTGTTTTCTCTTGTGTTGTTTATATTGTCTTGGCCGGTTTTGGAATGTTTGGATTCCTTTTGGCGGGTTTTCAAATCTTTTGGCGGGTATTTGGAATGTTTTGGTTTGCTTTCATTTGTTTTGATTGTTTTGGCAAGTTATTGAAAGTTTGGATCACTTCTGACTGGTTTTCTAGTATTTTGGCATCTTTTCAGAATGTTTTGATGAGTTTTGGCGGGTTCTAAACTACTTTGTCGGGTTTTTGGAATGTTTCGGTTGGTTATGATTTGTTTTTATGATGTTTTGGCCGGATTTCGGAATATTTTGGCTGGTTTTTGGAATGTTTCGGTTGGTTTATGATTTGTTTTTATGATGTTTTGCAAAGTTTTTTGAATGTTTTGATCAGTTCTGGCTGGTTTTCTAATGTTTTGGCATCTTTTCAGAATGTTTTGATGAGTTTTGCGGGTCTAAATCATTTTGGCGGGATTTTGGAATATTTTGGTTGGTTTTGATTTGTTTTGATGATGTTTTGGCGGGTTTTCGGAATGTTTTGGTTGGGTTTTAGAATGTTTTGTTTTCTCTTGTGTTGTTTATATTGTCTTGGCAGGTTTTGGAATGTTTGGATTCCTTTTGGCGGGTTTTAAAATCTTTTGGCGGGTATTTGGAATGTTTTTTAACGGGTATTCGGAAGGTTTTGATTAGTTTTGACGGGTTTTGAATTATTTTGGCGGGTTTTTAGAAGATTTAGGTTTGTTTTGATTTGTTTTGATTCTGTTTAGCCCAGTTTTTGATGTGTTTGGATTAGCTTTGGTGGGCTTTATCATGTTTTGTCAGGTTTTTTCGAATGTATTGATCACTTCTGTCTGGTTTTCTATTTTGGCGGGTTTGAAAATATTTTTGGATGAGTTTTGGCGGGTTTGAAAATATTTTGGCTCTTTGCGCAGAGATGACGGTGCCGGTTGCGGTGCGCTCCGGGGCGCTCCTTCTGCGGAAAGACGCCTGGCAGCGGCACTTGGGACAGCTCCGCGTCTCCGTATTCTGTGTTTCTTGCCTTCTGCATCTCAGCAAAATGCTTTCCCACTAGGTCTAGCAAGGAGAAACTGTGGCAGCTGAGTAGATGTAGCCCGGCCCGCCCTTTGAAGTTGACAAGTTCTTGGCATCTCAGAGTCTCAAGGGAAGAGCAAGGTTATCTATGGTAGGCTGGGGCAGAACTAGCAGCAAGCAGAGCAAAGTTGTCCAAGAATAGCTTCCATTGGAATGCTAATGGCAATTGAAGAGGCAGGCCAGTGGCAAGCCACTAGCTTCTAGCAGTTTGAAAGTTGCAGACACAGTGCAGGTGTTGTGCGGCTTCCTTCTTGGCCTCCTAGAAGGTGCCGCGCTCTCTGTCTCTTGCTTGCCAATATGTTGCCGTGTTCCTCTTATTGTTTGGTTTGTTTTGATTTGTTTTGATGATGTTTTGGTGGGTTTTCGGAATGTTTTGGTGGTGTTTTAGAATGTTTTGTTTTCTCTTGTGTTGTTTATATTGTCTTGGCAGGTTTTGGAATGTTTGGATTCCTTTTGGCGGGTTTTCAAATATTTTGGCGGGTATTTGGAATGTTTTGGTTTGCTTTCATTTGTTTTGATTATGTTTTGGCAAGTTATTGAAAGTTTTGATCACTTCTGACTGGTTTTCTAGTATTTTGGCATCTTTTCAGAATGTTTTGATGAGTTTTGGTGGGTTCTAAACTACTTTGTCGGGTTTTTGGAATGTTTCGGTTGGTTATGATTTGTTTTTATGATGTTTTGGCCGGATTTCGGAATATTTTGGCTGGTTTTTGGAATGTTTCGGTTGGTTTATGATTTGTTTTTATGATGTTTTGCAAAGTTTTTTGAATGTTTTGATCAGTTCTGGCTGGTTTTCTAATGTTTTGGCATCTTTTCAGAATGTTTTGATGAGTTTTGCGGGTCTAAATCATTTTGGCGGGATTTTGGAATATTTTGGTTGGTTTTGATTTGTTTTGATGATGTTTTGGCGGGTTTTCGGAATGTTTTGGTTGGGTTTTAGAATGTTTTGTTTTCTCTTGTGTTGTTTATATTGTCTTGGCAGGTTTTGGAATGTTTGGATTCCTTTTGGCGGGTTTTAAAATCTTTTGGCGGGTATTTGGAATGTTTTTTAACGGGTATTCGGAAGGTTTTGATTAGTTTTGACGGGTTTTGAATTATTTTGGCGGGTTTTTAGAAGATTTAGGTTTGTTTTGATTTGTTTTGATTCTGTTTAGCCCAGTTTTTGATGTGTTTGGATTAGCTTTGGTGGGCTTTATCATGTTTTGTGAGGTTTTTTCGAATGTATTGATCACTTCTGTCTGGTTTTCTATTTTGGCGGGTTTGAAAATATTTTTGGATGAGTTTTGGCGGGTTTGAAAATATTTTGGCTCTTTGCGCAGAGATGACGGTGCCGGTTGCGGTGCGCTCCGGGGCGCTCCTTCTGCGGAAAGAGGCCTGGCAGCGGCACTTGGGACAGCTCCGCGTCTCCGTATTCTGCGTTTCTTGCCTTCTGCATCTCAGCAAAATGCTTTCCCACTAGGTCTAGCAAGGAGAAACTGTGGCAGCTGAGTAGATGTAGCCCGGCCCGCCCTTTGAAGTTGACAAGTTCTTGGCATCTCAGAGTCTCAAGGGAAGAGCAAGGTTATCTATGGTAGGCTGGGGCAGAACTAGCAGCAAGCAGAGCAAAGTTGTCCAAGAATAGCTTCCATTGGAATGCTAATGGCAATTGAAGAGGCAGGCCAGTGGCAAGCCACTAGCTTCTAGCAGTTTGAAAGTTGCAGACACAGTGCAGGTGTTGTGCGGCTTCCTTCTTGGCCTCCTAGAAGGTGCCGCGCTCTCTGTCTCTTGCTTGCCAATATGTTGCCGTGTTCCTCTTATTGTTTGGTTTGTTTTGATTTGTTTTGATGATGTTTTGGTGGGTTTTCGGAATGTTTTGGTGGTGTTTTAGAATGTTTTGTTTTCTCTTGTGTTGTTTATATTGTCTTGGCAGGTTTTGGAATGTTTGGATTCCTTTTGGCGGGTTTTCAAATATTTTGGCGGGTATTTGGAATGTTTTGGGTTGCTTTCATTTGTTTTGATTATGTTTTGGCAAGTTATTGAAAGTTTGGATCACTTCAGACTGGTTTTCTAGTATTTTGGCATCTTTTCAGAATGTTTTGATGAGTTTTGGTGGGTTCTAAACTACTTTGTCGGGTTTTTGGAATGTTTCGGTTGGTTATGATTTGTTTTTATGATGTTTTGGCCGGATTTCGGAATATTTTGGCTGGTTTTTGGAATGTTTCGGTTGGTTTATGATTTGTTTTTATGATGTTTTGCAAAGTTTTTTGAATGTTTTGATCAGTTCTGGCTGGTTTTCTAATGTTTTGGCATCTTTTCAGAATGTTTTGATGAGTTTTGCGGGTCTAAATCATTTTGGCGGGATTTTGGAATATTTTGGTTGGTTTTGATTTGTTTTGATGATGTTTTGGCGGGTTTTCGGAATGTTTTGGTTGGGTTTTAGAATGTTTTGTTTTCTCTTGTGTTGTTTATATTGTCTTGGCAGGTTTTGGAATGTTTGGATTCCTTTTGGCGGGTTTTAAAATCTTTTGGCGGGTATTTGGAATGTTTTTTAACGGGTATTCGGAAGGTTTTGATTAGTTTTGACGGGTTTTGAATTATTTTGGCGGGTTTTTAGAAGATTTAGGTTTGTTTTGATTTGTTTTGATTCTGTTTAGCCCAGTTTTTGATGTGTTTGGATTAGCTTTGGTGGGCTTTATCATGTTTTGTGAGGTTTTTTCGAATGTATTGATCACTTCTGTCTGGTTTTCTATTTTGGCGGGTTTGAAAATATTTTTGGATGAGTTTTGGCGGGTTTGAAAATATTTTGGCTCTTTGCGCAGAGATGACGGTGCCGGTTGCGGTGCGCTCCGGGGCGCTCCTTCTGCGGAAAGACGCCTGGCAGCGGCACTTGGGACAGCTCCGCGTCTCCGTATTCTGTGTTTCTTGCCTTCTGCATCTCAGCAAAATGCTTTCCCACTAGGTCTAGCAAGGAGAAACTGTGGCAGCTGAGTAGATGTAGCCCGGCCTGCCCTTTGAAGTTGACAAGTTCTTGGCATCTCAGAGTCTCAAGGGAAGAGCAAGGTTATCTATGGTAGGCTGGGGCAGAACTAGCAGCAAGCAGAGCAAAGTTGTCCAAGAATAGCTTCCATTGGAATGCTAATGGCAATTGAAGAGGCAGGCCAGTGGCAAGCCACTAGCTTCTAGCAGTTTGAAAGTTGCAGACACAGTGCAGGTGTTGTGCGGCTTCCTTCTTGGCCTCCTAGAAGGTGCCGCGCTCTCTGTCTCTTGCTTGCCAATATGTTGCCGTGTTCCTCTTATTGTTTGGTTTGTTTTGATTTGTTTTTATGATGTTTTGGTGGGTTTTCGGAATGTTTTGGTGGTGTTTTAGAATGTTTTGTTTTCTCTTGTGTTGTTTATATTGTCTTGGCCGGTTTTGGAATGTTTGGATTCCTTTTGGCGGGTTTTCAAATATTTTGGCAGGTATTTGGAATGTTTTGGTTTGCTTTCATTTGTTTTGATTATGTTTTGGCAAGTTATTGAAAGTTTGGATCACTTCAGACTGGTTTTCTAGTATTTTGGCATCTTTTCAGAATGTTTTGATGAGTTTTGGCGGGTTCTAAACTACTTTGTCGGGTTTTTGGAATGTTTCGGTTGGTTATGATTTGTTTTTATGATGTTTTGGCCGGATTTCGGAATATTTTGGCTGGTTTTTGGAATGTTTCGGTTGGTTTATGATTTGTTTTTATGATGTTTTGCAAAGTTTTTTGAATGTTTTGATCAGTTCTGGCTGGTTTTCTAATGTTTTGGCATCTTTTCAGAATGTTTTGATGAGTTTTGCGTGTCTAAATCATTTTGGCGGGATTTTGGAATATTTTGGTTGGTTTTGATTTGTTTTGATGATGTTTTGGCGGGTTTTCGGAATGTTTTGGTTGGGTTTTAGAATGTTTTGTTTTCTCTTGTGTTGTTTATATTGTCTTGGCAGGTTTTGGAATGTTTGGATTCATTTTGGCGGGTTTTAAAATCTTTTGGCGGGTATTTGGAATGTTTTTTAACGGGTATTCGGAAGGTTTTGATTAGTTTTGACGGGTTTTGAATTATTTTGGCGGGTTTTTAGAAGATTTAGGTTTGTTTTGATTTGTTTTGATTCTGTTTAGCCCAGTTTTTGATGTGTTTGGATTAGCTTTGGTGGGCTTTATCATGTTTTGTGAGGTTTTTTCGAATGTATTGATCACTTCTGTCTGGTTTTCTATTTTGGCGGGTTTGAAAATATTTTTGGATGAGTTTTGGCGGGTTTTAAAATCTTTTGGCGGGTATTTGGAATGTTTTGGGTTGCTTTCATTTGTTTTGATTATGTTTTGGCAAGTTATTGAAAGTTTGGATCACTTCTGACTGGTTTTCTAGTATTTTGGCATCTTTTCAGAATGTTTTGATGTGTTTTGGCGGGTTCTAAACTACTTTGTCGGGTTTTTGGAATGTTTCGGTTGGTTATGATTTGTTTTTATGATGTTTTGGCCGGATTTCGGAATATTTTGGCTGGTTTTTGGAATGTTTCGGTTGGTTTATGATTTGTTTTTATGATGTTTTGCAAAGTTTTTTGAATGTTTTGATCAGTTCTGGCTGGTTTTCTAATGTTTTGGCATCTTTTCAGAATGTTTTGATGAGTTTTGCGGGTCTAAATCATTTTGGCGGGATTTTGGAATATTTTGGTTGGTTTTGATTTGTTTTGATGATGTTTTGGCGGGTTTTCGGAATGTTTTGGTTGGGTTTTAGAATGTTTTGTTTTCTCTTGTGTTGTTTATATTGTCTTGGCAGGTTTTGGAATGTTTGGATTCCTTTTGGCGGGTTTTCAAATCTTTTGGCGGGTATTTGGAATGTTTTTTAACGGGTATTCGGAAGGTTTTGATTAGTTTTGACGGGTTTTGAATTATTTTGGCGGGTTTTTAGAAGATTTAGGTTTGTTTTGATTTGTTTTGATTCTGTTTAGCCCAGTTTTTGATGTGTTTGGATTAGCTTTGGTGGGCTTTATCATGTTTTGTGAGGTTTTTTCGAATGTATTGATCACTTCTGTCTGGTTTTCTATTTTGGCGGGTTTGAAAATATTTTTGGATGAGTTTTGGCGGGTTTGAAAATATTTTGGCTCTTTGCGCAGAGATGACGGTGCCGGTTGCGGTGCGCTCCGGGGCGCTCCTTCTGCGGAAAGACGCCTGGCATCGGCACTTGGGACAGCTCCGCGTCTCCGTATTCTGTGTTTCTTGCCTTCTGCATCTCAGCAAAATGCTTTCCCACTAGGTCTAGCAAGGAGAAACTGTGGCAGCTGAGTAGATGTAGCCCGGCCCACCCTTTGAAGTTGACAAGTTCTTGGCATCTCAGAGCCTCAAGGGAAGAGCAAGGTTATCTATGGTAGGCTGGGGCAGAACTAGCAGCAAGCAGAGCAAAGTTGTCCAAGAATAGCTTCCATTGGAATGCTAATGGCAATTGAAGAGGCAGGCCAGTGGCAAGCCACTAGCTTCTAGCAGTTTGAAAGTTGCAGACACAGTGCAGGTGTTGTGTGATTTCCTTCTTGGCCTCCTAGAAGGTGCCGCGCTCTCTGTCTCTTGCTTGCCAATATGTTGCCGTGTTCCTCTTATTGTTTGGTTTGTTTTGATTTGTTTTTATGATGTTTTGGTGGGTTTTTGGAATGTTTTGGTGGTGTTTTAGAATGTTTTGTTTTCTCTTGTGTTGTTTATATTGTCTTGGCCGGTTTTGGAATGTTTGGATTCCTTTTGGCGGGTTTTCAAATCTTTTGGCGGGTATTTGGAATGTTTTGGTTTGCTTTCATTTGTTTTGATTATGTTTTGGCAAGTTATTGAAAGTTTGGATCACTTCTTACTGGTTTTCTAGTATTTTGGCATCTTTTCAGAATGTTTTGATGAGTTTTGGCGGGTTCTAAACTACTTTGTCGGGTTTTTGGAATGTTTCGGTTGGTTATGATTTGTTTTTATGATGTTTTGGCCGGATTTCGGAATATTTTGGCTGGTTTTTGGAATGTTTCGGTTGGTTTATGATTTGTTTTTATGATGTTTTGCAAAGTTTTTTGAATGTTTTGATCAGTTCTGGCTGGTTTTCTAATGTTTTGGCATCTTTTCAGAATGTTTTGATGAGTTTTGCGGGTCTAAATCATTTTGGCGGGATTTTGGAATATTTTGGTTGGTTTTGATTTGTTTTGATGATGTTTTGGCGGGTTTTCGGAATGTTTTGGTTGGGTTTTAGAATGTTTTGTTTTCTCTTGTGTTGTTTATATTGTCTTGGCAGGTTTTGGAATGTTTGGATTCCTTTTGGCGGGTTTTAAAATCTTTTGGCGGGTATTTGGAATGTTTTTTAACGGGTATTCGGAAGGTTTTGATTAGTTTTGACGGGTTTTGAATTATTTTGGCGGGTTTTTAGAAGATTTAGGTTTGTTTTGATTTGTTTTGATTCTGTTTAGCCCAGTTTTTGATGTGTTTGGATTAGCTTTGGTGGGCTTTATCATGTTTTGTCAGGTTTTTTCGAATGTATTGATCACTTCTGTCTGGTTTTCTATTTTGGCGGGTTTGAAAATATTTTTGGATGAGTTTTGGCGGGTTTGAAAATATTTTGGCTCTTTGCGCAGAGATGACGGTGCCGGTTGCGGTGCGCTCCGGGGCGCTCCTTCTGCGGAAAGACGCCTGGCAGCGGCACTTGGGACAGCTCCGCGTCTCCGTATTCTGTGTTTCTTGCCTTCTGCATCTCAGCAAAATGCTTTCCCACTAGGTCTAGCAAGGAGAAACTGTGGCAGCTGAGTAGATGTAGCCCGGCCCGCCCTTTGAAGTTGACAAGTTCTTGGCATCTCAGAGTCTCAAGGGAAGAGCAAGGTTATCTATGGTAGGCTGGGGCAGAACTAGCAGCAAGCAGAGCAAAGTTGTCCAAGAATAGCTTCCATTGGAATGCTAATGGCAATTGAAGAGGCAGGCCAGTGGCAAGCCACTAGCTTCTAGCAGTTTGAAAGTTGCAGACACAGTGCAGGTGTTGTGCGGCTTCCTTCTTGGCCTCCTAGAAGGTGCCGCGCTCTCTGTCTCTTGCTTGCCAATATGTTGCCGTGTTCCTCTTATTGTTTGGTTTGTTTTGATTTGTTTTTATGATGTTTTGGTGGGTTTTCGGAATGTTTTGGTGGTGTTTTAGAATGTTTTGTTTTCTCTTGTGTTGTTTATATTGTCTTGGCCGGTTTTGGAATGTTTGGATTCCTTTTGGCGGGTTTTCAAATCTTTTGGCGGGTATTTGGAATGTTTTGGTTTGCTTTCATTTGTTTTGATTATGTTTTGGCAAGTTATTGAAAGTTTTGATCACTTCTGACTGGTTTTCTAGTATTTTGGCATCTTTTCAGAATGTTTTGATGAGTTTTGGCGGGTTCTAAACTACTTTGTCGGGTTTTTGGAATGTTTCGGTTGGTTATGATTTGTTTTTATGATGTTTTGGCCGGATTTCGGAATATTTTGGCTGGTTTTTGGAATGTTTCGGTTGGTTTATGATTTGTTTTTATGATGTTTTGCAAAGTTTTTTGAATGTTTTGATCAGTTCTGGCTGGTTTTCTAATGTTTTGGCATCTTTTCAGAATGTTTTGATGAGTTTTGCGGGTCTAAATCATTTTGGCGGGATTTTGGAATATTTTGGTTGGTTTTGATTTGTTTTGATGATGTTTTGGCGGGTTTTCGGAATGTTTTGGTTGGGTTTTAGAATGTTTTGTTTTCTCTTGTGTTGTTTATATTGTCTTGGCAGGTTTTGGAATGTTTGGATTCCTTTTGGCGGGTTTTAAAATCTTTTGGCGGGTATTTGGAATGTTTTTTAACGGGTATTCGGAAGGTTTTGATTAGTTTTGACGGGTTTTGAATTATTTTGGCGGGTTTTTAGAAGATTTAGGTTTGTTTTGATTTGTTTTGATTCTGTTTAGCCCAGTTTTTGATGTGTTTGGATTAGCTTTGGTGGGCTTTATCATGTTTTGTGAGGTTTTTTCGAATGTATTGATCACTTCTGTCTGGTTTTCTATTTTGGCGGGTTTGAAAATATTTTTGGATGAGTTTTGGCGGGTTTGAAAATATTTTGGCTCTTTGCGCAGAGACGACGGTGCCGGTTGCGGTGCGCTCCGGGGCGCTCCTTCTGCGGAAAGACGCCTGGCAGCGGCACTTGGGACAGCTCCGCGTCTCCGTATTCTGCGTTTCTTGCCTTCTGCATCTCAGCAAAATGCTTTCCCACTAGGTCTAGCAAGGAGAAACTGTGGCAGCTGAGTAGATGTAGCCCGGCCCGCCCTTTGAAGTTGACAAGTTCTTGGCATCTCAGAGCCTCAAGGCAAGAGCAAGGTTATCTATGGTAGGCTGGGGCAGAACTAGCAGCAAGCAGAGCAAAGTTGTCCAAGAATAGCTTCCATTGGAATGCTAATGGCAATTGAAGAGGCAGGCCAGTGGCAAGCCACTAGCTTCTAGCAGTTTGAAAGTTGCAGACACAGTGCAGGTGTTGTGCGATTTCCTTCTTGGCCTCCTAGAAGGTGCCGCGCTCTCTGTCTCTTGCTTGCCAATATGTTGCCGTGTTCCTCTTATTGTTTGGTTTGTTTTGATTTGTTTTTATGATGTTTTGGCGGGTTTTCGGAATGTTTTGGTGGTGTTTCAGAATGTTTTGTTTTCTCTTGTATTGTTTATATTGTCTTGGCAGGTTTTGGAATGTTTGGATTTGTTTTGGCGGGTTTTAAAATCTTTTGGCGGGTATTTGGAATGTTTTGGTTTGCTTTCATTTGTTTTGATTATGTTTTGGCAAGTTATTGAAAGTTTCGATCACTTCAGACTGGTTTTCTAGTATTTTGGCATCTTTTCAGAATGTTTTGATGAGTTTTGGCGGGTTCTAAACTATTTTGTCGGGTTTTTGGAATGTTTTGGCTGGTTTTGATTTGTTTTTATGATGCATTGCCAAGTTTTTTGAATGTTTTGATCAGTTCTGGCTGGTTTTCTAATGTTTTGGCATCTTTTCAGAATGTTTTGATGAGTTTTGCGGGTCTAAATAATTTTGGCGGGTTTTCGGAATGTTTTGGTTGGTTTTGATTTGTTTTGATGATGTTTTGGCGGGTTTTCGGAATGTTTTGGTTGGGTTTTAGAATGTTTTGTATTCTCTTGAGTTGTTTTTATTGTGTTGGCAGGGTTTGGAATGTTTGGATTCATTTTGGCGGGTTTTAAAAACTTTTGGCGGGTATTTGGAATGTTTTTTAACGGGTATTCGGAAGGTTTTGATTAGTTTTGACGGGTTTTGAAATATTTTGGCGGGTTTTTAGAGGTTTTAGATTTGTTTTGATTTGTTTTGATTCTGTTTAGCCCAGTTTTTGGTGTGTTTGGATTAGCTTTGGTGGGCTTTATCATGTTTTGTCAGGTTTTTTCGAATGTATTGATCACTTCTGTCTGGTTTTCTATTTTGGCGGGTTTGAAAATATTTTTGGATGAGTTTTGGCGGGTTTGAAAATATTTTGGCTTTTTGCGCAGAGATGACGGTGCCGGTTGCGGTGCGCTCCGGGGCGCTCCTTCTGCGGAAAGACGCCTGGCAGCGGCACTTGGGACAGCTCCGCGTCTCCGTATTCTGTGTTTCTTGCCTTCTGCATCTCAGCAAAATGCTTTCCCACTAGGTCTAGCAAGGAGAAACTGTGGCAGCTGAGTAGATGTAGCCCGGCCCGCCCTTTGAAGTTGACAAGTTCTTGGCATCTCAGAGCCTCAAGGGAAGAGCAAGGTTATCTATGGTAGGCTGGGGCAGAACTAGCAGCAAGCAGAGCAAAGTTGTCCAAGAATAGCTTCCATTGGAATGCTAATGGCAATTGAAGAGGCAGGCCAGTGGCAAGCCACTAGCTTCTAGCAGTTTGAAAGTTGCAGACACAGTGCAGGTGTTGTCCGATTTCCTTCTTGGCCTCCTAGAAGGTGCCGCGTTCTCTGTCTCTTGCTTGCCAATATGTTGCCGTGTTCCTCCTATTGTTTGGTTTGTTTTGATTTGTTTTTATGATCTTTTGGCGGGTTTTCGGAATGTTTTGGTAGTGTTTTAGAATGTTTTGTTTTCTCTTGTGTTGTTTTTATTGTGTTGGCAGGTTTTGGAATGTTTGGATTTGTTTTGGCAGGTTTTAAAATATTTTGGCGGGTATTTGGAATGTTTTGGTTTGCTTTCATTTGTTTTGATTATGTTTTGGCAAGTTATTGAAAGTTTCGATCACTTCTGACTGGTTTTCTAGTATTTTGGCATCTTTTCAGAATGTTTTGATCAGTTTTGGCGGGTTCTATAATATTTTGTCGGGTTTTTGGAATGTTTTGGTTGGTTTTGAGTCGTTTTTATTTTGATTTTGCGGGTTTTCAGAATGTTTTGGTTGGTTTTGATTTCTTTTAAATATTATTTTGTGGGTTTTGGAATGTTTTGATTTGTTTTGTCTAGTTTAAAATATTTTGGCATGTATTTGGAAGGTTTTGTTTGTTTTCATTTTTTTTGGTTATGTTTTGGCAAGGTTTTTTTTTGGTTTGATCAGTTCTGGCTGGGTTTCTAATATGTTGGCCGATTTTCAGAATGTTTTGATCAGTTTTGGCGAGTTTTAAGATATTTTAGAGGTTGTTTATAATATTGTGGTTTCTTTAGATTGTTTTTACTATATTTTGGCGGGTTTTTTTGAATGTTTCGATCACTTCTGGCTGGTTTTATATTTTGGCGTGTTTTTAGAATTTTTAATATTTTGGCTCTTCTCGCAGAGATTATGGTGCCAGTTTCGGGGCGCTTCGTGGCGCTTCTGTGGTATGACGCCTGGCAGTAGTACTTATGTTCTAATGCTCTGTATCCAGGTGCAATGTGCCTCCAGACGCCACTGTGTCTACTTTGACAGTGCCACGTGCCTCCTGTAAACTGACATCAGGAACATAGGCACATGAGTTTTTTTTTCCCAGGGAAAATGGTCGCGTCCCTGTCCATGGGAAAGAGTTCTGGAGTCAATGGCTGCCTGCTGAAATTCCAAAGATCACAGGATGCCTCCCAGATGCAGCTGCCACCAAATGCAACCTTGGCTGTGTTGCAGTCCATTTTGGGAGGGGGCACCCCGGGGAGTTACCGGAGGGCCCCCTAGGCTGTGAGTGCACTGGCAGCAGCAGGCAGGCAAGGAGATTCCACAGGGATTCTGAGGGTGCAGATTAAATGAGGGTTTATTGGGGGTCCCATCCCCAGGAACAGCACGGTTTCTGAGGGAAAAAGGGGGAAGGGGGAGGGGGAAGGAGGGGGAGCCTAGGGGAGGGAAGGGCCAACAGGGTAGGAAGGCGAAGAGGGAGGAAAGGATAAGAGAGCAACTGGTCTCACTCGCACGGTTTATAAGGCAGATTGAAAGTGGGCACGGAATGAGACTTGGATTACAGATACAGGATGCCAAAGGATTACAGATACGGGATGCTCCAGGACAGGACCGCAGGCTTGGGATAGACAATAACTTTTGGAGGGGTGAGACAGAGAATACCATTTAAATAAAATGCAATACTACATGGATGGTTTGACAGTGCCAAGTGTCTCCTGCAAATTGACATCAGGAACCTGGACTGGTAAGTTTTGTTTCCCAGTTAAAAGGGCCAGCAGTTGTGTAAAACGGCCAGTGGCAGGGAGTGGCCTGCTGCCTGCTGAAATTCCAAAGGTAGCAGGATGCCGCCAGGACACAAAGTGCAAACATCAGCAAGTCTGGCTGGTATGACAGTAATACGTGCCTCCTGCGAACTATCAGGAAACTGGGCGGATGAGTTTTATTTCCCAGGGAAAAGGGCCAGCATTTGGGCCCAACCACCAGTGGCCCAGACAGGCCGGATGCCTGCTGAAATTCCAAAAGTCGCAGGATGCCACCCAGACCAATGTGCCACCATCAGCAATGGTGGCTGGTTTGAAAGATCCAAGTGCCTCCTGCAAACTGACATCAGGTACCTGGCCTGGTGAGTTTTGTTTCCCAGGGAAAAGGGTCAGGGTTCATGTTGAGGGGCAAGGGGCATGGAATGGACAACTGCCTGCTGAAATTCCAAAGGTGGCAGGATGCATCTCAGACGCAAGGTGCCACCAGAGGCAACTGCGGCTGGACTGACAGTGTCACGTGCCTCCTGCAAACGGACATCAAGAACCAGGGATGATCAGTTTTGTTCCCCAGCAAAAAGGTCCACTGTTTTTTGCAAGGTGCCAATGGCGCAGGATGGCCAGCTGCCTCCAGAAATTCCGAATGTCGCATGATGCCTCCCAGACGAAGGTACCAACATGAGCAACTGTGGCTGGTTTGACAGTGCCAAGTGCCTCCTGCAAACTGACATCAGGCATCTGGCCTGGTCAGATTTGTTTCCCAGGCAAAAGGCCCAGTGTTCGTTTGCAGGTGACAGTGGCCCAGAGTGGCTGACTGACTACCAAAATTCCGAACATCGCAGGATGCCTCCGAGCGGCAAGCTGCCAGAAAATGCAACTGTGGCTGATTTTTACAGTGAAAAGTGCCTCCTGCAAACAGACAACAGGAACCTGGCCTGGTGACTTTTGTTTCTCTGGGGAAAGGCCATGGTTCGTGTCCAGTGTCCGGGGGCCTGGAGTGGCTGGCTGCCTGCTGAAATTCCGCACGGATGAGGATACATCCCAGATGCAAGTTGCCCCCACAGGCAACTGTGGCTGGTTTGACAGTGCCAAGTGCCACCTGTAAACAGACATCAGGAACCTGGCCTGGTGACTTTTGTTTCTCTGGGGAAAGTCCATCATTCATGTCCAGGGCCCTGTGGCCTGGAGTGGCCGGCTGCCTGCTGAAATTCTGCATGGATCAGGATACCTCCCAGATGCAAGGTGCCCCCAGAGGCAACTGTGGCTGGTTTGACAGTGCCAAGTGCCACCTGCAAACTGACATCAGGAACCTGGCCTGCTGACTTTTGTTTCTCTGGGGAAAGGCCACGGTTCATGTCCAGGGCCTTGCGGCCCGGAGTTGCCGGCTTCCTGCTGAAATTCCGCAAGGATCAGGATAACTCCAGGACCGAAAGTACCACCACAGGAAACTGTGGCTAGTTTGACAGTGCCAAGTGCCTCCTGCAAACTGACATCAGGAACCTGGCCTGGTGACTTTTGTTTCTCTGGGGAAAAGCCATGGATCATGTCCAGGGCCTGGTGGCCCGGAGTGGCCGACTGCCTGCTGAAATTCCTCACGGTGGAGGATTCCGCCTAGATGCAAGGTGCCGCCACTGGCAACTGTGGCTGGTTTGACAGTGCCAAGTGCCTCCTGCAAACTGACATCAGCAACCTGGCCTGGTGAATTTTGTTTCCCTGGGGAAAGGCCACCATTCATGGCCAGGGCAGTGTGGCCCGGAGTGGCCGGATGCCTGCTGAAATTCCGAATGGATCCGTATACCGCCGAGATGCAAGGTGCCGCCACAGGCAACAGTGGCTGGTTTGACAGTGCCATGTGCCTCCTGCAAACTGATATCGGGAACCTGGCCTGGTGACTTTTGTTTCTCTGGGGAAAGGCCATCATTCTTGTTCGAGGCCTGCAGGCCCGGATTGGCTGGCTGCCTGCTGAATTTCCGCACAGTTGAGGATGCCTCCCAGATGCAAGGTGCTCCCAGAGGCAACTGTGGCTGGTTTGACAGTGCCAAGTGCCTCCTGCAAACTGACATCAGGAACCTGGCCTGGTGACTTTTGTTTCTCTGGGGAAAGGCAATGGTTCCTCTCCAGGGCCCGGTGGCTCGAGTGGCCGGCTGCCTGCTAAAATTCCGAAGGGATCAGAATACCGCCTAGATGGAAGGTGCCGCCACAGGCAACAGTGGCTGGTTTGACAGTGCCAAGTGCCTCCTGCAAACTTATATCAGGAACCTGGCCTGGTGACTTTTGTTTCTCTGGGGAAAGGCCATGGTTCATGTCCAGGGCCTGGTGGCCCGGAGTGGCCGACTGCTTGCAGAAATTCCGCACGGTGGAGGATTCTGCCTAGATGCAAGGTGCCGCGACTGGCAACAGTGGCTGGTTTGACAGTGCCAAGTGCCTCCTGCAAACTGACCTCAGGAACCTGGCCTGGTGACTTTTGTTTCTCTGGGGAAAGGCCACCGTTCATGTCCAGGGCCTTGCGGCCCGGAGCTGCCGGCTCCCTGCTGAAATTCAGCACGGATCAGGATACCTCCCAGACAGATGGTACCACCCAAGGCAAATGTGGCTGGTTTGACAGTGCCAAGTGCCTCCTGCAAACTGACATCAGGAACCTGGCCTGGTGACTTTTGTTTCTCTGGGGAAAGGCCATCGATCCTCTCTAGGGCCCGGTGGCCCGGAGTGGCCGGCTGCCTGCTGAAATTCCGAAGGGATCAGAATACCACCTTGATGTAAGGTGCGGCCACAGGCAACAGTGGCTGGTTTGACAGTGCCAAGTGCCTCCTGCAAACTGACATCAGGAACCTGGCCTGGTGGCTTTTGTTTCTCTGGGTAAAGGCCATGGTTCATGTCCAGGGCCTGGTGGCCAGGAGTGGCCGGCTGCCTGCTGAAATTCTGCATGGATCAGGATGCCTCCCAGATGAATAATGCCCCCAGAGGAAACTGTGGCTGGTTTGACAGTGCCAAGTGCCTCCTGCAAACTGACATCAGGAACCTGGCCTGTTGACTTTTGTTTCTCTGGGTATTGGCCATCATTCTTGTCCGGGGCACGGTGGACCGGGGTGGCTGGCTGCCTGCTGAAATTCCGCACGGTTGAGGATACCTCCCAGATGCAAGGTGCCCCCACAGTCAACTGTGGCTGGTTTGACAGTGCCAAGTGCCTCCTGCAAACTGACATCAGGAACCTGGCCAGGTGACTTTTGTTTCTCTGGGGAAAAGCCATCATTCTTCTCCAGTGCCCGTTGGCCCGGAGTGGGCGGGTGCCTGCTCAAATTCCGCACGGATCAGGATACCTCCCAGATGGAAAATACCACCACAGGCAACTGTGGCTGGTTTGACAGTGCCAAGTGCCTCCTGCAAACTGACATCAGGAACCTGGCCTGGTGACTTTTGTTTCTCTGGGGAAAAGCCATGGTTCATGTCCAGGGCCTGGTGGCCCGGAGTGGCAGGATGCCTGCTGAAATTCTGCATGGATCAGGATGCCGCCGAGATGGAAGGTGCCACCACAGGCACCTGTGGCTGGTTTGACAGTGCCAAGTGCCTCCTGCAAACTGACATCAGGAACCTGGCCTGGTAAGTTTTGTTTCTCTGGGGAAAAGCCACGGTTCATGTCCAGGGCCTGGTGGCCCGGAGTGGCCGGCTGCCTGCTGAAATTCCACATGGATCAGGATGCCTCCCAGATGAAAAATGCCCCCAGAGGAAACTGCGTCAGGTTTGACAGTGCCAAGTGCCTCCTGCAAACTGACATCAGGAAACTGGCCTGGTGACTTTTGTTTCTCTGGGGAAAGGGCATCATTCTTGTCCGGGGCCCAGAGTGGCCGGAGTAGCCGGCTGCCTGCTGAAATTTCTCACGGTTGAGGATACCTCCCAGATGCAAGGTGTCCCACAGGAAACTGTGGCTGGTTTGACAGTGCCAAGTGCCTCCTGCAAACTGACATCAGGAACCTGGCCTGGTGACTTTTGTTTCTCTAAGGAAAAGCCATGATCCATGTCCAGGGCCTGGTGGCCCGGATTGGCCGGCTGCCTGCTGAAATTCCGCAAGGATCAGGATACATCCCAGACCGAAAGTACCAAACAAGGCAACTGTGCCTGGTTTGACAGTGCCAAGTGCCTCCTGCAAACTGACATCAGGAACCTGGCCTGGTGACTTTTGTTTCTCTGGGGAAAGGCCATGGTTCGTGTCCAGTGCCCTGAGGCCTGGAGTGGCTGGCTGCCTGCTGAAATTCCTCACGGTTGAGGATACCTCCCAGATGCAAGGTGCCCCCACAGGCAACTGTGGTTGGTTTGACAGTGCCAAGTGCCTCCTGCAAACTGACATCAGGAACCTGGCCTGGTGACTTCTGTTTCTCTGATGAAAGGCCACTGTTCATGGCCCTGACCGGGTGGCCCGGAGTGGACGGTTGCCTGCTGTAATTCCGAACGGATCAGGATACCGCTGAGATTCAAGCTGCTCCCACAGGCAACAGTGGCCTGTTTGACAGTGCCAAGTGCCTCCTGCAAACAGATATCGGGAACCTGGCCTCGTGACTTTTGTTTCTCTGGGGAAAGGCAATCATTCTAGTACGAGGCCTGCAGGCCAGGGTTGGCCGGCTGCCTGCTGAAATTCCGAACGGATCAGGGTACCGCCGAGATTCAAGGTGCTCCCACAGGCAACTGTGGCTGGTTTGACAGTGCCAAGTGCCTCCTGCAAACTGACATCAGGAACCTGGCCTGGTAACTTTTGTTTCTCTGGGGAAAGGCCACCTTTCATGGCCAGGGCAGTGTGGCCTGGAGTGGCCGGATTCCTGCTGAAATTCCGAACGGATCCGTATACCGCCGAGATGCAAGGTGCCCCCACAGGCAACAGTGGCTGGTTTGACAGTGCCATGTGCCTCCTGCAAACTGATATCGGGAACCTGGCCTGCTGAGTTTTGTTTCTCAGGGGAAAGGCCATGGCTCCTCTCCAGGGCCCGGTGGCTCGAGTGGCCGGCTGCCTGCTGAAATTCCGCACGGATCAGGATATCTCCCAGATGCGAGGTGCTCCCACAGGCAACTGCGTCTGGTTTGACAGTGCCAAGTGCCTCCTGCAAACTGACATCAGGAACGTGGCCTGGTGATTTTTGTTTCTCTTTGGAAAGGCCATTGTACGTGTGCAGGGCAAGCTTCCCGGAGTGGCTGGCCGCCTGCTGAAATTCAGCACGGATCAGGGTACCTACGAGACAGATAGTACCACCACAGGCAACAGTGGCTGGTTTGACAGTGCCAAGTGCCTGCTGCAAACTGACATCAGGAACCCGGCCTGGTGACTTTTGTTTCTCTGGGGAAAGGCCATGGTTCGTGTCCAGTGCCCGGTGGCCTGGAGTGGCCAGCTCCCTGCTGAAATTCCGCATGGATCAGAATACCGCCGAGATGTAAGGTGCCGCCACAGGCAACAGTGGCTGGTTTGACAGTGCCAAGTGCCTCCTGCAAACTGACATCAGGAACCTGGCCTGGTGATTTTTGTTTCTCTTTGGAATGACCATTGTACGTGTCCAGGGCCTGGTGGCCCGGAGAGGCCGGCCGCCACCTGAAATTCCGCACGGTTGAGGTTACGCCCCAGATGCAAGGTGCCCCCACAGGCAACTGTGGCTGGTTTGACAGTGCCAAGTGCCTCCTGCAAACTGACATCAGGAACCTGGCCTGGTGACTTTTGTTTCTCTGGGGAAAGGCCATGTTTCGTGTCCATTGTCCGGTGGCCTGGAGTGGCCGGCTGCATGCTGCAATTTCGCACGGATGAGGATATATCCCAGATGCAATTTGCCCCCATAGGCAACTGTGGCTGGTTTGACATTGCCAAGTGCCACCTGTAAACTGACATCAGGAACCTGGCCTGGTGACTTTTGTTTCTCTGGGGAAAGGCCACGGTTCATGTCCAGGGCCTTGCGGCCCGGAGTGGCCAGCTGCCTGCTGAAATTCCGCACGGTTGAGGATACCTCCCAGATGCAAGGTGCCCCCAGAGGCAACTGTGGCTGGTTTGACAGTGCCAAGTGCCTCCTGCCAACTGACATCAGGAACCTGGCCTGGTGACTTTTGTTTCTCTATGGAATGGCCATCATTCTTTTCAGGGGCCCAGAGTGGCCGGAGTGTCCGGCTGCCTGCTGAAATTCCAAACGGTTGAGGATACCTCCCAGATGCAAGGTGTCCCCACAGGCAACTGTGGCTTGTTTGACAGTGCCAAGTGCCTCCTGCCAACTGACATCAGGAACCTGGCCTGGTGACTTTTGTTTCTCTGGGGAAAGGCCATCGTTCATCTCCAGGGCACGCTGCCCCGGAGTGGCCGGCTGCCTGCTGAAATTCCGCATGGATCAGGATGCCTCCCAGATGAAAAATGCCCCCAGGGGCAACTGCGTCTGGTTTGACAGTGCCAAGTGCCTCCTGCAAACTGACATCAGGAACCTGGCCTGGTGACTTTTGTTTCTCTGGGGATTGGCCATCATTCTTGTCCGGGGCACGGTGGCCCGGAGTGGCCGGCTGCCTGCTGAAATTCCGCAAGGATCAGGATACCTTCCAGACCGAAAGTACCAAACAAGGCAACGGCGTCTGGTTTGACAGTGCCAAGTGCCTCCTGCAAACTGACGTCAGGAACCCGGCCTGGTGACTTTTGTTTCTCTGGGGAAAGGCCATGGTTCGTGTCCAGTGCCCTGTGGCCTGGAGTGGCTGGCTGCCTGCTGAAATTCCGCACGGATGATGATACCTCCCAGACGCAAGGTGCTCCCAGAGGCAACTGCGTCTGGTTTGACAGTGCCAAGTGCCTCCTGCAAACTGACATCAGGAACCTGGCCCGGTGACTTTTGTTTCTCTGGGGAAAGGCCACGGTTCATGTCCAGGGCCTGGTAGCCCGGAGCTGCCGGCTCCCTGCTGAAATTCAGCACGGATCAGGATACCTCCCAGACAGATGGTACCACCACAGGCAACTGTGCCTGGTTTGACAGTGCCAAGTGCCTCCTGCAAACTGACATCAGGAACCTGGCCTGGTGACTTTTGTTTCTCTGGGGAAAGGCCATCGATCCTCTCTAGGGCCCGGTGGCCCGGAGTGGCCGGCTGCCTGCTGAAATTCCGAAGGGATCAGAATACCGCCTAGATGTAAGGTGCGGCCACAGGCAACAGTGGCTGGTTTGACAGTGCCAAGTGCCTCCTGCAAACTGACATCAGGAACCTGGCCTGGTGACTTCTGTTTCTCTGATGAAAGGCCACTGTTCATGGCCCTGACCTGGTGGCCCGGAGTGGCCGGTTGCCTGCTGTAATTCCGAATGGATCAGGATACCGCTGAGATTCAAGGTGCTCCCACAGGCAACTGTGGCTGGTTTGACAGTGCCAAGTGCCTCCTGCAAACTGATATCGGGAACCTGGCCTCGTGACTTTTGTTTCTCTGGGGAAAGGTCATCATTCTAGTTCGAGGCCTCCAGGCCAGGATTGGCCGGCTGCCTGCTGAAATTCCGCATGGATCAGGATACCGCCGAGATTCAAGGTGCTCCCACAGGAAACTGTGGCTGGTTTGACAGTGCCAAGTGCCTCCTGCAAACTGACATCAGGAACCTGGCCCGGTGACTTTTGTTTCTCTGGGGAAAGGCCACGGTTCATGTCCAGGGCCTGGTAGCCCGGAGCTGCCGGCTCCCTGCTGAAATTCAGCACGGATCAGGATACCTCCCAGACAGATGGTACCACCACAGGCAACTGTGCCTGGTTTGACAGTGCCAAGTGCCTCCTGCAAACTGACATCAGGAACCTGGCCTGGTGACTTTTGTTTCTCTGGGGAAAGGCCATGGTTCATGTCCAGGGCCTTGTGGCCAGGATTGGCCGGCTGCCTGCTGAAATTCTGCATGGATCAGGATGCCTCCGAGATGAAATGTGCCCTTACAGGCAACTGTGGCCGGTTTGACAGTGCCAAGTGCCTCCTGCAAACTGACATCAGGAAGCTGGCCTGGTGACTTTTGTTTCTCTGGGGAAAGGGCATCATTCTTGTCCGGGGCCCAGAGTGGCCGGAGTAGCCGGCTACCTGCTGAAATTTCTCACGGTTGAGGATACCTCCCAGATGCAAGGTGTCCCACAGGAAACTGTGGCTGGTTTGACAGTGCCAAGTGCCTCCTGCAAACTGACATCAGGAACCTGGCCTGGTGACTTTTGTTTCTCTAAGGAAAAGCCATGATCCATGTCCAGGGCCTTGTGGCCCGGATTGGCCGGCTGCCTGCTGAAATTCCGCATGGATCAGGATACATCCCAGACCGAAAGTACCAAACAAGGCAACTGTGCCTGGTTTGACAGTGCCAAGTGCCTCCTGCAAACTGACGTCAGGAACCTGGCCTGGTGACTTTTGTTTCTCTGGGGAAAGGCCATGGTTCGTGTCCAGTGCCCTGAGGCCTGGAGTGGCTGGCTGCCTGCTGAAATTCCTCACGGTTGAGGATACCTCCCAGATGCAAGGTGCCCCCACAGGCAACTGTGGTTGGTTTGACAGTGCCAAGTGCCTCCTGCAAACTGACATCAGGAACGGGGCCTGGTGACTTCTGTTTCTCTGATGAAAGGCCACTGTTCATGGCCCTGACCGGGTGGCCCGGAGTGGACGGTTGCCTGCTGTAATTCCGAACGGATCAGGATACCGCTGAGATTCAAGCTGCTCCCACAGGCAACAGTGGCCTGTTTGACAGTGCCAAGTGCCTCCTGCAAACAGATATCGGGAACCTGGCCTGGTGACTTTTGTTTCTCTGGGGAAAGCCCATCATTCTAGTTCGAGGCCTGCAGGCCAGGGTTGGCCGGCTGCCTGCTGAAATTCCGCATGGATCAGGGTACCGCCGAGATTCAAGGTGCTCCCACAGGCAACTGTGGCTGGTTTGACAGTGCCAAGTGCCTCCTGCAAACTGACATCAGGAACCTGGCCTGGTGACTTTTGTTTCTCTGGGGAAAGGCCACCTTTCATGGCCAGGGCAGTGTGGCCCGGAGTGGCCGGATTCCTGCTGAAATTCCGAACGGATCCGTATACCGCCGAGATGCAAGGTGCCCCCACAGGCAACAGTGGCTGGTTTGACAGTGCCATGTGCCTCCTGCAAACTGATATCGGGAACCTGGCCTGCTGAGTTTTGTTTCTCAGGGGAAAGGCCATCATTCTTGTCCGGGGCACGGTGGCCGGGAGTGGCCGGCTGCCTGCTGAAATTCCGCACGGATGATGATACCTCCCAGACGCAAGGTGCTCCCAGAGGCAACTGCGTCTGGTTTGACAGTGCCAAGTGCCTCCTGCAAACTGACATCAGGAACCTGGCCCGGTGACTTTTGTTTCTCTGGGGAAAGGCCACGGTTCATGTCCAGGGCCTGGTAGCCCGGAGCTGCCGGCTCCCTGCTGAAATTCAGCACGGATCAGGATACCTCCCAGACAGATGGTACCACCACAGGCAACTGTGCCTGGTTTGACAGTGCCAAGTGCCTCCTGCAAACTGACATCAGGAACCTGGCCTGGTGACTTTTGTTTCTCTGGGGAAAGGCCATCGATCCTCTCTAGGGCCCGGTGGCCCGGAGTGGCCGGCTGCCTGCTGAAATTCCGAAGGGATCAGAATACCGCCTAGATGTAAGGTGCGGCCACAGGCAACAGTGGCTGGTTTGACAGTGCCAAGTGCCTCCTGCAAACTGACATCAGGAACCTGGCCTGGTGACTTCTGTTTCTCTGATGAAAGGCCACTGTTCATGGCCCTGACCTGGTGGCCCGGAGTGGCCGGTTGCCTGCTGTAATTCCGAATGGATCAGGATACCGCTGAGATTCAAGGTGCTCCCACAGGCAACTGTGGCTGGTTTGACAGTGCCAAGTGCCTCCTGCAAACTGATATCGGGAACCTGGCCTCGTGACTTTTGTTTCTCTGGGGAAAGGTCATCATTCTAGTTCGAGGCCTCCAGGCCAGGATTGGCCGGCTGCCTGCTGAAATTCCGCATGGATCAGGATACCGCCGAGATTCAAGGTGCTCCCACAGGAAACTGTGGCTGGTTTGACAGTGCCAAGTGCCTCCTGCAAACTGACATCAGGAACCTGGCCCGGTGACTTTTGTTTCTCTGGGGAAAGGCCACGGTTCATGTCCAGGGCCTGGTAGCCCGGAGCTGCCGGCTCCCTGCTGAAATTCAGCACGGATCAGGATACCTCCCAGACAGATGGTACCACCACAGGCAACTGTGCCTGGTTTGACAGTGCCAAGTGCCTCCTGCAAACTGACATCAGGAACCTGGCCTGGTGACTTTTGTTTCTCTGGGGAAAGGCCATGGTTCATGTCCAGGGCCTTGTGGCCAGGATTGGCCGGCTGCCTGCTGAAATTCTGCATGGATCAGGATGCCTCCGAGATGAAATGTGCCCTTACAGGCAACTGTGGCCGGTTTGACAGTGCCAAGTGCCTCCTGCAAACTGACATCAGCAACCTGGCCTGGTGACTTTTGTTTCTCTGGGTAAAAGCCATGGTTCATGTCCAGGGCCTGGTGGCCCGGAGTGGCCGGCTGCCTGCTGAAATTCCGCACGGATCAGGATGCCTCCCATACGAAAAAAGCCCCGATAGGCAACTGCGGCAGGATTGACAGTGCCAAGTGCCTCCTGCAAACTGACATCAGGAACCTGGCCTGGTGACTTTTGTTTCTCTGGGAAAAGGCCATGGTTCATGTCCAGGGCTTGGTGGCCGGGAGTGGCTGGCTGGCTGCTGAAATTCCGCATGGATCAGGATACCTCCCAGACCGAAAGTACCACCACAGGCAAATGTGGCTGGTTTGACAGTGCCAAGTGCCTCCTGCAAACAGACATCAGCGACCTGGCCTGCTGAGTTCTGTTTCTCTGGGGAAAGGCCATCGTTCCACTCCAGGGCCCGGTGGCTCGAATGGCAGGCTGCCTGCTGAAATTCCACATGGATCAGGATGCCTCCCAGATGAATAATGCCCCCAGAGGAAACTGTGGCTGGTTTGACAGTGCCAAGTGCCTCCTGCAAACTGACATCAGGCACCTGGCCTGGTGACTTTTGTTTCTCTGGGGAAAAGCCATGGTTCATGTCCAGGGCCTCGTGGCCTGGAGTGGCCGGCTGCCTGCTGAAATTCCGCATGGATCAGGATGCCTCCCAGATGAAAAATGTCCCCAGAGGAAACTGCGTCTGGTTTGACAGTGCCAAGTGCCTCCTGCAAACTGACATCAGGAACCTGGCCTGGTGACTTTTGTTTCTCTGGGGAAAAGCCATGGTTCATGTCCAGGGCCTGGTGGCCAGGAGTGGCCGGCCGCCTGCTGAAATTCCGCATGGATCAGGATGCCTCCGAGATGAAATGTGCCCCTACCGGCAACTGTGGCTGGTTTGACAGTGCCAAGTGCCTCCTGCAAACTGACATCAGCAACCTGGCCTGGTGACATTTGTTTCTCTGGGGAAAAGCCATGGTTCATGTCCAGGGCCTGGTGGCCCGGAGTGGCCGGCTGCCTGCTGAAATTCCGCATGGATCAGGATGCCTCCCACATGAAAAATGCCCCCAGAGGCAACTGTGGCTGGTTTGACAGTGCCAAGTGCCTCCTGCAAACTGACATCAGGAACCTGGCCTGGTGACTTTTGTTTCTCTGGGGAAAGGCCATCATTCTTGTCCGGGCCCCAGAGTGGCCGGAGTGGCCGTCTGCCTGCTGAAATTCCGCACGGATCGGGATACATCCCAGTTGCAAGGTGCCACCACAGGCAACTGTGGCTGGTTTGACAGTGCCAAGAGCCACCTGCAAACTGACATCAGGAACCTGGCCTGGTGACTTTTGTTTCTCTGGGGAAAGGCCATTATTCTTGTCCGGGTCCCGGTGGCCCGGAGTGGCCGGCTGCCTGCTGAAATTCCTCACGGTTGAGGATACCTCCCAGATGCAAGGTGCCCCCAGAGGCAACTGCGTCTGGTTTGACAGTGCCAAGTGCCTCCTGCAAACTGACATCAGCAACCTGGCCTGGTGACTTTTGTTTCTCTGGGGAAAGGTCATGGTTCGTGTCCAGGGCCTGGGGGCTCGGAGTGGCCGGCTGCCTGCTGAAATTCCGCATGGATCAGGATGCCTCCCAGATGAAAAATGCCCCCAGAGGCAACTGTGGCTGGTTTGACAGTGCCAAGTGCCTCCTGCAAACTGACATCAGGAACCTGGCCTGGTGACTTTTGTTTCTCTGGGAAAAGGCCATAATTCTTTTCCGGGGCGCGGTGCACCGGAATGCCCGGCTGTCTGCTGAAATTCCGCATGGATCAGGATGCCTCCCACATGAAAAATGCCCCCAGAGGCAACTGCGGCTGGTTTGACAGTGCCAAGTGCCTCCTGCAAACAGACATCAGGAACCTGGCCTGGTGACTTTTGTTTCTCAGGGGAAAGGCCATGGTTCACGTCCAGGGCTTGGTGGCCCGGAGTGGCCGGCTGCCTGCTGAAATTCAGCATGGATCAGGATACCTCCCAGACCGAAAGTACCACCACAGGCAACTGTGGCTGGTTTGACAGTGCCAAGTGCCTCCTGCAAACTGACATCAGGAACCTGGCCTGGTGACTTTTGTTTCTCTGGGGAAAAGCCATGGTTCATGTCCAGGGCCTGGTGGCCCGGAGTGGCCGGCTGCCTGCTGAAATTCCGCATGGATCAGGATGCCTCCCACATGAAAAATGCCCCCAGAGGCAACTGCATCTGGTTTGACAGTGCCAAGTGCCTCCTGCAAACTGACATCAGGAACCTGGCCTGGTGACTTTTGTTTCTCTGGGGAAAAGCCATGGTTCATGTCCAGGGCCTGGTGGCCTGGAGTGGCCGGCTGCCTGCTGAAATTCCGCATGGATCAGGATGCCTCCCAGATGAAAAATGCCCCCAGAGGCAACTGCGTCTGGTTTGACAGTGCCAAGTGCCTCCTGCAAACTGACATCAGGAACCTGGCCTGGTGATTTTTGTTTCTCTTTGGAATGACCATTGTACTTGTCCAGGGTCCGGTGGACCGGTGTGGCTGGCTGCCTGCTGAAATTCCGCACGGTTGAGTATACCTCCCAGATGCAAGGTGCCCCCACAGGCAACTGTGGCTGGTTTGACAGTGCCAAGTGCCTCCTGCAAACTGACATCAGGAACCTGGCCTGGTGACTTTTGTTTCTCTGGGGAAAGGCCATGGTTCATGTCCACGGCCTGGTGGCCCGGAGTGGCCGGCTGCCTGCTGAAATTCCGCATGGATCAGGATGCCACCCAGATGAAAAATGCCCCCAGAGGAAACTGCGTCTGGTTTGACAGTGCCAAGTGCCTCCTGCAAACTGACATCAGGAACCTGGCCTGGTGACTTTTGTTTCTCAGGGGAAAGGCCATCATTCTTGTCCGGGCCCCAGAGTGGCCGGAGTGGCCGGCTGCCTGCTGAAATTCCGCACGGATGAGGATACATCCCAGTTGCAAGGTGCCACCACAGGCAACTGTGGCTGGTTTGACAGTGCCAAGAGCCACCTGCAAACTGACATCAGGAACCTGGCCTGGTGACTTTTGTTTCTCTGGGGAAAGGCCATGGTTCATGTCCAGGGCCTGGGGGCTCGGAGTGGCCGGCTGCCTGCTGAAATTCCACATGGATCAGGTTGCCTCCCAGATGAAAAATGCCCTCAGAGGAAACTGCGTCAGGTTTGACAGTGCCAAGTGCCTCCTGGAAACTGACATCAGGAACCTGGCCTGGTGACTTTTGTTTCTCTGGGGAAAGGCCATGGTTCATGTCCAGGGCCTGGGGGCTCGGAGTGGCCGGCTGCCTGCTGAAATTCCGCATGGATCAGGATGCCTCCCACATGGAAAATGCCCCCACAGGCAACTGCATCTGGTTTGACAGAGCCAAGTGCCTCCTGCCAACTGACATCAGGAACCTGGCCTGGTGACTTTTGTTTCTCTGTGGAAAGGCCATCATTCTTTTCCAGGGTACGGTGGCCCGGAGTGCCTGGCTGCCTGCTGAAATTCCACACGGATCAGGATGCCTCCCAGACCGAAAGTACCACCCAAGGCAAATGTGGCTGGTTTGACAGTGCCAAGTGCCTCCTGCAAACAGACATCTGCGACCTGGCCTGCTGAGTTCTGTTTCTCTGGGGAAAGGCCATCGTTCCTCTCCAGGGCCCGGTGGCTCGAGTGGCAGGCTGCCTGCTGAAATTCCAAACGGATCAGGATGCCTCCCAGATGAAAGGTGCCCCCACAGGCAACTGTGGCTGGTTTGACAGTGCCAAGTGCCTCCTGCAAACTGACATCAGGAACCTGGCCTGGTGACTTTTATTTCTCTGGGTAAAGGCCATCATTCGTGTCCAGTGCCCCGCGGCCTGGAGTGGCCGGCTGCCTGCTGAAATTCCTCACGGTTGAGGACACCTCCCCGATGAAAGGTGCCCCCACAGGTAACTGTGGCTGGTTTGACACTGCCAAGTGCCTCCTGCAAACTGACATCAGGAACCTGGCCTGGTGACTTTTGTTTCTCTGGGGAAAAGCCATGGTTCATGTCCATGGCCTGGTGGCCCGGAGTGGCCGGCTGCCTGCTGAAATTCCGCATGGATCAGGATGCCTCCCAGACCGAAAGTACCACCCAAGGCAAATGTGGCTGGTTTGACAGTGCCAAGTGCCTCCTGCAAACTGACATCAGGAACCTGGCCTGGTGACTTTTGTTTCTGTGGGGAAAAGCCATGGTTCATGTCCAGGGCCTGGTGGCCCGGAGTGGCCGGCTGCCTGCTGAAATTCCGCACGGATGAGGATACATGCCAGTTGCAAGGTGCCCCCACAGGCAACTGCGTCTGGTTTGACAGTGCCAAGTGCCTCCTGCAAACTGACATCAGCAACCTGGCCTGGTGACTTTTGTTTCTCTGGGGAAAAGCCATGGTTCATGTCCACGGCCTGGTGGCCCGGAGTGGCCGGCTGCCTGCTGAAATTCCGCATGGATCAGGATGCCACCCAGATGAAAAATGCCCCCAGAGGAAACTGCGTCTGGTTTGACAGTGCCAAGTGCCTCCTGCAAACTGACATCAGGAACCTGGCCTGGTGACTTTTGTTTCTCTGGGGAAAAGCCATGGTTCATGTCCCGGGCCTGGTGCCCCGGAGTGGCCGGCTGCCTGCTGAAATTCCAAATGGATCAGGATGCCTCCCACATGAAAAATACCCCCAGAGGCAACTGCGTCTGGTTTGACAGTGCCAAGTGCCTCCTGCAAACTGACATCAGCAACCTGGCCTGGTGGCTGTTGTTTCTCTGGGTAAAGGCCATGGTTCATGTCCAGGGCCTGGGGGCCTGGAGTGGCAGGCTGCCTGTTGAAATTCCGCATGGATCAGGATGCCTCCCAGATGAATAATGCGCCCAGAGGCAACTGTGGCTGGTTTGACAGTGCCAAGTGCCTCCTGCAAACTGACATCAGCAACCTGGCCTGGTGAGTTTTGTTTCTCAGGGGAAAGGCCATCATTCTTGTACGGGGCCTGGTGGCCCGGAGTGGCTGGCTGCCTGCTGAAATTCCAAATGGATCAGGATACCTCCCAGACCGAAAGTACCACCACAGGAAACTGTGGCTGGTTTGACAGTGCCAAGTGCCTCCTGCAAACTGACATCAGGAACCTGGCCTGGTGACTTTTGTTTCTCTGGGGAAAGGCCATCATTCTTGTCCGGGCCCCAGAGTGGCCGGAGTGGCCGGCTGCCTGATGAAATTCCTCACGGTTGAGGATGCCTCCCAGATGAAAAATGCCCCCACAGGCAACTGCGTCTGGTTTGACAGTGCCAAGTGCCTCCTGCAAACTGACATCAGGAACCTGGCCTGGTGACTTTTGTTTGTCTGGGGAAAAGCCATGGTTCAAGTCCAGGGCCTGGTGGCCCGGAGTGGCCGGCTGCCTGCTGAAATTCCGCATGGATCAGGATGCCTCCCAGATGAAAAATGCCCCCAGAGGCAACTGCGGCTGGTTTGACCGTGCCAAGTGCCTCCTGCAAACTGACATCAGGAACCTGGCCTGGTGACTTTTGTTTCTCTGGGTAAAGGCCATCGTTCATGTCCAGGGCCTTGTGGCCCGGAGTGGCCGGCTGCCTGCTGAAATTCCGCACGGATCAGGATGCCTCCCAGATGAAATGTGCCCCTACAGGCAACTGTGGCTGGTTTGACAGTGCCAAGAGCCACCTGCAAACTGACATCAGGAACCTGGCCTGGTGACTTTTGTTTCTCTGGGGAAAGGCCATTATTCTTGTCCGGGTCCCGGTGGCCCGGAGTGGCCGGCTGCCTGCTGAAATTCCTCACGGTTGAGGATACCTCCCAGATGCAAGGTGCCCCCAGAGGCAACTGCGTCTGGTTTGACAGTGCCAAGTGCCTCCTGCAAACTGACATCAGCAACCTGGCCTGGTGACTTTTGTTTCTCTGGGGAAAGGTCATGGTTCGTGTCCAGGGCCTGGGGGCTCGGAGTGGCCGGCTGCCTGCTGAAATTCCGCATGGATCAGGATGCCTCCCAGATGAAAAATGCCCCCAGAGGCAACTGTGGCTGGTTTGACAGTGCCAAGTGCCTCCTGCAAACTGACATCAGGAACCTGGCCTGGTGACTTTTGTTTCTCTGGGAAAAGGCCATAATTCTTTTCCGGGGCGCGGTGCACCGGAATGGCCGGCTGTCTGCTGAAATTCCGCATGGATCAGGATGCCTCCCACATGAAAAATGCCCCCAGAGGCAACTGCGGCTGGTTTGACAGTGCCAAGTGCCTCCTGCAAACAGACATCAGGAACCTGGCCTGGTGACTTTTGTTTCTCAGGGGAAAGGCCATGGTTCACGTCCAGGGCTTGGTGGCCCGGAGTGGCCGGCTGCCTGCTGAAATTCAGCATGGATCAGGATACCTCCCAGACCGAAAGTACCACCACAGGCAACTGTGGCTAGTTTGACAGTGCCAAGTGCCTCCTGCAAACTGACATCAGGAACCTGGCCTGGTGACTTTTGTTTCTCTGGGGAAAAGCCATGGTTCATGTCCAGGGCCTGGTGGCCCGGAGTGGCTGGCTGCCTGCTGAAATTCCAAATGGATCAGGATACCTCCCAGACCGAAAGTACCACCACAGGAAACTGTGGCTGGTTTGACAGTGCCAAGTGCCTCCTGCAAACTGACATCAGGAACCTGGCCTGGTGACTTTTGTTTCTCTGGGGAAAGGCCATCATTCTTGTCCGGGCCCCAGAGTGGCCGGAGTGGCCGGCTGCCTGATGAAATTCCTCACGGTTGAGGATGCCTCCCAGATGAAAAATGCCCCCACAGGCAACTGCGTCTGGTTTGACAGTGCCAAGTGCCTCCTGCAAACTGACATCAGGAACCTGGCCTGGTGACTTTTGTTTGTCTGGGGAAAAGCCATGGTTCAAGTCCAGGGCCTGGTGGCCCGGAGTGGCCGGCTGCCTGCTGAAATTCCGCATGGATCAGGATGCCTCCCAGATGAAAAATGCCCCCAGAGGCAACTGCGGCTGGTTTGACCGTGCCAAGTGCCTCCTGCAAACTGACATCAGGAACCTGGCCTGGTGACTTTTGTTTCTCTGGGTAAAGGCCATCGTTCATGTCCAGGGCCTTGTGGCCCGGAGTGGCCGGCTGCCTGCTGAAATTCCGCACGGATCAGGATGCCTCCCAGATGAAATGTGCCCCTACAGGCAACTGTGGCTGGTTTGACAGTGCCAAGAGCCACCTGCAAACTGACATCAGGAACCTGGCCTGGTGACTTTTGTTTCTCTGGGGAAAGGCCATTATTCTTGTCCGGGTCCCGGTGGCCCGGAGTGGCCGGCTGCCTGCTGAAATTCCTCACGGTTGAGGATACCTCCCAGATGCAAGGTGCCCCCAGAGGCAACTGCGTCTGGTTTGACAGTGCCAAGTGCCTCCTGCAAACTGACATCAGCAACCTGGCCTGGTGACTTTTGTTTCTCTGGGGAAAGGTCATGGTTCGTGTCCAGGGCCTGGGGGCTCGGAGTGGCCGGCTGCCTGCTGAAATTCCGCATGGATCAGGATGCCTCCCAGATGAAAAATGCCCCCAGAGGCAACTGTGGCTGGTTTGACAGTGCCAAGTGCCTCCTGCAAACTGACATCAGGAACCTGGCCTGGTGACTTTTGTTTCTCTGGGAAAAGGCCATAATTCTTTTCCGGGGCGCGGTGCACCGGAATGGCCGGCTGTCTGCTGAAATTCCGCATGGATCAGGATGCCTCCCACATGAAAAATGCCCCCAGAGGCAACTGCGGCTGGTTTGACAGTGCCAAGTGCCTCCTGCAAACAGACATCAGGAACCTGGCCTGGTGACTTTTGTTTCTCAGGGGAAAGGCCATGGTTCACGTCCAGGGCTTGGTGGCCCGGAGTGGCCGGCTGCCTGCTGAAATTCAGCATGGATCAGGATACCTCCCAGACCGAAAGTACCACCACAGGCAACTGTGGCTGGTTTGACAGTGCCAAGTGCCTCCTGCAAACTGACATCAGGAACCTGGCCTGGTGACTTTTGTTTCTCTGGGGAAAAGCCATGGTTCATGTCCAGGGCCTGGTGGCCCGGAGTGGCCGGCTGCCTGCTGAAATTCCGCATGGATCAGGATGCCTCCCACATGAAAAATGCCCCCAGAGGCAAATGCATCTGGTTTGACAGTGCCAAGTGCCTCCTGCAAACTGACATCAGGAACCTGGCCTGGTGACTTTTGTTTGTCTGGGGAAAAGCCATGGTTCATGTCCCGGGCCTGGTGGCCCGGAGTGTCCGGCTGCCTGCTGAAATTCCAAATGGATCAGGATGCCTCCCACATGAAAAATACCCCCAGAGGCAACTGCGTCTGGTTTGACAGTGCCAAGTGCCTCCTGCAAACTGACATCAGGCACCTGGCCTGGTGACTTTTGTTTCTCTGGGGAAAAGCCATGGTTCATGTCCAGGGCCTGGTGGCCTGGAGTGGCCGGCTGCCTGCTGAAATTCCGCATGGATCAGGATGCCTCCCAGATGAAAAATGCCCCCAGAGGCAACTGCGTCTGGTTTGACAGTGCCAAGTGCCTCCTGCAAACTGACATCAGGAACCTGGCCTGGTGATTTTTGTTTCTCTTTGGAATGACCATTGTACTTGTCCAGGGTCCGGTGGACCGGTGTGGCTGGCTGCCTGCTGAAATTCCGCACGGTTGAGTATACCTCCCAGATGCAAGGTGCCCCCACAGGCAACTGTGGCTGGTTTGACAGTGCCAAGTGCCTCCTGCAAACTGACATCAGGAACCTGGCCTGGTGACTTTTGTTTCTCTGGGGAAAGGCCATGGTTCATGTCCACGGCCTGGTGGCCCGGAGTGGCCGGCTGCCTGCTGAAATTCCGCATGGATCAGGATGCCACCCAGATGAAAAATGCCCCCAGAGGAAACTGCGTCTGGTTTGACAGTGCCAAGTGCCTCCTGCAAACTGACATCAGGAACCTGGCCTGGTGACTTTTGTTTCTCAGGGGAAAGGCCATCATTCTTGTCCGGGCCCCAGAGTGGCCGGAGTGGCCGGCTGCCTGCTGAAATTCCGCACGCATCGGGATACATCCCAGTTGCAAGGTGCCACCACAGGCAACTGTGGCTGGTTTGACAGTGCCAAGAGCCACCTGCAAACTGACATCAGGAACCTGGCCTGGTGACTTTTGTTTCTCTGGGGAAAGGCCATGGTTCATGTCCAGGGCCTGGGGGCTCGGAGTGGCCGGCTGCCTGCTGAAATTCCACATGGATCAGGTTGCCTCCCAGATGAAAAATGCCCTCAGAGGAAACTGCGTCAGGTTTGACAGTGCCAAGTGCCTCCTGGAAACTGACATCAGGAACCTGGCCTGGTGACTTTTGTTTCTCTGGGGAAAGGCCATGGTTCATGTCCAGGGCCTGGGGGCTCGGAGTGGCCAGCTGCCTGCTGAAATTCCGCATGGATCAGGATGCCTCCCACATGGAAAATGCCCCCACAGGCAACTGCATCTGGTTTGACAGAGCCAAGTGCCTCCTGCCAACTGACATCAGGAACCTGGCCTGGTGACTTTTGTTTCTCTGTGGAAAGGCCATCATTCTTTTCCAGGGTACGGTGGCCCGGAGTGCCTGGCTGCCTGCTGAAATTCCACACGGATCAGGATGCCTCCCAGACCGAAAGTACCACCCAAGGCAAATGTGGCTGGTTTGACAGTGCCAAGTGCCTCCTGCAAACAGACATCTGCGACCTGGCCTGCTGAGTTCTGTTTCTCTGGGGAAAGGCCATCGTTCCTCTCCAGGGCCCGGTGGCTCGAGTGGCAGGCTGCCTGCTGAAATTCCAAACGGATCAGGATGCCTCCCAGATGAAAGGTGCCCCCACAGGCAACTGTGGCTGGTTTGACAGTGCCAAGTGCCTCCTGCAAACTGACATCAGGAACCTGGCCTGGTGACTTTTATTTCTCTGGGTAAAGGCCATCATTCGTGTCCAGTGCCCCGCGGCCTGGAGTGGCCGGCTGCCTGCTGAAATTCCTCACGGTTGAGGACACCTCCCCGATGAAAGGTGCCCCCACAGGTAACTGTGGCTGGTTTGACACTGCCAAGTGCCTCCTGCAAACTGACATCAGGAACCTGGCCTGGTGACTTTTGTTTCTCTGGGGAAAAGCCATGGTTCATGTCCATGGCCTGGTGGCCCGGAGTGGCCGGCTGCCTGCTGAAATTCCGCATGGATCAGGATGCCTCCCAGACCGAAAGTACCACCCAAGGCAAATGTGGCTGGTTTGACAGTGCCAAGTGCCTCCTGCAAACTGACATCAGGAACCTGGCCTGGTGACTTTTGTTTCTGTGGGGAAAAGCCATGGTTCATGTCCAGGGCCTGGTGGCCCGGAGTGGCCGGCTGCCTGCTGAAATTCCGCACGGATGAGGATACATGCCAGTTGCAAGGTGCCCCCACAGGCAACTGCGTCTGGTTTGACAGTGCCAAGTGCCTCCTGCAAACTGACATCAGGAACCTGGCCTGGTGACTTTTGTTTCTCTGGGGAAAAGCCATGGTTCATGTCCACGGCCTGGTGGCCCGGAGTGTCCGGCTGCCTGCTGAAATTCCGCATGGATCAGGATGCCACCCAGATGAAAAATGCCCCCAGAGGAAACTGCGTCTGGTTTGACAGTGCCAAGTGCCTCCTGCAAACTGACATCAGGAACCTGGCCTGGTGACTTTTGTTTGTCTGGGGAAAAGCCATGGTTCATGTCCCGGGCCTGGTGCCCCGGAGTGTCCGGCTGCCTGCTGAAATTCCAAATGGATCAGGATGCCTCCCACATGAAAAATACCCCCAGAGGCAACTGCGTCTGGTTTGACAGTGCCAAGTGCCTCCTGCAAACTGACATCAGCAACCTGGCCTGGTGGCTGTTGTTTCTCTGGGTAAAGGCCATGGTTCATGTCCAGGGCCTGGGGGCCTGGAGTGGCCGGCTGCCTGCTGAAATTCCGCATGGATCAGGATGCCTCCCAGATGAAAAATGCCCCCAGAGGCAACTGCGGCTGGTTTGACCGTGCCAAGTGCCTCCTGCAAACTGACATCAGGAACCTGGCCTGGTGACTTTTGTTTCTCTGGGTAAAGGCCATCGTTCATGTCCAGGGCCTTGTGGCCCGGAGTGGCCGGCTGCCTGCTGAAATTCCGCATGGATCAGGATGCCTCCCAGATGAAATGTGCCCCTACAGGCAACTGTGGCTGGTTTGACAGTGCCAAGTGCCTCCTGCAAACTGACATCAGCAACCTGGCCTGGTGACATTTGTTTCTCTGGGGAAAAGCCATGGTTCATGTCCAGGGCCTGGTGGCCCGGAGTGGCCGGCTGCCTGCTGAAATTCCGCATGGATCAGGATGCCTCCCACATGAAAAATGCCCCCAGAGGCAACTGTGGCTGGTTTGACAGTGCCAAGTGCCTCCTGCAAACTGACATCAGGAACCTGGCCTGGTGACTTTTGTTTCTCTGGGGAAAGGCCATGGTTCATGTCCAGGGCTTGTTGGCCCGGAGTGGCTGGCTGCCTGCTGAAATTCCAAATGGATCAGGATACCTCCCAGACCGAAAGTACCACCACAGGCAACTGTGGCTGGTTTGACAGTGCCAAGTGCCTCCTGCAAACTGACATCAGGAACCTGGCCTGGTGACTTTTGTTTCTCTGGGGAAAGGCCATCATTCTTGTCCGGGCCCCAGAGTGGCCGGAGTGGCCGTCTGCCTGCTGAAATTCCGCACGGATCGGGATACATCCCAGTTGCAAGGTGCCACCACAGGCAACTGCGTCTGGTTTGACAGTGCCAAGAGCCACCTGCAAACTGACATCAGGAACCTGGCCTGGTGACTTTTGTTTCTCTGGGGAAAGGCCATTATTTTTGTCCGGGTCCCGGTGGCCCGGAGTGGCCGGCTGCCTGCTGAAATTCCTCACGGTTGAGGATACCTCCCAGATGCAAGGTGCCCCCAGAGGCAACTGCGTCTGGTTCGACAGTGCCAAGTGCCTCCTGCAAACTGACATCAGCAACCTGGCCTGGTCAGTTTTGTTTCTCTGGGGAAAGGTCATGGTTCGTGTCCAGGGCCTGGGGGCTCGGAGTGGCCGGCTGCCTGCTGAAATTCCGCATGGATCAGGATGCCTCCCACAGGAAAAAAGCCCCGACAGGCAACTGCGTCTCGTTTGACAGTGCCAAGTGCCTCCTGCAAACTGACATCAGGAACCTGGCCTGGTGACTTTTGTTTCTCTGGGAAAAGGCCATAATTCTTTTCCTGGGCGCGGTGCACCGGAATGGCCGGCTGCCTGCTGAAATTCCGCATGGATCAGGATGCCTCCCACATGAAAAATGCCCCCAGAGGCAACTGCGGCTGGTTTGACAGTGCCAAGTGCCTCCTGCAAACAGACATCAGGAACCTGGCCTGGTGACTTTTGTTTCTCTGGGGAAAGGCCATGGTTCACGTCCAGGGCTTGGTGGCCCGGAGTGGCCGGCTGCCTGCTGAAATTCAGCATGGATCAGGATACCTCCCAGACCGAAAGTACCACCACAGGCAACTGTGGCTGGTTTGACAGTGCCAAGTGCCTCCTGCAAACTGACATCAGGAACCTGGCCTGGTGACTTTTGTTTCTCTGGGGAAAAGCCATGGTTCATGTCCAGGGCCTGGTGGCCCGGAGTGGCCGGCTGCCTGCTGAAATTCCACATGGATCAGGATGCCTCCCACATGAAAAATGCCCCCAGAGGCAACTGCGTCTGGTTTGACAGTGCCAAGTGCCTCCTGCAAACTGACATCAGGAACCTGGCCTGGTGACTTTTGTTTCTCTGGGGAAAAGCCATGGTTCATGTCCAGGGCCTGGGGGCCTGGAGTGGCAGGCTGCCTGTTGAAATTCCGCATGGATCAGGATGCCTCCCAGATGAATAATGCGCCCAGAGGCAACTGTGGCTGGTTTGACAGTGCCAAGTGCCTCCTGCAAACTGACATCAGCAACCTGGCCTGGTGACTTTTGTTTCTCAGGGGAAAGGCCATCATTCTTGTCCGGGCCCCAGAGTGGCCGGAGTGGCCGGCTGCCTGATGAAATTCCACACGGTTGAGGATGCCTCCCAGATGAAAAATGCCCCCACAGGCAACTGCGTCTGGTTTGACAGTGCCAAGTGCCTCCTGCAAACTGACATCAGGAACCTGGCCTGGTGACTTTTGTTTCTCTGGGGAAAAGCCATGGTTCAAGTCCAGGGCCTGGTGGCCCGGAGTGGCCGGCTGCCTGCTGAAATTCCGCATGGATCAGGATGCCTCCCAGATGAAAAATGCCCCCAGAGGCAACTGCGGCTGGTTTGACCGTGCCAAGTGCCTCCTGCAATCTGACATCAGGAACCTGGCCTGGTGACTTTTGTTTCTGTGGGGAAAGGCTTTCATTCTTGTCCAGTGCCCGGTGTCCTGGTGTGGCCGGCTGCCTGCTGAAATTCCAAATGGATCAGGATACCTCCGAGATGCAAGGAGCCCCCACAGGCAACTGCGTCTAGTTCGACAGTGCCAAGTGCCTCCTGCAAACAGACATCAGCGACCTGGCCTGCTGAGTTCTGTTTCTCTGGGGAAAGGCCATCGTTCCACTCCAGGGCCCGGTGGCTCGAATGGCAGGCTGCCTGCTGAAATTCCACATGGATCAGGATGCCTCCCAGATGAATAATGCCCCCAGAGGAAACTGTGGCTGGTTTGACAGTGCCAAGTGCCTCCTGCAAACTGACATCAGGCACCTGGCCTGGTGACTTTTGTTTCTCTGGGGAAAAGCCATGGTTCATGTCCAGGGCCTCGTGGCCTGGAGTGGCCGGCTGCCTGCTGAAATTCCGCATGGATCAGGATGCCTCCCAGATGAAAAATGTCCCCAGAGGAAACTGCGTCTGGTTTGACAGTGCCAAGTGCCTCCTGCAAACTGACATCAGCAACCTGGCCTGGTGACATTTGTTTCTCTGGGGAAAAGCCATGGTTCATGTCCAGGGCCTGGTGGCCCGGAGTGGCCGGCTGCCTGCTGAAATTCCGCATGGATCAGGATGCCTCCCACATGAAAAATGCCCCCAGAGGCAACTGTGGCTGGTTTGACAGTGCCAAGTGCCTCCTGCAAACTGACATCAGGAACCTGGCCTGGTGACTTTTGTTTCTCTGGGGAAAGGCCATCATTCTTGTCCGGGCCCCAGAGTGGCTGGAGTGGCCGTCTGCCTGCTGAAATTCCGCACGGATCGGGATACATCCCAGTTGCAAGGTGCCACCACAGGCAACTGTGGCTGGTTTGACAGTGCCAAGAGCCACCTGCAAACTGACATCAGGAACCTGGCCTGGTGACTTTTGTTTCTCTGGGGAAAGGCCATTATTCTTGTCCGGGTCCCGGTGGCCCGGAGTGGCCGGCTGCCTGCTGAAATTCCTCACGGTTGAGGATACCTCCCAGATGCAAGGTGCCCCCAGAGGCAACTGCGTCTGGTTTGACAGTGCCAAGTGCCTCCTGCAAACTGACGTCAGGAACCTGGCCTGGTGACTTTTGTTTCTCTGGGGAAAGGCCATGGTTCGTGTCCAGTGCCCTGAGGCCTGGAGTGGCTGGCTGCCTGCTGAAATTCCTCACGGTTGAGGATACCTCCCAGATGCAAGGTGCCCCCACAGGCAACTGTGGTTGGTTTGACAGTGCCAAGTGCCTCCTGCAAACTGACATCAGGAACGGGGCCTGGTGACTTCTGTTTCTCAGATGAAAGGCCACTGTTCATGGCCCTGACCGGGTGGCCCGGAGTGGACGGTTGCCTGCTGTAATTCCGAACGGATCAGGATACCGCTGAGATTCAAGCTGCTCCCACAGGCAACAGTGGCCTGTTTGACAGTGCCAAGTGCCTCCTGCAAACAGATATCGGGAACCTGGCCTGGTGACTTTTGTTTCTCTGGGGAAAGCCCATCATTCTAGTTCGAGGCCTGCAGGCCAGGGTTGGCCGGCTGCCTGCTGAAATTCCGCATGGATCAGGGTACCGCCGAGATTCAAGGTGCTCCCACAGGCAACTGTGGCTGGTTTGACAGTGCCAAGTGCCTCCTGCAAACTGACATCAGGAACCTGGCCTGGTGACTTTTGTTTCTCTGGGGAAAGGCCACCTTTCATGGCCAGGGCAGTGTGGCCCGGAGTGGCCGGATTCCTGCTGAAATTCAGCACGGATCAGGATACCTCCCAGACAGATGGTACCACCACAGGCAACTGTGCCTGGTTTGACAGTGCCAAGTGCCTCCTGCAAACTGACATCAGGAACCTGGCCTGGTGACTTTTGTTTCTCTGGGGGAAAGGCCATCGATCCTCTCTAGGGCCCGGTGGCCCGGAGTGGCCGGCTGCCTGCTGAAATTCCGAAGGGATCAGAATACCGCCTAGATGTAAGGTGCGGCCACAGGCAACAGTGGCTGGTTTGACAGTGCCAAGTGCCTCCTGCAAACTGACATCAGGAACCTGGCCTGGTGACTTCTGTTTCTCTGATGAAAGGCCACTGTTCATGGCCCTGACCTGGTGGCCCGGAGTGGCCGGTTGCCTGCTGTAATTCCGAATGGATCAGGATACCGCTGAGATTCAAGGTGCTCCCACAGGCAACTGTGGCTGGTTTGACAGTGCCAAGTGCCTCCTGCAAACTGATATCGGGAACCTGGCCTCGTGACTTTTGTTTCTCTGGGGAAAGGTCATCATTCTAGTTCGAGGCCTCCAGGCCAGGATTGGCCGGCTGCCTGCTGAAATTCCGCATGGATCAGGATACCGCCGAGATTCAAGGTGCTCCCACAGGCAACTGTGGCTGGTTTGACAGTGCCAAGTGCCTCCTGCAAACTGACATCAGGAACCTGGCCTGGTGACTTTTGTTTCTCTGGGGAAAGGCCACCTTTCATGGCCCGGGCAGTGTGGCCCGGAGTGGCCGGATTCCTGCTGAAATTCCGAACGGATCCGTATAACGCCGAGATGCAAGGTGCCGCCACAGGCAACAGTGGCTGGTTTGACAGTGCCATGTGCCTCCTGCAAACTGATATCGGGAACCTGGCCAGGTGACTTTTGTTTCTCTGGGGAAAGGCCATGGTTCATGTCCAGGGCCTGGTGGCCCGGAGTGGCTGGCCGCCTGCTGAAATTCCGCACGGATCAGGATACCTCCCAGAGAGATAGTACCACCACAGTCAATTGTGTCTGGTGTGACAGTGCCAAGTGCCTCCTGCCAACTGACATCAGCAACCTGGCCTGGTGACTTGTTTTTCTCTGGGGAAAGGCCATTGTTTGTGTCCAGTGCCCAGTGGCTGGGAGTGGCCGGCTGCCTGCTAAAATTCAGCACGGATGAGGATACCTCCTAGATGCAAGTTGCCCCCACAGGCAACTGTGGCTGGTTTGACAGTGCCAAGTGCCGCCTGCAAGCTGACATCAGGAACCTGGCCTGGTGACTTTTGTTTCTCTGGGGAAAGGCCACGGTTCATGTCCAGGGCCTGGGGGCCCAGAGTGGCTGGCTGCCTGCTGAAATTCCGCACGGTTGAGGATACCTCCCAGATGCAAGGTGCCACCACAGGCAACTGTGGCTGGTTTGACAGTGCCAAGTGCCTCCTGCAAACTGACATCAGGAACCTGGCCTGGTGACTTTTGTTTCTCTGGGGAAAGGCCATGGTTCGTGTCCTGTGTCCGGTGGCCTGGAGAGGCCGGCTGCCTGCTGAAATTCCGCACGAATGAGAATATATCCCAGATGAAAGGTACCCCCACAGGCAACTGTGGCTGGTTTGACATCGCCAAGTGCCACCTGTAAACTGACATCAGGAACCTGGCCTGGTGACTTTTGTTTCTCTGGGGAAAAGCCATGGTTCATGTCCCGGGCCTGGTGGACCGGAGTGGCCGGCCGCCTGCTGTAATTCCGCATGGATCAGGATACCTCCCAGACCGATAGTACCACCACAGGCAACTGTGGCTGGTTTGACAGTGCCAAGTGCCTCCTGCAAACTGAAATCAGGAACCTGCCCTGGTGACATTTGCTTCTCCGGGGAAAGGCCATCATTCTTGTCCGGGCCCCAGAGTGGCCGGAGTGGCCGGCTGCCTGCTGAAATTCCGCACGGTTGAGGATACCTCCCAGATGCAAGGTGCCCCCACAGGCAACTGTGGCCGGTTTGACAGTGCCAAGTGCCTCCTGCAAACTGACATCCGGAACCTGGCCTGGTGACTTTTGTTTCTCTGGGGAAAAGCCATGGTTCATGTCCAGGGCCTGTGGCCCGGAGTGGCCGGCTGCCTGCTGAAATTCCGCATGGATCAGGATGCCTCCCACATGAAAAATGCCCCCAGAGGCAACTGTGGCTGGTTTGACAGTGCCAAGTGCCTCCTGCAAACTGACATCAGGAACCTGGCCTGGTGACTTTTGTTTCTCTTTGGAATGACCATTGTACGTGTCCAGGGTCTGGCGGACCGGGGTGGCTGGCTGCCTGCTGAAATTCCGCACGGTTGAGGATACCTCCCAGATGCAAGGTGCCCCCACAGGCAACTGTGGCTGGTTTGACAGTGCCAAGTGCCTCCTGCAAACTGACATCAGGAACCTGGCCTGGTGACTTTTGTTTCTCTGGGGAAAGGCAAAGGTTCATGTCCAGGGCCTTGTGGCCTGGAGTGGCCGGCTGCCTGCTGAAATTCCGCATGGATCAGGATGCCTCCCAGATGAAAAATGCCCCCAGAGGAAACTGCGTCTGGTTTGAGAGTGCCAAGTGCCTCCTGCAAACTGGCATCAGGAACCTGGCCTGGTGAGTTTTGTTTCTCAGGGGAAAGGCCATCATTCTTGTCCGGGGCCTGGTGGCCCGGAGTGGCCGGCTGCCTGCTGAAATTCTGCATGGATCAGGATGCCGCCGAGATGGAAGGTGCCACCACAGGCAACTGCGGTTGGTTTGACAGTGCCAAGTGCCTCCTGCAAACTGACATCAGGAACCGAGCCTGGTGACTTTTGTTTCTCTGGGGAAAGGCCATGGTTCTTGTCCGGGGCCCGGTGGCCCGGAGTGGCCGGCTGCCTGCTGAAATTCCGCATGGATCAGGATGCCTCTCAGATGAAATATGCCCCCACAAGCAACTGTGGCTGGTTTGACAGTGCCAAGTGCCTCCTGCAAACTGACATCAGGAACCTGGCCTGGTGACTTTTGTTACTCAGGGGAATGGACATGGCTCATGTCCAGGGCCTGGTGGCCCGGAGTGGCAGGCTGCCTGCTGAAATTCCGCATGGATCAGGATGCCTCCCAGATGAAAAATGCCCCCAGAGGAAACTGCGTCTGGTTTGACAGTGCCAAGTGCCTCCTGCAAACTGACATCAGGAACCTGGCCTGGTGACTTTTGTTTCTCTGATGACAGGCCATCATTCTTGTCCGGGGCACGGTTGCCCGGAGTGGCTGGCTGCCTGCTGAAATTCCGCACGGTTGAGGATACCTCCCAGATGCAAGGTGGCCCCACAGACAACTGTGGCTGGTTTGACAGTGCCAAGTGCCTCCTGCAAACTGACATCAGGAACCTGGCCTGGTGACTTTTGTTTCTCTGGGGAAAGGCCATGGTTCATGTCCAGGGCCTGGTGGCCCGGAGTGGCCGGCTGCCTGCTGAAATTCCGCATGGATCAGGATGCCTCCCATACGAAAAAAGCCCCGATAGGCAACTGCGGCAGGATTGACAGTGCCAAGTGCCTCCTGCAAACTGACATCAGGAACCTGGCCTGGTGACTTTTGTTTCTCTGGGAAAAGGCCATGGTTCATGTCCAGGGCTTGGTGGCCGGGAGTGGCTGGCTGGCTGCTGAAATTCCGCATGGATCAGGATACCTTCCAGACCGAAAGTACCACCACAGGCAAATGTGGCTGGTTTGACAGTGCCAAGTGCCTCCTGCAAACAGACATCAGCGACCTGGCCTGCTGAGTTCTGTTTCTCTGGGGAAAGGCCATCGTTCCACTCCAGGGCCCGGTGGCTCGAATGGCAGGCTGCCTGCTGAAATTCCGCATGGATCAGGATGCCTCCGAGATGAAATGTGCCCCTACCGGCAACTGTGGCTGGTTTGACAGTGCCAAGTCCCTCCTGCAAACTGACATCAGCAACCTGGCCTGGTGACATTTGTTTCTCTGGGGAAAAGCCATGGTTCATGTCCAGGGCCTGGTGGCCCGGAGTGGCCGGCTGCCTGCTGAAATTCCGCATGGATCAGGATGCCTCCCACATGAAAAATGCCCCCAGAGGCAACTGTGGCTGGTTTGACAGTGCCAAGTGCCTCCTGCAAACTGACATCAGGAACCTGGCCTGGTGACTTTTGTTTCTCTGGGGAAAGGCCATCATTCTTGTCCGGGCCCCAGAGTGGCTGGAGTGGCCGTCTGCCTGCTGAAATTCCGCACGGATCGGGATACATCCCAGTTGCAAGGTGCCACCACAGGCAACTGTGGCTGGTTTGACAGTGCCAAGAGCCACCTGCAAACTGACATCAGGAACCTGGCCTGGTGACTTTTGTTTCTCTGGGGAAAGGCCATTATTCTTGTCCGGGTCCCGGTGGCCCGGAGTGGCCGGCTGCCTGCTGAAATTCCTCACGGTTGAGGATACCTCCCAGATGCAAGGTGCCCCCAGAGGCAACTGCGTCTGGTTTGACAGTGCCAAGTGCCTCCTGCAAACTGACATCAGCAACCTGGCCTGGTGACTTTTGTTTCTCAGGGGAAAGGTCATGGTTCTTTTCCGGGGCGCGGTGCACCGGAATGGCCGGCTGTCTGCTGAAATTCCGCATGGATCAGGATGCCTCCCACATGAAAAATGCCCCCAGAGGCAACTGCGGCTGGTTTGACAGTGCCAAGTGCCTCCTGCAAACAGACATCAGGAACCTGGCCTGGTGACTTTTGTTTCTCAGGGGAAAGGCCATGGTTCACGTCCAGGGCTTGGTGGCCCGGAGTGGCCGGCTGCCTGCTGAAATTCAGCATGGATCAGGATACCTCCCAGACCGAAAGTACCACCACAGGCAACTGTGGCTGGTTTGACAGTGCCAAGTGCCTCCTGCAAACTGACATCAGGAACCTGGCCTGGTGACTTTTGTTTCTCTGGGGAAAAGCCATGGTTCATGTCCAGGGCCTGGTGGCCCGGAGTGGCCGGCTGCCTGCTGAAATTCCGCATGGATCAGGATGCCTCCCACATGAAAAATGCCCCCAGAGGCAACTGCATCTGGTTTGACAGTGCCAAGTGCCTCCTGCAAACTGACATCAGGAACCTGGCCTGGTGACTTTTGTTTGTCTGGGGAAAAGCCATGGTTCATATCCCGGGCCTGGTGGCCCGGAGTGTCCGGCTGCCTGCTGAAATTCCAAATGGATCAGGATGCCTCCCACATGAAAAATACCCCCAGAGGCAACTGCGTCTGGTTTGACAGTGCCAAGTGCCTCCTGCAAACTGACATCAGGCACCTGGCCTGGTGACTTTTGTTTCTCTGGGGAAAAGCCATGGTTCATGTCCAGGGCCTGGTGGCCTGGAGTGGCCGGCTGCCTGCTGAAATTCCGCATGGATCAGGATGCCTCCCAGATGAAAAATGCCCCCAGAGGCAACTGCGTCTGGTTTGACAGTGCCAAGTGCCTCCTGCAAACTGACATCAGGAACCTGGCCTGGTGATTTTTGTTTCTCTTTGGAATGACCATTGTACTTGTCCAGGGTCCGGTGGACCGGTGTGGCTGGCTGCCTGCTGAAATTCCGCACGGTTGAGTATACCTCCCAGATGCAAGGTGCCCCCACAGGCAACTGTGGCTGGTTTGACAGTGCCAAGTGCCTCCTGCAAACTGACATCAGGAACCTGGCCTGGTGACTTTTGTTTGTCTGGGGAAAAGCCATGGTTCATATCCCGGGCCTGGTGGCCCGGAGTGTCCGGCTGCCTGCTGAAATTCCAAATGGATCAGGATGCCTCCCACATGAAAAATACCCCCAGAGGCAACTGCGTCTGGTTTGACAGTGCCAAGTGCCTCCTGCAAACTGACATCAGGCACCTGGCCTGGTGACTTTTGTTTCTCTGGGGAAAAGCCATGGTTCATGTCCAGGGCCTGGTGGCCTGGAGTGGCCGGCTGCCTGCTGAAATTCCGCATGGATCAGGATGCCTCCCAGATGAAAAATGCCCCCAGAGGCAACTGCGTCTGGTTTGACAGTGCCAAGTGCCTCCTGCAAACTGACATCAGGAACCTGGCCTGGTGATTTTTGTTTCTCTTTGGAATGACCATTGTACTTGTCCAGGGTCCGGTGGACCGGTGTGGCTGGCTGCCTGCTGAAATTCCGCACGGTTGAGTATACCTCCCAGATGCAAGGTGCCCCCACAGGCAACTGTGGCTGGTTTGACAGTGCCAAGTGCCTCCTGCAAACTGACATCAGGAACCTGGCCTGGTGACTTTTGTTTCTCAGGGGAAAGGCCATCATTCTTGTCCGGGCCCCAGAGTGGCCGGAGTGGCCGGCTGCCTGCTGAAATTCCGCACGCATCGGGATACATCCCAGTTGCAAGGTGCCACCACAGGCAACTGTGGCTGGTTTGACAGTGCCAAGAGCCACCTGCAAACTGACATCAGGAACCTGGCCTGGTGACTTTTGTTTCTCTGGGGAAAGGCCATGGTTCATGTCCAGGGCCTGGGGGCTCGGAGTGGCCGGCTGCCTGCTGAAATTCCACATGGATCAGGTTGCCTCCCAGATGAAAAATGCCCTCAGAGGAAACTGCGTCAGGTTTGACAGTGCCAAGTGCCTCCTGGAAACTGACATCAGGAACCTGGCCTGGTGACTTTTGTTTCTCTGGGGAAAGGCCATGGTTCATGTCCAGGGCCTGGGGGCTCGGAGTGGCCGGCTGCCTGCTGAAATTCCGCATGGATCAGGATGCCTCCCACATGGAAAATGCCCCCACAGGCAACTGCATCTGGTTTGACAGAGCCAAGTGCCTCCTGCCAACTGACATCAGGAACCTGGCCTGGTGACTTTTGTTTCTCTGTGGAAAGGCCATCATTCTTTTCCAGGGTACGGTGGCCCGGCGTGCCTGGCTGCCTGCTGAAATTCCACACGGATCAGGATGCCTCCCAGACCGAAAGTACCACCCAAGGCAAATGTGGCTGGTTTGACAGTGCCAAGTGCCTCCTGCAAACAGACATCTGCGACCTGGCCTGCTGAGTTCTGTTTCTCTGGGGAAAGGCCATCGTTCCTCTCCAGGGCCCGGTGGCTCGAGTGGCAGGCTGCCTGCTGAAATTCCAAACGGATCAGGATGCCTCCCAGATGAAAGGTGCCCCCACAGGCAACTGTGGCTGGTTTGACAGTGCCAAGTGCCTCCTGCAAACTGACATCAGGAACCTGGCCTGGTGACTTTTATTTCTCTGGGTAAAGGCCATCATTCGTGTCCAGTGCCCCGCGGCCTGGAGTGGCCGGCTGCCTGCTGAAATTCCTCACGGTTGAGGACACCTCCCCGATGAAAGGTGCCCCCACAGGTAACTGTGGCTGGTTTGACACTGCCAAGTGCCTCCTGCAAACTGACATCAGGAACCTGGCCTGGTGACTTTTGTTTCTCTGGGGAAAAGCCATGGTTCATGTCCATGGCCTGGTGGCCCGGAGTGGCCGGCTGCCTGCTGAAATTCCGCATGGATCAGGATGCCTCCCAGACCGAAAGTACCACCCAAGGCAAATGTGGCTGGTTTGACAGTGCCAAGTGCCTCCTGCAAACTGACATCAGGAACCTGGCCTGGTGACTTTTGTTTCTGTGGGGAAAAGCCATGGTTCATGTCCAGGGCCTGGTGGCCCGGAGTGGCCGGCTGCCTGCTGAAATTCCGCACGGATGAGGATACATGCCAGTTGCAAGGTGCCCCCACAGGCAACTGCGTCTGGTTTGACAGTGCCAAGTGCCTCCTGCAAACTGACATCAGGAACCTGGCCTGGTGACTTTTGTTTCTCTGGGGAAAAGCCATGGTTCATGTCCACGGCCTGGTGGCCCGGAGTGGCCGGCTGCCTGCTGAAATTCCGCATGGATCAGGATGCCACCCAGATGAAAAATGCCCCCAGAGGAAACTGCGTCTGGTTTGACAGTGCCAAGTGCCTCCTGCAAACTGACATCAGGAACCTGGCCTGGTGACTTTTGTTTCTCTGGGGAAAAGCCATGGTTCATGTCCCGGGCCTGGTGCCCCGGAGTGTCCGGCTGCCTGCTGAAATTCCAAATGGATCAGGATGCCTCCCACATGAAAAATACCCCCAGAGGCAACTGCGTCTGGTTTGACAGTGCCAAGTGCCTCCTGCAAACTGACATCAGCAACCTGGCCTGGTGGCTGTTGTTTCTCTGGGTAAAGGCCATGGTTCATGTCCAGGGCCTGGGGGCCTGGAGTAGCAGGCTGCCTGTTGAAATTCCGCATGGATCAGGATGCCTCCCAGATGAACAATGCGCCCAGAGGCAACTGTGGCTGGTTTGACAGTGCCAAGTGCCTCCTGCAAACTGACATCAGCAACCTGGCCTGGTGAGTTTTGTTTCTCAGGGGAAAGGCCATCATTCTTGTCCGGGGCCTGGTGGCCCGGAGTGGCTGGCTGCCTGCTGAAATTCCAAATGGATCAGGATACCTCCCAGACCGAAAGTACCACCACAGGCAACTGTGGCTGGTTTGACAGTGCCAAGTGCCTCCTGCAAACTGACATCAGGAACCTGGCCTGGTGACTTTTGTTTCTCTGGGGAAAGGCCATCATTCTTGTCCGGGCCCCAGAGTGGCCGGAGTGGCCGGCTGCCTGATGAAATTCCTCACGGTTGAGGATGCCTCCCAGATGAAAAATGCCCCCACAGGCAACTGCGTCTGGTTTGACAGTGCCAAGTGCCTCCTGCAAACTGACATCAGGAACCTGGCCTGGTGACTTTTGTTTGTCTGGGGAAAAGCCATGGTTCAAGTCCAGGGCCTGGTGGCCCGGAGTGGCCGGCTGCCTGCTGAAATTCCGCATGGATCAGGATGCCTCCCAGATGAAAAATGCCCCCAGAGGCAACTGCGGCTGGTTTGACCGTGCCAAGTGCCTCCTGCAAACTGACATCAGGAACCTGGCCTGGTGACTTTTGTTTCTCTGGGTAAAGGCCATCGTTCATGTCCAGGGCCTTGTGGCCCGGAGTGGCCGGCTGCCTGCTGAAATTCCGCATGGATCAGGATGCCTCCCAGATGAAATGTGCCCCTACAGGCAACTGTGGCTGGTTTGACAGTGCCAAGTGCCTCCTGCAAACTGACATCAGCAACCTGGCCTGGTGACATTTGTTTCTCTGGGGAAAAGCCATGGTTCATGTCCAGGGCCTGGTGGCCCGGAGTGGCCGGCTGCCTGCTGAAATTCCGCATGGATCAGGATGCCTCCCACATGAAAAATGCCCCCAGAGGCAACTGTGGCTGGTTTGACAGTGCCAAGTGCCTCCTGCAAACTGACATCAGGAACCTGGCCTGGTGACTTTTGTTTCTCTGGGGAAAGGCCATGGTTCATGTCCAGGGCTTGTTGGCCCGGAGTGGCTGGCTGCCTGCTGAAATTCCAAATGGATCAGGATACCTCCCAGACCGAAAGTACCACCACAGGCAACTGTGGCTGGTTTGACAGTGCCAAGTGCCTCCTGCAAACTGACATCAGGAACCTGGCCTGGTGACTTTTGTTTCTCTGGGGAAAGGCCATCATTCTTGTCCGGGCCCCAGAGTGGCCGGAGTGGCCGTCTGCCTGCTGAAATTCCGCACGGATCGGGATACATCCCAGTTGCAAGGTGCCACCACAGGCAACTGCGTCTGGTTTGACAGTGCCAAGAGCCACCTGCAAACTGACATCAGGAACCTGGCCTGGTGACTTTTGTTTCTCTGGGGAAAGGCCATTATTCTTGTCCGGGTCCCGGTGGCCCGGAGTGGCCGGCTGCCTGCTGAAATTCCTCACGGTTGAGGATACCTCCCAGATGCAAGGTGCCCCCAGAGGCAACTGCGTCTGGTTCGACAGTGCCAAGTGCCTCCTGCAAACTGACATCAGCAACCTGGCCTGGTGACTTTTGTTTCTCTGGGGAAAGGTCATGGTTCGTGTCCAGGGCCTGGGGGCTCGGAGTGGCCGGCTGCCTGCTGAAATTCCGCATGGATCAGGATGCCTCCCACAGGAAAAAAGCCCCGACAGGCAACTGCGTCTCGTTTGACAGTGCCAAGTGCCTCCTGCAAACTGACATCAGGAACCTGGCCTGGTGACTTTTGTTTCTCTGGGAAAAGGCCATAATTCTTTTCCGGGGCGCGGTGCACCGGAATGGCCGGCTGCCTGCTGAAATTCCGCATGGATCAGGATGCCTCCCACATGAAAAATGCCCCCAGAGGCAACTGCGGCTGGTTTGACAGTGCCAAGTGCCTCCTGCAAACAGACATCAGGAACCTGGCCTGGTGACTTTTGTTTCTCAGGGGAAAAGCCATGGTTCACGTCCAGGGCTTGGTGGCCCGGAGTGGCCGGCTGCCTGCTGAAATTCAGCATGGATCAGGATACCTCCCAGACCGAAAGTACCACCACAGGCAACTGTGGCTGGTTTGACAGTGCCAAGTGCCTCCTGCAAACTGACATCAGGAACCTGGCCTGGTGACTTTTGTTTCTCTGGGGAAAAGCCATGGTTCATGTCCAGGGCCTGGTGGCCCGGAGTGGCCGGCTGCCTGCTGAAATTCCACATGGATCAGGATGCCTCCCACATGAAAAATGCCCCCAGAGGCAACTGCGTCTGGTTTGACAGTGCCAAGTGCCTCCTGCAAACTGACATCAGGAACCTGGCCTGGTGACTTTTGTTTCTCTGGGGAAAAGCCATGGTTCATGTCCAGGGCCTGGGGGCCTGGAGTGGCAGGCTGCCTGTTGAAATTCCGCATGGATCAGGATGCCTCCCAGATGAATAATGCGCCCAGAGGCAACTGTGGCTGGTTTGACAGTGCCAAGTGCCTCCTGCAAACTGACATCAGCAACCTGGCCTGGTGACTTTTGTTTCTCAGGGGAAAGGCCATCATTCTTGTCCGGGCCCCAGAGTGGCCGGAGTGGCCGGCTGCCTGATGAAATTCCACACGGTTGAGGATGCCTCCCAGATGAAAAATGCCCCCACAGGCAACTGCGTCTGGTTTGACAGTGCCAAGTGCCTCCTGCAAACTGACATCAGGAACCTGGCCTGGTGACTTTTGTTTCTCTGGGGAAAAGCCATGGTTCAAGTCCAGGGCCTGGTGGCCCGGAGTGGCCGGCTGCCTGCTGAAATTCCGCATGGATCAGGATGCCTCCCAGATGAAAAATGCCCCCAGAGGCAACTGCGGCTGGTTTGACCGTGCCAAGTGCCTCCTGCAAACTGACATCAGGAACCTGGCCCGGTGACTTTTGTTTCTGTGGGGAAAGGCTTTCATTCTTGTCCAGTGCCCGGTGTCCTGGTGTGGCCGGCTGCCTGCTGAAATTCCAAATGGATCAGGATACCTCCGAGATGCAAGGAGCTCCCACAGGCAACTGCGTCTAGTTCGACAGTGCCAAGTGCCTCCTGCAAACAGACATCAGCGACCTGGCCTGCTGAGTTCTGTTTCTCTGGGGAAAGGCCATCGTTCCACTCCAGGGCCCGGTGGCTCGAATGGCAGGCTGCCTGCTGAAATTCCACATGGATCAGGATGCCTCCCAGATGAATAATGCCCCCAGAGGAAACTGTGGCTGGTTTGACAGTGCCAAGTGCCTCCTGCAAACTGACATCAGGCACCTGGCCTGGTGACTTTTGTTTCTCTGGGGAAAAGCCATGGTTCATGTCCAGGGCCTCGTGGCCTGGAGTGGCCGGCTGCCTGCTGAAATTCCGCATGGATCAGGATGCCTCCCAGATGAAAAATGTCCCCAGAGGAAACTGCGTCTGGTTTGACAGTGCCAAGTGCCTCCTGCAAACTGACATCAGCAACCTGGCCTGGTGACTTTTGTTTCTCTGGGGAAAAGCCATGGTTCATGTCCAGGGCCTGGTGGCCAGGAGTGGCCGGCTGCCTGCTGAAATTCCGCATGGATCAGGATGCCTCCCACATGAAAAATGCCCCCAGAGGCAACTGTGGCTGGTTTGACAGTGCCAAGTGCCTCCTGCAAACTGACATCAGGAACCTGGCCTGGTGACTTTTGTTTCTCTGGGGAAAGGCCATCATTCTTGTCCGGGCCCCAGAGTGGCTGGAGTGGCCGTCTGCCTGCTGAAATTCCGCACGGATCGGGATACATCCCAGTTGCAAGGTGCCACCACAGGCAACTGCGTCTGGTTTGACAGTGCCAAGTGCCTCCTGCAAACTGACATCAGCAACCTGGCCTGGTGACTTTTGTTTCTCTGGGGAAAGGTCATGGTTCGTGTCCAGGGCCTGGGGGCTCGGAGTGGCTGGCTGCCTGCTGAAATTCCGCATGGATCAGGATGCCTCCCAGATGAAAAATGCCCCCAGAGGCAACTGTGGCTGGTTTGACAGTGCCAAGTGCCTCCTGCAAACTGACATCAGGAACCTGGCCTGGTGACTTTTGTTTCTCTGGGAAAAGGCCATAATTCTTTTCCGGGGCGCGGTGCACCGGAATGGCCGGCTGTCTGCTGAAATTCCGCATGGATCAGGATGCCTCCCACATGAAAAATGCCCCCAGAGGCAACTGCGGCTGGTTTGACAGTGCCAAGTGCCTCCTGCAAACAGACATCAGGAACCTGGCCTGGTGACTTTTGTTTCTCAGGGGAAAGGCCATGGTTCACGTCCAGGGCTTGGTGGCCCGGAGTGGCCGGCTGCCTGCTGAAATTCAGCATGGATCAGGATACCTCCCAGACCGAAAGTACCACCACAGGCAACTGTGGCTGGTTTGACAGTGCCAAGTGCCTCCTGCAAACTGACATCAGGAACCTGGCCTGGTGACTTTTGTTTCTCTGGGGAAAAGCCATGGTTCATGTCCAGGGCCTGGTGGCCCGGAGTGGCCGGCTGCCTTCTGAAATTCCGCATGGATCAGGATGCCTCCCACATGAAAAATGCCCCCAGAAGCAACTGCATCTGGTTTGACAGTGCCAAGTGCCTCCTGCAAACTGACATCAGGAACCTGGCCTGGTGACTTTTGTTTGTCTGGGGAAAAGCCATGGTTCATGTCCCGGGCCTGGTGGCCCGGAGTGTCCGGCTGCCTGCTGAAATTCCAAATGGATCAGGATGCCTCCCACATGAAAAATACCCCCAGAGGCAACTGCGTCTGGTTTGACAGTGCCAAGTGCCTCCTGCAAACTGACATCAGCAACCTGGCCTGGTGGCTGTTGTTTCTCTGGGGAAAGGCCATGGTTCATGTCCAGGGCCTGGGGGCCTGGAGTGGCAGGCTGCCTGTTGAAATTCCGCATGGATCAGGATGCCTCCCAGATGAATAATGCGCCCAGAGGCAACTGTGGCTGGTTTGACAGTGCCAAGTGCCTCCTGCAAACTGACATCAGCAACCTGGCCTGGTGAGTTTTGTTTCTCAGGGGAAAGGCCATCATTCTTGTCCGGGGCCTGGTGGCCCGGAGTGGCTGGCTGCCTGCTGAAATTCCAAATGGATCAGGATACCTCCCAGACCGAAAGTACCACCACAGGAAACTGTGGCTGGTTTGACAGTGCCAAGTGCCTCCTGCAAACTGACATCAGGAACCTGGCCTGGTGACTTTTGTTTCTCTGGGGAAAGGCCATCATTCTTGTCCGGGCCCCAGAGTGGCCGGAGTGGCCGGCTGCCTGATGAAATTCCTCACGGTTGAGGATGCCTCCCAGATGAAAAATGCCCCCACAGGCAACTGCGTCTGGTTTGACAGTGCCAAGTGCCTCCTGCAAACTGACATCAGGAACCTGGCCTGGTGACTTTTGTTTGTCTGGGGAAAAGCCATGGTTCAAGTCCAGGGCCTGGTGGCCCGGAGTGGCCGGCTGCCTGCTGAAATTCCGCATGGATCAGGATGCCTCCCAGATGAAAAATGCCCCCAGAGGCAACTGCGGCTGGTTTGACCGTGCCAAGTGCCTCCTGCAAACTGACATCAGGAACCTGGCCTGGTGACTTTTGTTTCTCTGGGTAAAGGCCATCGTTCATGTCCAGGGCCTTGTGGCCAGGAGTGGCCGGCTGCCTGCTGAAATTCCGCACGGATCAGGATGCCTCCCAGATGAAATGTGCCCCTACAGGCAACTGTGGCTGGTTTGACAGTGCCAAGAGCCACCTGCAAACTGACATCAGGAACCTGGCCTGGTGACTTTTGTTTCTCTGGGGAAAGGCCATTATTCTTGTCCGGGTCCCGGTGGCCCGGAGTGGCCGGCTGCCTGCTGAAATTCCTCACGGTTGAGGATACCTCCCAGATGCAAGGTGCCCCCAGAGGCAACTGCGTCTGGTTTGACAGTGCCAAGTGCCTCCTGCAAACTGACATCAGCAACCTGGCCTGGTGACTTTTGTTTCTCTGGGGAAAGGCCATGGTTCATGTCCACGGCCTGGTGGCCCGGAGTGGCCGGCTGCCTGCTGAAATTCCGCATGGATCAGGATGCCACCCAGATGAAAAATGCCCCCAGAGGAAACTGCGTCTGGTTTGACAGTGCCAAGTGCCTCCTGCAAACTGACATCAGGAACCTGGCCTGGTGACTTTTGTTTCTCAGGGGAAAGGCCATCATTCTTGTCCGGGCCCCAGAGTGGCCGGAGTGGCCGGCTGCCTGCTGAAATTCCTCACGGTTGAGGATACCTCCCAGATGCAAGGTGCCCCCAGAGGCAACTGCGTCTGGTTCGACAGTGCCAAGTGCCTCCTGCAAACTGACATCAGCAACCTGGCCTGGTGACTTTTGTTTCTCTGGGGAAAGGTCATGGTTCGTGTCCAGGGCCTGGGGGCTCGGAGTGGCCGGCTGCCTGCTGAAATTCCGCATGGATCAGGATGCCTCCCACAGGAAAAAAGCCCCGACAGGCAACTGCGTCTCGTTTGACAGTGCCAAGTGCCTCCTGCAAACTGACATCAGGAACCTGGCCTGGTGACTTTTGTTTCTCTGGGAAAAGGCCATAATTCTTTTCCGGGGCGCGGTGCACCGGAATGGCCGGCTGCCTGCTGAAATTCCGCATGGATCAGGATGCCTCCCAGATGAAAAATGTCCCCAGAGGAAACTGCATCTGGTTTGACAGTGCCAAGTGCCTCCTGCAAACTGACATCAGGAACCTGGCCTGGTGACTTTTGTTTGTCTGGGGAAAAGCCATGGTTCATGTCCCGGGCCTGGTGGCCCGGAGTGTCCGGCTGCCTGCTGAAATTCCAAATGGATCAGGATGCCTCCCACATGAAAAATACCCCCAGAGGCAACTGCGTCTGGTTTGACAGTGCCAAGTGCCTCCTGCAAACTGACATCAGCAACCTGGCCTGGTGACTTTTGTTTCTCTGGGGAAAGGTCATGGTTCGTGTCCAGGGCCTGGGGGCTCGGAGTGGCTGGCTGCCTGCTGAAATTCCGCATGGATCAGGATGCCTCCCAGATGAAAAATGCCCCCAGAGGCAACTGTGGCTGGTTTGACAGTGCCAAGTGCCTCCTGCAAACTGACATCAGGAACCTGGCCTGGTGACTTTTGTTTCTCTGGGGAAAGGCCATCATTCTTGTCCGGGCCCCAGAGTGGCCGGAGTGGCCGGCTGCCTGATGAAATTCCTCACGGTTGAGGATGCCTCCCAGATGAAAAATGCCCCCACAGGCAACTGCGTCTGGTTTGACAGTGCCAAGTGCCTCCTGCAAACTGACATCAGGAACCTGGCCTGGTGACTTTTGTTTCTCTGGGGAAAAGCCATGGTTCAAGTCCAGGGCCTGGTGGCCCGGAGTGGCCGGCTGCCTGCTGAAATTCCGCATGGATCAGGATGCCTCCCAGATGAAAAATGCCCCCAGAGGCAACTGCGGCTGGTTTGACCGTGCCAAGTGCCTCCTGCAAACTGACATCAGGAACCTGGCCTGGTGACTTTTGTTTCTCTGGGGAAAGGCCATCGTTCATGTCCAGGGCCTTGTGGCCCGGAGTGGCCGGCTGCCTGCTGAAATTCCGCATGGATCAGGATGCCTCCCAGATGAAATGTGCCCCTACAGGCAACTGTGGCTGGTTTGACAGTGCCAAGTCCCTCCTGCAAACTGACATCAGCAACCTGGCCTGGTGACATTTGTTTCTCTGGGGAAAAGCCATGGTTCATGTCCAGGGCCTGGTGGCCCGGAGTGGCCGGCTGCCTGCTGAAATTCCGCATGGATCAGGATGCCTCCCACAGGAAAAATGCCCCCAGAGGCAACTGTGGCTGGTTTGACAGTGCCAAGTACCTCCTGCAAACTGACATCAGGAACCTGGCCTGGTGACTTTTGTTTCTCTGGGGAAAGGCCATGGTTCAGGTCCAGGGCTTGTTGGCCCGGAGTGGCTGGCTGCCTGCTGAAATTCCAAATGGATCAGGATACCTCCCAGACCGAACGTACCACCACAGGCAACTGTGGCTGGTTTGACAGTGCCAAGTGCCTCCTGCAAACTGACATCAGGAACCTGGCCTGGTGACTTTTGTTTCTCTGGGGAAAGGCCATCATTCTTGTCCGGGCCCCAGAGTGGCCGGAGTGGCCGTCTGCCTGCTGAAATTCCGCACGGATCGGGATACATCCCAGTTGCAAGGTGCCACCACAGGCAACTGTGCTGGTTTGACAGTGCCAAGAGCCACCTGCAAACTGACATCAGGAACCTGGCCTGGTGACTTTTGTTTCTCTGGGGAAAGGCCATCATTCTTGTCCGGGCCCCAGAGTGGCCGGAGTGGCCGTCTGCCTGCTGAAATTCCGCACGGATCGGGATACATCCCAGTTGCAAGGTGCCACCACAGGCAACTGCGTCTGGTTTGACAGTGCCAAGAGCCACCTGCAAACTGACATCAGGAACCTGGCCTGGTGACTTTTGTTTCTCTGGGGAAAAGCCATGGTTCATGTCCAGGGCCTGGTGGCCCGGAGTGGCCGGCTGCCTGCTGAAATTCCGCATGGATCAGGATGCCTCCCAGATGAAAAATGCCCCCAGAGGCAACTGCGTCTGGTTTGACAGTGCCAAGTGCCTCCTGCAAACTGACATCAGGAACGTGGCCTGGTGACTTTTGTTTGTCTGGGGAAAAGCCATGGTTCATGTCCAGGGCCTGGTGGCCCGGAGTGGCCGGCTGCATGCTGAAATTCCAAATGGATCAGGATGCCTCCCACATGAAAAATACCCCCACAGGCAACTGCGTCTGGTTTGACAGAGCCAAGTGCCTCCTGCAAACTGACATCAGCAACCTGGCCTGGTGGCTGTTGTTTCTCTGGGTAAAGGCCATGGTTCATGTCCAGGGCCTGGGGGCCTGGAGTGGCAGGCTGCCTGTTGAAATTCCACATGGATCAGGATGCCTCCCAGATGAATAATGCGCCCAGAGGCAACTGTGGCTGGTTTGACAGTGCCAAGTGCCTCCTGCAAACTGACATCAGCAACCTGGCCTGGTGAGTTTTGTTTCTCAGGGGAAAGACCATCATTCTTGTCCGGGCCCCAGAGTGGCCGGAGTGGCCGGCTGCCTGATGAAATTCCACACGTTTGAGGATGCCTCCCAGATGAAAAATGCCCCCACAGGCAACTGCGTCTGGTTTGACAGTGCCAAGTGCCTCCTGCAAACTGACATCAGGAACCTGGCCTGGTGACTTTTGTTTCTCTGGGGAAAAGCCATGGTTCAAGTCCAGGGCCTGGTGGCCCGGAGTGGCCGGCTGCCTGCTGAAATTCCGCATGGATCAGGATGCCTCCCACATGAAAAATGCCCCCAGAGGCAACTGCGGCTGGTTTGACCGTGCCAAGTGCCTCCTGCAAATTGACATCAGGAACCTGGCCTGGTGACTTTTGTTTCTGTGGGGAAAGGCTTTCATTCTTGTCCAGTGCCCGGTGTCCTGGTGTGGCCGGCTGCCTGCTGAAATTCCAAATGGATCAGGATACCTCCGAGATGCAAGGAGCCCCCACAGGCAACTGCGTCTAGTTCGACAGTGCCAAGTGCCTCCTGCAAACTGACATCAGGAACCTGGCCTGGTGACTTTTGTTTCTCTGGGGAAAGGCCATGGTTCTTGTCCACGGCCTGGTGGCCCGGAGTGGCAGGCTGCCTGCTGAAATTCCGCATGAATCAGGATGCCTCCCAGATGAAAAATGCCCCCAGAGGCAACTGCGGCTGGTTTGACAGTGCCAAGTGCCTCCTGCAAACTGACATCAGGAACCTGTCCTGGTGATTTTTGTTTCTCTGGGGAAAGGCCATCATTCTTTTCCGGGTCCCGGTGGACCGGAGTGGCCGGCTGCCTGCTGAAATTCCGCACGGATCAGGATGCCTCCCAGACCGAATGTACCACCCAAGGCAAATGTGGCTGGTTTGACAGTGCCAAGTGCCTCCTGCAAACAGACATCAGCGACCTGGCCTGCTGAGTTCTGTTTCTCTGGGGAAAGGCCATCCTTCCTCTCCAGGGCCCGGTGGCTCGAATGGCAGGCTGCCTGCTGAAATTCCACATGGATCAGGATGCCTCCCAGATGAAAAATGCCCCCAGAGGAAACTGTGGCTGGTTTGACAGTGCCAAGTGCCTCCTGCAAACTGACATCAGGCACCTGGCCTGGTGACTTTTGTTTCTCTGGGGAAAAGCCATGGTTCATGTCCAGGGCCTGGTGGCCTGGAGTGGCCGGCTGCCTGCTGAAATTCCGCATGGATCAGGATGCCTCCCAGATGAAAAATGCCCCCAGAGGCAACTGCGTCTGGTTTGACAGTGCCAAGTGCCTCCTGCAAACTGACATCAGGAACCTGGCCTGGTGATTTTTGTTTCTCTTTGGAATGACCATTGTACTTGTCCAGGGTCCGGTGGACCGGTGTGGCTGGCTGCCTGCTGAAATTCCGCACGGTTGAGTATACCTCCCAGATGCAAGGTGCCCCCACAGGCAACTGTGGCTGGTTTGACAGTGCCAAGTGCCTCCTGCAAACTGACATCAGGAACCTGGCCAGGTGACTTTTGTTTCTCTGGGGAAAGGCCATGGTTCATGTCCAGGGCCTGGGGGCTCGGAGTGGCCGGCTGCCTGCTGAAATTCCGCATGGATCAGGATGCCTCCCACATGGAAAATGCCCCCAGAGGAAACTGCATCTGGTTTGACAGAGCCAAGTGCCTCCTGCCAACTGACATCAGGAACCTGGCCTGGTGACTTTTGTTTCTCTGTGGAAAGGCCATCATTCTTTTCCAGGGTACGGTGGCCCGGAGTGCCTGGCTGCCTGCTGAAATTCCACACGGATCAGGATGCCTCCCAGACCGAAAGTACCACCCAAGGCAAATGTGGCTGGTTTGACAGTGCCAAGTGCCTCCTGCAAACAGACATCTGCGACCTGGCCTGCTGAGTTCTGTTTCTCTGGGGAAAGGCCATCGTTCCTCTCCAGGGCCCGGTGGCTCGAGTGGCAGGCTGCCTGCTGAAATTCCAAACGGATCAGGATGCCTCCCAGATGAAAGGTGCCCCCACAGGCAACTGTGGCTGGTTTGACAGTGCCAAGTGCCTCCTGCAAACTGACATCAGGAACCTGGCCTGGTGACTTTTATTTCTCTGGGTAAAGGCCATCATTCGTGTCCAGTGCCCCGCGGCCTGGAGTGGCCGGCTGCCTGCTGAAATTCCTCACGGTTGAGGACACCTCCCCGATGAAAGGTGCCCCCACAGGTAACTGTGGCTGGTTTGACACTGCCAAGTGCCTCCTGCAAACTGACATCAGGAACCTGGCCTGGTGACTTTTGTTTCTCTGGGGAAAAGCCATGGTTCATGTCCATGGCCTGGTGGCCCGGAGTGGCCGGCTGCCTGCTGAAATTCCGCATGGATCAGGATGCCTCCCAGACCGAAAGTACCACCCAAGGCAAATGTGGCTGGTTTGACAGTGCCAAGTGCCTCCTGCAAACTGACATCAGGAACCTGGCCTGGTGACTTTTGTTTCTGTGGGGAAAAGCCATGGTTCATGTCCAGGGCCTGGTGGCCCGGAGTGGCCGGCTGCCTGCTGAAATTCCGCACGGATGAGGATACATGCCAGTTGCAAGGTGCCCCCACAGGCAACTGCGTCTGGTTTGACAGTGCCAAGTGCCTCCTGCAAACTGACATCAGGAACCTGGCCTGGTGACTTTTGTTTCTCTGGGGAAAAGCCATGGTTCATGTCCACGGCCTGGTGGCCCGGAGTGGCCGGCTGCCTGCTGAAATTCCGCATGGATCAGGATGCCACCCAGATGAAAAATGCCCCCAGAGGAAACTGCGTCTGGTTTGACAGTGCCAAGTGCCTCCTGCAAACTGACATCAGCAACCTGGCCTGGTGACTTTTGTTTGTCTGGGGAAAAGCCATGGTTCATGTCCCGGGCCTGGTGCCCCGGAGTGTCCGGCTGCCTGCTGAAATTCCAAATGGATCAGGATGCCTCCCACATGAAAAATACCCCCAGAGGCAACTGCGTCTGGTTTGACAGTGCCAAGTGCCTCCTGCAAACTGACATCAGCAACCTGGCCTGGTGGCTGTTGTTTCTCTGGGGAAAGGCCATGGTTCATGTCCAGGGCCTGGGGGCCTGGAGTGGCAGGCTGCCTGCTGAAATTCCACACGGATCAGGATGCCTCCCAGATGAATAATGCGCCCAGAGGCAACTGTGGCTGGTTTGACAGTGCCAAGTGCCTCCTGCAAACTGACATCAGCAACCTGGCCTGGTGAGTTTTGTTTCTCAGGGGAAAGGCCATCATTCTTGTCCGGGGCCTGGTGGCCCGGAGTGGCTGGCTGCCTGCTGAAATTCCAAATGGATCAGGATACCTCCCAGACCGAAAGTACCACCACAGGCAACTGTGGCTGGTTTGACAGTGCCAAGTGCCTCCTGCAAACTGACATCAGGAACCTGGCCTGGTGACTTTTGTTTCTCTGGGGAAAGGCCATCATTCTTGTCCGGGCCCCAGAGTGGCCGGAGTGGCCGGCTGCCTGATGAAATTCCTCACGGTTGAGGATGCCTCCCAGATGAAAAATGCCCCCACAGGCAACTGCGTCTGGTTTGACAGTGCCAAGTGCCTCCTGCAAACTGACATCAGGAACCTGGCCTGGTGACTTTTGTTTGTCTGGGGAAAAGCCATGGTTCAAGTCCAGGGCCTGGTGGCCCGGAGTGGCCGGCTGCCTGCTGAAATTCCGCATGGATCAGGATGCCTCCCAGATGAAAAATGCCCCCAGAGGCAACTGCGGCTGGTTTGACCGTGCCAAGTGCCTCCTGCAAACTGACATCAGGAACCTGGCCTGGTGACTTTTGTTTCTCTGGGTAAAGGCCATCGTTCATGTCCAGGGCCTTGTGGCCCGGAGTGGCCGGCTGCCTGCTGAAATTCCGCACGGTTGAGGATACCTCCCAGATGAAAGGTGCCCCCACAGGCAACTGTGGCTGGTTTGACAGTGCCAAGTGCCTCCTGCAAACTGACATCAGCAACCTGGCCTGGTGACTTTTCTTTCTCTGGGGAACGGCCATGGTTCATGTCCAGGGCCTGGGGGCCCGGAGTGGCCGGCTGCCTGCTGAAATTCCGCATGGATCAGGATGCCTCCCAGATGAAAGGTGCCCCCACAGGCAACTGTGGCTGGTTTGACAGTGCCAAGTGCCCCCTGCAAACTGACATCAGGAACCTGGCCTGGTGACTTTTGTTTCTCTGGGGAAAGGCCATCATTCTTGTCCAGGGCCTGGTAGCCCGGAGTGGCCGACGGACTGCTGAAATTCCACATGGATCAGGATGCCTCCCACATGAAAAATGCCCCCACAGGCAACTGTGGCTGGTTTGACAGTGCCAAGTGCCTCCTGCAAACTGACATCAGCGACCTGGCCTGCTAAGTTCTGTTTCTCTGGGGAAAGGCCATCGTTCCTCTCCAGGGCCCGGTGGCTCGAGTTGCAGGCTGCCTGCTGAAATTCCACATGGATCAGGAGGCCTCCGAGATTCAAGGTGCCCCCACAGGCAACTGTGGCAGGTTTGACAGTGCCAAGTGCCTCCTGCAAACTGACATCAGGAACCTGGCCTGGTGACTTTTGTTTCTCAGGGGAAAGGCCATCATTCGTGTCCAGTGCCCCGCGGCCTGGAGTGGCCGGCTGCCTGCTGAAATTCCTCACGGTTGAGGATACCTCCCAGATGAAAGGTGCCCCCACAGGTAACTGTGGCTGGTTTGACACTGCCAAGTGCCTCCTGCAAACTGACATCAGGAACCTGGCCTGGTGACTTTTGTTTCTCTGGGGAAAGTCCATGGTTCATGTCCATGGCCTGGGGGCCCGGAGTGGCCGGCTGCCTGCTGAAATTCTGCATGGATCAGGATGCCGCCGAGATGGAATGTGCCACCACAGGCAACTGTGGCTGGTTTGACAGTGCCAAGTGCCTCCTGCAAACTGACATCAGGAACCTGGCCTGCTGACTTTTGTTTCTCAGGGGAAAGGCCATGGTTCATGTCCAGGGCCTGGGGGCTCGGAGTGGCCGGCTGCCTGCTGAAATTCCGCATGGATCAGGATGCCTCCAACATGAAAAATGCCCCCACAGGCAACTGCGTCTGGTTTGACAGTGCCAAGTGCCTCCTGCAAACTGACATCAGGAACCTGGCCTGGTGACTTTTGTTTCTGTGTGTAAAGGCCATCATTCTTTTCTAGGGTACGGTGGCCCGGAGTGGCCGGCTGCCTGCTGAAATTCCGCACGGATCAGGATGCCTCCCAGACCGAAAGTACCACCCAAGGCAAATGTGGCTGGTTTGACAGTGCCAAGTGCCTCCTGCAAACAGACATCAGCGACCTGGCCTGCTGAGTTCTGTTTCTCTGGGGAAAGGCCATCGTTCCTCTCCAGGGCCCGGTGGCTCGAGTGGCAGGCTGCCTGCTGAAATTCCACATGGATCAGGATGCCTCCCAGATGAAAGGAGCCCCCACAGGCAACTGTGGCTGGTTTGACAGTGCCAAGTGCCTCCTGCAAACTGACATCAGGAACCTGGCCTGGTGACTTTTATTTCTCTGGGTAAAGGCCCTCATTCGTGTCCAGTGCCCCGCGGCCTGGAGTGGCCGGCTGCCTGCTGAAATTCCTCACGGTTGAGGATACCTCCCAGATGAAAGGTGTCCCCACAGGTAACTGTGGCTGGTTTGACAGTGCCAAGTGCCTCCTGCAAACTGACATCAGCAACCTGGCCTGCTGACTTTTGTTTCTCTGGGGAAAGGCCATGGTTCATGTCCAGGGCCTGGGGGCTCGGAGTGGCCGGCTGCCTGCTGAAATTCCGCATGGATCAGGATGCCTCCCAGATGAAAAATGCCCTCAGAGGAAACTGCGTCAGGTTTGACAGTGCCAAGTGCCTCCTGCAAACTGACATCAGGAACCTGGCCTGGTGACTTTTGTTTCTCTGGGGAAAGGCCATGGTTCATGTCCAGGGCCTGGGGGCTCGGAGTGGCCGGCTGCCTGCTGAAATTCCGCATGGATCAGGATGCCTCCCACATGAAAAATGCCCCCATAGGCAACTGCGTCTGGTTTGACAGAGCCAAGTGCCTCCTGCCAACTGACATCAGGAACCTGGCCAGGTGACTTTTGTTTCTCTGTGGAAAGGCCATCATTCTTTTCCAGGGTACGGTGGCCCGGAGTGGCCGGCTGCCTGCTGAAATTCCTCACGGTTGAGGACACCTCCCAGATGAAAGGTGCCCCCACAGGTAACTGTGGCTGGTTTGACACTGCCAAGTGCCTCCTGCAAACTGACATCAGGAACCTGGCCTGGTGACTTTTGTTTCTCTGGGGAAAAGCCATGGTTCATGTCCATGGCCTGGTGGCCCGGAGTGGCCGGCTGCCTGCTGAAATTCCGCATGGATCAGGATGCCTCCCAGACCGAAAGTACCACCCAAGGCAAATGTGGCTGGTTTGACAGTGCCAAGTGCCTCCTGCAAACTGACATCAGGAACCTGGCCTGGTGACTTTTGTTTCTCTGGGGAAAAGCCATGGTTCATGTCCAGGGCCTGGTGGCCCGGAGTGGCCGGCTGCCTGCTGAAATTCCGCACGGATGAGGATACATGCCAGTTGCAAGGTGCCCGCACAGGCAACTGCGTCTGGTTTGACAGTGCCAAGTGCCTCCTGCCAACTGACATCAGGAACCTGGCCTGGTGACTTTTGTTTCTCTGGGGAAAGGCCATGGTTCATATCCTGAGCCTGGTGTCCTGGAGTGGCCGGCTGCCTGCTGAAATTCTGCACGGACCAGGATGCCGCCCAGGTGAAAGGTACCACCAGAGGCAATTGCGGCTGGTTTGACAGTGCCAAGTGCCACCTGCAAACTGACATCAGGTACCTGGCCTGCTGACTTTTCTTTCTCTGGGGAAAGGCCATGATTATTTCCGGGGTACGGTGGCCCGGAGTGGCCGGCTGCCTGCTGAAATTCCAAAAGGATCAGGATGCCTCCCAGACCGAAAGTACCACCCAAGGCAACTGTGGCTGGTTTGACAGTGCCAAGTGCCTCCTGCAAACAGACATCAGCGACCTGGCCTGCTGAGTTCTGTTTCTCTGGGGAAAGGCCATGGTTCATGTCCAGGGCCCGGTGGCTCGAGTGGCAGGCTGCCTGCTGAAATTCCAAACGGATCAGGATACCTCCCAGAATGAAAGTACCACCAGAGGCAACTATGGCTGGTTTGACAGTGCCAAGTGCCTCCTGCAAACTGACATCAGGAACCTGGCCTGGTGACTTTAGTTTCTCTGGGGAAAAGCCATGGTTCATGTCCAGGGCCTGGTGGCCCGGAGTGGCCGGCTGCCTGCTGAAATTCCGCATGGATCAGGATGCCTCCCACATGAAAAACACCCCCACAGGCAACTGCGTCAGGTTTGACAGTGCCAAGTGCCTCCTGCAAACTGACATCAGCAACCTGGCCTGGTGACTTTTGTTTCTCTGGGGAAAAGCCATGGTTCATATCCAGGGCCTGGTGGCCCGGAGTGTCCGGCTGCCTGCTGAAATTCCGTATGGATCAGGATGCCTCCCAGATGAAAAATGACCCCAGAGGCAACTGTGGCTGGTTTGACAGTGCCAAGTGCCTCCTGCAAACTGACATCAGGAACCTGGCCTGGTGACTTTTGTTTCTCTGGGGAAAGGCCATGGTTCATGTCCAGGGCCTTGTGGCCAGGAGTGGCCGGCTGCCTGCTGAAATTCCGCACGGATGAGGATATATCCCAGTTGCAAGGTGCCCCCACAGGCAACTGCGTCTGGTTTGACAGTGCCAAGTGCCACCTGCAAACTGACATCAGGAACCTGGCCTGGTGACTTTTGTTTCTCTGGGGAAAGGCCATTATTCTTGTCCGGGTCCCGGTGGCCCGGTGTGGCAGGCTGCCTGCTGAAATTCCTCACGGTTGAGGATACCTCCCAGATGAAAGGTGCCCCCACAGGTAACTGTGGCTGGTTTGACACTGCCAAGTGCCTCCTGCAAACTGACATCAGGAACCTGGCCTGGTGACTTTTGTTTCTCTAGGGAAAAGCCATGGTTCATGTCCATGGCCTGGTGGCCAGGAGTGGCAGGCTGCCTGCTGAAATTCCGCATGGATCAGGATGCCTCCCAGACGGAAAGTACCACCCAAGGCAAATGTGGCTGGTTTGACAGTGCCAAGTGCCTCCTGCAAACTGACATCAGGAACCTGGCCTGGTGACTTTTGTTTCTCGGGGGAAAAGCCATGGTTCATGTCCAGGGCCTGGTGGCCCGGAGTGGCCGGCTGCCTGCTGAAATTCCACATGGATCAGGATGCCTCCCACATGAAAAATGCCCCCAGAGGAAACTGCGTCAGGTTTGACAGTGCCAAGTGCCTCCTGCAAACTGACATCAGGAACCTGGCCTGGTGACTTTTGTTTCTCTGGGGAAAGGCCATCATTCTTGTCCGGGGCCCAGAGTGGCCTGGGGTGGCCGGCTGCCTGCTGAAATTCCGCACGGTTGAGGATACCTCCCAGATGAAAGGTGCCCCCACAGGCAACTGTGGCTGGTTTGACAGTGCCAAGTGCCTCCTGCAAACTGACATCAGCAACCTGGCCTGGTGACTTTTCTTTCTCTGGGGAACGGCCATGGTTCATGTCCAGGGCCTGGGGGCCCGGAGTGGCCGGCTGCCTGCTGAAATTCTGCATGGATCCGGATGCCGCCGAGATGGAAGGTGCCCCCACAGGCAACTGTGGCTGGTTTGACAGTGCCAAGTGCCTCCTGCAAACTGACATCAGGAACCTGGCCTGCTGACTTTTGTTTCTCTGGGGAAAGGCCATGGTTCATGTCCAGGGCCTGGTAGCCCGGAGTGGCCGGCTGCCTGCTGAAATTCCACATGGATCAGGATGCCTCCCAGATGAAAAATGCCCCCAGAGGAAACTGAGTCAGGTTTGACAGTGCCAAGTGCCTCCTGCAAACTGACATCAGGAACCTGGCCTGGTGACTTTTGTTTCTCTGGGGAAAGGCCATGGTTCATGTCCAGGGCCTGGGGGCTCGGAGTGGCCGGCTGCCTGCTGAAATTCCACATGGATCAGGATGCCTCCCAGATGAAAAATGCCCTCAGAGGAAACTGCGTCAGGTTTGACAGTGCCAAGTGCCTCCTGCAAACTGACATCAGGAACCTGGCCTGGTGACTTTTGTTTCTCTGTGGAAAGGCCATCATTCTTTTCCAGGGTACGGTGGCCCGGAGTGGCTGGCTGCCTGCTGAAATTCCGCACGGATCAGGATGCCTCCCAGACCGAAAGTACCACCCAAGGCAAATGTGGCTGGTTTGACAGTGCCAAGTGCCTCCTGCAAACAGACATCTGCGACCTGGCCTGCTGAGTTTTCTTTCTCTGGGGAAAGGCCATCGTTCTTGTCCAGGGCCCGGTGGCTCGAGTGGCAGGCTGCCTGCTGAAATTCCAAACGGATCAGGATGCCTCCCAGATGAAAGGTGCCCCCACAGGCAACTGTGGCTGGTTTGACAGTGCCAAGTGCCTCCTGCAAACTGACATCAGGAACCTGGCCTGGTGACTTTTGTTTCTCTGGGGGAAAGCCATGGTTCATGTCCATGGCCTGGTGGCCCGGAGTGGCCGGCTGCCTGCTGAAATTCCGCATGGATCAGGATGCCTCCCACATGAAAAACACCCCCACAGGCAACTGCGTCAGGTTTGACAGTGCCAAGTGCCTCCTGCAAACTGACATCAGCAACCTGGCCTGGTGACTTTTGTTTCTCTGGGGAAAAGCCATGGTTCATATCCAGGGCCTGGTGGCCCGGAGTGTCCGGCTGCCTGCTGAAATTCCGTATGGATCAGGATGCCTCCCAGATGAAAAATGACCCCAGAGGCAACTGTGGCTGGTTTGACAGTGCCAAGTGCCTCCTGCAAACTGACATCAGGAACCTGGCCTGGTGACTTTTGTTTCTCTGGGGAAAGGCCATGGTTCATGTCCAGGACTTGGTGGCCCGGAGTGGCCGGCTGCCTGCTGAAATTCCGCACGGATGAGAATATATCCCAGTTGCAATGTGCCCCCACAGGCACTGCGTCTGGTTTGACAGTGCCAAGTGCCTCCTGCAAACTGACATCAGGAACCTGGCCTGGTGACTTTTGTTTCTCTGGGGAAAGGCCATCATTCTTGTCCGGGGCCCAGAGTGGCCGGAGTGGCCGGCTGCCTGCTGAAATTCCACATGGATCAGGATGCCTCCCAGATGAAAAATGCCCCCACAGGCAACTGCGTCTGGTTTGACAGTGCCAAGTGCCTCCTGCAAACTGACATCAGGAACCTGGCCTGGTGACTTTTGTTTCTCTGGGGAAAGGCCATGGTTCATGTCCAGGGCCTTGTGGCCAGGAGTGGCCGGCTGCCTGCTGAAATTCCGCACGGATGAGGATACATCCCAGTTGCAAGGTGCCCCCACAGGCAACTGCGTCTGGTTTGACAGTGCCAAGTGCCACCTGCAAACTGACATCAGGAACCTGGCCTGGTGACTTTTGTTTCTCTGGGGAAAGGCCATTATTCTTGTCCGGGTCCCGGTGGCCCGGTGTGGCAGGCTGCCTGCTGAAATTCCTCACGGTTCAGGATACCTCCCAGATGCAAGGTGCCCCCACAGGTAACTGTGGCTGGTTTGACACTGCCAAGTGCCTCCTGCAAACTGACATCAGGAACCTGGCCTGGTGACTTTTGTTTCTCGGGGGAAAAGCCATGGTTCATGTCCATGGCCTGGTGGCCAGGAGTGGCCGGCTGCCTGCTGAAATTCCGCATGGATCAGGATGCCTCCCAGACTGAAAGTACCACCCAAGGCAAATGTGGCTGGTTTGACAGTGCCAAGTGCCTCCTGCAAACTGACATCAGGAACCTGGCCTGGTGACTTTTGTTTCTCTGGGGAAAAGCCATGGTTCATGTCCAGGGCCTGGTGGCCCGGAGTGGCCGGCTGCCTGCTGAAATTCCGCATGGATCAGGATGCCTCCCACATGAAAAATGCCCCCAGAGGAAACTGCGTCAGGTTTGACAGTGCCAAGTGCCTCCTGCAAACTGACATCAGGAACCTGGCCTGGTGACTTTTCTTTCTCTGGGGAACGGCCATGGTTCATGTCCAGGGCCTGGGGGCCCGGAGTGGCCGGCTGCCTGCTGAAATTCTGCATGGATCAGGATGCCGCCGAGATGGAAGGTGCCACCACAGGCAACTGTGGCTGGTTTGACAGTGCCAAGTGCCTCCTGCAAACTGACATCAGCAACCTGGCCTGCTGACTTTTGTTTCTCTGGGGAAAGGCCATGGTTCATGTCCAGGGCCTGGTAGCCCGGAGTGGCCGGCTGCCTGCTGAAATTCCACATGGATCAGGATGCCTCCCAGATGAAAAATGCCCCCAGAGAAAACTGAGTCAGGTTTGACAGTGCCAAGTGCCTCCTGCAAACTGACATCAGGAACCTGGCCTGGTGACTTTTGTTTCTCTGGGGAAAGGCCATGGTTCATGTCCAGGGCCTGGGGGCTCGGAGTGGCCGGCTGCCTGCTGAAATTCCACATGGATCAGGATGCCTCCCAGATGAAAAATGCCCTCAGAGGAAACTGCGTCAGGTTTGACAGTGCCAAGTGCCTCCTGCAAACTGACATCAGGAACCTGGCCTGGTGACTTTTGTTTCTCTGGGGAAAGGCCATCATTCTTTTCCAGGGTACGGTGGCCCGGAGTGGCTGGCTGCACGCTGAAATTCCGCACGGATCAGGATGCCTCCCAGACCGAAAGTACCACCCAAGGCAAATGTGGCTGGTTTGACAGTGCCAAGTGCCTCCTGCAAACAGACATCTGCGACCTGGCCTGCTGAGTTCTGTTTCTCTGGGGAAAGGCCATGGTTCATGTCCAGGGCCCGGTGGCTCGAGTGGCAGGCTGCCTGCTGAAATTCCAAACGGATCAGGATGCCTCCCAGATGAAAGGTGCCCCCACAGGCAACTGTGGCTGGTTTGACAGTGCCAAGTGCCTCCTGCAAACTGACATCAGGAACCTGGCCTGGTGACTTTTATTTCTCTGGGTAAAGGCCATCATTCGTGTCCAGTGCCCCGCGGCCTGGAGTGGCCGGCTGCCTGCTGAAATTCCACATGGATCAGGATGCCTCCCAGATGAAAGGTGCCCCCACAGGTAACTGTGGCTGGTTTGACACTGCCAAGTGCCTCCTGCAAACTGACATCAGGAACCTGGCCTGGTGACTTTTGTTTCTCTGGGGGAAAGCCATGGTTCATGTCCATGGCCTGGTGGCCCGGAGTGGCCGGCTGCCTGCTGAAATTCCGCATGGATCAGGATGCCTCCCAGACCGAAAGTACCACCCAAGGCAAATGTGGCTGGTTTGACAGTGCCAAGTGCCTCCTGCAAACTGACATCAGGAACCTGGCCTGGTGACTTTAGTTTCTCTGGGGAAAAGCCATGGTTCATGTCCAGGGCCTGGTGGCCCGGAGTGGCCGGCTGCCTGCTGAAATTCCGCACGGATGAGGATACATGCCAGTTGCAAGGTGCCCCTGCAGGCTACTGCGTCTGGTTTGACAGTGCCAAGTGCCTCCTGCAAACTGACATCAGGTACCTGGCCTGCTGACTTTTGTTTCTCTGGGGAAAGGCCATGATTCTTTTCCGGGGTACGGTGGCCCGGAGTGGCCGGCTGCCTGCTGAAATTCCAAAAGGATCAGGATGCCTCCCAGACCGAAAGTACCACCCAAGGCAACTGTGGCTGGTTTGACAGTGCCAAGTGCCTCCTGCAAACAGACATCAGCGACCTGGCCTGCTGAGTTCTGTTTCTCTGGGGAAAGGCCATGGTTCATGTCCAGGGCCCGGTGGCTCGAGTGGCAGGCTGCCTGCTGAAATTCCAAACGGATCAGGATACCTCCCAGAATGAAAGTACCACCAGAGGCAACTATGGCTGGTTTGACAGTGCCAAGTGCCTCCTGCAAACTGACATCAGCAACCTGGCCTGGTGACTTTTGTTTCTCTGGGGAAAAGCCATGGTTCATGTCCAGGGCCTGGTGGCCCGGAGTGGCCGGCTGCCTGCTGAAATTCCGCATGGATCAGGATGCCTCCCACATGAAAAACACCCCCACAGGCAACTGCGTCAGGTTTGACAGTGCCAAGTGCCTCCTGCAAAGTGACATCAGCAACCTGGCCTGGTGACTTTTGTTTCTCTGGGGAAAAGCCATGGTTCATATCCAGGGCCTGGTGGCCCGGAGTGTCCGGCTGCCTGCTGAAATTCCGTATGGATCAGGATGCCTCCCAGATGAAAAATGACCCCAGAGGCAACTGTGGCTGGTTTGACAGTGCCAAGTGCCTCCTGCAAACTGACATCAGGAACCTGGCCTGGTGACTTTTGTTTCTCTGGGGAAAGGCCATGGTTCATGTCCAGGACTTGGTGGCCCGGAGTGGCCGGCTGCCTGCTGAAATTCCGCACGGATGAGAATATATCCCAGTTGCAATGTGCCCCCACAGGCACTGCGTCTGGTTTGACAGTGCCAAGTGCCTCCTGCAAACTGACATCAGGAACCTGGCCTGGTGACTTTTGTTTCTCTGGGGAAAGGCCATCATTCTTGTCCGGGGCCCAGAGTGGCCGGAGTGGCCGGCTGCCTGCTGAAATTCCACATGGATCAGGATGCCTCCCAGATGAAAAATGCCCCCACAGGCAACTGCGTCTGGTTTGACAGTGCCAAGTGCCTCCTGCAAACTGACATCAGGAACCTGGCCTGGTGACTTTTCTTTCTCTGGGGAAAGGCCATGGTTCATGTCCAGGGCCTTGTGGCCAGGAGTGGCCGGCTGCCTGCTGAAATTCCGCACGGATGAGGATACATCCCAGTTGCAAGGTGCCCCCACAGGCAACTGCGTCTGGTTTGACAGTGCCAAGTGCCACCTGCAAACTGACATCAGGAACCTGGCCTGGTGACTTTTGTTTCTCTGGGGAAAGGCCATTATTCTTGTCCGGGTCCCGGTGGCCCGGTGTGGCCGGCTGCCTGCTGAAATTCCTCACGGTTGAGGATACCTCCCAGATGAAAGGTGTCCCCACAGGTAACTGTGGCTGGTTTGACAGTGCCAAGTGCCTCCTGCAAACTGACATCAGGAACCTGGCCTGGTGACTTTTGTTTCTCTGGGTAAAGGCCATGGTTCAGGTCCAGGGCCTTGTGGCCAGGAGTGGCCGGCTGCCTGCTGAAATTCCGCACGGATGAGGATACATCCCAGTTGCAAGGTGCCCCCACAGGCAACTGTGGCTGGTTTGACAGTGCCAAGTGCCTCCTGCAAACTGACATCAGCAACCTGGCCTGGTGACTTTTGTTTCTCTGGGGAAAGGCCATGGTTCCTGTCCAGGGCCTTGTGGCCAGGAGTGGCCGGCTGCCTGCTGAAATTCCGCACGGATGAGGATACATCCCAGTTGCAAGGTGCCCCCACAGGCAACTGCGTCTGGTTTGACAGTGCCAAGTGCCACCTGCAAACTGACATCAGGAACCTGGCCTGGTGACTTTTGTTTCTCTGGGGAAAGGCCATCATTCTTGTCCGGGGCCCAGAGTGGCCGGAGTGGCCGGCTGCCTGCTGAAATTCCACACGGTTGAGGATGCCTCCCAGATGAAAAATGCACCCACAGGCAACTGCGTCTGGTTTGACAGTGCCAAGTGCCTCCTGCAAACTGACATCAGGAACCTGGCCTGGTGACTTTTGTTTCTCTGGGGAAAGGCCATGGTTCATGTCCAGGGCCTTGTGGCCAGGAGTGGCCGGCTACCTGCTGAAATTCCGCACGGATGAGGATACATCCCAGTTGCAAGGTGCCCCCACAGGCAACTGCGTCTGGTTTGACAGTGCCAAGTGCCTCCTGCAAACTGACATCAGGAACCTGGCCTGGTGACTTTTGTTTCTCTGGGGAAAGGCCAACATTCTTTTCCGGGTACCGGTGGACGGAGTGGCCGGCTGCCTGCTGAAATTCCTCACGGATCAGGATACCTCCCAGATGCAAGGTGCCCCCACAGGCAACTGCGGCTGGTTTGACAGTGCCAAGTGCCTCCTGCAAACAGACATCAGCGACCTGGCCTGCTAAGTTCTGTTTCTCTGGGGAAAGGCCATCGTTCCTCTCCAGGGCCCGGTGGCTCGAGTGGCAGGCTGCCTGCTGAAATTCCACATGGATCAGGAGGCCTCCCAGATGAAAGGTGCCCCCACAGGCAACTGTGGCTGGTTTGACAGTGCCAAGTGCCTCCTGCAAACTGACATCAGGAACCTGGCCTGGTGACTTTTATTTCTCTGGGTAAAGGCCATCATTCGTGTCCAGTGCCCCGCGGCCTGGAGTGGCCGGCTGCCTGCTGAAATTCCTCACGGTTGAGGATACCTCCCAGATGAAAGGTGCCCCCACAGGTAACTGTGGCTGGTTTGACACTGCCAAGTGCCTCCTGCAAACTGACATCAGGAACCTGGCCTGGTGACTTTTGTTTCTCAGGGGAAAGGCCATCGTTCCTCTCCAGGGCCCGCTGGCCTGGAGTGGCCGGCTGCCTGCTGAAATTCCACACGGATCAGGATGCCTCCCAGATGAAAAATACCCCCAGAGGAAACTGCGTCAGGTTTGACAGTGCCAAGTGCCTCCTGCAAACTGACATCAGGAACCTGGCCTGGTGACTTTTGTTTCTCTGGGGAAAGGCCATGGTTCATGTCCAGGGCCTGGGGGCTCGGAGTGGCCGGCTGCCTGCTGAAATTCCGCATGGATCAGGATGCCTCCCAGATGAAAAATGCCCCCACAGGCAACTGCGTCTGGTTTGACAGTGCCAAGTGACTCCTGCAAACTGACATCAGGAACCTGGCCTGGTGACTTTTGTTTCTGTGTGTAAAGGCCATCATTCTTTTCCAGGGTACTGTGGCCCGGAGTGGCCGGCTGCCTGCTGAAATTCCGCACGGATCAGGATGCCTCCCAGATCGAAAGTACCACCCAAGGCAAATGTGGCTGGTTTGACAGTTCCAAGTGCCTCCTGCAAACAGACATCAGCGACCTGGCCTGCTGAGTTCTGTTTCTCTGGGGAAAGGCCATGGTTCCTCTCCAGGGCCCGGTGGCTCGAGTGGCAGGCTGCCTGCTGAAATTCCACATGGATCAGGATGCCTCCCAGATGAAAGGTGCCCCCACAGGCAACTGTGGCTGGTTTGACAGTGCCAAGTGCCTCCTGCAAACTGACATCAGGAACCTGGCCTGGTGACTTTTATTTCTCTGGGTAAAGGCCCTCATTCGTGTCCAGTGCCCCGCGGCCTGGAGTGGCCGGCTGCCTGCTGAAATTCCGCACGGTTGAGGATACCTCCCAGATGAAAGGTGCCCCCACAGGTAACTGTGGCTGGTTTGACAGTGCCAAGTGCCTCCTGCAAACTGACATCAGGAACCTGGCCTGGTGACTTTTGTTTCTCTGGGGAAAAGCCGTGGTTCATGTCCAGGGCCTGGTGGCCCGGAGTGGCCGGCCGCCTGCTGAAATTCCGCATGGATCAGGATGCCTCCCAGATGAAAAATGCCCTCAGAGGCAACTGCGTCTGGTTTGACAGTGCCAAGTGCCTCCTGCAAACTGACATCAGGAATCTGGCCTGGTGACTTTTGTTTCTCTGGGGAAAGGCCATCGTTCCTCTCCAGGGCCTGGTGGCCCGGAGTGGCCGACTGCCTGCTGAAATTCCGCAAGGATCAGGATACCTCCCAGATGAAAGGAGCCCCCACAGGCAACTGTGGCTGGTTCGACAGTGCCAAGTGCCTCCTGCAAACTGACATCAGGAACCTGGCCTGGTGACTTTTGTTTCTCTGGGGAAAAGCCATGGTTAATGTACAGGGCCGGGTGTCCCGGAGTGGCCGGCTGCCTGCTGAACTTCCGAAAGGATCAGGATGCCTCCCAGATGCAAGGTGCCCCCACAGGCAACTGTGGCTGGTTTGACAGTGCCAAGTGCCTCCTGCAAACTGACATCAGGAACCTGGCCCGGTGACTTTTGTTTCTCTGGGGAAAGGCCATCATTCTTCTCCAGTGCCCGTTGGCCCGGAGTGGCCGTCTGCCTGCTGAAATTCCGCACGGATCAGGATACCTCCGAGATGCAAGGTGCCCCCATAGGCACCTGTGGCTGGTTTGACAGTGCCAAGTGCCTCCTGCAAACTGACATCAGGAACCTGGCCTGGTGACTTTTGTTTCTCTGGGGAAAGGTCATGGTTCATATCCTGGACTCGTAGGACCGGAGAGGCCGGCTGCCGGCTGAAATTCCTCACGGATCAGGCTGCCGCCGAGATGCAAGGTGCCCCACAGGCACCTGTGTCTGGTCCGACAGTGCCAAGTGCCTCCTGCCAACTGACATCAGGAACCTGGCCTGGTGACTTTTGTTTCTCTGGGGAAAGGCCATAGATGATGTCCAGTGCCCCCTTGCCCGGAGTGGCAGACATCCTGCTGAATTTCCGCACGGATCAGGATAGCTCCCAGATGCAAGGTGCCCCCGCAGGAAACTGTGGCTGGTTTGAAAGTGCCTAGTGCCTCCTGCAAACTGACATCAGGAACCTGGCCTGGTGACTTTTGTTTCTCCGGGGAAAGGTCATGGTTCATATCCTGGACCCGTAGTCCCGGAGTGGCCGGCTGCCTGCTGAAATTCCGAACGGATTAGGATGCCGCCCAGATGAAAGGTACCACCACAGGCAACTGTGGCAGGTTTGACAGTGCCAAGTGCCTCCTGCAAACTGACATCAGGAACCTGGCCTGGTGACTTTTGTTTCTCTGGGGAAAAGCCGTGGTTCATGTCCAGGGCCTGGTGGCCCAGAGTGGCCGGCCGCCTGCTGAAATTCCGCATGGATCAGGATGCCTCCCAGATGAAAAGTGCCCCCACAGGCACCTGAGGCTGGTTTGACAGTGCCAAGTGCCTCCTGCCAACTGACATCAGGAACCTGGCCAGGTGACTTTTGTTTCTCTGGGGAAAGGCCATCGTTCCTCTCCAGGGCCCGCTGCCCCGGAGTGGCAGACTGCCTGCTGAAATTCCGCATGGATCAGGATGCCTCCCAGATGAAAAGTGCCCCCACAGGCAACTGTGGCTGGTTTGACAGTGCCAAGTGCCTCCTGCAAACTGACATCAGGAACCTGGCCTGGTGACTTTTGTTTCTCTGGGGAAAGGCCATCATTCTTCTCCAGTGCCCGTTGGCCCGGAGTGGCCGGCTGCCTGCTGAAATTCCGCACGGATCAGGATACCTCCCAAATGCAAGGTGCCCCCACAGGCAGCTGTGGCTGGTTTGAAAGTGCCTAGTGCCTCCTGCAAACTGACATCAGTAACCTGGCCTGGTGACTTTTGTTTCTCTGGGGAAAGGCCATCGTTCCTCTCCTGGGCCCGCTGGCCCCGAGTGGCCGGCTGCCTGCTGAAATTCCGCACGGATCAGGATACCTCCCAGATGGAAAGGAGCCCCCACAGGCAACTGTGGCTGGTTTGACAGTGCCAAGTGCCTCCTACAAGCTGACATCAGGAACCTGGCCTGGTGACTTTTGTTTCTCCGGGGAAAGGTCAAGGTTCATATCCTGGACCCGTAGTCCCGGTGTGTCCGGCTGCCTGCTGAAATTCCGCACAGATCAGGATAACTCCCAGACCAAAATTAAAACCATAGGCAACTGTGGCAGGTTTGACAGTGCCAAGTGCCTCCTGCAAACTGACATCAGGAACCTGGCCTGGTGACTTTTGTTTCTCTGGGGAAAGGCCATCATTCCTCTCCTGGGCCCGCAGGCCCCGAGTGGCCGGCTGCCTGCTGAAATTCCGCATGGATCAGGATACCTCCCAGATGAAAGGAGCCCCCACAGGCAACTGTGGCTGGTTTGACAGTGCCAAGTGCCTCCTGCAAGCTGACATCAGGAACCTGGCCTGGTGACTTTTGTTTCTCTGGGGAAAGGTCATGGTTCATATCCTGGACCCGTAGTCCCGGAGTGGCCGGCTGCCTGCTGAAATTCCGAACGGATTAGGATGCCGCCCAGATGAAAGGTACCACCACAGGCAACTGTGGCAGGTTTGACAGTGCCAAGTGCCTCCTGCAAACTGACATCAGGAACCTGGCCTGGTGACTTTTGTTTCTCTGGGGAAAAGCCATCGTTCTTGTCCAGGGCCTTGCGGCCTGGAGTGGCCGGCCGCCTGCTGAAATTCTGCATGGGTCAGGATGCATCCCAGATGGAAAGTGCCCCCAAAGGCAACTATGTCTGGATTGACAGTGCCAAGTGCCTCCTGCAAACTGACATCAGGAATCTGGCCTGGTGACTTTTGTTTCTCTGGGGAAAGGCCATGGTTCATATCCTGGACACGTAGGACCGGAGAGGCCGACTGCCTGCTGAAATTCCTCACGGATCAGCCTGCCGCCGAGATGCAAGGTGCCCCCACAGGCAACTGTGGCTGGTTAGACAGTGCCAAGTGCCTCCTGCAAACTGACATCAGGAACCTGGCCTGGTGACTTTTGTTTCTCTGGGGAAAAGCCATGGTTAATGTACAGGGCCGGGTGTCCCGGAGTGGCCGGCTGCCTGCTGAAATTCCGAACGGATCAGGATGCCTCCCAGATGCAAGGTGCCCTCAGAGGCAATTGTGGCTGGTTTGACAGTGCCAAGTGCCTCCTGCAAACTGACATCAGGAACCTGGCCTGGTAAGTTTTATTTCTCTGGGAAAATGCCATCGTTCTTGTCCAGGGCCTTGCGTCCTGGAGTGGCCGGCTGCCTGCTGAAATTCCTCACGGATCAGGATACCTCCCAGATGCAAGGTGCCCCCACAGGCAACTGTGGCTGGTTTGACAGTGCCATGTGCCTCCTGCAAACTGACATCAGGAACCTGACCTGGTGACTTTTGTTTCTCTGGGGAAAGGCCATGGTTCATATCCTGGACACGTAGGACCGGAGTGTCCGGCTGCCTGCTGAAATTCTGTACTGATCAAGCTGCCGCCGAGATGCAAGGTGCCCCACAGGCACCTGTGGCTGGTTCGACAGTGCCAAGTGCCTCCTGCAAACTGACATCAGGAACCTGGCCTGGTGACTTTTGTTTCTCTGGGGAAAGGCCATAGATGATGTCCAGTGCCCCCTTGCCCGGAGAGGCCGACTGCCTGCTGAGTTTCCGCACGGATCAGGATAGCTGCCAGATGCAAGGTGCCCCCACAGGCAACTGTGGCTGGTTTGACAGTGCCAAGTGCCTCCTGCAAACTGACATCAGGAACCTGGCCAGGTGACTTTTGTTTCTCTGGGGAAAGGCCATCGTTCCTCTCCAGGGCCCGCTGGCCCGCAGTGGCTGGCTGCCTGCTGGAATTCCTCACGGATCAGGATAGCTCCCAGATGGAAAGGAGCCCCCACAGGCAACGGTGGCTGGTTTGACAGTGCCAAGTGCCTCCTACAAGCTGACATCAGGAACCTGGCCTGGTGACTTTTGTTTCTCTGGGGAAAGGTCATGGTTCATATCCTGGACCCGTAGTCCCGGCGTGGCCGGCTGCCTGCTGAAATTCCGAACGGATTAGGATGCCGCCCAGATGCAAGGTACCACCACAGGCAACTGTGGCAGGCTTGACAGTGCCAAGTGCCTCCTGCAAACTGACATCAGGAACCTGGCCTGGTGACTTTTGTTTCTCTGGGGAAAAGCCGTGGTTCATGTCCAGGGCCTGGTGGCCCGGAGTGGCCGGCCGCCTGCTGAAATTCCGCATGGATCAGGATGCCTCCCAGATGAAAAATGCCCCCAGAGGCACCTGTGGCTGGTTTGACAGTGCCAAGTGCCTCCTGCAAGCTGACATCAGGAACCTGGCCTGGTGACTTTTGTTTCTCTGGGGAAAGGCCATCGTTCCTCTCCAGGGCCCGGTGGCCCGGAGTGGCCGACTGCCTGCTGAAATTCCGCACGGATCAGGATACCTCCCAGATGAAAGGAGCCCCCACAGGCAACTGTGGCTGGTTTGACAGTGCCAAGTGCCTCCTGCAAACTGACATCAGGAACCTGGCCTGGTGACTTTTGTTTCTCTGGGGAAAGGCCATCATTCTTCTCCAGTGCCCGTTGGCCTGGAGTGGCCGGCTGCCTGCTGAAATTCCGCACGGATCAAGATACCTCCCAGATGCAAGGTGCCCCCATAGGCACCTGTGCCTGGTTTGACAGTGCCAAGTGCCTCCTGCAAACTGACATCAGGAACCTGGCCTGGTAACTTTTGTTTCTCTGGGGAAAGGCCATGGTTCATGTCCACGGCCTGGTGGCCGAGAGTTTCCGGCTCCCTCCTGAAATTCAGCATGGATCAGGATGCCTCCCAGATGAAAAGTGCCCCCACAGGCACCTGTGGCTGGTTTGAAAATGCAAAGTGCCTCCTGCCAACTGACATCAGGAACCTGGCCTGGTGACTTTTGTTTCTCCGGGGAAAGGTCATCATTCTTTTCCGGGGCCCGCTGGCCCGGAGTTGCCTGCAGCCTGCTGAAATTCCGCACGGATCAGGATGCCTCCCAGACCGAAACTAAAACCATAGGCAACTGTGGCTGGTTTGACAGTGCCAAGTGCCTCCTGCAAACTGACATCAGGAACCTGGCCTGGTAAGTTTTATTTCTCTGGGGAAAAGCCATCGTTCTTGTCCAGGGCCTTGCGGCCTGGAGTGCCCGGCCGCCTGCTGAAATTCCGCATGGATCAGGATGCATCCCAGATGGAAGGAGCCCCCAAAGGCAACTGTGGCTGGATTGACAGTGCCAAGTGCCTCCTGCAAACTGACATCAGGAATCTGGCCAGGTGACTTTTGTTTCTCTGGGGAAAGGCCATGGTTCATATCCTGGACACGTAGGACCGGAGAGGCCGGCTGCCTGCTGAAATTCCTCACGGATCAGGATGCCGCCGAGATGCAAGGTTCCCCCACAGGCATCTGTGGCTGGTTCGACAGTGCCATGTGCCTCCTGCAAACTGACATCAGGAATCTGGCCTGGTCAGTTTTGTTTCTCTGAGGAAAGGCCATGGTTAATGTACAGGGCCGGGTGTCCCGGAGAGGCCGGCTGCCTGCTGAAATTCCGCACGGATCAGGATACCTCCCAGATGGAAAGTGGCGCTACAGGCAACTGTGGCAGGTTTGACAGTGCCAAGTGCCTCCTGCAAACTGACATCAAGAACCTGGCCAGGTGACATTTGTTTCTCTGGGGAAAGGCCATGGTTCATATCCTGGACACGTAGGACCGGAGAGTCCGGCTGCCGGCTGAAATTCCTCACAGATCAGGATACCTCCCATATGGAAAGTGCCCCCAAAGGCAACGGTGGCTGGTTTGACAGTGCCAAGTGCCTCCTGCAAACTGACATCAGGAACCTGGCCTGGTGACTTTTGTTTCTCTGGGGAAAGGCCATAGATGATGTCCAGTGCCCCCTGGCCCGGAGTGGCCGACTGCCTTCTGAAATTCCGCACGGATCAGGATGCATCCCAGATGGAAAGTGCCCCCACAGGCAACTGTGGCTGGTTTGACAGTGCCAAGTGCCTCCTGCAAACTGACATCAGGAACCTGGCCAGGTGACTTTTGTTTCTCTGGGGAAAGGCCATCATTCTTCTCCGGTGCCCGGTGGCCCGGAGTGGCCGGCCGCCTGCTGAAATTCCGCACAGATGGGGATACCTCCCAGATGCAAGGTGCCACCACAGGCAACTGTGGCTGCTTTGACAGTGCCAAGTGCCTCCTGCAAACTGACATCAGGAACCTGGCCTGGTGACTTTTGTTTCTCTGGGGAAAGGTCATGGTTCATATCCTGGACTCGTAGGACCGGAGAGGCCGGCTGCCGGCTGAAATTCCTCACGGATCAGGCTGCCGCCGAGATGCAAGGTGCCCCACAGGCACCTGTGGCTGGTCCGACAGTGCCAAGTGCCTCCTGCAAACTGACATCAGGAACCTGGCCTGGTGACTTTTGTTTCTCTGGGGAAAGGCCACAGATGATGTCCAGTGCCCCCTTGCCCGGAGTGGCAGACAGCCTGCTGAATTTCCGCACGGATCAGGATAGCTCCCAGATGCAAGGTGCCCCCGCAGGAAACTGTGGCTGGTTTGAAAGTGCCTAGTGCCTCCTGCAAACTGACATCAGGAACCTGGCCTGGTGACTTTTGTTTCTCTGGGGAAAGGCCATCGTTCCTCTCCTGGGCCCGCTGGCCCGGAGTGGCCGGCTGCCTGCTGAAATTCCGCATGGATCAGGATACCTCCCAGATGGAAAGGAGCCCCCACAGGCAACTGTGGCTGGTTTGACAGTGCCAAGTGCCTCTTGCAAGCTGACATCAGGAACCTGGCCTGGTGACTTTTGTTTCTCCGGGGAAAGGTCATGGTTCATATCCTGGACCCGTAGTCCCGGAGTGGCCGGCTGCCTGCTGAAATTCCGAACGGATTAGGATGCCGCCCAGATGAAAGGTACCACCACAGGCAACTGTGGCAGGTTTGACAGTGCCAAGTGCCTCCTGCAAACTGACATCAGGAACCTGGCCTGGTGACTTTTGTTTCTCTGGGGAAAAGCCGTGGTTCATGTCCAGGGCCTGGTGGCCCAGAGTGGCCGGCCGCCTGCTGAAATTCCGCATGGATCAGGATGCCTCCCAGATGAAAAGTGCCCCCACAGGCACCTGAGGCTGGTTTGACAGTGCCAAGTGCCTCCTGCCAACTGACATCAGGAACCTGGCCAGGTGACTTTTGTTTCTCTGGGGAAAGGCCATCGTTCCTCTCCAGGGCCCGCTGCCCCGGAGTGGCAGACTGCCTGCTGAAATTCCGCATGGATCAGGATGCCTCCCAGATGAAAAGTGCCCCCACAGGCAACTGTGGCTGGTTTGACAGTGCCAAGTGCCTCCTGCAAACTGACATCAGTAACCTGGCCAGGTGACTTTTGTTTCTCTGGGGAAAGGCCATCGTTCCTCTCCTGGGCCCGCTGGCCCCGAGTGGCCGGCTGCCTGCTGAAATTCCGCACGGATCAGGATACCTCCCAGATGGAAAGGAGCCCCCACAGGCAACTGTGGCTGGTTTGACAGTGCCAAGTGCCTCCTACAAGCTGACATCAGGAACCTGGCCTGGTGACTTTTGTTTCTCCGGGGAAAGGTCAAGGTTCATATCCTGGACCCGTAGTCCCGGCGTGGCCGGCTGCCTGCTGAAATTCCGCACAGATCAGGATAACTCCCAGACCAAAATTAAAACCATAGGCAACTGTGGCAGGTTTGACAGTGCCAAGTGCCTCCTGCAAACTGACATCAGGAACCTGGCCTGGTGACTTTTGTTTCTCTGGGGAAAGGCCATCATTCCTCTCCTGGGCCCGCTGGCCCCGAGTGGCCGGCTGCCTGCTGAAATTCCGCACGGATCAGGATACCTCCCAGATGAAAGGAGCCCCCACAGGCAACTGTGGCTGGTTTGACAGTGCCAAGTGCCTCCTGCAAGCTGACATCAGGAACCTGGCCTGGTGACTTTTGTTTCTCTGGGGAAAGGTCATGGTTCATATCCTGGACCCGTAGTCCCGGAGTGGCCGGCTGCCTGCTGAAATTCCGAACGGATTAGGATGCCGCCCAGATGAAAGGTACCACCACAGGCAACTGTGGCAGGTTTGACAGTGCCAAGTGCCTCCTGCAAACTGACATCAGGAACCTGGCCTGGTGACTTTTGTTTCTCTGGGGAAAAGACATCGTTCTTGTCCAGGGCCTTGCGGCCTGGAGTGGCCGGCCGCCTGCTGAAATTCTGCATGGGTCAGGATGCATCCCAGATGGAAAGTGCCCCCAAAGGCAACTATGTCTGGATTGACAGTGCCAAGTGCCTCCTGCAAACTGACATCAGGAATCTGGCCTGGTGACTTTTGTTTCTCTGGGGAAAGGCCATGGTTCATATCCTGGACACGTAGGACCGGAGAGTCCGACTGCCTGCTGAAATTCCTCACGGATCAGGCTGCCGCCGAGATGCAAGGTGCCCCCACAGGCACCTGAGGCTGGTTAGACAGTGCCAAGTGCCTCCTGCAAACTGACATCAGGAACCTGGCCTGGTGACTTTTGTTTCTCTGGGGAAAAGCCATGGTTAATGTACAGGGCCGGGTGTCCCGGAGTGGCCGGCTGCCTGCTGAAATTCCGAACGGATCAGGATGCCTCCCAGATGCAAGGTGCCCTCAGAGGCAATTGTGGCTGGTTTGACAGTGCCAAGTGCCTCCTGCAAACTGACATCAGGAACCTGGCCTGGTAAGTTTTATTTCTCTGGGGAAAAGCCATCGTTCTTGTCCAGGGCCTTGCGGCCTGGAGTGGCCGGCTGCCTGCTGAAATTCCTCACGGATCAGGATACCTCCCAGATGCAAGGTGCCCCCACAGGCAACTGTGGCTGGTTTGACAGTGCCAAGTGCCTCCTGCAAACTGACATCAGGAACCTGACCTGGTGACTTTTGTTTCTCTGGGGAAAGGCCATGGTTCATATCCTGGACACGTAGGACAGGAGTGTCCGGCTGCCTGCTGAAATTCTGTACTGATCAAGCTGCCGCCGAGATGCAAGGTGCCCCACAGGCACCTGTGGCTGGTTCGACAGTGCCAAGTGCCTCCTGCAAACTGACATCAGGAACCTGGCCTGGTGACTTTTGTTTCTCTGGGGAAAGGCCATAGATGATGTCCAGTGCCCCCTTGCCCGGAGTGGCCGACTGCCTGCTGAGTTTCCGCACGGATCAGGATAGCTCCCAGATGCAAGGTGCCCCCACAGGCAACTGTGGCTGGTTTGACAGTGCCAAGTGCCTCCTGCAAACTGACATCAGGAACCTGGCCAGGTGACTTTTGTTTCTCTGGGGAAAGGCCATCGTTCCTCTCCAGGGCCCGCTGGCCCGCAGTGGCTGGCTGCCTGCTGGAATTCCTCACGGATCAGGATAGCTCCCAGATGGAAAGGAGCCCCCACAGGCAACGGTGGCTGGTTTGACAGTGCCAAGTGCCTCCTACAAGCTGACATCAGGAACCTGGCCTGGTGACTTTTGTTTCTCTGGGGAAAGGTCATGGTTCATATCCTGGACCCGTAGTCCCGGCGTGGCCGGCTGCCTGCTGAAATTCCGAACGGATTAGGATGCCGCCCAGATGCAAGGTACCACCACAGGCAACTGTGGCAGGCTTGACAGTGCCAAGTGCCTCCTGCAAACTGACATCAGGAACCTGGCCTGGTGACTTTTGTTTCTCTGGGGAAAAGCCGTGGTTCATGTCCAGGGCCTGGTGGCCCGGAGTGGCCGGCCGCCTGCTGAAATTCCGCATGGATCAGGATGCCTCCCAGATGAAAAATGCCCCCAGAGGCACCTGTGGCTGGTTTGACAGTGCCAAGTGCCTCCTGCAAACTGACATCAGGAACCTGGCCTGGTAAGTTTTATTTCTCTGGGGAAAAGCCATCGTTCTTGTCCAGGGCCTTGCGGCCTGGAGTGCCCGGCCGCCTGCTGAAATTCCGCATGGATCAGGATGCATCCCAGATGGAAGGAGCCCCCAAAGGCAACTGTGGCTGGATTGACAGTGCCAAGTGCCTCCTGCAAACTGACATCAGGAATCTGGCCAGGTGACTTTTGTTTCTCTGGGGAAAGGCCATGGTTCATATCCTGGACACGTAGGACCGGAGAGGCCGGCTGCCTGCTGAAATTCCTCACGGATCAGGATGCCGCCGAGATGCAAGGTTCCCCCACAGGCATCTGTGGCTGGTTCGACAGTGCCATGTGCCTCCTGCAAACTGACATCAGGAATCTGGCCTGGTCAGTTTTGTTTCTCTGAGGAAAGGCCATGGTTAATGTACAGGGCCGGGTGTCCCGGAGAGGCCGGCTGCCTGCTGAAATTCCGCACGGATCAGGATACCTCCCAGATGGAAAGTGGCGCTACAGGCAACTGTGGCAGGTTTGACAGTGCCAAGTGCCTCCTGCAAACTGACATCAAGAACCTGGCCAGGTGACATTTGTTTCTCTGGGGAAAGGCCATGGTTCATATCCTGGACACGTAGGACCGGAGAGTCCGGCTGCCTGCTGAAATTCCTCACAGATCAGGATACCTCCCATATGGAAAGTGCCCCCAAAGGCAACTGCGTCTGGTTTGACAGTGCCAAGTGCCTCCTGCAAACTGACATCAGGAACCTGGCCTGGTGACTTTTGTTTCTCTGGGGAAAGGCCATAGATGATGTCCAGTGCCCCCTGGCCCGGAGTGGCCGACTGCCTTCTGAAATTCCGCACGGATCAGGATGCATCCCAGATGGAAAGTGCCCCCACAGGCAACTGTGGCTGGTTTGACAGTGCCAAGTGCCTCCTGCAAACTGACATCAGGAACCTGGCCAGGTGACTTTTGTTTCTCTGGGGAAAGGCCATCATTCTTCTCCGGTGCCCGGTGGCCCGGAGTGGCCGGCCGCCTGCTGAAATTCCGCACAGATGGGGATACCTCCCAGATGCAAGGTGCCACCACAGGCAACTGTGGCTGCTTTGACAGTGCCAAGTGCCTCCTGCAAACTGACATCAGGAACCTGGCCTAGTCAGTTTTGTTTCTCTGGGGAAAGGCCATGGTTAATGTACAGGGCCGGGTGTCCCGGAGAGGCCGGCTGCCTGCTGAAATTCCGCACGGTTGAGGATACCTCCCAGATGGAAAATGGCGCTACAGGCAACTGTGGCAGGTTTGACAGTGCCAAGTGCCTCCTGCAAACTGACATCAAGAACCTGACCAGGTGACATTTGTTTCTCTGGGGAAAGGCCATGGTTCATATCCTGGACACGTAGGACCGGAGAGGCCGGCTGCCTGCTGAAATTCCTCACGGATCAGGATACCTCCCATATGGAAAGTGCCCCCACAGGCAACGGTGGCTGGTTTGACAGTGCCAAGTGCCTCCTGCAAACTGACATCAGGAACCTGGCCTGGTGACTTTTGTTTCTCTGGGGAAAGGCCATAGATGATGTCCAGTGCCCCCTGGCCCGGAGTGGCCGACTGCCTGCTGAAATTCCGCACGGATCAGGATGCCTCCCAGATGCAAGGTGCCCCCACAGGCAACTGTGGCTGGTTTGACAGTGCCAAGTGCCTCCTGCAAACTGACATCAGGAACCTGGCCTGGTGACTTTTGTTTCTCTGGGGAAAGGCCATCATTCTTCTCCGGTGCCCGGTGGCCCGGAGTGGCCGGCCGCCTGCTGAAATTCCGCACAGGTGAGGATACCTCCCAGATGCAAGGTGCCACCACAGGCAACTGTGGCTGCTTTGACAGTGCCAAGTGCCTCCTGCAAACTGACATCAGGAACCTGGCCTGGTGACTTTTGTTTCTCTGGGGAAAGGTCATGGTTCATATCCTGGACCCGCCGGCCCGGAGTGGCCGGCTGCCTGCTGAAATTCCGAACTGTTTAGGATGCCGCCCAGATGCAAGGTACCACCACAGGCAACTGTGGCAGATTTGATAGTGCCAAGTGCCTCCTGCAAACTGACATCAGGAACCTGGCCTGGTGACTTTTGTTTCTCTGGGGAAAGGCCATCGTTAGTGTCCGGGGCCCGCCGGGCCGGAGTGGCCGGCTGCCTGCTGAAATTCCGCACGGTTGAGGATACCTCCCAGATGCAAGATGGCCCCACAGGCAACTGTGGCTGGTTTGACAGTGCCAAGTGCCTCCTGCAAACAGACATCAGGAACCTGGCCTGGTGACTTTTGTTTCTCGGGGGGAAAGGCCATCATTCTTTTCCGGGCCCTCAGGCCCGGAATGGACGGCAGCCTGCTGAAATTCCGCACGGATCAGGATACCTCCCAGACCGAAACTAAAACCACAGGCAACTGTGGCTGGTTTGACAGTGCCAAGTGCCGCCTGCAAACAGACATCAGGAACCTGGCCTGGTAAGTTTTGTTTCTCTGGGGAAAGGCCATCGTTCTGGTCCGGGGCCCGCCGGCCCGGAGTGGCCGGCTGTCTGCTGAAATTCCACACGGTTGAGGCTACCTCCCAGATGCAAGGCGCCCCCACAGGCAACTGTGGCTGGTTTGACAGTGCCATGTGCCTCCTGCAAACTGACATCAGGAACCTGACCTGGTGACTTTCGTTTGTCTGGGGAAAGACCGTTATTCATATCCAGGGCCTTGCGGCCTGGAGTGCCCGGCTGCCTGCTGAAATTCCGCATGGATCAGGATGCCTCCCAGATGGAAAGTGCACCCACAGGCAACTGTGGCTGGTTTGACAGTGCCAAGTGCCTCCTGCAAACTGACATCAGGAACCTGGCCTGGTGACTTTTGTTTCTCTGGGGAAAGGCCATAGATGATGTCCAGTGCCCCCTGGCCCGGAGTGGCCGACTGCCTGCTGAAATTCCGCACGGATCAGGATAACTCCCAGATGCAAGGTGCCCCCACAGGCAACTGTGGCTGGTTTGACAGTGCCAAGTGCCTCCTGCAAACTGACATCAGGAACCTGGCCTGGTGACTTTTGTTTCTCTGGGGAAAGGCCATCGTTCCTCTCCTGGGCCCGCTGGCCCGGAGTGGCCGGCTGCCTGCTGAAATTCCGCATGGATCAGGATACCTCCCAGATGGAAAGGAGCCCCCACAGGCAACTGTGGCTGGTTTGACAGTGCCAAGTGCCTCTTGCAAGCTGACATCAGGAACCTGGCCTGGTGACTTTTGTTTCTCCGGGGAAAGGTCATGGTTCATATCCTGGACCCGTAGTCCCGGAGTGGCCGGCTGCCTGCTGAAATTCCGAACGGATTAGGATGCCGCCCAGATGAAAGGTACCACCACAGGCAACTGTGGCAGGTTTGACAGTGCCAAGTGCCTCCTGCAAACTGACATCAGGAACCTGGCCTGGTGACTTTTGTTTCTCTGGGGAAAAGCCGTGGTTCATGTCCAGGGCCTGGTGGCCCAGAGTGGCCGGCCGCCTGCTGAAATTCCGCATGGATCAGGATGCCTCCCAGATGAAAAGTGCCCCCACAGGCACCTGAGGCTGGTTTGACAGTGCCAAGTGCCTCCTGCCAACTGACATCAGGAACCTGGCCAGGTGACTTTTGTTTCTCTGGGGAAAGGCCATCGTTCCTCTCCAGGGCCCGCTGCCCCGGAGTGGCAGACTGCCTGCTGAAATTCCGCATGGATCAGGATGCCTCCCAGATGAAAAGTGCCCCCACAGGCAACTGTGGCTGGTTTGACAGTGCCAAGTGCCTCCTGCAAACTGACATCAGTAACCTGGCCAGGTGACTTTTGTTTCTCTGGGGAAAGGCCATCGTTCCTCTCCTGGGCCCGCTGGCCCCGAGTGGCCGGCTGCCTGCTGAAATTCCGCACGGATCAGGATACCTCCCAGATGGAAAGGAGCCCCCACAGGCAACTGTGGCTGGTTTGACAGTGCCAAGTGCCTCCTACAAGCTGACATCAGGAACCTGGCCTGGTGACTTTTGTTTCTCCGGGGAAAGGTCAAGGTTCATATCCTGGACCCGTAGTCCCGGCGTGGCCGGCTGCCTGCTGAAATTCCGCACAGATCAGGATAACTCCCAGACCAAAATTAAAACCATAGGCAACTGTGGCAGGTTTGACAGTGCCAAGTGCCTCCTGCAAACTGACATCAGGAACCTGGCCTGGTGACTTTTGTTTCTCTGGGGAAAGGCCATCATTCCTCTCCTGGGCCCGCTGGCCCCGAGTGGCCGGCTGCCTGCTGAAATTCCGCACGGATCAGGATACCTCCCAGATGAAAGGAGCCCCCACAGGCAACTGTGGCTGGTTTGACAGTGCCAAGTGCCTCCTGCAAGCTGACATCAGGAACCTGGCCTGGTGACTTTTGTTTCTCTGGGGAAAGGTCATGGTTCATATCCTGGACCCGTAGTCCCGGAGTGGCCGGCTGCCTGCTGAAATTCCGAACGGATTAGGATGCCGCCCAGATGAAAGGTACCACCACAGGCAACTGTGGCAGGTTTGACAGTGCCAAGTGCCTCCTGCAAACTGACATCAGGAACCTGGCCTGGTGACTTTTGTTTCTCTGGGGAAAAGACATCGTTCTTGTCCAGGGCCTTGCGGCCTGGAGTGGCCGGCCGCCTGCTGAAATTCTGCATGGGTCAGGATGCATCCCAGATGGAAAGTGCCCCCAAAGGCAACTATGTCTGGATTGACAGTGCCAAGTGCCTCCTGCAAACTGACATCAGGAATCTGGCCTGGTGACTTTTGTTTCTCTGGGGAAAGGCCATGGTTCATATCCTGGACACGTAGGACCGGAGAGTCCGACTGCCTGCTGAAATTCCTCACGGATCAGGCTGCCGCCGAGATGCAAGGTGCCCCCACAGGCACCTGAGGCTGGTTAGACAGTGCCAAGTGCCTCCTGCAAACTGACATCAGGAACCTGGCCTGGTGACTTTTGTTTCTCTGGGGAAAAGCCATGGTTAATGTACAGGGCCGGGTGTCCCGGAGTGGCCGGCTGCCTGCTGAAATTCCGAACGGATCAGGATGCCTCCCAGATGCAAGGTGCCCTCAGAGGCAATTGTGGCTGGTTTGACAGTGCCAAGTGCCTCCTGCAAACTGACATCAGGAACCTGGCCTGGTAAGTTTTATTTCTCTGGGGAAAAGCCATCGTTCTTGTCCAGGGCCTTGCGGCCTGGAGTGGCCGGCTGCCTGCTGAAATTCCTCACGGATCAGGATACCTCCCAGATGCAAGGTGCCCCCACAGGCAACTGTGGCTGGTTTGACAGTGCCAAGTGCCTCCTGCAAACTGACATCAGGAACCTGACCTGGTGACTTTTGTTTCTCTGGGGAAAGGCCATGGTTCATATCCTGGACACGTAGGACAGGAGTGTCCGGCTGCCTGCTGAAATTCTGTACTGATCAAGCTGCCGCCGAGATGCAAGGTGCCCCACAGGCACCTGTGGCTGGTTCGACAGTGCCAAGTGCCTCCTGCAAACTGACATCAGGAACCTGGCCTGGTGACTTTTGTTTCTCTGGGGAAAGGCCATAGATGATGTCCAGTGCCCCCTTGCCCGGAGTGGCCGACTGCCTGCTGAGTTTCCGCACGGATCAGGATAGCTCCCAGATGCAAGGTGCCCCCACAGGCAACTGTGGCTGGTTTGACAGTGCCAAGTGCCTCCTGCAAACTGACATCAGGAACCTGGCCAGGTGACTTTTGTTTCTCTGGGGAAAGGCCATCGTTCCTCTCCAGGGCCCGCTGGCCCGCAGTGGCTGGCTGCCTGCTGGAATTCCTCACGGATCAGGATAGCTCCCAGATGGAAAGGAGCCCCCACAGGCAACGGTGGCTGGTTTGACAGTGCCAAGTGCCTCCTACAAGCTGACATCAGGAACCTGGCCTGGTGACTTTTGTTTCTCTGGGGAAAGGTCATGGTTCATATCCTGGACCCGTAGTCCCGGCGTGGCCGGCTGCCTGCTGAAATTCCGAACGGATTAGGATGCCGCCCAGATGCAAGGTACCACCACAGGCAACTGTGGCAGGCTTGACAGTGCCAAGTGCCTCCTGCAAACTGACATCAGGAACCTGGCCTGGTGACTTTTGTTTCTCTGGGGAAAAGCCGTGGTTCATGTCCAGGGCCTGGTGGCCCGGAGTGGCCGGCCGCCTGCTGAAATTCCGCATGGATCAGGATGCCTCCCAGATGAAAAATGCCCCCAGAGGCACCTGTGGCTGGTTTGACAGTGCCAAGTGCCTCCTGCAAACTGACATCAGGAACCTGGCCTGGTAAGTTTTATTTCTCTGGGGAAAAGCCATCGTTCTTGTCCAGGGCCTTGCGGCCTGGAGTGCCCGGCCGCCTGCTGAAATTCCGCATGGATCAGGATGCATCCCAGATGGAAGGAGCCCCCAAAGGCAACTGTGGCTGGATTGACAGTGCCAAGTGCCTCCTGCAAACTGACATCAGGAATCTGGCCAGGTGACTTTTGTTTCTCTGGGGAAAGGCCATGGTTCATATCCTGGACACGTAGGACCGGAGAGGCCGGCTGCCTGCTGAAATTCCTCACGGATCAGGATGCCGCCGAGATGCAAGGTTCCCCCACAGGCATCTGTGGCTGGTTCGACAGTGCCATGTGCCTCCTGCAAACTGACATCAGGAATCTGGCCTGGTCAGTTTTGTTTCTCTGAGGAAAGGCCATGGTTAATGTACAGGGCCGGGTGTCCCGGAGAGGCCGGCTGCCTGCTGAAATTCCGCACGGATCAGGATACCTCCCAGATGGAAAGTGGCGCTACAGGCAACTGTGGCAGGTTTGACAGTGCCAAGTGCCTCCTGCAAACTGACATCAAGAACCTGGCCAGGTGACATTTGTTTCTCTGGGGAAAGGCCATGGTTCATATCCTGGACACGTAGGACCGGAGAGTCCGGCTGCCTGCTGAAATTCCTCACAGATCAGGATACCTCCCATATGGAAAGTGCCCCCAAAGGCAACTGCGTCTGGTTTGACAGTGCCAAGTGCCTCCTGCAAACTGACATCAGGAACCTGGCCTGGTGACTTTTGTTTCTCTGGGGAAAGGCCATAGATGATGTCCAGTGCCCCCTGGCCCGGAGTGGCCGACTGCCTTCTGAAATTCCGCACGGATCAGGATGCATCCCAGATGGAAAGTGCCCCCACAGGCAACTGTGGCTGGTTTGACAGTGCCAAGTGCCTCCTGCAAACTGACATCAGGAACCTGGCCAGGTGACTTTTGTTTCTCTGGGGAAAGGCCATCATTCTTCTCCGGTGCCCGGTGGCCCGGAGTGGCCGGCCGCCTGCTGAAATTCCGCACAGATGGGGATACCTCCCAGATGCAAGGTGCCACCACAGGCAACTGTGGCTGCTTTGACAGTGCCAAGTGCCTCCTGCAAACTGACATCAGGAACCTGGCCTAGTCAGTTTTGTTTCTCTGGGGAAAGGCCATGGTTAATGTACAGGGCCGGGTGTCCCGGAGAGGCCGGCTGCCTGCTGAAATTCCGCACGGTTGAGGATACCTCCCAGATGGAAAATGGCGCTACAGGCAACTGTGGCAGGTTTGACAGTGCCAAGTGCCTCCTGCAAACTGACATCAAGAACCTGACCAGGTGACATTTGTTTCTCTGGGGAAAGGCCATGGTTCATATCCTGGACACGTAGGACCGGAGAGGCCGGCTGCCTGCTGAAATTCCTCACGGATCAGGATACCTCCCATATGGAAAGTGCCCCCACAGGCAACGGTGGCTGGTTTGACAGTGCCAAGTGCCTCCTGCAAACTGACATCAGGAACCTGGCCTGGTGACTTTTGTTTCTCTGGGGAAAGGCCATAGATGATGTCCAGTGCCCCCTGGCCCGGAGTGGCCGACTGCCTGCTGAAATTCCGCACGGATCAGGATGCCTCCCAGATGCAAGGTGCCCCCACAGGCAACTGTGGCTGGTTTGACAGTGCCAAGTGCCTCCTGCAAACTGACATCAGGAACCTGGCCTGGTGACTTTTGTTTCTCTGGGGAAAGGCCATCATTCTTCTCCGGTGCCCGGTGGCCCGGAGTGGCCGGCCGCCTGCTGAAATTCCGCACAGGTGAGGATACCTCCCAGATGCAAGGTGCCACCACAGGCAACTGTGGCTGCTTTGACAGTGCCAAGTGCCTCCTGCAAACTGACATCAGGAACCTGGCCTGGTGACTTTTGTTTCTCTGGGGAAAGGTCATGGTTCATATCCTGGACCCGCCGGCCCGGAGTGGCCGGCTGCCTGCTGAAATTCCGAACTGTTTAGGATGCCGCCCAGATGCAAGGTACCACCACAGGCAACTGTGGCAGATTTGATAGTGCCAAGTGCCTCCTGCAAACTGACATCAGGAACCTGGCCTGGTGACTTTTGTTTCTCTGGGGAAAGGCCATCGTTAGTGTCCGGGGCCCGCCGGGCCGGAGTGGCCGGCTGCCTGCTGAAATTCCGCACGGTTGAGGATACCTCCCAGATGCAAGATGGCCCCACAGGCAACTGTGGCTGGTTTGACAGTGCCAAGTGCCTCCTGCAAACAGACATCAGGAACCTGGCCTGGTGACTTTTGTTTCTCGGGGGGAAAGGCCATCATTCTTTTCCGGGCCCTCAGGCCCGGAATGGACGGCAGCCTGCTGAAATTCCGCACGGATCAGGATACCTCCCAGACCGAAACTAAAACCACAGGCAACTGTGGCTGGTTTGACAGTGCCAAGTGCCGCCTGCAAACAGACATCAGGAACCTGGCCTGGTAAGTTTTGTTTCTCTGGGGAAAGGCCATCGTTCTGGTCCGGGGCCCGCCGGCCCGGAGTGGCCGGCTGTCTGCTGAAATTCCACACGGTTGAGGCTACCTCCCAGATGCAAGGCGCCCCCACAGGCAACTGTGGCTGGTTTGACAGTGCCATGTGCCTCCTGCAAACTGACATCAGGAACCTGACCTGGTGACTTTCGTTTGTCTGGGGAAAGACCGTTATTCATATCCAGGGCCTTGCGGCCTGGAGTGCCCGGCTGCCTGCTGAAATTCCGCATGGATCAGGATGCCTCCCAGATGGAAAGTGCACCCACAGGCAACTGTGGCTGGTTTGACAGTGCCAAGTGCCTCCTGCAAACTGACATCAGGAACCTGGCCTGGTGACTTTTGTTTCTCTGGGGAAAGGCCATAGATGATGTCCAGTGCCCCCTGGCCCGGAGTGGCCGACTGCCTGCTGAAATTCCGCACGGATCAGGATAACTCCCAGATGCAAGGTGCCCCCACAGGCAACTGTGGCTGGTTTGACAGTGCCAAGTGCCTCCTGCAAACTGACATCAGGAACCTGGCCTGGTGACTTTTGTTTCTCTGGGGAAAGGCCATGGTTCATGTCCACGGCCTGGTGGCCCGGAGTGTCCGGCCGCCTGCTGAAATTCCGCATGGATCAGGATGCCTCCCACATGAAAAGTGCCCCCACAGGCACCTGTGGCTGGTTTGACAGTGCCAAGTGCCTCCTGCAAACTGACATCAGGAACCTGGCCTGGTGACTTTTGTTTCTCTGGGGAAAGGCCATGGTTCATGTCCACGGCCTGGTGGCCCGGAGTGTCCGGCCGCCTGCTGAAATTCCGCACGCATCAGGATAGCTCCCAGATGAAAGCAGCCCCCACAGGCAACTGTGGCAGGTTTGACAGTGCCAAGTGCCTCCTGCAAACTGACATCAGGAACCTGGCCTGGTGACTTTTGTTTCTCTGGGGAAAAGCCGTGGTTCATGTCCAGGGCCTGGTGGCCCGGAGTGGCCGGACGCCTGCTGAAATTCCGCATGGATCAGGATGCCTCCCAGATGAAAATTGCCCCCACAGGCACCTGAGGCTGGTTCGACAGTGCCAAGTGCCTCCTGCCAACTGACATCAGGAACATTGCCAGGTGACTTTTGTTTCTCTGGGGAAAGGCCATCGTTCCTCTCCAGGGCCCGCTGCCCCGGAGTGGCAGACTGCCTGCTGAAATTCCGCACGGATCAGGATAACTCCCAGATGAAAGGAGCCCCCACAGGCAACTGTGGCTGGTTTGACAGTGCCAAGTGCCTCCTGCAAACTGACATCAGGAACCTGGCCTGGTGACTTTTGTTTCTCTGGGGAAAGGCCATCATTCTTCTCCAGTGCCCGTTGGCCCGGAGTGGCCGGCTGCCTGCTGAAATTCCGCACTGATCAGGATACCTCCCAGATGCAAAGTTCCCCCCATAGGCACCTGTGGCTGGTTTGACAGTGCCAAGTGCCTCCTGCAAACTGACATCAGGAACCTGGCCTGGTGACTTTTGTTTCTCTGGGGAAAGGCCATCGTTCCTCTCCAGGGCCCGCTGCCCCGGAGTGGCCGACAGCCTGCTGAAATTCCGCTCGGATCAGGATAACTCCCAGATGCAAGGTGCTCATAGAGGTACGTGTGGCTGGTTTGACAGTGCCAAGTGCCTCCTGCAAACAGACATCAGGAACCTGGCCTGGTAGGTTTTGTTTCTCTGGGGAAAGGCCATCGTTCTTGTCCGGGGCCCGCCGGCCCGGAGTGGCCGGCTGCCTGCTGAAATTCCGAACGGATCAGGATGCCTCCCAGATGCAAGGCGGCCCCACAGGCAACTGTGGCTGGTTTGACAGTGCCATGTGCCTCCTGCAAACTGACATCAGGAACCTGGCCTGGTGACTTTTGTTTCTCTGGGGAAAGACGATGATTCTTGTCCAGGGCCTTGCGGCCTGGAGTGCCCGGCTGCCTGCTGAAATTCCGCAAGGATCAGGATGCCTCCCAGATGGAATGTGCCCCCACAGGCAACTGTGGCTGGTTCGACAGTGCCAAGTGCCTCCTGCAAACTGACATCAGGAACCTGGCCTGGTGACTTTTGTTTCTCTGGGGAAAGGCCATGGTTCATATCCTGGACACGTAGGAACAGAGAGGCCGGCTGCCTGCTGAAATTCCTCACGGATCAGGATGCCGCCGAGATGCAAGGTTCCCCCACAGGCATCTGTGGCTGGTTTGACAGTGCCATGTGCCTCCTGCAAACTGACATCAGGAATCTGGCCTGGTCAGTTTTGTTTCTCAGACGAAAGGCCATGGTTAATGTACAGGGCCGGGTGTCCCGGAGAGGCCGGCTGCCTGCTGAAATTCCGCACGGATCAGGATACCTCCCAGATGGAAAGTGGCGCTACAGGCAACTGTGGCAGGTTTGACAGTGCCAAGTGCCTCCTGCAAACTGACATCAAGAACCTGGCCAGGTGACATTTGTTTCTCTGGGGAAAGGCCATGGTTCATATCCTGGACACGTAGGACCGGAGAGGCCGGCTGCCTGCTGAAATTCCTCACAGATCAGGATACCTCCCATATGGAAAGTGCCCCCAAAGGCAACGGTGGCTGGTTTGACAGTGCCAAGTGCCTCCTGCAAACTGACATCAGGAACCTGGCCTGGTGACTTTTGTTTCTCTGGGGAAGGGCCATAGATGATGTCCAGTGCCCCCTGGCCCGGAGTGGCCGACTGCCTTCTGAAATTCCGCACGGATCAGGATGCATCCCAGATGGAAAGTGCCCCCACAGGCAACTGTGGCTGGTTTGACAGTGCCAAGTGCCTCCTGCAAACTGACATCAGGAACCTGGCCAGGTGACTTTTGTTTCTCTGGGGAAAGGCCATCATTCTTCTCCGGGGCCCGGTGGCCTGGAGTGGCCGGCCGCCTGCTGAAATTCCGCACAGATGAGGATACCTCCCAGATGCAAGGTGCCACCACAGGCAACTGTGGCTGCTTTGACAGTGCCAAGTGCCTCCTGCAAACTGACATCAGGAACCTGGCCTGGTCAGTTTTGTTTCTCTGGGGAAAGGCCATGGTTCATGTCCACGGCCTGGTGGCCCAGAGTGTCCGGCTCCCTCCTGAAATTCAGCATGGATCAGGATGCCTCCCAGATGAAAATTGCCCCCAGAGGCACCTGTGGCTGGTTTGACAGTGCCAAGTGCCTCCTGCCAACTGACATCAGGAACCTGGCCTGGTGACTTTTGTTTCTCTGCGGAAAGGCCATCATTTTGTCCGGGGCCCGCTGTCCCGGAGTGGCCTGCAGCCTGCTGAAATTCCACACGGATCAGGATACATCCCAGACCGAAACTAAAACCATAGGCAACTGTGGCTGGTTTGACAGTGCCAAGTGCCTCCTGCGAACAGACATCAGGAACCTGGCCTGGTGAATTTTGTTTCTCTGGGGAAAGGCCATAGATGGTGTCCAGTGCCCCCTGGCCCGGAGTGTCCGACTGCCTGCTGAAATTCCGCACATATCAGGATAACTCCCAGATGAAAGGAGCCCCCACAGGCAACTGTGGCTGGTTTGACAGTGCCAAGTGCCTCCTGCAAACTGACATCAGGAACCTGGCCGGGTGACTTTTGTTTCTCTGGGGAAAGGCCATCATTCCTCTCCAGTGTCCGTTGGCCCGGAGTGGCCGGCTGCCTGCTGAAATTCCGCACGGAGCAGGATAGCTTCCAGATGAAAGGAGCCCCCACAGGCAACTGTGGCTGGTTTGACAATGCCAAGTGCCTCCTGCAAACTGACATCAGCAACCTGGCCTGGTGACTTTTGTTTCTCTGGGGAAAGGCCATCGTTCGTGTCCAGGGCCGGGTGTCCCTGGGTGTCCGGCTGCCTGCTGAAATTCCAAACGGATTAGGATGCCGCCCAGATGAAAGGTACCACCACAGGCAACTGTGGCAGGTTTGACAGTGCCAAGTGCCTCCTGCAAACTGACATCAGGAACCTGGCCTGGTGACTTTTGTTTCTCTGGGGAAAAGCCATGGTTCATGTCCAGGACCTGGTGGCCCGGAGTGGCCAGCCGCCTGCTGAAATTCCGCATGGATCAGGGTAACTCCCAGATGAAAAGTGCCCCCACAGGCACCTGTGGCTGGTTTGACAGTGCCAAGTGCCTCCTGCCAACTGACATCAGGAACCTGGCCTGGTGACTTTTGTTTCTCTGGGGAAAGGCCATCGTTCCTCTCCAGGGCCAGCTGTCCCGGAGTGGCCGGCTGCCTGCTGAAATTCCGCACGGATCAGGATACCTCCCAGATGCAAGGTGCCCCCAGAGGCAACTGTGGCTGGTTTGACAGTGCCAAGTACCTCCTAGAAATTGACATCAGGAAACTGGCCTGGTGACTTTTGTTTCTCTGGCGAAAGGCCATGGTTCATATCCTGAGCCTGGTGTCCTGGAGTGGCCGTCTGCCTGCTGAAATTCTGCACGGACCAGGATGCCGCCAAGATGAACGGTGCCCCCAGAGGCAACTGTGGCTGGTTTGACAGTGCCAAGTGCCTCCTGCAAACTGACATCAGGAACCTGGCCTGGTGATTTTCTTTCTCAGGGGAAAGTCCATCGTTCAGGTCCAGTGCCCGGTGGCCCGCAGTTGCCTGCTGCCTGCTGAAATTCCACACGGATCAGGATACCTCCCAGATGCAAGGTGCCCCCAGAGGCAACTGTGGCTGGTTTGACAGTGCCAAGCGCCTCCTGCAAACTGACATCAGGAACCTGTCCTGGAGACTTTTGTTTCTCTGGGGAAATGCCATTGTACGTGTCCACGGCCTGTGGCCCGTAGTGGCCGGCCGCCTGCTGAAATTCCGAAGGGATCAGGATACCTCCCAGACCGATACTACCACCACAGGCAACTGTGGCTGGTTTGACAGTGCCAAGTGCCTCCTGCAAACTGACATCAGGAACCTTGCCTGGTGACTTTTGTTTCTCTGGGGATAGGCCATCGTTCCTCTCCAGGGCCCGTAGTCCGGAGTAGCCGGCTGCCTGCTGAAATTCCACATGGATCAGGGTGCCTGCCACATGAAAGGTGCCCCCACAGGCAACTACGTCTGGTTTGACAGTGCCAAGTGCCTCCTGCAAACAGACATCAGGAACCTGGCCTGGTGATTTTTGTTTGTCTGGGGAAAGGCCATTGTACGTGTCCAGAGCCTGGTGGCCCGGAGTGGCCGGCTGCCTGCTGAAATTCCTCACGGATCAGGATTCCTCCCAGAACGAAAGTACCACCACAGGCAACTGTGGCTGGTTTGACAATGCCAAGTGCCTCCTGCAAACTGACATCAGGAACCTGGCCGGGTGACTTTTGTTTCTCTGGGGAAAAGCCATGGTTCATGTCCAGGACCTGGTGGCCCGGAGTGGCCGGCTGCCTGCTGAAATTCCGCACGGATCAGGATACCTCCCAGATGCAAGGTGCCCCCATAGGCACCTGTGCCTGGTTTGACAGTGCCAAGTGCCTCCTGCAAACTGACATCAGGAACCTGGCCTGGTAACTTTTGTTTCTCTGGGGAAAGGCCATGGTTCATGTCCACGGCCTGGTGGCCCAGAGTGTCCGGCTCCCTCCTGAAATTCAGCATGGATCAGGATGCCTCCCAGATGAAAATTGCCCCCAGAGGCACCTGTGGCTGGTTTGACAGTGCCAAGTGCCTCCTGCAAACTGACATCAGGAACCTGGCCTGGTGACTTTTGTTTCTCGGGGGGAAAGGCCATCATTCTTTTCCGGGGCCTGCTGGCCCGGAGTGGCCTGCAGCCTGCTGAAATTCCGCACGGATCAGTATACATCCCAGACCGAAACTAAAACCATAGGCAACTGTGGCTGGTTTGACAGTGCCAAGTGCCTCCAGCGAACAGACATCAGGAACCTGGCCTGGTAAGTTTTATTTCTCTGGGGAAAGGCCATCGTTCATGTCCAGGGCCTTGCGGCGGGAAGTGGCCGGCCGCCTGCTGAAATTCCGCACGGATCAGGATACCTCCCAGATGAAAAGTGCCCCCATAGGCACCTGTGCCTGGTTTGACAGTGCCAAGTGCCTCCTGCCAACTGACATCAGGAACCTGGCCAGGTGACTTTTGTTTCTCTGGGGAAAGGCCATCATTCTTTTCCGGGGCCCGCTGTCCCGGAGTGGCCTGCAGCCTGCTGAAATTCCGCACGGATCAGGATACATCCCAGACAGAATCTAAAACCATAGGCAACTGTGGCTGGTTTGACAGTGCCAAGTGCCTCCTGCAAGCTGACATCAGGAACCTGGCCTGGTGACTTTTGTTTCTCTGGGGAAAGGCCATCATTCTTCTCCAGTGCCTGTTGGCCCAGAGTGTCCGGCTCCCTCCTGAAATTCCTCATGGATCAGGATGCCTCCCAGATGAAAACTGCCCCCAGAGGCACCTGTGGCTGGTTTGACAGTGCCAAGTGCCTCCTGCCAACTGACATCAGGAACCTGGCCTGGTGACTTTTGTTTCTCTGGGGAAAGGCCATCATTCTTTTCCGGGGCCCGCTGTCCCGGAGTGGCCTGCAGCCTGCTGAAATTCCGCACGGATCAGGATACATCCCAGACCGAAACTAAAACCATAGGCAACTGTGGCTGGTTTGACAGTGCCAAGTGCCTCCTGCGAACAGACATCAGGAACCTGGCCTGGTAAGTTTTGTTTCTCTGGGGAAAGGCCATCGTTCTTGTCCAGGGCCTTGCGGCCTGGAGTGCCCGGCCTCCTGCTGAAATTCCGCATGGGTCAGGATGCCTCCCAGATGGAAAGTGCCCCCACAGACAACTGTGGCTGGTTTGACAGTGCCAAGTGCCTCCTGCAAACTGACATCAGGATCCTGGCCTGGTGACTTTTGTTTCTCTGGGGAAAGGCCATAGATGATGTCCAGTGCCCCCTGTCCCGGAGTGGCCGACTGCCTGCTGAAATTCCGCACGGATCAGGATAACTCCCAGATGAAAGGAGCCCCCACAGGCAACTGTGGCTGGTTTGACAGTGCCAAGTGCCTCCTGCCAACTGACATCAGGAACCTGGCCAGGTGACTTTTGTTTCTCTGGGGAAAGGCCATCATTCTACTCCAGTGCCCGCTGGACCGGAGTGGCCGGCTGCCTGCTGAAATTCCGCACGGATCAGGATACCTCCCAGATGCAAGGTGCCCCCATAGGCACCTGTGCCTGGTTTGACAGTGCCAAGTGCCTCCTGCAAACTGACATCAGGAACCTGGCCTGGTAACTTTTGTTTCTCTGGGGAAAGGCCATGGTTCATGTCCACGGCCTGGTGGCCCAGAGTGTCCGGCTCCCTCCTGAAATTCAGCATGGATCAGGATGCCTCCCAGATGAAAATTGCCCACAGAGGCACCTGTGGCTGGTTTGACAGTGCCAAGTGCCTCCTGCCAACTGACATCAGGAACCTGGCCTGGTGACTTTTGTTTCTCTGGGGAAAGGCCATCATTTTCTCCGGGGCCCGCTGTCCCGGAGTGGCCTGCAGCCTGCTGAAATTCCACACGGATCAGGATACATCCCAGACCGAAACTAAAACCATAGGCAACAGTGGCTGGTTTGACAGTGCCAAGTGCCTCCTGCGAACAGACATCAGGAACCTGGCCTGGTAAGTTTTGTTTCTCTGGGGAAAGGCCATCGTTCTTGTCCAGGGCCTTGCGGCCTGGAGTGCCCGGCCTCCTGCTGAAATTCCGCATGGGTCAGGATGCCTCCCAGATGGAAAGTGCCCCCACAGACAACTGTGGCTGGTTTGACAGTGCCAGGTGCCTCCTGCAAACTGACATCAGGAACCTGGCCTGGTGACTTTTGTTTCTCTGGGGAAAGGCCATAGATGATGTCCAGTGCCCCCTGGCCCGGAGTGTCCGACTGCCTGCTGAAATTCTGCACAGATCAGGATAACTCCCAGATGAAAGGAGCCCCCACAGGCAACTGTGGCTGGTTTGACAGTGCCAAGTGCTTCCTGCAAACTGACATCAGGAACCTGGCCTGGTGACTTTTGTTTCTCTGGGGAAAAGCCATGGTTCATGTCCAGGGCCTGGTGGCCTGGAGTGGCCAGCCGCCTGCTGAAATTCCGCATGGATCAGGATGCCTCCCAGATGCAAGGCGCCCCCTCAGGCACCTGAGGCTGGTTTGACAGTGCCAAGTGCCTCCTGCCAACTGACATCAGGAACCTGGCCTGGTGACTTTTGTTTCTCTGGGGAAAGGCCATCGTTCGTGTCCAGGGCCGGGTGTCCCTGGGTGTCCGGCTGCCTGCTGAAATTCCAAACGGATTAGGATGCCGCCCAGATGAAAGGTACCACCACAGGCAACTGTGGCAGGTTTGACAGTGCCAAGTGCCTCCTGCAAACTGACATCAGGAACCTGGCCTGGTGACTTTTGTTTCTCTGGGGAAAAGCCGTGGTTCATGTCCAGGACCTGGTGGCCCGGAGTGGCCAGCCGCCTGCTGAAATTCCGCATGGATCAGGATGCCTCCCAGATGAAAAGTGCCCCCACAGGCACCTGTGGCTGGTTTGACAGTGCCAAGTGCCTCCTGCAAACTGACATCAGGAACCTGGCCTGGTAACTTTTGTTTCTCTGGGGAAAGGCCATGGTTCATGTACACGGCCTGGTGGCCCAGAGTGTCCGGCTCCCTAGTGAAATTCAGCATGGATCAGGATGCCTCCCAGATGAAAATTGCCCCCAGAGGCACCTGTGGCTGGTTTGACAGTGCCAAGTGCCTGCTGCCAACTGACATCAGGAACCTGGCCTGGTGACTTTTGTTTCTCGGGGGGAAAGGCCATCATTCTTTTCCGGGGCCTGCTGGCCCGGAGTGGCCTGCAGCCTGCTGAAATTCCGCACGGATCAGGATACATCCCAGACCGAAACTAAAACCATAGGCAACTGTGGCTGGTTTGACAGTGCCAAGTGCCTCCAGCGAACAGACATCAGGAACCTGGCCTGGTAAGTTTTATTTCTCTGGGGAAAGGCCATCGTTCATGTCCAGGGACTTGCGGCGGGAAGTGGCCGGCCGCCTGCTGAAATTCCGCATGGGTCAGGATGCCTCCCAGATGGAAAGTGCCCCCACAGACAACTGTGGCTGGTTTGACAGTGCCAAGTGCCTCCTGCAAACTGACATCAGGATCCTGGCCTGGTGACTTTTGTTTCTCTGGGGAAAGGCCATAGATGATGTCCAGTGCCCCCTGTCCCGGAGTGGCCGACTGCCTGCTGAAATTCCGCACAGATCAGGATAGCTCCCAGATGAAAGGAGCCCCCACAGGCAACTGTGGCTGGTTTGACAGTGCCAAGTGCCTCCTGCCAACTGACATCAGGAACCTGGCCAGGTGACTTTTGTTTCTCTGGGGAAAGGTCATGGTTCATATCCTGGACCCGTAGTCCCGGAGTGGCCGGCTGCCTGCTGAAATTCCGAACGGATTAGGATGCCGCCCAGATGAAAGGTACCACCACAGGCAACTGTGGCAGGTTTGACAGTGCCAAGTGCCTACTGCAAACTGACATCAGGAACCTGGCCTGGTGACTTTTGTTTCTCTTTGGAAAAGCGATGGTTCATGTCCAGGACCTGGTGGCCCGGAGTGGCCGGCCGCCTGCTGAAATTCCGCATGGATCAGGATGCCTCCCACATGAAAAGTGCTCCCACAGGCACCTGTGGCTGGTTTGACAGTGCCAAGTGCCTCCTGCCAACTGACATCAGGAACCTGGCCAGGTGACTTTTGTTTCTCTGGGGAAAGGCCATGGTTCATGTCCACGGCCTGGTGGCCCAGAGTGTCCGGCTCCCTCCTGAAATTCAGCATGGATCAGGATGCCTCCCAGATGAAAATTGCCCCCAGAGGCACCTGTGGCTGGTTTGACAGTGCCAAGTGCCTCCTGCCAACTGACATCAGGAACCTGGCCTGGTGACTTTTGTTTCTCTGGGGAAAGGCCATCATTCTTTTCCGGGGCCCGCTGTCCCGGAGTGGCCTGCAGCCTGCTGAAATTCCGCACGGATCAGGATACATCCCAGACCGAAACAAAAACCATAGGCAACTGTGGCTGGTTTGACAGTGCCAAGTGCCTCCTGCGAACAGACATCAGGAACCTGGCCTGGTAAGTTTTGTTTCTCTGGGGAAAGGCCATCGTTCTTGTCCAGGGCCTTGCACCCTGGAGTGCCCGGCCTCCTGCTGAAATTCCGCATGGGTCAGGATGCCTCCCAGATGGAAAGTGCCCCCACAGACAACTGTGGCTGGTTTGACAGTGCCAAGTGCCTCCTGCAAACTGACATCAGGAACCTGGCCTGGTGACTTTTGTTTCTCTGGGGAAAGGCCATAGATGATGTCCAGTGCCCCCTGGCCCGGAGTGGCCGACTGCCTTCTGAAATTCCGCACAGATCAGGATGCCTCCCAGATGAAAGGTGCCCCCACAGGCAACTGTGGCTGGTTTGACAGTGCCAAGTGCCTCCTGCCAACTGACATCAGGAACCTGGCCAGGTAACTTTTGTTTCTCTGGGGAAAGGCCATCATTCTTCTCCAGTGCCCGCTGGCCCGGAGTGGCCGGCTGCCTGCTGAAATTCCGCACGGATCAGGATACCTCCCAGATGCAAGGTGCCCCCATAGGCACCTGTGGCTGGTTTGACAGTGCCAAGTGCCTCCTGCCAACTGACATCAGGAACCTGGCCTGGTGACTTTTGTTTCTCTGGGGAAAGGCCATGGTTAATGTACAGGGCCGGGTGTCCCGGAGTGGCCGGCTGCCTGCTGAAATTCCGAACGGATCAGGATGCCTCCCAGATGAAAAGTGCCCCCAGAGGCAATTGTGGCTGGTTTGACAGTGCCAAGTGCCTCCTGCCAACTGACATCAGGAACCTGGCCTGGTGACTTTTGTTTCTCTGGGGAAAGGCCATGGTTCATGTCCACGGCCTGGTGGCCCGGAGTGTCCGGCCGCCTGCTGAAATTCCGCATGGATCAGGATGCCTCCCAGATGAAATGTGCCCCCACAGGCACCTGTGGCTGGTTTGACAGTGCCAAGTGCCTCCTGCAAACTGACATCAGGAACCTGGCCTGATGACTTTTGTTTCTCTGGGGAAAGGCCATCATTCTTTTCCGGGGCCCGCTGGCCGGGATTGGCCGGCTGCCTGCTGAAATTCCGCACGAATCAGGATACCTCCAAGACTGAAACTAAAACCATAGGCAACTATGGCTGCTTTGACAGTGCCAAGTGCCTCCTGCAAACTGACATCAGGAACCTGGCCTGGTAAGTTTTGTTTCTCTGGGGAAAGGCCATCTTTCTTGTCCGGGGCACGCCGTCCCGCAGTGGCCGGCTGCCTGCTGAAATTCCGCACGGATCAGGATACCTCCCAGATGCAAGGTGCACCCATAGGCACCTGTGGCTGGTTTGACAGTGCCAAGTGCCTCCTGCAAACTGACATCAGGAACCTGGCCTGGTGACTTTTGTTTCTCTGGGGAAAGGCCATGGTTAATGTACAGGGCCGGGTGTCCCGGAGTGGCCGGCTGCCTGCTGAAATTCCGAACGGATCAGGATGCCTCCCAGATGCAAGGTGCCCCCAGAGGCAATTGTGGCTGGTTTGACAGTGCCAAGTGCCTCCTGCCAACTGACATCAGGAACCTGGCCTGGTGACTTTTGTTTCTCTGGGGAAAGGCCATAGATGATGTCCAGTGCCCCCTTGCCCGGAGTGGCCGACTGCCTGATGAATTTCCGCACGGATTAGGATAGCTCCCAGATGGAAAGGAGCCCCCACAGGCAACTGTGGCTGGTTTGACAGTGCCAAGTGCCTCCTGCAAACTGACATCAGGAACCTGGCCAGGTGACTTTTGTTTCTCTGGGGAAAGGCCATCGTTCCTCTCCTGGGCCCGCTGGCGCCGAGTGGCCGGCTGCCAGTTGAAATTCCGAACGGATTAGGATGCCGCCCAGATGAAAGGTACCACCACAGGCAACTGTGGCAGGTTTGACAGTGCCAAGTGCCTCCTGCAAACTGACATCAGGAACCTGGCCTGGTGACTTTTGTTTCTCTGGGGAAAAGCCATGGTTCATGTCCAGGGCCTGGTGGCCCGGAGTGGCCGGCCGCCTGCTGAAATTCCGCATGGATCAGGAAGCCTCCCAGATGAAAAGTGCCCCCACAGGCAACTGTGGCTGGTTTGACAGTGCCAAGTGCCTCCTGCCAACTGACATCAGGAACCTGGCCTGGTGACTTTTGTTTCTCTGGGGAAAGGCCATCGTTCCTCTCCAGGGCCCGCTGCCCCGGAGTGGCAGACTGCCTGCTGAAATTCCGCACGGATCAGGATAACTCCCAGATGAAAGGAGCCCCCACAGGCAACTGTGGCTGGTTTGACAGTGCCAAGTGCCTCCTGCAAACTGACATCAGGAACCTGGCCTGGTGACTTTTGTTTCTCTGGGGAAAGGCCATCATTATTCTCTAGTGCCCGTTGGCCCGGACTGGCCGGCTGCCTGCTGAAATTCCGCACGGATCAGGATACCTCCCAGATGCAAAGTGCCCCCATAGGCACGTGTGGCTGGTTTGACAGTGCCAAGTGCCTCCTGCCAACTGACATCAGGAACCTGGCCTGGTGACTTTTGTTTCTCTGGGGAAAGGCCATCGTTCCTCTCCAGGGCCCGCTGGCCCGGCGTGGCCTGCAGCCTGCTGAAATTCCGCACGGATCACAATACCTCCCAGACCGAAACTAAAACCATAGGCAACTGTGGCTGGTTTGACAGTGCCAAGTGCCTCCTGCAAACTGACATCAGGAACCTGGCCTGGTAAGTTTTATTTCTCTGGGGAAAGGCCATCGTTCTTGTCCAGGGCCTTGCGGCCTGGAGTGCCCGGCCGCCTGCTGAAATTCCGCATGGATCAGGATGCCTCCCAGATGAAAAGTGCCCCCACAGGCAACTGTGGCTGGTTTGACAGTGCCAAGTGCCTCCTGCAATCTGACATCAGGAACCTGGCCTGGTGACTTTTGTTTCTCTGGGGAAAGGCCATCATTCTTCTCCAGTGCCCGTTGGCCCGGAGTGGCCGGCTGCTTGCTGAAATTCCGCACGGATCAGGATACCTCCCAGATGAAAGGTGCCCCCATAGGCACCTGTGCCTGGTTTGACAGTGCCAAGTGCCTCCTGTAAGCAGACATCAGGAACCTGGCCAGGTGACTTTTGTTTCTTTGGGGAAAGGTCATGGTTCATATCCTGGACCCGTAGTCCCGGAGTGGCCGGCTGCCTGCTGAAATTCCGCATGGATCAGGATGCCTCCCAGACCAAAACTAAAACCATAGGCAACTGTGGCTGGTTTGACAGTGCCAAGTGCCTCCTGCAAACTGACATCAGGAACCTGGCCTGGTGACTTTTGTTTCTCTGGGGAAAAGCCGTGGTTCATGTCCAGGGCCTTGTGGCCCGGAGTGGCCGGCCTCCTGCTGAAATTCCGCATGGATCAGGATGCCTCCCAGATGAAAAGTGCCCCCACAGGCACCTGACGCTGGTTTGACAGTGCCAAGTGCCTCCTGCCAACTGACATCAGGAACCTGGCCTGGTGACTTTTGTTTCTCTGGGGAAAGGCCATCGTTCCTCTCCAGGGCCCACTGCCCCGGAGTGGCCGACAGCCTGCTGAATTTCCGCACCGATCAGGATAGCTCCCAGATGCAAGGTGCCCCCACCGGCAACTGTGGCTGGTTTGACAGTGCCAAGTGCCTCCTGCAAGCTGACATCAGGAACCTGGCATGGTGACTTTTGTTTCTCCGGGGAAAGGTCATGGTTCATATCCTGGACCCGTAGTCCCGGAGTGGCCGGCTGCCTGCTGAAATTCCGAACGGATTAGGATGCCGCCCAGATGAAAGGTACCACCACAGGCAACTGTGGCTGGTTTGACAGCGCCAAGTGCCTCCTGCCAACTGACATCAGGAACCTGGCCTGGTGACTTTTGTTTCTCTGGGGAAAGGCCATCGTTCCTCTCCAGGGCCAGTGGCCCCGGAGTGGCAGACTGCCTGCTGAAATTCCGCACGGATCAGGATAACTCCCAGATGAAAGGAGCCCCCATAGGCACCTGTGCCTGGTTTGACAGTTCCAAGTGCCTGCTGCAAGCTGACGTCAGGAACCTGGCCTGGTGACTTTTGTTTCTCTGAGGAAAGGTCATGGTTCATATCCTGGACCCGTAGTCCCGGCGTGGCCAGCTGCCTGCTGAAATTCCGCACGGATCAGGATGCCTCCCAGATCAAAACTAAAACCATAGGCAACTTAGGCTGGTTTGACAGTGCCAAGTGCCTGCTGCCAACTGACATCAGGAACCTGGCCTGGTGACTTTTGTTTCTCTGGGGAAAAGCCATAATTCTTGTCCAGGGCCTTGTGGCCTGGAGTGCCCGGCCGCCTGCTGAAATTCCGCATGGGTCAGGATGCATCACAGATGAAAAGTGCCCCCACAGGCAACTGTGGCTGGTTTGACAGTGCCAAGTGCCTCCTGCCAACTGACATCAGGAACCTGGCTAGGCGACTTTTGTTTCTCTGGGGAAAGGCCATCATTCCTCTACAGGGCCCGCTGCCCCGGAGTGGCAGACTGCCTGCTGAAATTCCGCACGGATCAGGATAACTCCCAGATGAAAGGAGCCCCCACAGGCAACTGTGGCTGGTTTGACAGTGCCAAGTGCCTCCTGCAAACTGACATCAGGAACCTGGCCTGGTGACTTTTGTTTCTCTGGGGAAAGGCCATCATTCCTCTCCGGGGCCCGCTGCCCCGGAGTGGCAGACTGCCTGCTGAAATTCCGCACGGATCAGGATAACTCCCAGATGAAAGGAGCCCCCACAGGCAACTGTGGCAGGTTTGACAGTGCCAAGTGCCTCCTGCAAACTGACATCAGGAACCTGGCCTGGTGACTTTTGTTTCTCTGGGGAAAGGCCATCGTTCGTGTCCAGGGCCGGGTATCCCTGGGTGTCCGGATGCCTGCTGAAATTCCGAACGGATTAGGATGCCGCCCAGATGAAAGGTACCACCACAGGCAACTGTGGCAGGTTTGACAGTGCCAAGTGCCTCCTGCAAACTTATATCAGGAACCTGGCCTGGTGACTTTTGTTTCTCCGGGGAAAGGTCATGGTTCATATCCTGGACCCGTAGTCCCGGTGTGGCCGGCTGCCTGCTGAAATTCCGAACGGATTAGGATGCCGCCCAGATGAAAGGTACCACCACAGGCAACTGTGGCAGGCTTGACAGTGCCAAGTGCCTCCTGCAAACTGACATCAGGAACCTGGCCTGGTGACTTTTGTTTCTCTGGGGAAAAGCCGTGGTTCATGTCCAGGGCCTGGTGGCCCGGAGTGGCCAGCCGCCTGCTGAAATTCCGCATGGATCAGGATGCCTCCCAGATGCAAGGCGCCCCCTCAGGCACCTGAGGCTGGTTTGACAGTGCCAAGTGCCTCCTGCCAACTGACATCAGGAACCTGGCCTGGTGACTTTTGTTTCTCTGGGGAAAGGCCATCGTTCCTCTCCAGGGCCCGCTGCCCCAGAGTGGCAGACTGCCTGGTGAAATTCCGCATGGATCAGGATGCCTCCCAGATGAAAAGTGCCCCCACAGGCAACTGTGGCTGGTTTGACAGTGCCAAGTGCCTCCTGCAAACTGACATCAGGAACCTGGCCTGGTGACTTTTGTTTCTCTGGGGAAAGGCCATCATTCTTCTCCAGTGCCCGTTGGCCCGGAGTGGCCGGCTGCCTGCTGAAATTCCGCACGGATCAGGATAGCTCCCAGATGCAAGGTGCCCCCATAGGCACCTGTGCCTGGTTTGACAGTGCCAAGTGCCTCCTGCAAGCAGACATCAGGAACCTGGCCTGGTGACTTTTGTTTCTCTGGGGAAAGGTCATGGTTCATATCCTGGACCCGTAGTCCCGGAGTGGCCGGCTGCCTGCTGAAATTCAGCATGGATCCGGATGCCTCCCAGACCAAAACTAAAACCATAGGCAACTGTGGCTGGTTTGACTGTGCCAAGTGCCTCCTGCAAACTGACATCAGGAACCTGGCCTGGTGACTTTTGTTTCTCTGGGGAAAAGCCGCAGTTCATGTCCAGGGCCTGGTGGCCCGGAGTGGCCGGCCGCCTGCTGAAATTCCGCATGGGTCAGGATGCCTCCCAGATGAAAAGTGCCCCCACAGGCACCTGAGGCTGGTTTGACAGTGCCAAGTGCCTCCTGCCAACTGACATCAGGAACCTGGCCTGGTGACTTTTGTTTCTCTGGGGAAAGGCCATCGTTCCTCTCCAGGGCCCGCTGCCCCGGAGTGGCCGACAGCCTGCTGAATTTCCGCATGGATCAGGATACCTCCCAGATGGAAAGGAGCCCCCACAGGCAACTGTGGCTGGTTTGACAGTGCCAAGTGCCTCCTGCAAGCTGACATCAGGAACCTGGCCTGGTGACTTTTGTTTCTCTGGGGAAAGGTCATGGTTCATATCCTGGACCCGTAGTCCCGGTGTGGCCGGCTGCCATTTGAAATTCCGAACGGATTAAGATGCCGCCCAGATGAAAGGTACCACCACAGGCAACTGTGGCTGGTTTGACAGTGCCAAGTGCCTCCTGCAAACTGACATCAGGAACCTGGCCAGGTGACTTTTGTTTCTCTGGGGAAAGGCCATCGTTCCTCTCCTGGGCCCGCTGGCGCCGAGTGGCCGGCTGCCAGTTGAAATTCCGAACGGATTAGGATGCCGCCCAGATGAAAGGTACCACCACAGGCAACTGTGGCAGGTTTGACAGTGCCAAGTGCCTCCTGCAAACTGACATCAGGAACCTGGCCTGGTGACTTTTGTTTCTCTGGGGAAAAGCCATGGTTCATGTCCAGGGCCTGGTGGCCCGGAGTGGCCGGCCGCCTGCTGAAATTCCGCATGGATCAGGAAGCCTCCCAGATGAAAAGTGCCCCCACAGGCAACTGTGGCTGGTTTGACAGTGCCAAGTGCCTCCTGCCAACTGACATCAGGAACCTGGCCTGGTGACTTTTGTTTCTCTGGGGAAAGGCCATCGTTCCTCTCCAGGGCCCGCTGCCCCGGAGTGGCAGACTGCCTGCTGAAATTCCGCCACGGATCAGGATAACTCCCAGATGAAAGGAGCCCCCACAGGCAACTGTGGCTGGTTTGACAGTGCCAAGTGCCTCCTGCAAACTGACATCAGGAACCTGGCCTGGTGACTTTTGTTTCTCTGGGGAAAGGCCATCATTATTCTCTAGTGCCCGTTGGCCCGGACTGGCCGGCTGCCTGCTGAAATTCCGCACGGATCAGGATACCTCCCAGATGCAAAGTGCCCCCATAGGCACGTGTGGCTGGTTTGACAGTGCCAAGTGCCTCCTGCCAACTGACATCAGGAACCTGGCCTGGTGACTTTTGTTTCTCTGGGGAAAGGCCATCGTTCCTCTCCAGGGACCGCTGGCCCGGCGTGGCCTGCAGCCTGCTGAAATTCCGCACGGATCACAATACCTCCCAGACCGAAACTAAAACCATAGGCAACTGTGGCTGGTTTGACAGTGCCAAGTGCCTCCTGCAAACTGACATCAGGAACCTGGCCTGGTAAGTTTTATTTCTCTGGGGAAAGGCCATCGTTCTTGTCCAGGGCCTTGCGGCCTGGAGTGCCCGGCCGCCTGCTGAAATTCCGCATGGATCAGGATGCCTCCCAGATGAAAACTGCCCCCACAGGCAACTGTGGCTGGTTTGACAGTGCCAAGTGCCTCCTGCAATCTGACATCAGGAACCTGGCCTGGTGACTTTTGTTTCTCTGGGGAAAGGCCATCATTCTTCTCCAGTGCCCGTTGGCCCGGAGTGGCCGGCTGCTTGCTGAAATTCCGCACGGATCAGGATACCTCCCAGATGAAAGGTGCCCCCATAGGCACCTGTGCCTGGTTTGACAGTGCCAAGTGCCTCCTGTAAGCAGACATCAGGAACCTGGCCAGGTGACTTTTGTTTCTTTGGGGAAAGGTCATGGTTCATATCCTGGACCCGTAGTCCCGGAGTGGCCGGCTGCCTGCTGAAATTCCGCATGGATCAGGATGCCTCCCAGACCAAAACTAAAACCATAGGCAACTGTGGCTGGTTTGACAGTGCCAAGTGCCTCCTGCAAACTGACATCAGGAACCTGGCCTGGTGACTTTTGTTTCTCTGGGGAAAAGCCGTGGTTCATGTCCAGGGCCTTGTGGCCCGGAGTGGCCGGCCTCCTGCTGAAATTCCGCATGGATCAGGATGCCTCCCAGATGAAAAGTGCCCCCACAGGCACCTGACGCTGGTTTGACAGTGCCAAGTGCCTCCTGCCAACTGACATCAGGAACCTGGCCTGGTGACTTTTGTTTCTCTGGGGAAAGGCCATCGTTCCTCTCCAGGGCCCACTGCCCCGGAGTGGCCGACAGCCTGCTGAATTTCCGCACCGATCAGGATAGCTCCCAGATGCAAGGTGCCCCCACCGGCAACTGTGGCTGGTTTGACAGTGCCAAGTGCCTCCTGCAAGCTGACATCAGGAACCTGGCATGGTGACTTTTGTTTCTCCGGGGAAAGGTCATGGTTCATATCCTGGACCCGTAGTCCCGGAGTGGCCGGCTGCCTGCTGAAATTCCGAACGGATTAGGATGCCGCCCAGATGAAAGGTACCACCACAGGCAACTGTGGCTGGTTTGACAGCGCCAAGTGCCTCCTGCCAACTGACATCAGGAACCTGGCCTGGTGACTTTTGTTTCTCTGGGGAAAGGCCATCGTTCCTCTCCAGGGCCAGTGGCCCCGGAGTGGCAGACTGCCTGCTGAAATTCCGCACGGATCAGGATAACTCCCAGATGAAAGGAGCCCCCATAGGCACCTGTGCCTGGTTTGACAGTTCCAAGTGCCTGCTGCAAGCTGACGTCAGGAACCTGGCCTGGTGACTTTTGTTTCTCTGAGGAAAGGTCATGGTTCATATCCTGGACCCGTAGTCCCGGCGTGGCCAGCTGCCTGCTGAAATTCCGCACGGATCAGGATGCCTCCCAGATCAAAACTAAAACCATAGGCAACTTAGGCTGGTTTGACAGTGCCAAGTGCCTGCTGCCAACTGACATCAGGAACCTGGCCTGGTGACTTTTGTTTCTCTGGGGAAAAGCCATAATTCTTGTCCAGGGCCTTGTGGCCTGGAGTGCCCGGCCGCCTGCTGAAATTCCGCATGGGTCAGGATGCATCACAGATGAAAAGTGCCCCCACAGGCAACTGTGGCTGGTTTGACAGTGCCAAGTGCCTCCTGCCAACTGACATCAGGAACCTGGCTAGGCGACTTTTGTTTCTCTGGGGAAAGGCCATCATTCCTCTACAGGGCCCGCTGCCCCGGAGTGGCAGACTGCCTGCTGAAATTCCGCACGGATCAGGATAACTCCCAGATGAAAGGAGCCCCCACAGGCAACTGTGGCTGGTTTGACAGTGCCAAGTGCCTCCTGCAAACTGACATCAGGAACCTGGCCTGGTGACTTTTGTTTCTCTGGGGAAAGGCCATCATTCCTCTCCGGGGCCCGCTGCCCCGGAGTGGCAGACTGCCTGCTGAAATTCCGCACGGATCAGGATAACTCCCAGATGAAAGGAGCCCCCACAGGCAACTGTGGCAGGTTTGACAGTGCCAAGTGCCTCCTGCAAACTGACATCAGGAACCTGGCCTGGTGACTTTTGTTTCTCTGGGGAAAGGCCATCGTTTGTGTCCAGGGCCGGGTATCCCTGGGTGTCCGGATGCCTGCTGAAATTCCGAACGGATTAGGATGCCGCCCAGATGAAAGGTACCACCACAGGCAACTGTGGCAGGTTTGACAGTGCCAAGTGCCTCCTGCAAACTTATATCAGGAACCTGGCCTGGTGACTTTTGTTTCTCCGGGGAAAGGTCATGGTTCATATCCTGGACCCGTAGTCCCGGTGTGGCCGGCTGCCTGCTGAAATTCCGAACGGATTAGGATGCCGCCCAGATGAAAGGTACCACCACAGGCAACTGTGGCAGGCTTGACAGTGCCAAGTGCCTCCTGCAAACTGACATCAGGAACCTGGCCTGGTGACTTTTGTTTCTCTGGGGAAAAGCCGTGGTTCATGTCCAGGGCCTGGTGGCCCGGAGTGGCCAGCCGCCTGCTGAAATTCCGCATGGATCAGGATGCCTCCCAGATGCAAGGCGCCCCCTCAGGCACCTGAGGCTGGTTTGACAGTGCCAAGTGCCTCCTGCCAACTGACATCAGGAACCTGGCCTGGTGACTTTTGTTTCTCTGGGGAAAGGCCATCGTTCCTCTCCAGGGCCCGCTGCCCCAGAGTGGCAGACTGCCTGGTGAAATTCCGCATGGATCAGGATGCCTCCCAGATGAAAAGTGCCCCCACAGGCAACTGTGGCTGGTTTGACAGTGCCAAGTGCCTCCTGCAAACTGACATCAGGAACCTGGCCTGGTGACTTTTGTTTCTCTGGGGAAAGGCCATCATTCTTCTCCAGTGCCCGTTGGCCCGGAGTGGCCGGCTGCCTGCTGAAATTCCGCACGGATCAGGATAGCTCCCAGATGCAAGGTGCCCCCATAGGCACCTGTGCCTGGTTTGACAGTGCCAAGTGCCTCCTGCAAGCAGACATCAGGAACCTGGCCTGGTGACTTTTGTTTCTCTGGGGAAAGGTCATGGTTCATATCCTGGACCCGTAGTCCCGGAGTGGCCGGCTGCCTGCTGAAATTCAGCATGGATCCGGATGCCTCCCAGACCAAAACTAAAACCATAGGCAACTGTGGCTGGTTTGACTGTGCCAAGTGCCTCCTGCAAACTGACATCAGGAACCTGGCCTGGTGACTTTTGTTTCTCTGGGGAAAAGCCGCAGTTCATGTCCAGGGCCTGGTGGCCCGGAGTGGCCGGCCGCCTGCTGAAATTCCGCATGGGTCAGGATGCCTCCCAGATGAAAAGTGCCCCCACAGGCACCTGAGGCTGGTTTGACAGTGCCAAGTGCCTCCTGCCAACTGACATCAGGAACCTGGCCTGGTGACTTTTGTTTCTCTGGGGAAAGGCCATCGTTCCTCTCCAGGGCCCGCTGCCCCGGAGTGGCCGACAGCCTGCTGAATTTCCGCATGGATCAGGATACCTCCCAGATGGAAAGGAGCCCCCACAGGCAACTGTGGCTGGTTTGACAGTGCCAAGTGCCTCCTGCAAGCTGACATCAGGAACCTGGCCTGGTGACTTTTGTTTCTCTGGGGAAAGGTCATGGTTCATATCCTGGACCCGTAGTCCCGGTGTGGCCGGCTGCCATTTGAAATTCCGAACGGATTAAGATGCCGCCCAGATGAAAGGTACCACCACAGGCACCTGTGGCAGGTTTGACAGTGCCAAGTGCCTCCTGCAAACTGACATCAGGAACCTGGCCTGGTGACTTTTGTTTCTCTGGGGAAAAGCCGTGGTTCATGTCCAGGGCCTGGTGGCCCGGAGTGGCCGGCCGCCTGCTGAAATTCCGCATGGATCAGGATGCCTCCCAGATGCAAGGTGCCCCCACAGGCACCTGAGGCTGGTTTGACAGTGCCAAGTGCCTCCTGCCAACTGACATCAGGAACCTGGCCAGGTGACTTTTGTTTCTCTGGGGAAAGGCCATCGTTCCTCTCCAGGGCCCGCTGGCCCGGAGTGGCCGACTGCCTGCTGAAATTCCGCACGGATCAGGATGCCTCCCAGATGAAAGTGCCCCCACAGGCAACTGTGGCTGGTTTGACAGTGCCAAGTGCCTCCTGCAAACTGACATCAGGAACCTGGCCTGGTGACTTTTGTTTCTCTGGGGAAAGGCCATCATTCTTCTCCAGTGCCCGTTGGCCCGGAGTGGCCGGCCGCCTGCTGAAGTTACGCACGGATCAGGATGCCTCCCAGATGAAAAGTGCCCCCACAGGCACCTGAGGCTGGTTTGACAGTGCCAAGTGCATCCTGCCAACTGACATCAGGAACCTGGCCTGGTGACTTTTGTTTCTCTGGGGAAAGGCCATCATTCCTCTCCAGGGCCCGCTGCCCCGGAGTGGCCGACAGCCTGCTGAATTTCCGCAAGGATCAGGATAACTCCCAGATGCAAGGTGCCCCCACAGGCAACTGTGGCTGGTTTGAAAGTGCCTAGTGCCTCCTGCAAACTGACATCAGGAACCTGGCCAGGTGACTTTTGTTTCTCTGGGGAAAGGCCATCGTTCCTCTCCTGGGCCCGCTGGCCCCGAGTGGCCGGCTGCCTGCTGAAATTCCGCACGGATCAGGATACCTCCCAGATGGAAAGGAGCCCCCACAGGCAACTGTGGCTGGTTTGACAGTGCCAAGTGCCTCCTGCCAACTGACATCAGGAACCTGGCCAGGTGACTTTTGTTTCTCCGGGGAAAGGTCATGGTTCATATCCTGGACCCGTAGTCCCGGTGTGGCCGGCTGCCTGCTGAAATTCCGAACGGATTAGGATGCCGCCCAGATGAAAGATACCACCACAGGCAACTGTGGCAGGTTTGACAGTGCCAAGTGCCTCCTGCAAACTGACATCAGGAACCTGGCATGGTGACTTTTGTTTCTCTGGGGAAAAGCCGTGGTTCATGTCCAGGGCCTGGTGGCCCGGAGTGGCCGGCCGCCTGCTGAAATTCCGCATGGATCAGGATGCCTCCCAGATGAAAAGTGCCCCCACAGGCACCTGAGGCTGGTTTGACAGTGCCAAGTGCCTGCTGCCAACTGACATCAGGAACCTGGCCAGGTGACTTTTGTTTCTCTGTGGAAAGGCCATCGTTCCTCTCCAGGGCCCGCTGGCCCGGAGTGGCAGACTGCCTGCTGAAATTCCGCATGGATCAGGATGCCTCCCAGATGAAAACTGCCCCCACAGGCAACTGTGGCTGGTTTGACAGTGCCAAGTGCCTCCTGCAAACTGACATCAGGAACCTGGCCTGGTGACTTTTGTTTCTCTGGGGAAAGGCCATCATTCTTCTCCAGTGCCAGCTGGCCCGGAGTGGCCGGCTGCCTGCTGAAATTCCGCACGGATCAGGATAGCTCCCAGATGCAAGGTGCCCCCATAGGCACCTGTGCCTGGTTTGACAGTGCCAAGTGCCTCCTGCAAGCAGACATCAGGAACCTGGCCTGGTGACTTTTGTTTCTCTGAGGAAAGGTCATGGTTCATATCCTGGACCCGTAGTCCCGGAGTGGCCGGCTGCCTGCTGAAATTCCGCATGGATCAGGATGCCTCCCAGACCAAAACTAAAACCATAGTCTACTGTGGCTGGTTTGACAGTGCCAAGTGCCTCCTGCAAACTGACATCAGGAACCTGGCCTGGTGACTTTTGTTTCTCTGGGTAAAAGCCTTGGTTCATGTCCAGGGCCTTGTGGCCCGGAGTGGCCGGCCGCCTGCTGAAATTCCGCATGGGTCAGGATGCCTCCCAGATGAAAAGTGCCCCCACAGGCACCTGAGGCTGGTTTGACAGTGCCAAGTGCCTCCTGCCAACTGACTTCAGGAACCTGGCCTGGTGACTTTTGTTTCTCTGGGGAAAGGCCATCGTTCCTCTCCAGGGCCTGCTGCCCCGGAGTGGCCGACAGCCTGCTGAATTTCCGCAAGGATCAGGATAGCTCCCAGATGCAAGGTACCCCCACAGGCAACTGTGGCTGGTTTGACAGTGCCAAGTGCCTCCTGCAAGCTGACATCAGGAACCTGGCCTGGTGACTTTTGTTTCTCCGGGGAAAGGTCATGGTTCATATCCTGGACCCGTAGTCCCGGAGTGGCCGGCTGCCTGCTGAAATTCCGAACGGATTAGGATGCCGCCCAGATGAAAGGTACCACCACAGGCAACTGTGGCAGGTTTGACAGTGCCAAGTGCCTCCTGCAAACTGACATCAGGAACCTGGCCTGGTGACTTTTGTTTCTCTGGGGAAAAGCCGTGGTTCATGTCCAGGGCCTGGTGGCCCGGAGTGGCCGGCCGCCTGCTGAAATTCCGCATGGATCAGGATAACTCCCAGATGAAAGGAGCCCCCACAGGCAACTGTGGCTGGTTTGACAGTGCCAAGTGCCTCCTGCAAACTGACATCAGGAACCTGGCCTGGTGACTTTTGTTTCTCTGGGGAAAGGCCATCATTCTTCTCCAGTGCCCGTTGGCCCGGAGTGGCCGGCTGCCTGCTGAAATTCCGCACGGATCAGGATACCTCCCAGATGCAAGATGCCCCCATAGGCACCTGAGGCTGGTTTGACAGTTCCAAGTGCCTGCTGCAAGCTGACGTCAGGAACCTGGCCTGGTGACTTTTGTTTCTCTGAGGAAAGGTCATGGTTCATATCCTGGACCCGTAGTCCCGGCGTGGCCGGCTGCCTGCTGAAATTCCGCACGGATCAGGATGCCTCCCAGATCAAAACTAAAACCATAGGCAGCTTAGGCTGGTTTGACAGTGCCAAGTGCCTCCTGCAAACTGACATCAGGAACCTGGCCTGGTGACTTTTGTTTCTCTGGGGAAAGGTCATGGTTCATATCCTGGACTCGTAGGACCGGAGAGGCCGGCTGCCGGCTGAAATTCCTCACGGATCAGGCTGCCGCCGAGACGCAAGGTACCCCACAGGCACCTGTGGCTGGTTTGACAGTGCCAAGTGCCTCCTGCAAACTGACATCAGGAACCTGGCCTGGTGAGTTTTGTTTCTCTGGGGAAAGGCCATAGATGATTTCCAGTGCCCCCTTGCCCGGAGTGGCCGACAGCCTGCTGAATTTCCGCACGGATCAGGATAGCTCCCAGATGCAAGGTGCCCCCACAGGCAACTGTGGCTGGTTTGACAGTGCCAAGTGCCTCCTGCAAACTGACATCAGGAACCTGGCCAGGTGACTTTTGTTTCTCTGGGGAAAGGCCATCGTTCCTCTCCTGGGCCCGCTGGCCCCGAGTGGCCGGCTGCCTGCTGAAATTCCGCATGGATCAGGATACCTCCCAGATGGAAAGGAGCCCCCACAGGCAACTGTGGCTGGTTTGACAGTGCCAAGTGCCTCCTGCAAGCTGACATCAGGAACCTGGCCTGGTGACTTTTGTTTCTCTGGGGAAAGGTCATGGTTCATATCCTGGACCCGTAGTCCCGGTGTGGCCGGCTGCCTGCTGAAATTCCGAAAGGATTAGAATGCCGCCCAGATGAAAGGTACCACCACAGGCAACTGTGGCAGGTTTGACAGTGCCAAGTGCCTCCTGCAAACTGACATCAGGAACCTGGCCAGGTGACTTTTGTTTCTCTGGGGAAAGGCCATCGTTCCTGTCCAGGGCCTGGTGCCCCGGAGTGGCAGACTGCCTGCTGAAATTCCGCACGGATCAGGATAACTCCCAGATGAAAGGAGCCCCCACAGGCAACTGTGGCTGGTTTGACAGTGCCAAGTGCCTCCTGCAAACTGACATCAGGAACCTGGCCTGGTGACTTTTTTTTCTCTGGGGAAAAGCCGTGGTTCATGTCCAGGGCCCGTTGGCCCGGAGTGGCCGGCCGCCTGCTGAAATTCCGCACGGATCAGGATGCCTCCCAGATGAAAAGTGCCCCCACAGGCACCTGTGGCTGGTTCGACAGTGCCAAGTGCCTCCTGCCAACTGACATCAGGAACCTGGCCTGGTGACTTTTGTTTCTCTGGGGAAAGGCCATCGTTCCTCTCCAGGGCCCGCTGCCACGGAGTGGCAGACTGCCTGCTGAAATTCCGCACGGATCAGGATAACTCCCAGATGAAAGGAGCTCCCACAGGCAACTGTGGCTGGTTTGACAGTGCCAAGTGCCTCCTGCAAACTGACATCAGGAACCTGGCCTGGTGACTTTTGTTTCTCTGGGGAAAGGCCATCATTCTTCGCCAGTGCCCGTTGTCCCGGAGTGGCCGGCTGCCTGCTGAAATTCCGCACGGATCAGGATACCTCCTAGATGCAAGGTGCCCCCATAGGCACCTGTGGCTGGTTTGACAGTGCCAAGTGCCTCCTGCAAACAGACATCAGGAACCTGGCCTGGTAACTTTTGTTTCTCTGGGGAAAGGCCATGGTTCCTCTCCAGGGCCCGCTGCCCCGGAGTGGCAGACAGCCTGCTGAATTTCCGCACGGATCAAGATAGCTCCCAGATGCAAGGTGCCCCCAGAGGCAACTGTGGCTGGTTTGACAGTGCCTAGTGCCTCCTGCAAACTGACATCAGGAACCTGGCCAGGTGACTTTTGTTTCTCTGGGGAAAGGCCATCATTCCTCTCCTGGGCCCGCTGGCCCCGAGTGGCCGGCTGCCTGCTGAAATTCCGCACGGATCAGGATATCTCCCAGATGGAAAGGAGCCCCCACAGGCAACTGTGGCTGGTTTGACAGTGCCAAGTGCCTCCTGCAAGCTGACATCAGGAACCTGGCCTGGTGACTTTTGTTTCTCCGGGGAAAGGTCATGGTTCATATCCTGGACCCGTAGTCCCGGAGTGGCCGGCTGCCTGCTGAAATTCCGAACGGATTAGGATGCCGCCCAGATGAAAGGTACCACCACAGGCAACTGTGGCAGGTTTGACAGTGCCAAGTGCCTCCTGCAAACTGACATCAGGAACCTGGCCTGGTGACTTTTGTTTCTCTGGGGAAAAGCCGTGGTTCATGTCCAGGGCCTGGTGGCCCGGAGTGGCAGGCCGCCTGCTGAAATTCCGCATGGATCAGGATGCCTCCCAGATGAAAAGTGCCCCCACAGGCACCTGTGGCTGGTTTGACAGTGCCAAGTGCCTCCTGCCAACTGACATCAGGAAGCTGGCCGGGTGACTTTTGTTTCTCTGGGGAAAGGCCATCGTTCCTCTCCAGGGCCCGCTGCCCCAGAGTGGCAGACTGCCTGCTGAAATTCCGCATGGATCAGGATGCCTCCCAGATGAAAAGTGCCCCCACAGGCAACTGTGGCTGGTTTGACAGTGCCAAGTGCCTCCTGCAAACTGACATCAGGAACCTGGCCAGGTGACTTTTGTTTTTCTGGGGAAAGGCCATCATTCTTCTCCAGTGCCCGTTGGCCCGGAGTGGCCGGCTGCCTGCTGAAATTCCGCACTAATCTGGATACCTCCAAGACCGAAACTAAAACCATAGGCAACTGTGGCAGGTTTGACAGTGCCAAGTGCCTCCTGCAAACTGACATCAGGAACCTGGCCTGGTGACTTTTGTTTCTCTGGGGAAAGGCCATCATTCTTCTCCAGTGCCCGTTGGCCCGGAGTGGCCGGCTGCCTGCTGAAATTCCGCACGGATCAAGATACCTCCCAGATGCAAGGTGCCCCCATAGGCACCTGCGCCTGGTTTGACAGTGCCAAGTGCCTCCTGCAAACTGACATCAGGAACCTTGCCTGGTAACTTTTGTTTCTCTGGGGAAAGGCCATGGTTCATGTCCACGGCCTGGTGGCCCGGAGTGTCCGGATCCCTCCTGAAATTCAGCATGGATCAGGATGCCTCCCAGATGAAAAGTGCCCCCACAGGCACCTGTGGCTGGTTTGAAAATGCAAAGTGCCTCCTGCCAACTGACATCAGGAACCTGGCCTGGTGACTTTTGTTTCTCTGGGGAAAGGCCATCATTCTTTTCCAGGGCCCGCTGGCCCGGAGTTGCCTGCAGCCTGCTGAAATTCCGCACGGATCAGGATGCCTCCCAGACCGAAACTAAAACCATAGGCAACTGTGGCTGGTTTGACAGTGCCAAGTGCCTCCTGCAAACTGACATCAGGAACCTGGCCTGGTAAGTTTTATTTCTCTGGGGAAAAGCCATCGTTCTTGTCCAGGGCCTTGCGGCCTGGAGTGCCTGGCCGCCTGCTGAAATTCCGCATGGGTCAGGATGCATCCCAGATGGAAAGTGCCCCCAAAGGCAACTGTGACTGGATTGACAGTGCCAAGTGCCTCCTGCAAACTGACATCAGGAAGCTGGCCAGGTGACTTTTGTTTCTCTGGGGAAAAGCCGTGGTTCATGTCCAGGGCCTGGTGGCCCGGAGTGGCAGACAGCCTGCTGAAATTCCGCATGGATCAGGATGCCTCCCACATGAAAGGAGCCCCCACAGGCAACGGTGGCTGGTTTGACAGTGCCAAGTGCCTCCTGCAAGCTGACATCAGGAACCTGGCCTGGTGACTTTTGTTTCTCTGGGGAAAGGTCATGGTTCATATCCTGGACCCGTAGTCCCGGCGTGGCCGGCTGCCTGCTGAAATTCCGAACGGATTAGGATGCCGCCCAGATGCAAGGTACCACCACAGGCAACTGTGGCAGGCTTGACAGTGCCAAGTGCCTCCTGCAAACTGACATCAGGAACCTGGCCTGGTGACTTTTGTTTCTCTGGGGAAAAGCCGTGGTTCATGTCCAGGGCCTGGTGGCCCGGAGTGGCCGGCCGCCTGCTGAAATTCCGCATGGATCAGGATGCCTCCCAGATGAAAAGTGCCCCCAGAGGCACCTGTGGCTGGTTTGACAGTGCCAAGTGCCTGCTGCCAACTGACATCAGGAACCTGGCCAGGTGACTTTTGTTTCTCTGTGGAAAGGCCATCGTTCCTCTCCAGGGCCCGCTGGCCCGGAGTGGCAGACTGCCTGCTGAAATTCCGCATGGATCAGGATGCCTCCCAGATGAAAACTGCCCCCACAGGCAACTGTGGCTGGTTTGACAGTGCCAAGTGCCTCCTGCAAACTGACATCAGGAACCTGGCCTGGTGACTTTTGTTTCTCTGGGGAAAGGCCATCATTCTTCTCCAGTGCCAGCTGGCCCGGAGTGGCCGGCTGCCTGCTGAAATTCCGCACGGATCAGGATAGCTCCCAGATGCAAGGTGCCCCCATAGGCACCTGTGCCTGGTTTGACAGTGCCAAGTGCCTCCTGCAAGCAGACATCAGGAACCTGGCCTGGTGACTTTTGTTTCTCTGAGGAAAGGTCATGGTTCATATCCTGGACCCGTAGTCCCGGAGTGGCCGGCTGCCTGCTGAAATTCCGCATGGATCAGGATGCCTCCCAGACCAAAACTAAAACCATAGGCAACTGTGGCTGGTTTGACAGTGCCAAGTGCCTCCTGCAAACTGACATCAGGAACCTGGCCTGGTGACTTTTGTTTCTCTGGGTAAAAGCCTTGGTTCATGTCCAGGGCCTTGTGGCCCGGAGTGGCCGGCCGCCTGCTGAAATTCCGCATGGGTCAGGATGCCTCCCAGATGAAAAGTGCCCCCACAGGCACCTGAGGCTGGTTTGACAGTGCCAAGTGCCTCCTGCCAACTGACATCAGGAACCTGGCCTGGTGACTTTTGTTTCTCTGGGGAAAGGCCATCGTTCCTCTCCAGGGCCTGCTGCCCCGGAGTGGCCGACAGCCTGCTGAATTTCCGCAAGGATCAGGATAGCTCCCAGATGCAAGGTACCCCCACAGGCAACTGTGGCTGGTTTGACAGTGCCAAGTGCCTCCTGCAAGCTGACATCAGGAACCTGGCCTGGTGACTTTTGTTTCTCCGGGGAAAGGTCATGGTTCATATCCTGGACCCGTAGTCCCGGAGTGGCCGGCTGCCTGCTGAAATTCCGAACGGATTAGGATGCCGCCCAGATGAAAGGTACCACCACAGGCAACTGTGGCAGGTTTGACAGTGCCAAGTGCCTCCTGCAAACTGACATCAGGAACCTGGCCTGGTGACTTTTGTTTCTCTGGGGAAAAGCCGTGGTTCATGTCCAGGGCCTGGTGGCCCGGAGTGGCCGGCCGCCTGCTGAAATTCCGCATGGATCAGGATAACTCCCAGATGAAAGGAGCCCCCACAGGCAACTGTGGCTGGTTTGACAGTGCCAAGTGCCTCCTGCAAACTGACATCAGGAACCTGGCCTGGTGACTTTTGTTTCTCTGGGGAAAGGCCATCATTCTTCTCCAGTGCCCGTTGGCCCGGAGTGGCCGGCTGCCTGCTGAAATTCCGCACGGATCAGGATACCTCCCAGATGCAAGATGCCCCCATAGGCACCTGAGGCTGGTTTGACAGTTCCAAGTGCCTGCTGCAAGCTGACGTCAGGAACCTGGCCTGGTGACTTTTGTTTCTCTGAAGAAAGGTCATGGTTCATATCCTGGACTCGTAGGACCGGAGAGGCCGGCTGCCTGCTGAAATTCCGCACGGATCAGGATGCCTCCCAGATCAAAACTAAAACCATAGGCAGCTTAGGCTGGTTTGACAGTGCCAAGTGCCTCCTGCAAACTGACATCAGGAACCTGGCCTGGTGACTTTTGTTTCTCTGGGGAAAGGTCATGGTTCATATCCTGGACTCGTAGGACCGGAGAGGCCGGCTGCCGGCTGAAATTCCTCACGGATCAGGCTGCCGCCGAGACGCAAGGTACCCCACAGGCACCTGTGGCTGGTTTGACAGTGCCAAGTGCCTCCTGCAAACTGACATCAGGAACCTGGCCTGGTGAGTTTTGTTTCTCTGGGGAAAGGCCATAGATGATTTCCAGTGCCCCCTTGCCCGGAGTGGCCGACTGCCTGCTGAATTTCCGCACGGATCAGGATAGCTCCCAGATGCAAGGTGCCCCCACAGGCAACTGTGGCTGGTTTGACAGTGCCAAGTGCCTCCTGCAAACTGACATCAGGAACCTGGCCAGGTGACTTTTGTTTCTCTGGGGAAAGGCCATCGTTCCTCTCCTGGGCCCGCTGGCCCCGAGTGGCCGGCTGCCTGCTGAAATTCCGCATGGATCAGGATACCTCCCAGATGGAAAGGAGCCCCCACAGGCAACTGTGGCTGGTTTGACAGTGCCAAGTGCCTCCTGCAAGCTGACATCAGGAACCTGGCCTGGTGACTTTTGTTTCTCTGGGGAAAGGTCATGGTTCATATCCTGGACCCGTAGTCCCGGTGTGGCCGGCTGCCTGCTGAAATTCCGAAAGGATTAGAATGCCGCCCAGATGAAAGGTACCACCACAGGCAACTGTGGCAGGTTTGACAGTGCCAAGTGCCTCCTGCAAACTGACATCAGGAACCTGGCCAGGTGACTTTTGTTTCTCTGGGGAAAGGCCATCGTTCCTGTCCAGGGCCTGGTGCCCCGGAGTGGCAGACTGCCTGCTGAAATTCCGCACGGATCAGGATAACTCCCAGATGAAAGGAGCCCCCACAGGCAACTGTGGCTGGTTTGACAGTGCCAAGTGCCTCCTGCAAACTGACATCAGGAACCTGGCCTGGTGACTTTTTTTTCTCTGGGGAAAAGCCGTGGTTCATGTCCAGGGCCCGTTGGCCCGGAGTGGCCGGCCGCCTGCTGAAATTCCGCACGGATCAGGATGCCTCCCAGATGAAAAGTGCCCCCACAGGCACCTGTGGCTGGTTTGACAGTGCCAAGTGCCTCCTGCCAACTGACATCAGGAACCTGGCCTGGTGACTTTTGTTTCTCTGGGGAAAGGCCATCGTTCCTCTCCAGGGCCCGCTGCCACGGAGTGGCAGACTGCCTGCTGAAATTCCGCACGGATCAGGATAACTCCCAGATGAAAGGAGCTCCCACAGGCAACTGTGGCTGGTTTGACAGTGCCAAGTGCCTCCTGCAAACTGACATCAGGAACCTGGCCTGGTGACTTTTGTTTCTCTGGGGAAAGGCCATCATTCTTCGCCAGTGCCCGTTGTCCCGGAGTGGCCGGCTGCCTGCTGAAATTCCACACGGATCAGGATACCTCCTAGATGCAAGGTGCCCCCATAGGCACCTGTGGCTGGTTTGACAGTGCCAAGTGCCTCCTGCAAACAGACATCAGGAACCTGGCCTGGTAACTTTTGTTTCTCTGGGGAAAGGCCATGGTTCCTCTCCAGGGCCCGCTGCCCCGGAGTGGCAGACAGCCTGCTGAATTTCCGCACGGATCAGGATAGCTCCCAGATGCAAGGTGCCCCCAGAGGCAACTGTGGCTGGTTTGACAGTGCCTAGTGCCTCCTGCAAACTGACATCAGGAACCTGGCCAGGTGACTTTTGTTTCTCTGGGGAAAGGCCATCATTCCTCTCCTGGGCCCGCTGGCCCCGAGTGGCCGGCTGCCTGCTGAAATTCCGCACGGATCAGGATATCTCCCAGATGGAAAGGAGCCCCCACAGGCAACTGTGGCTGGTTTGACAGTGCCAAGTGCCTCCTGCAAGCTGACATCAGGAACCTGGCCTGGTGACTTTTGTTTCTCCGGGGAAAGGTCATGGTTCATATCCTGGACCCGTAGTCCCGGAGTGGCCGGCTGCCTGCTGAAATTCCGAACGGATTAGGATGCCGCCCAGATGAAAGGTACCACCACAGGCAACTGTGGCAGGTTTGACAGTGCCAAGTGCCTCCTGCAAACTGACATCAGGAACCTGGCCTGGTGACTTTTGTTTCTCTGGGGAAAGGCCATCATTCTTCTCCAGTGCCCGTTGGCCCGGAGTGGCCGGCTGCCTGCTGAAATTCCGCACGGATCAAGATACCTCCCAGATGCAAGGTGCCCCCATAGGCACCTGCGCCTGGTTTGACAGTGCCAAGTGCCTCCTGCAAACTGACATCAGGAACCTTGCCTGGTAACTTTTGTTTCTCTGGGGAAAGTCCATGGTTCATGTCCACGGCCTGGTGGCCCGGAGTGTCCGGATCCCTCCTGAAATTCAGCATGGATCAGGATGCCTCCCAGATGAAAAGTGCCCCCACAGGCACCTGTGGCTGGTTTGAAAATGCAAAGTGCCTCCTGCCAACTGACATCAGGAACCTGGCCTGGTGACTTTTGTTTCTCTGGGGAAAGGCCATCATTCTTTTCCAGGGCCCGCTGGCCCGGAGTTGCCTGCAGCCTGCTGAAATTCCGCACGGATCAGGATGCCTCCCAGACCGAAACTAAAACCATAGGCAACTGTGGCTGGTTTGACAGTGCCAAGTGCCTCCTGCAAACTGACATCAGGAACCTGGCCTGGTAAGTTTTATTTCTCTGGGGAAAAGCCATCGTTCTTGTCCAGGGCCTTGCGGCCTGGAGTGCCTGGCCGCCTGCTGAAATTCCGCATGGGTCAGGATGCATCCCAGATGGAAAGTGCCCCCAAAGGCAACTGTGACTGGATTGACAGTGCCAAGTGCCTCCTGCAAACTGACATCAGGAAGCTGGCCAGGTGACTTTTGTTTCTCTGGGGAAAATCCGTGGTTCATGTCCAGGGCCTGGTGGCCCGGAGTGGCAGACAGCCTGCTGAAATTCCGCATGGATCAGGATGCCTCCCAGATGAAAGGAGCCCCCACAGGCAACGGTGGCTGGTTTGACAGTGCCAAGTGCCTCCTGCAAGCTGACATCAGGAACCTGGCCTGGTGACTTTTGTTTCTCTGGGGAAAGGTCATGGTTCATATCCTGGACCCGTAGTCCCGGCGTGGCCGGCTGCCTGCTGAAATTCCGAACGGATTAGGATGCCGCCCAGATGCAAGGTACCACCACAGGCAACTGTGGCAGGCTTGACAGTCCCAAGTGCCTCCTGCAAACTGACATCAGGAACCTGGCCTGGTGACTTTTGTTTCTCTGGGGAAAAGCCGTGGTTCATGTCCAGGGCCTGGTGGCCCGGAGTGGCCGGCCGCCTGCTGAAATTCCGCATGGATCAGGATGCCTCCCAGATGAAAAGTGCCCCCAGAGGCACCTGTGGCTGGTTTGACAGTGCCAAGTGCCTGCTGCCAACTGACATCAGGAACCTGGCCTGGTGACTTTTGTTTCTCTGGGGAAAGGCCATCGTTCCTCTCAAGGACCTGGTGGCCCGGAGTGGCCGACTGCCTGCTGAAATTCCGCACGGATCAGGATACCTCCCAGATGAAAGGACCCCCACAGGCAACTGTGGCTGGTTTGACAGTGCCAAGTGCCTCCTGCAAACTGACATCAGGAACCTGGCCTGGTGACTTTTGTTTCTCTGGGGAAAGGCCATCGTTCCTCTCCAGGGCCCGCTGCCCCGGAGTGGCAGACTGCCTGCTGAAATTCCGCACGGATCAGGATAGCTCCCAGATGAAAGGAGCCCCCACAGGCAACTGTGGCTGGTTTGACAGTGCCAAGTGCCTCCTGCAAACTGACATCAGGAACCTGGCCAGGTGACTTTTGTTTCTCTGGGGAAAGGCCATCGTTCCTCTCCAGGGCCCGCTGGCCCGCAGTGGCTGGCTGCCTGCTGAAATTCCACACGGATCAGGAAAGCTCCCAGATGTAAGGTGCCCCCACAGGCAACTGTGGCTGGTTTGACAGTGCCATGTGCCTCCTGCAAACTGACATCAGGAACCTGACCTGGTGACTTTTGTTTCTCTGGGGAAAGGTCATGGTTCATACCCTGGACCCGTAGTCCCGGCGTGACCGGCTGCCTGCTGAAATTCCGCATGGATCAGGATACCTCCCAGATGCAAGGTGCCCCCATAGGCACCTGTGGCTGGTTTGACAGTGCCAAGTGCCTGCTGCCAACTGACATCAGGAACCTGGCCTGGTGACTTTTGTTTCTCTGGGGAAAGGCCATCGTTCCTCTCCAGGGCCTGGTGGCCTGGAGTGGCCGACTGCCTGCTGAAATTCCGCACGGATCAGGATACCTCCCAGATGAAAGGACCCCCACAGGCAACTGTGGCTGGTTTGACAGTGCCAAGTGCCTCCTGCAAGCTGACATCCGGAACCTGGCCTGGTGACTTTTGTTTCTCTGGGGAAAGGCCATCGTTCCTCTCCAGGGCCCGCTGCCCCGGAGTGGCAGACTGCCTGCTGAAATTCCGCACGGATCAAGATACCTCCCAGATGAAAGGAGCCCCCACAGGCAACTGTGGCTGGTTTGACAGTGCCAAGTGCCTCCTGCAAACTGACATCAGGAACCTGGCCTGGTGACTTTTGTTTCTCTGGGGAAAGGCCATCATTCTTCTCCAGTGCCCGTTGGCCCGGAGTGGCCGGCTGCCTGCTGAAATTCCGCACGGATCAGGATACCTCCCAGATGCAAGGTGCCCCCTTAGGCACCTGTGCCTGGTTTGACAGTGCCAAGTGCCTCCTGCAAACTGACATCAGGAACCTGGCCTGGTAACTTTTGTTTCTCTGGGGAAAGGCCATGGTTCATGTCCACGGCCTGGTGGCCCAGAGTGTCCGGATCCCTCCTGAAATTCAGCATGGATCAGGATGCCTCCCAGATGAAAAGTACCCCACAGGCACCTGTGGCTGGTTTGAAAATGCAAAGTGCCTCCTGCCAACTGACATCAGGAACCTGGCCAGGTGACTTTTGTTTCTCTGGGGAAAGGCCATCATTCTTTTCCGGGGCCCGCTGGCCCGGAGTTGCCTACAGCCTGCTGAAATTCCGCACGGATCAGGATGCCTCCCAGACCGAAACTAAAACCATAGGCAACTGTGGCTGGTTTGACAGTGCCAAGTGCCTCCTGCAAACTGACATCAGGAACCTGGCCTGGTAAGTTTTATTTCTCTGGGGAAAAGCCATCGTTCTTGTCCAGGGCCTTGTGGCCTGGAGTGCCCGGCCGCCTGCTGAAATTCCGCATGGGTCAGGATGCATCCCAGATGGAAAGTGCCCCCAAAGGCAACTGTGACTGGATTGACAGTGCCAAGTGCCTCCTGCAAACTGACATCAGGAATCTGGCCAGGTGACTTTTGTTTCTCTGGGGAAAAGCCGTGGTTCATGTCCAGGGCCTGGTGGCCCGGAGTGGCCGACAGCCTGCTGAAATTCCGCATGGATCAGGATGCCTCCCAGATGAAAGGAGCCCCCACAGGCAACGGTGGCTGGTTTGACAGTGCCAAGTGCCTCCTGCAAGCTGACATCAGGAACCTGGCCTGGTGACTTTTGTTTCTCTGGGGAAAGGTCATGGTTCATATCCTGGACCCGTAGTCCCGGAGGGGCCGGCTGCCTGCTGAAATTCCGAACGGATTAGGATGGCGCCCAGATGCAAGGTACAACCACAGGCAACTGTGGCAGGCTTGACAGTGCCAAGTGCCTCCTGCAAACTGACATCAGGAACCTGGCCTAGTGACTTTTGTTTCTCTGGGGAAAAGCCGTGGTTCATGTCCAGGGCCTGGTCGCCCGGAGTGGCCGGCCGCCTGCTGAAATTCCGCATGGATCAGGATGCCTCCCAGATGAAAAGTGCCCCCAGAGGCACCTATGGCTGGTTTGACAGTGCCAAGTGCCTGCTCCCAACTGACATCAGGAACCTGGCCTGGTGACTTTTGTTTCTCTGGGGAAAGGCCATCGTTCCTCTCCAGGGCCTGGTGGCCCGGAGTGGCCGACTGCCTGCTGAAATTCCGCACGGATCAGGATACCTCCCAGATGAAAGGAGCCCCCACAGGCAACTGTGGCAGGTTTGACAGTGGCAAGTGCCTCCTGCAATCTGACATCAGGAACCTGGCCTGGTGACTTTTGTTTCTCTGGGGAAAGGCCATCATTCTTCTCCAGTGCCCGTTGGCCCGGAGTGGCTGGCTGCCTGCTGAAATTCCGCACGGATCAGGATACCTCCCAGATGCAAGGTGCCCCCATAGGCACCTGTGCCTGGATTGACAGTGCCAAGTGCCTCCTGCAAACTGACATCAGGAACCTGGCCTGGTAACTTTTGTTTCTCTGGGGAAAGGCCATGGTTCATGTCCACGCCCTGGTGGCCCAGAGTGTCCGGCTCCCTCCTGAAATTCAGCATGGATCAGGATGCCTCCCAGATGAAAAGTGCCCCCACAGGCACCTGTGGCTGGTTTGAAAATGCAAAGTGCCTCCTGCCAACTGACATCAGGAACCTGGCCTGGTGAGTTTTGTTTCTCTGGGGAAAAGCCGTGGTTCATGTCCAGTGCCTGGTGGCCCGGAGTGGCCGGCTGCCTGCTGAAATTCCGCACGGATCAGGATACCTCCCAGATGCAAGATGCCCCCATAGGCACCTGAGGCTGGTTTGACAGTTCCAAGTGCCTGCTGCAAGCTGACGTCAGGAACCTGGCCTGGTGACTTTTGTTTCTCTGAGGAAAGGTCATGGTTCATATCCTGGACCCGTAGTCCCGGCGTGGCCGGCTGCCTGCTGAAATTCCGCACGGATCAGGATGCCTCCCAGATCAAAACTAAAACCATAGGCAGCTTAGGCTGGTTTGACAGTGCCAAGTGCCTCCTGCAAACTGACATCAGGAACCTGGCCTGGTGACTTTTGTTTCTCTGGGGAAAGGTCATGGTTCATATCCTGGACTCGTAGGACCGGAGAGGCCGGCTGCCGGCTGAAATTCCTCACGGATCAGGCTGCCGCCGAGACGCAAAGTACCCCACAGGCACCTGTGGCTGGTTTGACAGTGCCAAGTGCCTCCTGCAAACTGACATCAGGAACCTGGCCTGGTGAGTTTTGTTTCTCTGGGGAAAGGCCATAGATGATTTCCAGTGCCCCCTTGCCCGGAGTGGCCGACTGCCTGCTGAATTTCCGCACGGATCAGGATAGCTCCCAGATGCAAGGTGCCCCCACAGGCAACTGTGGCTGGTTTGACAGTGCCAAGTGCCTACTGCAAACTGACATCAGGAACCTGGCCAGGTGACTTTTGTTTCTCTGGGGAAAGGCCATCGTTCCTCTCCTGGGCCCGCTGGCCCCGAGTGGCCGGCTGCCTGCTGAAATTCCGCATGGATCAGGATACCTCCCAGATGGAAAGGAGCCCCCACAGGCAACTGTGGCTGGTTTGACAGTGCCAAGTGCCTCCTGCAAGCTGACATCAGGAACCTGGCCTGGTGACTTTTGTTTCTCTGGGGAAAGGTCATGGTTCATATCCTGGACCCGTAGTCCCGGTGTGGCCGGCTGCCTGCTGAAATTCCGAAAGGATTAGAATGCCGCCCAGATGAAAGGTACCACCACAGGCAACTGTGGCAGGTTTGACAGTGCCAAGTGCCTCCTGCAAACTGACATCAGGAACCTGGCCAGGTGACTTTTGTTTCTCTGGGGAAAGGCCATCGTTCCTGTCCAGGGCCTGGTGCCCCGGAGTGGCAGACTGCCTGCTGAAATTCCGCACGGATCAGGATAACTCCCAGATGAAAGGAGCCCCCACAGGCAACTGTGGCTGGTTTGACAGTGCCAAGTGCCTCCTGCAAACTGACATCAGGAACCTGGCCTGGTGACTTTTTTTTCTCTGGGGAAAAGCCGTGGTTCATGTCCAGGGCCCGTTGGCCCGGAGTGGCCGGCCGCCTGCTGAAATTCCGCACGGATCAGGATGCCTCCCAGATGAAAAGTGCCCCCACAGGCACCTGTGGCTGGTTTGACAGTGCCAAGTGCCTCCTGCCAACTGACATCAGGAACCTGGCCTGGTGACTTTTGTTTCTCTGGGGAAAGGCCATCGTTCCTCTCCAGGGCCCGCTGCCACGGAGTGGCAGACTGCCTGCTGAAATTCCGCACGGATCAGGATAACTCCCAGATGAAAGGAGCTCCCACAGGCAACTGTGGCTGGTTTGACAGTGCCAAGTGCCTCCTGCAAACTGACATCAGGAACCTGGCCAGGTGACTTTTGTTTCTCTGGGGAAAGGCCATCATTCTTCGCCAGTGCCCGTTGTCCCGGAGTGGCCGGCTGCCTGCTGAAATTCCGCACGGATCAGGATACCTCCTAGATGCAAGGTGCCCCCATAGGCACCTGTGGCTGGTTTGACAGTGCCAAGTGCCTCCTGCAAACAGACATCAGGAACCTGGCCTGGTAACTTTTGTTTCTCTGGGGAAAGGCCATGGTTCCTCTCCAGGGCCCGCTGCCCCGGAGTGGCAGACAGCCTGCTGAATTTCCGCACGGATCAGGATAGCTCCCAGATGCAAGGTGCCCCCAGAGGCAACTGTGGCTGGTTTGACAGTGCCTAGTGCCTCCTGCAAACTGACATCAGGAACCTGGCCAGGTGACTTTTGTTTCTCTGGGGAAAGGCCATCATTCCTCTCCTGGGCCCGCTGGCCCCGAGTGGCCGGCTGCCTGCTGAAATTCCGCACGGATCAGGATATCTCCCAGATGGAAAGGAGCCCCCACAGGCAACTGTGGCTGGTTTGACAGTGGCAAGTGCCTCCTGCAAGCTGACATCAGGAACCTGGCCTGGTGACTTTTGTTTCTCCGGGGAAAGGTCATGGTTCATATCCTGGACCCGTAGTCCCGGAGTGGCCGGCTGCCTGCTGAAATTCCGAACGGATTAGGATGCCGCCCAGATGAAAGGTACCACCACAGGCAACTGTGGCAGGTTTGACAGTGCCAAGTGCCTCCTGCAAACTGACATCAGGAACCTGGCCTGGTGACTTTTGTTTCTCTGGGGAAAAGCCGTGGTTCATGTCCAGGGCCTGGTGGCCCGGAGTGGCAGGCCGCCTGCTGAAATTCCGCATGGATCAGGATGCCTCCCAGATGAAAAGTGCCCCCACAGGCACCTGTGGCTGGTTTGACAGTGCCAAGTGCCTCCTGCCAACTGACATCAGGAAGCTGGCCGGGTGACTTTTGTTTCTCTGGGGAAAGGCCATCGTTCCTCTCCAGGGCCCGCTGCCCCAGAGTGGCAGACTGCCTGCTGAAATTCCGCATGGATCAGGATGCCTCCCAGATGAAAAGTGCCCCCACAGGCAACTGTGGCTGGTTTGACAGTGCCAAGTGCCTCCTGCAAACTGACATCAGGAACCTGGCCTGGTGACTTTTGTTTTTCTGGGGAAAGGCCATCATTCTTCTCCAGTGCCCGTTGGCCCGGAGTGGCCGGCTGCCTGCTGAAATTCCGCACTAATCTGGATACCTCCAAGACCGAAACTAAAACCATAGGCAACTGTGGCAGGTTTGACAGTGCCAAGTGCCTCCTGCAAACTGACATCAGGAACCTGGCCTGGTGACTTTTGTTTCTCTGGGGAAAGGCCATCATTCTTCTCCAGTGCCCGTTGGCCCGGAGTGGCCGGCTGCCTGCTGAAATTCCGCACGGATCAAGATACCTCCCAGATGCAAGGTGCCCCCATAGGCACCTGCGCCTGGTTTGACAGTGCCAAGTGCCTCCTGCAAACTGACATCAGGAACCTTGCCTGGTAACTTTTGTTTCTCTGGGGAAAGGCCATGGTTCATGTCCACGGCCTGGTGGCCCGGAGTGTCCGGATCCCTCCTGAAATTCAGCATGGATCAGGATGCCTCCCAGATGAAAAGTGCCCCCACAGGCACCTGTGGCTGGTTTGAAAATGCAAAGTGCCTCCTGCCAACTGACATCAGGAACCTGGCCTGGTGACTTTTGTTTCTCTGGGGAAAGGCCATCATTCTTTTCCAGGGCCCGCTGGCCCGGAGTTGCCTGCAGCCTGCTGAAATTCCGCACGGATCAGGATGCCTCCCAGACCGAAACTAAAACCATAGGCAACTGTGGCTGGTTTGACAGTGCCAAGTGCCTCCTGCAAACTGACATCAGGAACCTGGCCTGGTAAGTTTTATTTCTCTGGGGAAAAGCCATCGTTCTTGTCCAGGGCCTTGCGGCCTGGAGTGCCTGGCCGCCTGCTGAAATTCCGCATGGGTCAGGATGCATCCCAGATGGAAAGTGCCCCCAAAGGCAACTGTGACTGGATTGACAGTGCCAAGTGCCTCCTGCAAACTGACATCAGGAAGCTGGCCAGGTGACTTTTGTTTCTCTGGGGAAAAGCCGTGGTTCATGTCCAGGGCCTGGTGGCCCGGAGTGGCAGACAGCCTGCTGAAATTCCGCATGGATCAGGATGCCTCCCAGATGAAAGGAGCCCCCACAGGCAACGGTGGCTGGTTTGACAGTGCCAAGTGCCTCCTGCAAGCTGACATCAGGAACCTGGCCTGGTGACTTTTGTTTCTCTGGGGAAAGGTCATGGTTCATATCCTGGACCCGTAGTCCCGGCGTGGCCGGCTGCCTGCTGAAATTCCGAACGGATTAGGATGCCGCCCAGATGCAAGGTACCACCACAGGCAACTGTGGCAGGCTTGACAGTCCCAAGTGCCTCCTGCAAACTGACATCAGGAACCTGGCCTGGTGACTTTTGTTTCTCTGGGGAAAAGCCGTGGTTCATGTCCAGGGCCTGGTGGCCCGGAGTGGCCGGCCGCCTGCTGAAATTCCGCATGGATCAGGATGCCTCCCAGATGAAAAGTGCCCCCAGAGGCACCTGTGGCTGGTTTGACAGTGCCAAGTGCCTCCTGCAAACTGACATCAGGAACCTGGCCTGGTGACTTTTGTTTCTCTGGGGAAAGGCCATCGTTCCTCTCAAGGACCTGGTGGCCCGGAGTGGCCGACTGCCTGCTGAAATTCCGCACGGATCAGGATACCTCCCAGATGAAAGGACCCCCACAGGCAACTGTGGCTGGTTTGACAGTGCCAAGTGCCTCCTGCAAACTGACATCAGGAACCTGGCCTGGTGACTTTTGTTTCTCTGGGGAAAGGCCATCGTTCCTCTCCAGGGCCCGCTGCCCCGGAGTGGCAGACTGCCTGCTGAAATTCCGCACGGATCAGGATACCTCCCAGATGAAAGGAGCCCCCACAGGCAACTGTGGCTGGTTTGACAGTGCCAAGTGCCTCCTGCAAACTGACATCAGGAACCTGGCCAGGTGACTTTTGTTTCTCTGGGGAAAGGCCATCGTTCCTCTCCAGGGCCCGCTGGCCCGCAGTGGCTGGCTGCCTGCTGAAATTCCACACGGATCAGGAAAGCTCCCAGATGTAAGGTGCCCCCACAGGCAACTGTGGCTGGTTTGACAGTGCCATGTGCCTCCTGCAAACTGACATCAGGAACCTGACCTGGTGACTTTTGTTTCTCTGGGGAAAGGTCATGGTTCATACCCTGGACCCGTAGTCCCGGCGTGACCGGCTGCCTGCTGAAATTCCGCATGGATCAGGATACCTCCCAGATGCAAGGTGCCCCCATAGGCACCTGTGGCTGGTTTGACAGTGCCAAGTGCCTGCTGCCAACTGACATCAGGAACCTGGCCTGGTGACTTTTGTTTCTCTGGGGAAAGGCCATCGTTCCTCTCCAGGGCCTGGTGGCCCGGAGTGGCCGACTGCCTGCTGAAATTCCGCACGGATCAGGATACCTCCCAGATGAAAGGACCCCCACAGGCAACTGTGGCTGGTTTGACAGTGCCAAGTGCCTCCTGCAAGCTGACATCCGGAACCTGGCCTGGTGACTTTTGTTTCTCTGGGGAAAGGCCATCGTTCCTCTCCAGGGCCCGCTGCCCCGGAGTGGCAGACTGCCTGCTGAAATTCCGCACGGATCAAGATACCTCCCAGATGAAAGGAGCCCCCACAGGCAACTGTGGCTGGTTTGACAGTGCCAAGTGCCTCCTGCAAACTGACATCAGGAACCTGGCCTGGTGACTTTTGTTTCTCTGGGGAAAGGCCATCATTCTTCTCCAGTGCCCGTTGGCCCGGAGTGGCCGGCTGCCTGCTGAAATTCCGCACGGATCAGGATACCTCCCAGATGCAAGGTGCCCCCTTAGGCACCTGTGCCTGGTTTGACAGTGCCAAGTGCCTCCTGCAAACTGACATCAGGAACCTGGCCTGGTAACTTTTGTTTCTCTGGGGAAAGGCCATGGTTCATGTCCACGGCCTGGTGGCCCAGAGTGTCCGGATCCCTCCTGAAATTCAGCATGGATCAGGATGCCTCCCAGATGAAAAGTACCCCACAGGCACCTGTGGCTGGTTTGAAAATGCAAAGTGCCTCCTGCCAACTGACATCAGGAACCTGGCCAGGTGACTTTTGTTTCTCTGGGGAAAGGCCATCATTCTTTTCCGGGGCCCGCTGGCCCGGAGTTGCCTACAGCCTGCTGAAATTCCGCACGGATCAGGATGCCTCCCAGACCGAAACTAAAACCATAGGCAACTGTGGCTGGTTTGACAGTGCCAAGTGCCTCCTGCAAACTGACATCAGGAACCTGGCCTGGTAAGTTTTATTTCTCTGGGGAAAAGCCATCGTTCTTGTCCAGGGCCTTGTGGCCTGGAGTGCCCGGCCGCCTGCTGAAATTCCGCATGGGTCAGGATGCATCCCAGATGGAAAGTGCCCCCAAAGGCCACTGTGACTGGATTGACAGTGCCAAGTGCCTCCTGCAAACTGACATCAGGAATCTGGCCAGGTGACTTTTGTTTCTCTGGGGAAAAGCCGTGGTTCATGTCCAGGGCCTGGTGGCCCGGAGTGGCCGACAGCCTGCTGAAATTCCGCATGGATCAGGATGCCTCCCAGATGAAAGGAGCCCCCACAGGCAACGGTGGCTGGTTTGACAGTGCCAAGTGCCTCCTGCAAGCTGACATCAGGAACCTGGCCTGGTGACTTTTGTTTCTCTGGGGAAAGGTCATGGTTCATATCCTGGACCCGTAGTCCCGGAGGGGCCGGCTGCCTGCTGAAATTCCGAACGGATTAGGATGGCGCCCAGATGCAAGGTACAACCACAGGCAACTGTGGCAGGCTTGACAGTGCCAAGTGCCTCCTGCAAACTGACATCAGGAACCTGGCCTGGTGACTTTTGTTTCTCTGGGGAAAAGCCGTGGTTCATGTCCAGGGCCTGGTCGCCCGGAGTGGCCGGCCGCCTGCTGAAATTCCGCATGGATCAGGATGCCTCCCAGATGAAAAGTGCCCCCAGAGGCACCTATGGCTGGTTTGACAGTGCCAAGTGCCTGCTCCCAACTGACATCAGGAACCTGGCCTGGTGACTTTTGTTTCTCTGGGGAAAGGCCATCGTTCCTCTCCAGGGCCTGGTGGCCCGGAGTGGCCGACTGCCTGCTGAAATTCCGCACGGATCAGGATACCTCCCAGATGAAAGGAGCCCCCACAGGCAACTGTGGCAGGTTTGACAGTGGCAAGTGCCTCCTGCAATCTGACATCAGGAACCTGGCCAGGTGACTTTTGTTTCTCTGGGGAAAGGCCATCATTCTTCTCCAGTGCCCGTTGGCCCGGAGTGGCTGGCTGCCTGCTGAAATTCCGCACGGATCAGGATACCTCCCAGATGCAAGGTGCCCCCATAGGCACCTGTGCCTGGATTGACAGTGCCAAGTGCCTCCTGCAAACTGACATCAGGAACCTGGCCTGGTAACTTTTGTTTCTCTGGGGAAAGGCCATGGTTCATGTCCACGGCCTGGTGGCCCAGAGTGTCCGGCTCCCTCCTGAAATTCAGCATGGATCAGGATGCCTCCCAGATGAAAAGTGCCCCCACAGGCACCTGTGGCTGGTTTGAAAATGCAAAGTGCCTCCTGCCAACTGACATCAGGAACCTGGCCTGGTGACTTTTGTTTCTCTGGGGAAAAGCCGTGGTTCATGTCCAGTGCCTGGTGGCCCGGAGTGGCCGGCCGCCTGCTGAAATTCCGCATGGATCCGGATGCCTCCCAGATGAAAGGAGCCCCCACAGGCAACGGTGGCTGGTTTGACAGTGCCAAGTGCCTCCTGCAAGCTGACATCAGGAACCTGGCCTGGTGACTTTTGTTTCTCTGGGGAAAGGTCATGGTTCATATCCTGGACCCGTAGTCCCGGCGTGGCCGGCTGCCTGCTGAAATTCCGAACGGATTAGGATGCCGCCCAGATGCAAGGTACCACCACAGGCAACTGTGGCAGGCTTGACAGTGCCAAGTGCCTCCTGCAAACTGACATCAGGAACCTGGCCTGGTGACTTTTGTTTCTCTGGGGAAAAGCCGTAGTTCATGTCCAGGGCCTGGTGGCCCGGAGTGGCCGGCCGCCTGCTGAAATTCCGCATGGATCAGGATGCCTCCCAGATGAAAATTGCCCCCACAGGCACCTGAGGCTGGTTTGACAGTGCCAAGTGCCTCCTGCCAACTGACATCAGGAACCTGGCCAGGTGACTTTTGTTTCTCTGGGGAAAGGCCATCGTTCCTCTCCAGGGCCCGCTGCCCCAGAGTGGCCGACTGCCTGCTGAAATTCCGCACGCATCAGGATGCCTCCCAGATGAAAGACCCCCACAGGCAACTGTGGCTGGTTTGACAGTGCCAAGTGCCTCCTGCAAGCTGACATCAGGAACCTGGCCTGGTGACTTTTGTTTCTCTGGGGAAAGGCCATCGTTCCTCTCCAGGGCCCGCTGCCCCGGAGTGGCAGACTGCCTGCTGAATTTCCACACGGATCAGGATACCTCCCAGATGAAAGGAGCCCCCACAGGCAACTGTGGCTGGTTTGACAGTGCCAAGTGCCTCCTGCAAACTGACATCAGGAACCTGGCCTGGTGACTTTTGTTTCTCTGGGGAAAGGCCATCATTCTTCTCCAGTGCCCGTTGGCCCGGAGTGGCCGGCTGCCTGCTGAAATTCCGCACGGATCAGGATACCTCCCAGATGGAAAGGTGCCCCCATAGGCACCTGTGCCTGGTTTGACAGTGCCAAGTGCCTCCTGCAAACTGACATCAGGAACCTGGCCTGGTAACTTTTGTTTCTCTGGGGAAAGGCCATGGTTCATATCCACGGCCTGGTGGCCCAGAGTGTCCGGCTCCCTCCTGAAATTCAGCATGGATCAGGATGCCTCCCAGATGAAAAGTACCCCACAGGCACCTGTGGCTGGTTTGAAAATGCAAAGTGCCTCCTGCCAACTGACATCAGGAACCTGGCCTGGTGACTTTTGTTTCTCTGGGGAAAGGCCATCATTCTTTTCCGGGGCACGCTGGCCCGGAGTTGCCTCCAGCCTGCTGAAATTCCGCACGGATCAGGATGCCTCCCAGACCGAAACTAAAACCATAGGCAACTGTGGCTGGTTTGACAGTGCCAAGTGCCTCCTGCAAACTGACATCAGGAACCTGGCCTGGTAAGTTTTATTTCTCTGGGGAAAAGCCATCGTTCTTGTCCAGGGCCTTGCGGCCTGGAGTGCCCGGCCGCCTGCTGAAATTCCGCATGGTTCAGGATGCATCCCAGATGGAAAGTGCCCCCAAAGGCACCTGAGGCTGGTTTGACAGTGCCAAGTGCCTCCTGCCAACTGACATCAGGAACCTGGCCAGGTGACTTTTGTTTCTCTGGGGAAAGGCCATCGATCCTCTCCAGGGCCCGCTGCCCCGGAGTGGCAGACTGCCTGCTGAAATTCCGCACGGATCAGGATAACTCCCAGATGAAAGGAGCCCCCACAGGCAACTGTGGCTGGTTTGACAGTGCCAAGTGCCTCCTGCAAGCTGACATCAGGAACCTGACCTGGTGACATTTGTTTCTCTGGGGAAAGGCCATGGTTCATATCCTGGACACGTAGGACCGGAGAGGCTGGCTGCCTGCTGAAATTCTGTACTGATCAAGCTGCCGCCGAGATGCAAGGTGCCCCACAGGCACCTGTGGCTGGTTCGACAGTGCCAAGTGCCTCCTGCAAACTGACATCAGGAACCTGGCCTGGTGACTTTTGTTTCTCTGGGGAAAGGCCATAGATGATGTCCAGTGCCCCCTTGCCCGGAGTGGCCGACTGCCTGCTGAGTTTCCGCACGGATCAGGATAGCTCCCAGATGCAAGGTGCCCCCACAGGCAACTGTGGCTGGTTTGAAAGTGCCAAGTGCCTCCTGCAAGCTGACATCAGGAACCTGGCCAGGTGACTTTTGTTTCTCTGGGGAAAGGCCATCGTTCCTCTCCAGGGCCCGCTGGCCCGCAGTGGCCGGCTGCCTGCTGGAATTCCACACGGATCAGGATAGCTCCCAGATGAAAGGAGCCCCCACAGGCAACGGTGGCTGGTTTGACAGTGCCAAGTGCCTCCTACAAGCTGACATCAGGAACCTGGCCTGGTGACTTTTGTTTCTCTGGGGAAAGGTCATGGTTCATATCCTGGACCCGTAGTCCCGGCGTGGCCGGCTGCCTGCTGAAATTCCGAAAGGATCAGGATGCCTCCTAGATGCAAGGTGCCCCCAGAGGCAACTGTGGCTGGTTTGACAGTGCCAAGTGCCTCCTGCAAACTGACATCAGGAACCTGGCCCGGTGACTTTTGTTTCTCTGGGGAAAGGCCATCATTCTTCTCCAGTGCCCGTTGGCCCGGAGTGGCCGGCTGCCTGCTGAAATTCCTCACGGATCAGGATACCTCCGAGATGCAAGGTGCCCCCATAGGCACCTGTGGCTGGTTTGACAGTGCCAAGTGCCTCCTGCAAACTGACATCAGGAACCTGGCCTGGTGACTTTTGTTTCTCTGGGGAAAGGCCATGGTTCATGTCCACGGCCTGGTGGCCCGGAGTGTCCGGCCGCCTGCTGAAATTCCGCATGGATCAGGATGCCTCCCAGATGAAAATTGCCCCCACAGGCACCTGTGGCTGGTTTGACAGTGCCAAGTGCCTCCTGCAAACTGACATCAGGAACCTGGCCTGGTGACTTTTGTTTCTCTGGGGAAAGGCCATGGTTCTTGTCCACGGCCTGGTGGCCCGGAGTGGCCGGCCGCCTGCTGAAATTCCGAACGGATCAGGATGCCTCCCAGATGCAAGGTGCCCTCAGAGGCAATTGTGGCTGGTTTGACAGTGCCAAGTGCCTCCTGCAAACTGACATCAGGAACCTGGCCTGGTAAGTTTTGTTTCTCTGGGGAAAGGCCATCGTTCTTGTCAGGGGCACGCCGTCCCGGAGTGGCCGGCTGCCTGCTGAAATTCCTCACGGATCAGGATACCTCCCAGATGCAAGGTGCCCCCACAGGCAACTGTGGCTGGTTTGACAGTGCCATGTGCCTCCTGCAAACTGACATCAGGAACCTGACCTGGTGACTTTTGTTTCTCTGGGGAAAGGCCATGGTTCATATCCTGGACACGTAGGGCCAGAGAGGCCGGCTGCCTGCTGAAATTCTGTACTGATCAAGCTGCCGCCGAGATGCAAGGTGCCCCACAGGCCCCTGTGGCTGGTTCGACAGTGCCAAGTGCCTCCTGCAAACTGACATCAGGAACCTGGCCTGGTAAGTTTTATTTCTCTGGGGAAAAGCCATCGTTCTTGTCCAGGGCCTTGCGGCCTGGAGTGCCCGGCCGCCTGCTGAAATTCCGCATGGTTCAGGATGCATCCCAGACGGAAAGTGCCCCCAAAGGCACCTGAGGCTGGTTTGACAGTGCCAAGTGCCTCCTGCCAACTGACATCAGGAACCTGGCCAGGTGACTTTTGTTTCTCTGGGGAAAGGCCATCGATCCTCTCCAGGGCCCGCTGCCCCGGAGTGGCAGACTGCCTGCTGAAATTCCGCACGGATCAGGATAACTCCCAGATGAAAGGAGCCCCCACAGGCAACTGTGGCTGGTTTGACAGTGCCGAGTGCCTCCTGCAAGCTGACATCAGGAACCTGACCTGGTGACTTTTGTTTCTCTGGGGAAAGGCCATGGTTCATATCCTGGACACGTAGGACCGGAGAGGCTGGCTGCCTGCTGAAATTCTGTACTGATCAAGCTGCCGCCGAGATGCAAGGTGCCCCACAGGCACCTGTGGCTGGTTCGACAGTGCCAAGTGCCTCCTGCAAACTGACATCAGGAACCTGGCCAGGTGACTTTTGTTTCTCTGGGGAAAGGCCATCGTTCCTCTCCAGGGCCCGCTGGCCCGCAGTGGCCGGCTGCCTGCTGGAATTCCACACGGATCAGGATAGCTCCCAGATGAAAGGAGCCCCCACAGGCAACGGTGGCTGGTTTGACAGTGCCAAGTGCCTCCTACAAGCTGACATCAGGAACCTGGCCTGGTGACTTTTGTTTCTCTGGGGAAAGGTCATGGTTCATATCCTGGACCCGTAGTCCCGGCGTGGCCGGCTGCCTGCTGAAATTACGAACGGATTAGGATGCCGCCCAGATGCAAGGTACCACCACAGGCAACTGTGGCAGGCTTGACAGTGCCAAGTGCCTCCTGCAAACTGACATCAGGAACCTGGCCTGGTGACTTTTGTTTCTCTGGGGAAAAGCCGTGGTTCATGTCCAGGGCCTGGTGGCCCGGAGTGGCCGGCCGCCTGCTGAAATTCAGCATGGATCAGGATGCCTCCCAGATGAAAAATGCCCCCAGAGGCACCTGTGGCTGGTTTGACAGTGCCAAGTGCCTCCTGCAAACTGACATCAGGAACCTGGCCCGGTGACTTTTGTTTCTCTGGGGAAAGGCCATCATTCTTCTCCAGTGCCCGTTGGCCCGGAGTGGCCGACTGCCTGCTGAAATTCCTCACGGATCAGGATACCTCCGAGATGCAAGGTGCCCCCATAGGCACCTGTGGCTGGTTTGACAGTGCCAAGTGCCTCCTGCAAACTGACATCAGGAACCTGGCCTGGTGACTTTTGTTTCTCTGGGGAAAGGCCATGGTTCATGTCCACGGCCTGGTGGCCCGGAGTGTCCGGCCGCCTGCTGAAATTCCGCATGGATCAGGATGCCTCCCACATGAAAATTGCCCCCACAGGCAACTGTGGCTGGTTTGACAGTGCCAAGTGCCTCCTGCAAACTGACATCAGGAACCTGGCCTGGTGACTTTTGTTTCTCTGGGGAAAGGCCATGGTTCATGTCCACGGCCTGGTGGCCCGGAGTGTCCGGCCGCCTGCTGAAATTCCGCATGGATCAGGATGCCTCCCACATGAAAATTGCCCCCACAGGCACCTGTGGCTGGTTTGACAGTGCCAAGTGCCTCCTGCAAACTGACATCAGGAACCTGGCCTGGTGACTTTTGTTTCTCTGGGGAAAGGCCATGGTTCATGTCCACGGCCTGGTGGCCCGGAGTGTCCGGCCGCCTGCTGAAATTCCGCATGGATCAGGATGCCTCCCACATGAAAATTGCCCCCACAGGCACCTGTGGCTGGTTTGACAGTGCCAAGTGCCTCCTGCAAACTGACATCAGGAACCTGGCCTGGTGACTTTTGTTTCTCTGGGGAAAGGCCATGGTTCATGTCCACGGCCTGGTGGCCCGGAGTGTCCGGCCGCCTGCTGAAATTCCGCATGGATCAGGATGCCTCCCACATGAAAATTGCCCCCACAGGCACCTGTGGCTGGTTTGACAGTGCCAAGTGCCTCCTGCAAACTGACATCAGGAACCTGGCCTGGTGACTTTTGTTTCTCTGGGGAAAGGCCATGGTTCATGTCCACGGCCTGGTGGCCCGGAGTGTCCGGCCGCCTGCTGAAATTCCGCATGGATCAGGATGCCTCCCACATGAAAATTGCCCCCACAGGCACCTGTGGCTGGTTTGACAGTGCCAAGTGCCTCCTGCAAACTGACATCAGGAACCTGGCCTGGTAAGTTTTGTTTCTCTGGGGAAAGGTCATGGTTCATATCCTGGACTCGTAGGACCGGAGAGGCCGGCTGCCGGCTGAAATTCCTCACGGATGAGGATGCCGCCGAGATGCAAGGTGCCCCACAGGCACCTGTGGCTGGTCCGACAGTGCCAAGTGCCTCCTGCAAACTGACATCAGGAACCTGGCCTGGTGAGTTTTGTTTCTCTGGGGAAAGGCCATAGATGATGTCCACTGCCCCCTTGCCCGGAGTGGCAGACAGCCTGCTGAATTTCCGCACGGATCAGGATAGCTCCCAGATGCAAGGTGCCCCCGCAGGAAACTGTGGCTGGTGTGAAAGTGCCTAGTGCCTCCTGCAAACTGACATCAGGAACCTGGCCAGGTGACTTTTGTTTCTCTGGGGAAAGGCCATCGTTCCTCTCCTGGGCCCGCTGGCCCCGAGTGGCCGGCTGCCTGCTGAAATTCCGCACGGATCAGGATACCTCCCAGATGGAAAGGAGCCCCCACAGGCAACTGTGGCTGGTTTGACAGTGCCATGTGCCTCCTGCAAACTGACATCAGGAACCTGGCCTGGTGACTTTTGTTTCTCTGGGGAAAAGCCGTGGTTCATGTTCAGGGCCTGGTGGCCCGGAGGGGCCGGCCGCCTGCTGAAATTCCGCATGGATCAGGATGCCTCCCAGATGAAAAGTGCCCCCACAGGCACCTGTGGCTGGTTTGACAGTGCCAAGTGCCTCCTGCCAACTGACATCAGGAACCTGGCCAGGTGACTTTTGTTTCTCTGGGGAAAGGCCATCGTTCCTCTCCAGGGCCCGCTGCCCCGGAGTGGCAGACTGCCTGCTGAAATTCCGCATGGATCAGGATGCCTCCCAGATGAAAAGTGCCCCCACAGGCAACTGTGGCTGGTTTGACAGTGCCAAGTGCCTCCTGCAAACTGACATCAGGAACCTGGCCTGGTGACTTTTGTTTCTCTGGGGAAAGGCCATCATTCTTCTCCAGTGCCAGCTGGCCCGGAGTGGCCGGCTGCCTGCTGAAATTCCGCACGGATCAGGATACCTCCCAGATGCAAGGTGCCCCCACAGGCAGCTGTGGCTGGTTTGAAAGTGCCTAGTGCCTCCTGCAAACTGACATCAGGAACCTGGCCAGGTGACTTTTGTTTCTCTGGGGAAAGGCCATCGTTCCTCTCCTGGGCCCGCTGGCCCCGAGTGGCCGGCTGCCTGCTGAAATTCCGCACGGATCAGGATACCTCCCAGATGGAAAGGAGAACCCACAGGCAACTGTGGCTGGTTTGACAGTGCCAAGTGCCTCCTGCAAACTGACATCAGGAACCTGGCCTGGTGACTTTTGTTTCTCCGGGGAAAGGTCATGGTTCTTATCCTGGACCCGTAGTCCCGGAGTGGCCGGCTGCCTGCTGAAATTCCGCACGGATCAGGATGCCTCCCAGACCAAAACTAAAACCATAGGCAACTGTGGCAGGTTTGACAGTGCCAAGTGCCTCCTGCAAACTGACATCAGGAACCTGGCCTTTTAAGTTTTGTTTCTCTGGGGAAAAGCCATCGTTCTTGTACACGGCCGTGTGGCCTGGAGTGCCCGGCCGCCTGCTGAAATTCCGCATGGGTCAGGATGCATCCCAGATGAAAAGTGCCCCCACAGGCACCTGTGGCTGGTTTGACAGTGCCAAGTGCCTCCTGCAAACTGACATCAGGAACCTGGCCTGGTGACTTTTGTTTCTCTGGGGAAAGGCCATCATTCCTCTCCTGGGCCCGCTGGCCCCGAGTGGCCGGCTGCCTGCTGAAATTCCGCACGGATCAGGATACCTCCCAGATGAAAGGAGCCCCCACAGGCAACTGTGGCTGGTTTGACAGTGCCAAGTGCCTCCTGCAAGCTGACATCAGGAACCTGGCCTGGTGACTTTTGTTTCTCTGGGGAAAGGTCATGGTTCATATCCTGGACCCGTAGTCCCGGAGTGGCCGGCTGCCTGCTGAAATTCCGAACGGATTAGGATGCCGCCCAGATGAAAGGTACCACCACAGGCAACTGTGGCAGGTTTGACAGTGCCAAGTGCCTCCTGCAAACTGACATCAGGAACCTGGCCTGGTGACTTTTGTTTCTCTGGGGAAAAGCCATCGTTCTTGTCCAGGGCCTTGCGGCCTGGAGTGGCCGGCCGCCTGCTGAAATTCTGCATGGGTCAGGATGCATCCCAGATGGAAAGTGCCCCCAAAGGCAACTATGTCTGGATTGACAGTGCCAAGTGCCTCCTGCAAACTGACATCAGGAATCTGGCCTGGTGACTTTTGTTTCTCTGGGGAAAGGCCATGGTTCATGTCCACGGCCTGGTGGCCCGGAGTGTCCGGCCGCCTGCTGAAATTCCGCATGGATCAGGATGCCTCCCACATGAAAATTGCCCCCACAGGCACCTGTGGCTGGTTTGACAGTGCCAAGTGCCTCCTGCAAACTGACATCAGGAACCTGGCCTGGTGACTTTTGTTTCTCTGGGGAAAGGCCATGGTTCATGTCCACGGCCTGGTGGCCCGGAGTGTCCGGCCGCCTGCTGAAATTCCGCATGGATCAGGATGCCTCCCACATGAAAATTGCCCCCACAGGCACCTGTGGCTGGTTTGACAGTGCCAAGTGCCTCCTGCAAACTGACATCAGGAACCTGGCCTGGTGACTTTTGTTTCTCTGGGGAAAGGTCATGGTTCATATCCTGGACTCGTAGGACCGGAGAGGCCGGCTGCCGGCTGAAATTCCTCACGGATGAGGATGCCGCCGAGATGCAAGGTGCCCCACAGGCACCTGTGGCTGGTCCGACAGTGCCAAGTGCCTCCTGCAAACTGACATCAGGAACCTGGCCTGGTGAGTTTTGTTTCTCTGGGGAAAGGCCATAGATGATGTCCACTGCCCCCTTGCCCGGAGTGGCAGACAGCCTGCTGAATTTCCGCACGGATCAGGATAGCTCCCAGATGCAAGGTGCCCCCGCAGGAAACTGTGGCTGGTGTGAAAGTGCCTAGTGCCTCCTGCAAACTGACATCAGGAACCTGGCCAGGTGACTTTTGTTTCTCTGGGGAAAGGCCATCGTTCCTCTCCTGGGCCCGCTGGCCCCGAGTGGCCGGCTGCCTGCTGAAATTCCGCACGGATCAGGATACCTCCCAGATGGAAAGGAGCCCCCACAGGCAACTGTGGCTGGTTTGACAGTGCCATGTGCCTCCTGCAAACTGACATCAGGAACCTGGCCTGGTGACTTTTGTTTCTCTGGGGAAAAGCCGTGGTTCATGTTCAGGGCCTGGTGGCCCGGAGGGGCCGGCCGCCTGCTGAAATTCCGCATGGATCAGGATGCCTCCCAGATGAAAAGTGCCCCCACAGGCACCTGAGGCTGGTTTGACAGTGCCAAGTGCCTCCTGCCAACTGACATCAGGAACCTGGCCAGGTGACTTTTGTTTCTCTGGGGAAAGGCCATCGTTCCTCTCCAGGGCCCGCTGCCCCGGAGTGGCAGACTGCCTGCTGAAATTCCGCATGGATCAGGATGCCTCCCAGATGAAAAGTGCCCCCACAGGCAACTGTGGCTGGTTTGACAGTGCCAAGTGCCTCCTGCAAACTGACATCAGGAACCTGGCCTGGTGACTTTTGTTTCTCTGGGGAAAGGCCATCATTCTTCTCCAGTGCCAGCTGGCCCGGAGTGGCCGGCTGCCTGCTGAAATTCCGCACGGATCAGGATACCTCCCAGATGCAAGGTGCCCCCACAGGCAGCTGTGGCTGGTTTGAAAGTGCCTAGTGCCTCCTGCAAACTGACATCAGGAACCTGGCCTGGTGACTTTTGTTTCTCCGGGGAAAGGTCATGGTTCTTATCCTGGACCCGTAGTCCCGGAGTGGCCGGCTGCCTGCTGAAATTCCGCACGGATCAGGATGCCTCCCAGACCAAAACTAAAACCATAGGCAACTGTGGCAGGTTTGACAGTGCCAAGTGCCTCCTGCAAACTGACATCAGGAACCTGGCCTTTTAAGTTTTGTTTCTCTGGGGAAAAGCCATCGTTCTTGTACACGGCCGTGTGGCCTGGAGTGCCCGGCCGCCTGCTGAAATTCCGCATGGGTCAGGATGCATCCCAGATGAAAAGTGCCCCCACAGGCACCTGTGGCTGGTTTGACAGTGCCAAGTGCCTCCTGCAAACTGACATCAGGAACCTGGCCTGGTGACTTTTGTTTCTCTGGGGAAAGGCCATCATTCCTCTCCTGGGCCCGCTGGCCCCGAGTGGCCGGCTGCCTGCTGAAATTCCGCACGGATCAGGATACCTCCCAGATGAAAGGAGCCCCCACAGGCAACTGTGGCTGGTTTGACAGTGCCAAGTGCCTCCTGCAAGCTGACATCAGGAACCTGGCCTGGTGACTTTTGTTTCTCTGGGGAAAGGTCATGGTTCATATCCTGGACCCGTAGTCCCGGAGTGGCCGGCTGCCTGCTGAAATTCCGAACGGATTAGGATGCCGCCCAGATGAAAGGTACCACCACAGGCAACTGTGGCAGGTTTGACAGTGCCAAGTGCCTCCTGCAAACTGACATCAGGAACCTGGCCTGGTGACTTTTGTTTCTCTGGGGAAAAGCCATCGTTCTTGTCCAGGGCCTTGCGGCCTGGAGTGGCCGGCCGCCTGCTGAAATTCTGCATGGGTCAGGATGCATCCCAGATGGAAACTGCCCCCAAAGGCAACTATGTCTGGATTGACAGTGCCAAGTGCCTCCTGCCAACTGACATCAGGAATCTGGCCTGGTGACTTTTGTTTCTCTGGGGAAAGGCCATGGTTCATATCCTGGACACGTAGGACCGGAGAGGCCGACTGCCTGCTGAAATTCCTCACGGATCAGGATGCCTCCCAGATGCAAGGTGCCCTCAGAGGCAACTGTGGCTGGTTTGACAGTGCCAAGTGCCTCCTGCAAACTGACATCAGGAACCTGGCCTGGTAAGTTTTGTTTCTCTGGGGAAAGGCCATCGTTCTTGTCCGGGGCACGCCGTCCCGGAGTGGCCGGCTGCCTGCTGAAATTCCTCACGGATCAGGATACCTCCCAGATGCAAGGTGCCCCCACAGGCAACTGTGGCTGGTTTGACAGTGCCATGTGCCTCCTGCAAACTGACATCAGGAACCTGACCTGGTGACTTTTGTTTCTCTGGGGAAAGGCCATGGTTCATATCCTGGACACGTAGGACCGGAGAGGCCGGCTGCCTGCTGAAATTCTGTACTGATCAAGCTGCCGCCGAGATGCAAGGTGCCCCACAGGCACCTGTGGCTGGTTCGACAGTGCCAAGTGCCTCCTGCAAACTGACATCAGGAACCTGGCCTGGTGACTTTTGTTTCTCCGGGGAAAAGCCGTGGTTCATGTCCAGGGCCTGGTGGCCCGGAGTGGCAGGCCGCCTGCTGAAATTCAGCATGGATCAGGATGCCTCCCAGATGAAAAATGCCCCCAGAGGCACCTGTGGCTGGTTTGACAGTGCCAAGTGCCTGCTGCCAACTGACATCAGGAACCTGGCCTGGTGTCTTTTCTTTCTCTGGGGAAAGGCCATCGTTCCACTCCAGGGCCTGGTGGCCCGGAGTGGCCGGCTGGCTGCTGATATTCCGCACGGATCAGGATACCTCCCAGATGAAAGGAGCCCCCACAGGCAACTGTGGCTGGTTTGACAGTGCCAAGTGCCTCCTGCAAGCTGACATCAGGAACCTGGCCTGGTGACTTTTGTTTCTCTGGGGAAAGGCCATCGTTCCTCTCCAGGGCCCGCTGCCCCGGAGTGGCAGACTGCCTGCTGAAATTCCGCACGGATGAGGATAACTCCCAGATGAAAGGAGCCCCCAGAGGCAACTGTGGCTGGTTTGACAGTGCCAAGTGCCTCCTGCAAACTGACATCAGGAACCTGGCCTGGTGACTTTTGTTTCTCTGGGGAAAGGCCATCATTCTTCTCCAGTGCCCGTTGGCCCGGAGTGGCCGGCTGCCTGCTGAAATTCCGCACGGATCAGGATAACTCACAGATGAAAGGAGCCCCCACAGGCAACTGTGGCTGGTTTGACAGTGCCAAGTGCCTCCTGCAAGCTGACATCAGGAACCTGGCCTGGTGACTTTTGTTTCTCTGGGGAAAGGTCATGGTTCATATCCTGGACCCGTAGTCCCGGAGTGGCCGGCTGCCTGCTGAAATTCCGAACGGATTAGGATGCCGCCCAGATGAAAGGTACCACCACAGGCAACTGTGGCAGGTTTGACAGTGCCAAGTGCCTCCTGCAAACTGACATCAGGAACCTGGCCTGGTGACTTTTGTTTCTCTGGGGAAAAGCCATCGTTCTTGTCCAGGGCCTTGCGGCCTGGAGTGGCCGGCCGCCTGCTGAAATTCTGCATGGGTCAGGATGCATCCCAGATGGAAACTGCCCCCAAAGGCAACTATGTCTGGATTGACAGTGCCAAGTGCCTCCTGCCAACTGACATCAGGAATCTGGCCTGGTGACTTTTGTTTCTCTGGGGAAAGGCCATGGTTCATATCCTGGACACGTAGGACCGGAGAGGCCGACTGCCTGCTGAAATTCCTCACGGATCAGGCTGCCGCCGAGATGCAAGGTGCCCCCACAGGCAACTGTGGCTAGTTAGACAGTGCAAAGTGCCTCCTGCAAACTGACATCAGGAACCTGGCCTGGTGACTTTTGTTTCTCTGGGGAAAAGCCATGGTTAATGTACAGGGCCGGGTGTCCCGGAGTGGCCGGCTGCCTGCTGAAATTCTGAACGGATCAGGATGCCTCCCAGATGCAAGGTGCCCTCAGAGGCAACTGTGGCTGGTTTGACAGTGCCAAGTGCCTCCTGCAAACTGACATCAGGAACCTGGCCTGGTAAGTTTTGTTTCTCTGGGGAAAGGCCATCGTTCTTGTCCGGGGCACACCGTCCCGGAGTGGCCGGCTGCCTGCTGAAATTCCTCACGGATCAGGATACCTCCCAGATGCAAGGTGCCCCCACAGGCACCTGTGGCTGGTTTGACAGTGCCATGTGCCTCCTGCAAACTGACATCAGGAACCTGACCTGGTGACTTTTGTTTCTCTGGGGAAAGGCCATGGTTCATATCCTGGACACGTAGGACCGGAGAGGCCGGCTGCCTGCTGAAATTCCTCACGGATCAGGCTGCCGCCGAGATGCAAGGTGCCCCACTGGCACCTGTGGCTGGTCCGACAGTGCCAAGTGCCTCCTGCAAACTGACATCAGGAACCTGGCCTGGTGACTTTTGTTTCTCTGGGGAAAGGCCATAGATGATGTCCAGTGCCCCCTTGCCCGGAGTGGCAGACAGCCTGCTGAATTTCCGCACGGATCAGGATAGCTCCCAGATGCAAGGTGCCCCCGCAGGAAACTGTGGCTGGTTTGAAAGTGCCTAGTGCCTCCTGCAAACTGACATCAGGAACCTGGCCAGGTGACTTTTGTTTCTCTGGGGAAAGGCCATCGTTCCTCTCCTGGGCCCGCTGGCCCCGAGTGGCCAGCTGCCTGCTGAAATTCCGCACGGATCAGGATACCTCCCAGATGGAAAGGAGCCCCCACAGGCAACTGTGGCTGGTTTGACAGTGCCAAGTGCCTCCTGCAAACAGACATCAGGAACCTGGCCTGGTGACTTTTGTTTCTCCGGGGAAAGGTCATGGTTCATATCCTGGACCCGTAGTCCCGGAGTGGCCGGCTGCCTGCTGAAATTCCGAACGGATTAGGATGCCGCCCAGATGAAAGGTACCACCACAGGCAACTGTGGCAGGTTTGACAGTGCCAAGTGCCTCCTGCAAACTGACATCAGGAACCTGGCCTGGTGACTTTTGTTTCTCTGGGGAAAAGCCGTGGTTCATGTCCAGGGCCTGGTGGCCCAGAGTGGCCGGCCGCCTGCTGAAATTCCGCATGGATCAGGATGCCTCCCAGATGAAAAGTGCCCCCACAGGCACCTGAGGCTGGTTTGACAGTGCCAAGTGCCTCCTGCCAACTGACATCAGGAACCTGGCCTGGTGACTTTTGTTTCTCTGGGGAAAGGCCATGGTTCATATCCTGGACACGTAGGACCGGAGAGGCCGACTGCCTGCTGAAATTCCGAACGGATTAGGCTGCCGCCGAGATGCAAGGTGCCCCCACAGGCAACTGTGGCTGGTTCGACAGTGCCAAGTGCCTCCTGCAAACTGACATCAGGAACCTGGCCTGGTGACTTTTGTTTCTCTGGGGAAAAGCCATGGTTAATGTACAGGGCCGGGTGTCCCGGAGTGGCCGGCTGCCTGCTGAACTTCCGAAAGGATCAGGATGCCTCCCAGATGCAAGGTGCCCCCAGAGGCAACTGTGGCTGGTTTGACAGTGCCAAGTGCCTCCTGCAAACTGACATCAGGAACCTGGCCCGGTGACTTTTGTTTCTCTGGGGAAAGGCCATCATTCTTCTCCAGTGCCCGTTGGCCCGGAGTGGCCGGCTGCCTGCTGAAATTCCTCACGGATCAGGATGCCTCCCACATGAAAATTGCCCCCACAGGCACCTGTGGCTGGTTTGACAGTGCCAAGTGCCTCCTGCAAACTGACATCAGGAACCTGGCCTGGTGACTTTTGTTTCTCTGGGGAAAGGCCATGGTTCATGTCCACGGCCTGGTGGCCCGGAGTGTCCGGCCGCCTGCTGAAATTCCGCATGGATCAGGATGCCTCCCACATGAAAATTGCCCCCACAGGCACCTGTGGCTGGTTTGACAGTGCCAAGTGCCTCCTGCAAACTGACATCAGGAACCAGGCCTGGTGACTTTTGTTTCTCTGGGGAAAGGTCATGGTTCATATCCTGGACTCGTAGGACCGGAGAGGCCGGCTGCCGGCTGAAATTCCGCACGGATCAGGGTGCCGCCGAGATGCAAGGTGCCCCACAGGCACCTGTGGCTGGTTCGACAGTGCCAAGTGCCTCCTGCAAACTGACATCAGGAACCTGGCCTGGTGAGTTTTGTTTCTCTGGGGAAAGGCCATAGATGATGTCCAGTGCCCCCTTGCCCGGAGTGGCAGACAGCCTGCTGAATTTCCGCACCGATCAGGATGCCTCCCAGATGAAAAGTGCCCCCACAGGCAACTGTGGCTGGTTTGACAGTGCCAAGTGCCTCCTGCAAACTGACATCAGGAACCTGGCCAGGTGACTTTTGTTTCTCTGGGGAAAGGCCATCATTCTTCTCCAGTGCCAGCTGGCCCGGAGTGGCCGGCTGCCTGCTGAAATTCCGCACGGATCAGGATACCTCCCAGATGCAACGTGCCCCCATAGGCAACTGTGGCTAGTTAGACAGTGCAAAGTGCCTCCTGCAAACTGACATCAGGAACCTGGCCTGGTGACTTTTGTTTCTCTGGGGAAAGGCCATCATTCTTCTCCAGTGCCAGCTGGCCCGGAGTGGCCGGCTGCCTGCTGAAATTCCGCACGGATCAGGATACCTCCCAGATGCAAGGTGCCCCCACAGGCAGCTGTGGCTGGTTTGAAAGTGCCTAGTGCCTCCTGCAAACTGACATCAGGAACCTGGCCAGGTGACTTTTGTTTCTCTGGGGAAAGGCCATCGTTCCTCTCCTGGGCCCGCTGGCCCCGAGTGGCCGGCTGCCTGCTGAAATTCCGCACGGATCAGGATACCTCCCAGATGGAAAGGAGAACCCACAGGCAACTGTGGCTGGTTTGACAGTGCCAAGTGCCTCCTGCAAACTGACATCAGGAACCTGGCCTGGTGACTTTTGTTTCTCCGGGGAAAGGTCATGGTTCTTATCCTGGACCCGTAGTCCCGGAGTGGCCGGCTGCCTGCTGAAATTCCGCACGGATCAGGATGCCTCCCAGACCAAAACTAAAACCATAGGCAACTGTGGCAGGTTTGACAGTGCCAAGTGCCTCCTGCAAACTGACATCAGGAACCTGGCCTTTTAAGTTTTGTTTCTCTGGGGAAAAGCCTTCGTTCTTGTACACGGCCGTGTGGCCTGGAGTGCCCGGCCGCCTGCTGAAATTCCGCATGGGTCAGGATGCATCCCAGATGAAAAGTGCCCCCACAGGCACCTGTGGCTGGTTTGACAGTGCCAAGTGCCTCCTGCAAACTGACATCAGGAACCTGGCCTGGTGACTTTTGTTTCTCTGGGGAAAGGCCATCATTCCTCTCCTGGGCCCGCTGGCCCCGAGTGGCCGGCTGCCTGCTGAAATTCCGCACGGATCAGGATACCTCCCAGATGAAAGGAGCCCCCACAGGCAACTGTGGCTGGTTTGACAGTGCCAAGTGCCTCCTGCAAGCTGACATCAGGAACCTGGCCTGGTGACTTTTGTTTCTCTGGGGAAAGGTCATGGTTCATATCCTGGACCCGTAGTCCCGGAGTGGCCGGCTGCCTGCTGAAATTCCGAACGGATTAGGATGCCGCCCAGATGAAAGGTACCACCACAGGCAACTGTGGCAGGTTTGACAGTGCCAAGTGCCTCCTGCAAACTGACATCAGGAACCTGGCCTGGTGACTTTTGTTTCTCTGGGGAAAAGCCATCGTTCTTGTCCAGGGCCTTGCGGCCTGGAGTGGCCGGCCGCCTGCTGAAATTCTGCATGGGTCAGGATGCATCCCAGATGGAAAGTGCCCCCAAAGGCAACTATGTCTGGATTGACAGTGCCAAGTGCCTCCTGCAAACTGACATCAGGAATCTGGCCTGGTGACTTTTGTTTCTCTGGGGAAAGGCCATGGTTCATGTCCACGGCCTGGTGGCCCGGAGTGTCCGGCCGCCTGCTGAAATTCCGCATGGATCAGGATGCCTCCCACATGAAAATTGCCCCCACAGGCACCTGTGGCTGGTTTGACAGTGCCAAGTGCCTCCTGCAAACTGACATCAGGAACCTGGCCTGGTGACTTTTGTTTCTCTGGGGAAAGGCCATGGTTCATGTCCACGGCCTGGTGGCCCGGAGTGTCCGGCCGCCTGCTGAAATTCCGCATGGATCAGGATGCCTCCCACATGAAAATTGCCCCCACAGGCACCTGTGGCTGGTTTGACAGTGCCAAGTGCCTCCTGCAAACTGACATCAGGAACCTGGCCTGGTGACTTTTGTTTCTCTGGGGAAAGGTCATGGTTCATATCCTGGACTCGTAGGACCGGAGAGGCCGGCTGCCGGCTGAAATTCCTCACGGATGAGGATGCCGCCGAGATGCAAGGTGCCCCACAGGCACCTGTGGCTGGTCCGACAGTGCCAAGTGCCTCCTGCAAACTGACATCAGGAACCTGGCCTGGTGAGTTTTGTTTCTCTGGGGAAAGGCCATAGATGATGTCCACTGCCCCCTTGCCCGGAGTGGCAGACAGCCTGCTGAATTTCCGCACGGATCAGGATAGCTCCCAGATGCAAGGTGCCCCCGCAGGAAACTGTGGCTGGTGTGAAAGTGCCTAGTGCCTCCTGCAAACTGACATCAGGAACCTGGCCAGGTGACTTTTGTTTCTCTGGGGAAAGGCCATCGTTCCTCTCCTGGGCCCGCTGGCCCCGAGTGGCCGGCTGCCTGCTGAAATTCCGCACGGATCAGGATACCTCCCAGATGGAAAGGAGCCCCCACAGGCAACTGTGGCTGGTTTGACAGTGCCATGTGCCTCCTGCAAACTGACATCAGGAACCTGGCCTGGTGACTTTTGTTTCTCTGGGGAAAAGCCGTGGTTCATGTTCAGGGCCTGGTGGCCCGGAGGGGCCGGCCGCCTGCTGAAATTCCGCATGGATCAGGATGCCTCCCAGATGAAAAGTGCCCCCACAGGCACCTGAGGCTGGTTTGACAGTGCCAAGTGCCTCCTGCCAACTGACATCAGGAACCTGGCCAGGTGACTTTTGTTTCTCTGGGGAAAGGCCATCGTTCCTCTCCAGGGCCCGCTGCCCCGGAGTGGCAGACTGCCTGCTGAAATTCCGCATGGATCAGGATGCCTCCCAGATGAAAAGTGCCCCCACAGGCAACTGTGGCTGGTTTGACAGTGCCAAGTGCCTCCTGCAAACTGACATCAGGAACCTGGCCTGGTGACTTTTGTTTCTCTGGGGAAAGGCCATCATTCTTCTCCAGTGCCAGCTGGCCCGGAGTGGCCGGCTGCCTGCTGAAATTCCGCACGGATCAGGATACCTCCCAGATGCAAGGTGCCCCCACAGGCAGCTGTGGCTGGTTTGAAAGTGCCTAGTGCCTCCTGCAAACTGACATCAGGAACCTGGCCTGGTGACTTTTGTTTCTCCGGGGAAAGGTCATGGTTCTTATCCTGGACCCGTAGTCCCGGAGTGGCCGGCTGCCTGCTGAAATTCCGCACGGATCAGGATGCCTCCCAGACCAAAACTAAAACCATAGGCAACTGTGGCAGGTTTGACAGTGCCAAGTGCCTCCTGCAAACTGACATCAGGAACCTGGCCTTTTAAGTTTTGTTTCTCTGGGGAAAAGCCATCGTTCTTGTACACGGCCGTGTGGCCTGGAGTGCCCGGCCGCCTGCTGAAATTCCGCATGGGTCAGGATGCATCCCAGATGAAAAGTGCCCCCACAGGCACCTGTGGCTGGTTTGACAGTGCCAAGTGCCTCCTGCAAACTGACATCAGGAACCTGGCCTGGTGACTTTTGTTTCTCTGGGGAAAGGCCATCATTCCTCTCCTGGGCCCGCTGGCCCCGAGTGGCCGGCTGCCTGCTGAAATTCCGCACGGATCAGGATACCTCCCAGATGAAAGGAGCCCCCACAGGCAACTGTGGCTGGTTTGACAGTGCCAAGTGCCTCCTGCAAGCTGACATCAGGAACCTGGCCTGGTGACTTTTGTTTCTCTGGGGAAAGGTCATGGTTCATATCCTGGACCCGTAGTCCCGGAGTGGCCGGCTGCCTGCTGAAATTCCGAACGGATTAGGATGCCGCCCAGATGAAAGGTACCACCACAGGCAACTGTGGCAGGTTTGACAGTGCCAAGTGCCTCCTGCAAACTGACATCAGGAACCTGGCCTGGTGACTTTTGTTTCTCTGGGGAAAAGCCATCGTTCTTGTCCAGGGCCTTGCGGCCTGGAGTGGCCGGCCGCCTGCTGAAATTCTGCATGGGTCAGGATGCATCCCAGATGGAAACTGCCCCCAAAGGCAACTATGTCTGGATTGACAGTGCCAAGTGCCTCCTGCCAACTGACATCAGGAATCTGGCCTGGTGACTTTTGTTTCTCTGGGGAAAGGCCATGGTTCATATCCTGGACACGTAGGACCGGAGAGGCCGACTGCCTGCTGAAATTCCTCACGGATCAGGATGCCTCCCAGATGCAAGGTGCCCTCAGAGGCAACTGTGGCTGGTTTGACAGTGCCAAGTGCCTCCTGCAAACTGACATCAGGAACCTGGCCTGGTAAGTTTTGTTTCTCTGGGGAAAGGCCATCGTTCTTGTCCGGGGCACGCCGTCCCGGAGTGGCCGGCTGCCTGCTGAAATTCCTCACGGATCAGGATACCTCCCAGATGCAAGGTGCCCCCACAGGCAACTGTGGCTGGTTTGACAGTGCCATGTGCCTCCTGCAAACTGACATCAGGAACCTGACCTGGTGACTTTTGTTTCTCTGGGGAAAGGCCATGGTTCATATCCTGGACACGTAGGACCGGAGAGGCCGGCTGCCTGCTGAAATTCTGTACTGATCAAGCTGCCGCCGAGATGCAAGGTGCCCCACAGGCACCTGTGGCTGGTTCGACAGTGCCAAGTGCCTCCTGCAAACTGACATCAGGAACCTGGCCTGGTGACTTTTGTTTCTCCGGGGAAAAGCCGTGGTTCATGTCCAGGGCCTGGTGGCCCGGAGTGGCAGGCCGCCTGCTGAAATTCAGCATGGATCAGGATGCCTCCCAGATGAAAAATGCCCCCAGAGGCACCTGTGGCTGGTTTGACAGTGCCAAGTGCCTGCTGCCAACTGACATCAGGAACCTGGCCTGGTGTCTTTTCTTTCTCTGGGGAAAGGCCATCGTTCCACTCCAGGGCCTGGTGGCCCGGAGTGGCCGGCTGGCTGCTGATATTCCGCACGGATCAGGATACCTCCCAGATGAAAGGAGCCCCCACAGGCAACTGTGGCTGGTTTGACAGTGCCAAGTGCCTCCTGCAAGCTGACATCAGGAACCTGGCCTGGTGACTTTTGTTTCTCTGGGGAAAGGCCATCGTTCCTCTCCAGGGCCCGCTGCCCCGGAGTGGCAGACTGCCTGCTGAAATTCCGCACGGATGAGGATAACTCCCAGATGAAAGGAGCCCCCAGAGGCAACTGTGGCTGGTTTGACAGTGCCAAGTGCCTCCTGCAAACTGACATCAGGAACCTGGCCTGGTGACTTTTGTTTCTCTGGGGAAAGGCCATCATTCTTCTCCAGTGCCCGTTGGCCCGGAGTGGCCGGCTGCCTGCTGAAATTCCGCACGGATCAGGATAACTCCCAGATGAAAGGAGCCCCCACAGGCAACTGTGGCTGGTTTGACAGTGCCAAGTGCCTCCTGCAAGCTGACATCAGGAACCTGGCCTGGTGACTTTTGTTTCTCTGGGGAAAGGTCATGGTTCATATCCTGGACCCGTAGTCCCGGAGTGGCCGGCTGCCTGCTGAAATTCCGAACGGATTAGGATGCCGCCCAGATGAAAGGTACCACCACAGGCAACTGTGGCAGGTTTGACAGTGCCAAGTGCCTCCTGCAAACTGACATCAGGAACCTGGCCTGGTGACTTTTGTTTCTCTGGGGAAAAGCCATCGTTCTTGTCCAGGGCCTTGCGGCCTGGAGTGGCCGGCCGCCTGCTGAAATTCTGCATGGGTCAGGATGCATCCCAGATGGAAACTGCCCCCAAAGGCAACTATGTCTGGATTGACAGTGCCAAGTGCCTCCTGCCAACTGACATCAGGAATCTGGCCTGGTGACTTTTGTTTCTCTGGGGAAAGGCCATGGTTCATATCCTGGACACGTAGGACCGGAGAGGCCGACTGCCTGCTGAAATTCCTCACGGATCAGGCTGCCGCCGAGATGCAAGGTGCCCCCACAGGCAACTGTGGCTAGTTAGACAGTGCAAAGTGCCTCCTGCAAACTGACATCAGGAACCTGGCCTGGTGACTTTTGTTTCTCTGGGGAAAAGCCATGGTTAATGTACAGGGCCGGGTGTCCCGGAGTGGCCGGCTGCCTGCTGAAATTCTGAACGGATCAGGATGCCTCCCAGATGCAAGGTGCCCTCAGAGGCAACTGTGGCTGGTTTGACAGTGCCAAGTGCCTCCTGCAAACTGACATCAGGAACCTGGCCTGGTAAGTTTTGTTTCTCTGGGGAAAGGCCATCGTTCTTGTCCGGGGCACACCGTCCCGGAGTGGCCGGCTGCCTGCTGAAATTCCTCACGGATCAGGATACCTCCCAGATGCAAGGTGCCCCCACAGGCACCTGTGGCTGGTTTGACAGTGCCATGTGCCTCCTGCAAACTGACATCAGGAACCTGACCTGGTGACTTTTGTTTCTCTGGGGAAAGGCCATGGTTCATATCCTGGACACGTAGGACCGGAGAGGCCGGCTGCCTGCTGAAATTCCTCACGGATCAGGCTGCCGCCGAGATGCAAGGTGCCCCACTGGCACCTGTGGCTGGTCCGACAGTGCCAAGTGCCTCCTGCAAACTGACATCAGGAACCTGGCCTGGTGACTTTTGTTTCTCTGGGGAAAGGCCATAGATGATGTCCAGTGCCCCCTTGCCCGGAGTGGCAGACAGCCTGCTGAATTTCCGCACGGATCAGGATAGCTCCCAGATGCAAGGTGCCCCCGCAGGAAACTGTGGCTGGTTTGAAAGTGCCTAGTGCCTCCTGCAAACTGACATCAGGAACCTGGCCAGGTGACTTTTGTTTCTCTGGGGAAAGGCCATCGTTCCTCTCCTGGGCCCGCTGGCCCCGAGTGGCCAGCTGCCTGCTGAAATTCCGCACGGATCAGGATACCTCCCAGATGGAAAGGAGCCCCCACAGGCAACTGTGGCTGGTTTGACAGTGCCAAGTGCCTCCTGCAAACAGACATCAGGAACCTGGCCTGGTGACTTTTGTTTCTCCGGGGAAAGGTCATGGTTCATATCCTGGACCCGTAGTCCCGGAGTGGCCGGCTGCCTGCTGAAATTCCGAACGGATTAGGATGCCGCCCAGATGAAAGGTACCACCACAGGCAACTGTGGCAGGTTTGACAGTGCCAAGTGCCTCCTGCAAACTGACATCAGGAACCTGGCCTGGTGACTTTTGTTTCTCTGGGGAAAAGCCGTGGTTCATGTCCAGGGCCTGGTGGCCCAGAGTGGCCGGCCGCCTGCTGAAATTCCGCATGGATCAGGATGCCTCCCAGATGAAAAGTGCCCCCACAGGCACCTGAGGCTGGTTTGACAGTGCCAAGTGCCTCCTGCCAACTGACATCAGGAACCTGGCCTGGTGACTTTTGTTTCTCTGGGGAAAGGCCATGGTTCATATCCTGGACACGTAGGACCGGAGAGGCCGACTGCCTGCTGAAATTCCGAACGGATTAGGCTGCCGCCGAGATGCAAGGTGCCCCCACAGGCAACTGTGGCTGGTTCGACAGTGCCAAGTGCCTCCTGCAAACTGACATCAGGAACCTGGCCTGGTGACTTTTGTTTCTCTGGGGAAAAGCCATGGTTAATGTACAGGGCCGGGTGTCCCGGAGTGGCCGGCTGCCTGCTGAACTTCCGAAAGGATCAGGATGCCTCCCAGATGCAAGGTGCCCCCAGAGGCAACTGTGGCTGGTTTGACAGTGCCAAGTGCCTCCTGCAAACTGACATCAGGAACCTGGCCCGGTGACTTTTGTTTCTCTGGGGAAAGGCCATCATTCTTCTCCAGTGCCCGTTGGCCCGGAGTGGCCGGCTGCCTGCTGAAATTCCTCACGGATCAGGATGCCTCCCACATGAAAATTGCCCCCACAGGCACCTGTGGCTGGTTTGACAGTGCCAAGTGCCTCCTGCAAACTGACATCAGGAACCTGGCCTGGTGACTTTTGTTTCTCTGGGGAAAGGCCATGGTTCATGTCCACGGCCTGGTGGCCCGGAGTGTCCGGCCGCCTGCTGAAATTCCGCATGGATCAGGATGCCTCCCACATGAAAATTGCCCCCACAGGCACCTGTGGCTGGTTTGACAGTGCCAAGTGCCTCCTGCAAACTGACATCAGGAACCAGGCCTGGTGACTTTTGTTTCTCTGGGGAAAGGTCATGGTTCATATCCTGGACTCGTAGGACCGGAGAGGCCGGCTGCCGGCTGAAATTCCGCACGGATCAGGGTGCCGCCGAGATGCAAGGTGCCCCACAGGCACCTGTGGCTGGTTCGACAGTGCCAAGTGCCTCCTGCAAACTGACATCAGGAACCTGGCCTGGTGAGTTTTGTTTCTCTGGGGAAAGGCCATAGATGATGTCCAGTGCCCCCTTGCCCGGAGTGGCAGACAGCCTGCTGAATTTCCGCACCGATCAGGATGCCTCCCAGATGAAAAGTGCCCCCACAGGCAACTGTGGCTGGTTTGACAGTGCCAAGTGCCTCCTGCAAACTGACATCAGGAACCTGGCCTGGTGACTTTTGTTTCTCTGGGGAAAGGCCATCATTCTTCTCCAGTGCCAGCTGGCCCGGAGTGGCCGGCTGCCTGCTGAAATTCCGCACGGATCAGGATACCTCCCAGATGCAACGTGCCCCCATAGGCAACTGTGGCTAGTTAGACAGTGCAAAGTGCCTCCTGCAAACTGACATCAGGAACCTGGCCTGGTGACTTTTGTTTCTCTGGGGAAAAGCCATGGTTAATGTACAGGGCCGGGTGTCCCGGAGTGGCCGGCTGCCTGCTGAAATTCCGAACGGATCAGGATGCCTCCCAGATGCAAGGTGCCCTCAGAGGCAACTGTGGCTGGTTTGACAGTGCCAAGTGCCTCCTGCAAACTGACATCAGGAACCTGGCCTGGTAAGTTTTGTTTCTCTGGGGAAAGGCCATCGTTCTTGTCCGGGGCACGCCGTCCCGGAGTGGCCGGCTGCCTGCTGAAATTCCTCACGGATCAGGATACCTCCCAGATGCAAGGTGCCCCCACAGGCAACTGTGGCTGGTTTGACAGTGCCATGTGCCTCCTGCAAACTGACATCAGGAACCTGACCTGGTGACTTTTGTTTCTCTGGGGAAAGGCCATGGTTCATATCCTGGACACGTAGGACCGGAGAGGCCGGCTGCCTGCTGAAATTCTGTACTGATCAAGCTGCCGCCGAGATGCAAGGTGCCCCACAGGCACCTGTGGCTGGTTCGACAGTGCCAAGTGCCTCCTGCAAACTGACATCAGGAACCTGGCCTGGTGACTTTTGTTTCTCTGGGGAAAGGCCATAGATGATGTCCAGTGCCCCCTTGCCCGGAGTGGCCGACTGCCTGCTGAGTTTCCGCACGGATCAGGATAGCTCCCAGATGCAAGGTGCCCCCACAGGCAACTGTGGCTGGTTTGAAAGTGCCAAGTGCCTCCTGCAAACTGACATCAGGAACCTGGCCAGGTGACTTTTGTTTCTCTGGGGAAAGGCCATCGTTCCTCTCCAGGGCCCGCTGGCCCCCAGTGGTCGGCTGCCTGCTGGAATTCCACACGGATCAGGATAGCTCCCAGATGAAAGGAGCCCCCACAGGCAACGGTGGCTGGTTTGACAGTGCCAAGTGCCTCCTACAAGCTGACATCAGGAACCTGGCCTGGTGACTTTTGTTTCTCTGGGGAAAGGTCATGGTTCATATCCTGGACCCGTAGTCCCGGCGTGGCCGGCTGCCTGCTGAAATTCCGAACGGATTAGGATGCCGCCCAGATGCAAGGTACCACCACAGGCAACTGTGGCAGGCTTGACAGTGCCAAGTGCCTCCTGCAAACTGACATCAGGAACCTGGCCTGGTGACTTTTGTTTCTCTGGGGAAAAGCCGTGGTTCATGTCCAGGGCCTGGTGGCCCGGAGTGGCCGGCCGCCTGCTGAAATTCAGCATGGATCAGGATGCCTCCCAGATGAAAAATGCCCCCAGAGGCACCTGTGGCTGGTTTGACAGTGCCAAGTGCCTGCTGCCAACTGACATCAGGAACCTGGCCTGGTGACTTTTGTTTCTCTGGGGAAAGGCCATCGTTCCTCTCCAGGGCCCGCTGCCCCGGAGTGGCAGACTGCCTGCTGAAATTCCGCACGGATGAGGATAACTCCCAGATGAAAGGAGCCCCCAGAGGCAACTGTGGCTGGTTTGACAGTGCCAAGTGCCTCCTGCAAACTGACATCAGGAACCTGGCCTGGTGACTTTTGTTTCTCTGGGGAAAGGCCATCATTCTTCTCCAGTGCCCGTTGGCCCGGAGTGGCCGGCTGCCTGCTGAAATTCCGCACGGATCAGGATGACTCCCAGATGAAAGGAGCCCCCACAGGCAACTGTGGCTGGTTTGACAGTGCCAAGTGCCTCCTGCAAGCTGACATCAGGAACCTGGCCTGGTGACTTTTGTTTCTCTGGGGAAAGGTCATGGTTCATATCCTGGACCCGTAGTCCCGGAGTGGCCGGCTGCCTGCTGAAATTCCGAACGGATTAGGATGCCGCCCAGATGAAAGGTACCACCACAGGCAACTGTGGCTGGTTTGACAGTGCCAAGTGCCTCCTGCAAACTGACATCAGGAACCTGGCCTGGTGACTTTTGTTTCTCTGGGGAAAAGCCATCGTTCTTGTCCAGGGCCTTGCGGCCTGGAGTGGCCGGCCGCCTGCTGAAATTCCGCATGGGTCAGGATGCCTCCCAGATGGAAAGTGCCCCCAAAGGCAACTGTGGCTGGATTGACAGTGCCAAGTGCCTCCTGCAAACTGACATCAGGAATCTGGCCAGGTGACTTTTGTTTCTCTGGGGAAAGGCCATGGTTCATATCCTGGACACGTAGGACCGGAGAGGCCGACTGCCTGCTGAAATTCCGAACGGATTAGGCTGCCGCCGAGATGCAAGGTGCCCCCACAGGCAACTGTGGCTGGTTCGACAGTGCCAAGTGCCTCCTGCAAACTGACATCAGGAACCTGGCCTGGTGACTTTTGTTTCTCTGGGGGAAAGCCATGGTTCATGTCCACGGCCGGGTGTCCCGGAGTGTCCGGCCGCCTGCTGAAATTCCGCATGGATCAGGATGCCTCCCACATGAAAATTGCCCCCACAGGCACCTGTTGCTGGTTTGACAGTGCCAAGTGCCTCCTGCAAACTGACATCAGGAACCTGGCCTGGTGACTTTTGTTTCTCTGGGGAAAGGTCATGGTTCATATCCTGGACTCGTAGGACCGGAGAGGCCGGCTGCCGGCTGAAATTCCTCACGGATCAGGCTGCCGCCGAGATGCAAGGTGCCCCACAGGCACCTGTGGCTGGTCCGACAGTGCCAAGTGCCTCCTGCAAACTGACATCAGGAACCTGGCCTGGTGACTTTTGTTTCTCTGGGGAAAGGCCATAGATGATGTCCAGTGCCCCCTTGCCCGGAGTGGCAGACAGCCTGCTGAATTTCCGCACGGATCAGGATAGCTCCCAGATGCAAGGTGCCCCCGCAGGAAACTGTGGCTGGTTTGAAAGTGCCTAGTGCCTCCTGCAAACTGACATCAGGAACCTGGCCAGGTGACTTTTGTTTCTCTGGGGAAAGGCCATCGTTCCTCTCCTGGGCCCGCTGGCCCCGAGTGGCCGGCTGCCTGCTGAAATTCCGCACGGATCAGGATACCTCCCAGATGGAAAGGAGCCCCCACAGGCAACTGTGGCTGGTTTGACAGTGCCAAGTGCCTCCTGCAAACTGACATCAGGAACCTGGCCTGGTGACTTTTGTTTCTCCGGGGAAAGGTCATGGTTCATATCCTGGACCCGTAGTCCCGGAGTGGCCGGCTGCCTGCTGAAATTCCGAACGGATTAGGATGCCGCCCAGATGAAAGGTACCACCACAGGCAACTGTGGCAGGTTTGACAGTGCCAAGTGCCTCCTGCAAACTGACATCAGGAACCTGGCCTGGTGACTTTTGTTTCTCTGGGGAAAAGCCGTGGTTCATGTCCAGGGCCTGGTGGCCCAGAGTGGCCGGCCGCCTGCTGAAATTCCGCATGGATCAGGATGCCTCCCAGATGAAAAGTGCCCCCACAGGCACCTGAGGCTGGTTTGACAGTGCCAAGTGCCTCCTGCCAACTGACATCAGGAACCTGGCCAGGTGACTTTTGTTTCTCCGGGGAAAGGCCATCGTTCCTCTCCAGGGCCCTCTGGCCCGGAGTGGCAGACTGCCTGCTGAAATTCCGCATGGATCAGGATGCCTCCCAGATGAAAAGTGCCCCCAGAGGCAACTGTGGCTGGTTTGACAGTGCCAAGTGCCTCCTGCAAACTGACATCAGGAACCTGGCCTGGTGACTTTTGTTTCTCTGGGGAAAGGCCATCATTCTTCTCCAGTGCCCGTTGGCCCGGAGTGGCCGGCTGCCTGCTGAAATTCCGCACGGATCAGGATACCTCCCAGATGCAAGGTGCCCCCACAGGCAGCTGTGGCTGGTTTGAAAGTGCCTAGTGCCTCCTGCAAACTGACATCAGGAACCTGGCCAGGTGACTTTTGTTTCTCTGGGGAAAGGCCATCGTTCCTCTCCTGGGCCCGCTGGCCCCGAGTGGCCGGCTGCCTGCTGAAATTCCGCACGGATCAGGATACCTCCCAGATGGAAAGGAGCCCCCACAGGCAACTGTGGCTGGTTTGACAGTGCCAAGTGCCTCCTGCAAGCTGACATCAGGAACCTGGCCTGGTGACTTTTGTTTCTCCGGGGAAAGGTCATGGTTCATATCCTGGACCCGTAGTCCCGGTGTGGCCGGCTGCCTGCTGGAATTCCGCACGGATCAGGATGCCTCCCAGACCAAAACTAAAACCATAGGCAACTCTGGCAGGTTTGACAGTGCCAAGTGCCTCCTGCAAACTGACATCAGGAACCTGGCCTGGTGACTTTTGTTTCTCTGGGGAAAGGCCATCA